>NC_091496.1:2382178-3029525 GCF_947461875.1 Haliaeetus albicilla | reverse complement strand
TGGTCTCTTGGAGCCCCTGCAGAAGCCAGGCAGGGAAAGCCAGAGGCTGTAAAGATTCTCCGAGTCCAGCAGCCAAAATGACTCTGCCCTCAAGCAGATATGGAGAGAAACATGAGACTTGATGGTCTCACGGTTGGTGGGATCCAAGGGGACACCCCACACCAGGCCCCAGTCCATGCCACCGTTTGGATGACTTCTCTCTAAATGCATCGGTGTCACAACCCCATATCCAAGCAGCTGGCTGCAGGTCAGGGTGCAGAAAAAAGGGTGGTAAAAGCAAAACACGACCCCCCCCCAGGCCCACATCAACAGGGGTGACCTGACCAAAACATAGCAAGCTTTCCTGTGCCACAGCCGGCTTCCTTTCAGAGAAATCCCATTTAGTGCTATGCTTCATTCACCAGGAGCAGGAGAGGGGTTGGCACGTGCAGGACGTGCAGGAGCGTCTCCCACTTCAGCAGGGTGATTCCAAACGGATGCCCCATGCGACCCTACGCTAACGACTGAACACCGCACTTGCGGGGTGGGTTGCAGGGGTTTCTGGCACAATGAGGGGGGAGCATTCAGCCCTCTAGACCCCCACAGTGGACCCCCCCATCCTCCCCTCCACCTCCAACCTACACTTCCCTGGAAGGCCCCCTCTGCCCCCCACCCTGAGCCCTGCTCTTGCACCCCAGGTGTTTTTTTCTCTTCTCCACAGGGAGCCCGGCTTCCAAGAAGGAAAATACAAAGCCCAAAGGGATTGACTTCAAGCAATGAAACGGGCTCTGCAAAGGAAGGTGTTTTATTCCTGCTCAAGGGAGTGCTTTAAAGAGCCTCCTTTTGTTTCCTTAAAGGCTGGGAAGGATGTTTCCCAGTTCCAGCCTGGCTGGCTGGGGAAGGTGGAGACCAAGAGGAATTCAAAGAACTTCAAGGGCCACGCTCTGCAAGCAACAGCAGAGATTTCCCCACGCCCAAGTCCCTCCACGTCCAGCATCCTGCACTGGTCCAGCCATTCCTGCATCCCTCCACACCCTGCAGGGGCTCGTCCCTCCGGGGGAGCATCTGCAGCAGCTGCACAGAGAACCCAGCGCTGCACCTGCAGCAGCTGTGCGAGGAGGGGCTGAGCCATCCCCCCTGCAGCTACACCGAGCAGCCCTGAAACTTCACCTCCGAGTTGTTAATCCTGCATGGAGAAAAGCTGTGTTGTTTTCCTTTTTTTTTTTTTTTTTTTTTTTTTTTCCCCCCACCAGGCATTTTCCAGGGAGTCCTTTAGAGCTAGGAGGGGAAGAAAGAAGAACTGCACAGCTAATCCCTGCTGCAAGCCTTCCCCTGCCCCAGCCAAAGAAGAAAAGCAGCCCCGGTCCTCCTGGTGCCTCCAGATATCCCTCCATCCTCCCAGCGTTCACCTCCTGGCCCCTCTGCAGCGGCTGCAGCATCCTCAGGGCTGCCAGGGTGTGAAGGACAGAAGGATGGAGGGAGGTTTCCTTGCAGAGCCACCTCTGCAGCGCTGCCAGCTTCGAGGAGAAGCCGTGAACCCGGTGGCTGCAGGCAGGAGACCCAGGCGTCTGGCTTTGCATCCCCGCCGCGCTGCCCGGCCGTGCGTTCCCCAAACCCGTGGCTGTGTACGAATGGGCTTCTTGCAGCTGCCCCTGCTGCAACTCTCAGCCAGAGCATTGCTCAGCACCCAGCTTACAGAAGATACACGCTCCTACCCCCCGCACCCATTCCTGGGGAGCAAGACCCCCCCGAACCAGGCTTTGTCCCACCCAGGGCAGCTGGAAAGCGATAGTTAGGGCAGGCAGAGCGATACCCTCAGCACCTCTTGTTCTCCTTGGCATCTTGCAGGCTGCAGCCAGCCCTGGGGGGGGGCCTCCCCTGCACAGCCTGGCTGAGTGCCCAGCTCCAGGGAGGGCTCAGGCAGAGCAGGAGCCTGGGACAGGAGCACCGGAGGAGCTTCCCTGCCTCCCGGTGCGGAGGGATGGGTTTGCAGAGAGGGGGGGACTTCAGCAAGCAAGGAGCAGCACATGCAAAGAGATAAGAGAAGGTATTTACCAGGCAATCACTACAAGGTCCTGTGAATATAGTATTTGTGATGGATGAATAGACATATTATTACAGAACTTAATGCAAACCCTTTGCGCCAAATGGTGACATGCGATTACTAGTTTGGAAATAACTAAGCTCATTATAATGAAACGCTTCACTCAAATCCCCCTCCAAAGGATGGATCTGACGAAGGAAGGAACCTGTGACGGGAACATACTGGGGGGATTTGTTTAACCAGATCAGCCCGCTGGGCCAGCACAGCACGGTTGCTTGCCTCCAGCGTGGCTAAAGCCTGGATTGCCGGGAAGCGTAACCCACCAACCTGTGCGGACAGGGTGGGCAGTATCCCATACCCGGCATCGGGCTCTTCTTGGCACAACCCTGCGTTTAAGAGATGAAAAGAAGCACCTTTCAATAATAAATAATAATGCTAACTATGTGTTTCTATAGCAACTCATCACCATAGCAGCTAAGCGCAGGAGGAAAACTCAGAGCTCATCCTGCCTTCTTCAGGGTGAGGAGGCAATCGCCCTCCTGGAGGTGGCTTCGGTGGAGGCAGAGCTGGGACTTAAACCACCAAGTCACCCTCCAGGTTGCCCCTGAGCACTGCCCTCCCCAGGGTAGCTGTCTGGGAGGGCACTGGGTGCTCTGGAGAGGTGAAGCCTGGGGTCCAAGGGGTGATGGGGGTATGCAGCCTCAAAAGCACCAGGCGTCGAAGTCATTGCAACCCTCCAAACGAGCCCTGGGGCTCCAGGGTGGCTGGAAGGGAAGGGAACTGTGGCATGGGACAACCCCCCCTCTTCCCCCCCATCCAGCCAGGACACCACGAAGGGGAGAGTACAAAGGGTGAGACACAACCAAAAGGAGGAAATGCCCAAAATTAGCCATGCAAATACCCCCCCTGCAACACACAGACATCTCAGGGTAACAGCTTACAAAACTCCATGTGTTGCTCTGCTTTTAGCAAGAACCAGAAATGTGCATCAAAACCCTGATCGATAAAAGGGCTTTCCCAAAACAGCCCAGAAACTGACTTTTATAAAGCTAGCAAGGCAAGCAGACATGCCCATCCTAATTTGGGTGTGAGGTTTGTTTGAGTTTTTTTTCCCTTAATTTTCCCATTAAAGAAAAATCCAAGCAAAAGCCTTTGATTAGCTCCACAACTGGTGTGGTCGTATTCCCAGCTCACCTCCTTTCCCTGGCAATGCCGTAGTGACAAAGCCTTTTCCTCCAGTGTAGAACAGCCTCTTGCTCCTCACCACCTCTGCAAGCCTCTTCCCAGCCAGCTGAAGAAGTTGACATTGCCCAGGGATGGGACAGTGGCCGTTAGTGACTATTAGCCGTGTACATGATGCTGTTCCTCAGGCTGCTGAGTGAGTTCCCAGCCAGAACCTCCCTGGTTTTATCATCTCACTTACGTACAAAAAGTGAGTAATTTGTAAAGGTCATTAGAGCAAAATGACTATTTGATGATGGCTAAAGGGCCAGTCGCTTCTACAAGACCACCCCCATTTGACAGATGGGGAAACAAAAAGCCAAGGGACTTGCTGAGTGCCATGGGACAGCTCTCTGGCAAATCAAAGTCTCCCTTTGGCAGCCCAGAATAAGTTTCCCTAAAGTAAAATAAAGCTGTGTTGCACACCAAGCACTTGCTATTCCATCAATAGGCAATTGTAACAGGATACACCTCCTTAGTCTCTAAATGAGTTTTCTTTCCAGCACTACATTATAGACAAATCCCCTGCCACAAAAAACAAATAAATCCCTTTTCACAATCAAATATGCTCTAACCAAGTCAAACAGGGCCACACGCACGTGCGGCGAATGTGCAAACCTTTTCCCAACTTCCCAGCACGACCATCTTCCCTTTGGGGGGTAGGAGAAAGGCAAAAAGGAAGGGAAAGAAAGAACATTAATAGAAGAAATGAAGTGGCAATTTCCCAGTTCAGCTGGGGATCAATATGTGGGCTCCTCGTGGTTTCTGTTTCAAAGGGGACGAGCTCTCACCGCCGAAGCCCAGACTGACGCAACGCCAGTGCTTGACTTATGAGTACTTCTTCTCGGCAAGATATTTTTAATTTAAATCTTGCTGCAGTTGAGTACGAAGCCATCCAGGCTTTGATTTACTGCTAATTCCTCGCTCCGAATCCTATAACTCTAAACTCAAGTCACCAAACAGTTTAACGCCGAGACACTCACCAGTGAGGCTCTTCATGAATGAGCGTCAGGGGGCTGCGGGTGGCAAGTGCACGTTCCTCACTTCAGAAGAAACAACAAGTATATAAATATTAACCATTACACGCAGTCCCGAGTCCAGCATCACTTCACTATTTCAAAGGAAAACAATACTGGGATTAAAGAAACCTCCACCACCCTCACGTTTCCTTCCCCATGTAGTGTTTTATGCTCAAGGAGAAATAACAAGCAGGTCGGGGTGGCTCATTTTGCAAACATTTACATGCATTTGGTGCAGCATTGGCTGCGAGGGTTCACCAAGCATCAAGATTTATTCCTCTGGCCCTTGCATGAGCTCAGAGGAGGGGGAAGCGTGTGAGTATATATCATGCAAATGCCTGTAATGGAAACCTATCCCATATTATCTGGATTAGATCCACACATTCGTCCTGTCAGAAGGACAACACAAATTCAAGTGCCAGTCAGCATCCCTAGATTTATTGCTAATGGCTTGGTGGGAAAGCCCCAGCAGACCACTCGTGTATGGATAATATAGTTGGAAGGAAACTCAAGAGATCGGATATAGAAGCTGAGGGAGATGGCAATGCAAATTTTCCCTTCTGGGTCACCAGTGCAAATCCAGCCACGCTCAGCGGCAGTTTTTGTTTATTCCTATGCAAAAGAAGCCTGTGAATCTCAGCCTCTTGGCTTTTGGGTCTGGATTTCTGTTTCACAGCATGCAGTATTTAAAAAAACACTGGAAAGCCTTGCCGGCACGAAGCCTGGAGTAAAAGCAAGTCACAGAGTCTGCAAATGACCTCTCTCTTTCTACTGAAATGCCCCCCAAGTAAGGTCAAAGCCACCAGCTGATAGGCAGCATAGTGGGGATGGAGGTTTCAACCCAATCACTGCTCGGGCTCAGGTCTTCAGGCTCTCCTCCAGCCCTGAGAACTTGGTGTCTTCTACAAACATTAATATTTGAGAGAGAAACAGCTGGGAACATTATACTTCAGCAAAGAGTTGGCTTCCTCCATGGCTCCAGGAATCACCTTTGAAGAGCGCGTGTCCCCAGCAAGGTTCACGTTAGCTGGAGCACTGAGCTGCATGGACTAGGCATGTCTAAAATGAAATGACCATTGGGTTTCCAAACCAAAGGGTGCCCATTCAAAGCCTTCAGAGCATCTCTAAGGGCTCACAGAGAGTTTTGGGTTTTTTGCAAAGGGAAGGGTTGCAGGACAGATGCCACACTACACTGGCTCCCATTGCAGGGGATGCAGCGCAGAGACTTGGCACCCCTTACCTGGGTGGCTGCTCAGAACCTTATGAGGCGCAACTAAGCAAGGATGAGCCAAACATAGCAGAGCACATGCACCAACAAAGAACAAAGAAAACCAGACAGTTCTAGTGGGATGAGTCAAAAAAAGGAAAACAACAAAGAGGAATGCCAATTCCAGAAAATTGCCACGCAAACTGTCAGTATCACATCACATCTCATTTTTGCAATGATCTCTCCATTCCCAAAGGTGATTAAAAGCATTTTGTACCCACTATTAAAGATACGGGAACCAAGGTTCATGAGAGCACAGCTGTCCCCTGGCCAATGCACTAACCCAAGATGATATTTTGTCATTTTAACTGGAAAAATTTCAGTCCTGGAAGTGTCCTGTTCTGGCCAAGCACCGCTCTTGGCTGTTGAGGCATAGGCTCAAGGGCAGGGGACCGCTCACTGCTCCAAGTACCACTTGGGGTTCAGTTTGTATTTCATGGGGTTGAGTGAGGATTCCCATCAATAAATGCAGACTGAGCCTTTTGCCTCTCCGTGCCTCAGTTTCCCAACCTGAACCAGGGGAATGAGAATACTTTCTGTTTTAAAATACTTCAGATTTCTGAGTGAAAAAGGTCTGGGGAGCCCTATGTATTTATTTCCGTATTTTTGGTCGCAGGCTCCTTGAGAGCTCAAACATAAGGGATGTAAAGTGCTTTTCACCCGAAGACAGTCATGCAGGGAAGCACACTCATCACTGATACCCTGCAGTAAGTCAGTGGGTTGCCCAGACTGCACAGACGGGAAGTCTCATTGCTTTGGGTGCCTGGAGCGGTTGGTGTCCATTAACTGAGTCTTGCAAGCAAGAAGGAGGGAGTAAGAAAGAGCCCTCTGAAGCCTCTCGTCACCCTGGTGGGGACCAGAAAGGGCTTTTTATTTGAGCATCAAGCAGTTTGAGGGCTTTACTATGGGAAACAGTCATAATCCAAATTGCAACCCTAGCTGGGGAGGGGAATTCATGGGCAGGACGTGAGACTTTTGAGTCCCAGCACTGTGGCTGCAAAGGGGTGACACTGGGTCTCAGTCTCAGCTCTGTGGGTCCTCACTTTAAGGGGGTATTGCAAATAAGAAATCAAGAAGAGCCAAGTGACTCCTAGGACAGCATGCCATTCTGCTCAAAAACACCTGTAGGCAATGCCAAGCCGCAAACTCTGGCACCGCTAACTCCAAAACTCAAAAGCCCTACCTCTAACACCCTCCCCACGTAGGATCCCAACGCGGAGCACGAGCCTACCGTGCCAGCTTCATTGTCAGCTTTTTAGGAAGCTTTTCAGAGTTCCTTTCCAAACAAGAAATTAATTCCTACACAGCGTTAACCCTCAGCATACCCAAGTATCGTAAGACGTAGAAGGCTTTTCACCGTGGGGCATGTGAGCGCGCAAATCAAACCCCAGCACTCCGGGAAGGAGGTAGGTTTTATTGCAACTGCTCAACATCGAGGAAATTGGAAGACAGAGACAAAGCAATTCAGTAAAAGGAAAAAGATGCAACACAAAAGGGGCTCCAGCATCCCTCCACCCTTCCTCACCCTGCAGAAGTAGAGGAGTCGACACAAAACGGGCTCCGGCAGCCCACTGTCCCCCGGGATCTGGCTGCCAAAGAGGGTTTCTGCCTTGCCGGCGGCAGATAGCCGCTCTCATGCCTGCGCTGAGCCCTTTGCTTTGCCACATTTCCAGGCTGTCTAGCACTAGGCTCGCTGCGGATGCAGAGAAGGATGCTGGCAGGTGAATGCATGAGGAAAGGCTCGAATATTTCCTCTCCCCGTGGAGAAGTTCAGCATCTCTCTTAGGATTTGCAATAGCACTCATTCCTCCACTAGCCAGGTGCCGGATTGCACACTGAACAGATTTAACACCAGTCTTCAGCGCCTACAAGGCAGTTACAATCATCAAGCAAAAGCTTCCCAACGGCACCGTGTTTGATCATCAGCCTGTATTTTAAAACGCCCATCTTGGACATAAACAACACTTAGATCATGCGGCTGTCATTTGTTTTGCATTTTATTGATATCGCCGAGCGCTGCGCATTTAAGATGGGACAGAAAGGAAAAGCCTTGGACTGGTCCTTTTGGAAAGGAGACACCACCCCTATGGAGGATGGGTCTGGGCAGAGGAGGGAAGAATATCCCAGGTTTTCCTGACGGGGTTGGGGTTGCACGTTTAAACCTGGCTGCACACGAAAAGCAGACACGCATCTGTTGCACCGCTTGAAGCCCAGCTCTAGTGAAGGGTGTCCCCCCCCAAACACACACAAACACACACACACACACAAACACACACACACACACTTCCCAAGGCAAGGAAACCACAAAGGGAACGCTGCTGCTCGCATCCCCCAGACCTTAAGACAGTGGCTTAGCCAGAGGGAGGGAGCACCTCATCTCACACCGGGAGGCACACGCTGTAATTAAAATCACAGACACGGCGAAGGCAAAAGCAACCCCGTTCTCCGCTGGTCCCACCCGCTCGCGGATTTAACCAGCTTCCCTAAGCAAGACCCGGGTGAAACAGAGAGAAAGAAAATAAGTTAGCACGCTTTACGCCTTCCGAAATATCCATGCGGGGCTGGTGCACGCTCAAGATAAGTCCCTAGAAGGCTGCGAGCGGTTTCATCGGCTGTAAAAAATCCCCTTGCCGCTGTTCCTTGTCCCCCCAGCAGAAGCAGAGCATCGCCCGGCTGTCCCCGGGGTCCCGGGCCAAACCTCCCCTCTCCGCACCGCTCCCCCCCCCCCGACCTGGGAAGCCTGAGACCCCCAAACCCTCGCATCCCAAGCATCGCATCCCCGTGCCGGAGGGAAGCCATGAAAAAAATAATAAAAAAAAATCAGGTGCGTTTCCAGCGAGCTCTTTGGCCAGGCATCAGGGCTGGAAAGCAAAGGGGAGCAGAGACGGGGTGGAAGTTTTACGGGAGAGGAGCACGGCCACCCGTTTTCCACCTGGTCCCTTCTACTCAGGTGAGACCTGCGGGTCCCACACCCGAATCCGGCACGGCAAACGCTCCAGTCCTTCCCAGTACGGGGAGCAGACGGGGCCCCAGGAGGAGGGTTTTCCTCCGGGCTGGGGATGGAGCAGCCACATGCAACCGCTACAAACCCAAACAGCACTGAGCCCTGCTGGGGCTGAGCAAGTGGGTTTGTTTATCTGGGAGGAACTCATCTGCTGCCGGAGTATTATATTTCCACCAAAAAAAAAGCCGTGTGCGGCCCGCTGTTTAGATCACTTCTCCCTGTCTACAGCATTTAAGGGCATATGTCTGATGAACGAAGAGCATCAATACGCAGGGTTCGGTTGCAGCACACACACGCACGGAGGAGGGAGGGTTATCGGCGCTGACTCCGCAGCCGGGATTTGGGCAAACTCTCCGGCACCTTGCACGAAGGGAAAGGACGGGTTGGGGGGGGTCCCCCCTTCCCTCCTAGGTGTTCCCCGCCGGGGGTGGCCCCTGTCCCCATCCTACCGGTCACCCGGGAGGGGCTGCTCCTCCCCGGGAAAAAAAAGGCTTTGCCTCCAACCCCGTCCAGCTGCAACCTCTTCGGGAGCAGGAAAAGTTTGCAAATGCTTCCAGCCCTTCGCCCGAAGAAAAAAAAAAAAAATCCACACACACACATACACACACACCCCCCCCGGAGAGGAGGAAAATCCGCAGCCGCGGATGGCCGGAGGTGATGAGGGACAGGCTGCCACGCTGGAGCCGCTACCTCCGGGGAGAAAAGTTGAGCCTTGTGCATGGAGAAGAAGCCATCGGGGACTCGGGGGGGGACACACACCAGGCACCACGTCCCCTCCGCTGCTACCCCCCCCAACAGCATCCTCCCAAACCGACCCCCCCCCCCCGGCTCAAGCCGCTGTCCGCGGGGGTCCCTGCCCGCCAGCCCCGACCCCCTCCCCGCCGCCCGGGGGTGGGCAGAAAGCAAGGGGAGGAGGGGGGGGCATCTCCCAGGGCCCCCCCAAATCCTGCCAGGTGCGGAGGGCAGGGACCGCTGACTCCGGGGCATCCTCCGGGGCATCTCCCGCTGCCCGGGCGGGGGGCTCCTTACCTGGGCAGGCTCCTCGCTTGCTTTGGGTGGGTTTTGGTGTATATATATATATATATATATATATAAATTTTTTTTTCTCCTCTCCTTTCCCCCCACTTCAGTCTTCAGAGCAGGCGCCGCATTGACACTGCAGATGGTCTCTGTGTGTGTGTGTGTGTGTGTGTGTGTGTGTCTCTCCCTCCAATCCCAAATACTCCACGGAGGCGGAACACGGAGCCCCTCTCTCTGCACTGGGCAAACCGTGTCTGGCTCGCCCAGAGCCGAGGGGGGGTGGAAAGGGAGGGGGGGGAGAACCGCAGCTCCAGTTTTCACTCCCCCCCCCCCCAAATCACCCCCTTCCCTCCCTCCCCCAGCCCTTCCCCCCCCCCCCGCCTCTAAATCAGCAAGGGAGTGGAAGGCGGGGGGGGGAGAGCAAAGACAGGCAGCCGAGCTGGCAGGAGGGTTGCAGGCAGGGGATGAGCTACAGAACCGTGCCCGGTTCTCTCCGAACCCGGCTCCCGGTTCCTCCGAGCCCGGCTCCGCGGCGCTGAGTGCCCGCCGGGGAGGGCTCGCACTGCGGCTGTCTCGCCAGCCCTTCCTCCCCAGCCTTCCTCTCCAATGGTGGCTGCGGGAAAGGGTTTTGACACCCAGGCTCTTTTCGCCAAAAAAAAAAAAAACCCAAACCCAACAACCCACAGACACACGCACACACACGCACCCCCCCCCTCCTTCTCTTCCAAAAAAAAAAAAAAAAAGACGGAGAGGTGTGGAAGTGAGGTGGGAACGCGAGCCCAGCACGCCGGGGAGGGACAATAATAATAATAATTTTTAAAAATAAAAACGCCAATAAAAATCCCTTTCTGTTTTTTCTCTTTTTTTTTTTTTTTTTTTTGCAGGGAGAGTGGCCAGTCGCTTCTCCTTTCGCCAGCCCACCCACCTCTGGGAGAGGGGAGAAGGCGGAGGGGCGCAGGTTGTCCCTGGAGGGGGGACCCCCAAGCCGCTTTTCGTCGTCCTAAAGTTTGCAGGGGATGGGGATGGGGACGGGGACAGGGACGGGAGCGGGGCCACCGCTCTCCCACGGCTGCAACTCCGGCTGCCTTGATTTCTCCTCCGGGTGCCTTCCCTCGCTCCTACTCACTACTGACACCTAGGATCTCTCCAGCCTGATTGGGCTAATTGGGAAATGTCGCTGCCCACCCCCCCCCCCAAAAAAAAAAAAAAAGAGAAAAAAAAATAATAACCAACCTCAAGGAATCAAACGCATCTCTCTGGCTCCCTCCAGCACCTTCCCCAGAAAAGCCCTTCCCGGCATCGCGGCTCTGGCTGGCATCTGCCTCCCTCTTCGCTCTCCGGTGTGTGCCCCGCTGCTCTCCTCCGGCCAGGACAGACCGCGGAGGGGAACGGATCAGAGCGGGCGAAGGGAGGCTCAGAGGAAGATCAGTCTCTCAGCTTGGGTGAGCAGTAATCCTAGAGAGCGACCGCAAGCTGCTCTGCCTGCCGGGTCTTCAGTTAATTCCTGGCAGCCGCAAGAATAATAGTATTTTTTTAAAAAAAAACCACCTCTTAGCGCTTACTGCCTGAGTTTTGTGTCCAGCAAGCTGCCGGCCTGGCTGCCCCACGAAGCAGACCCCACTCTACAAGTTCATTCCCCCCCCAGCCGTGCAGAGACCTGAACTCCTCTCTGCAGATAATAGCAGGGCTCTCCTGGAGCCGAAAGCAGAGCTGGCGGCAGATGGTGGGAAGGAAAGCGGGGTTCTAAGGGCGTCGATAGCAGCACGTAGCAACAGGGCTGCCTCCCCGGAGAGATCGGGGAGCCCCAATGCCGCGAGGATGGGCGCCTCGCGAAGGTCTAGGGAAGAGGGGATGCGAAGGGGAAGCGACTGGCGAGACCTTCTCTGCTTTCCGAGGTGTTGGCCGTGCTCACGTCAGGGCTGGGAGGTGAAAACCCTGGGGGTGATCCCGCAGCTTCCCCCCTACCCCGTAAAAGATGAAGGCATCCAGCAGGGATGCAGGGGGTGGCTGGTAAAAGGGGGTCCCACCGCTGGCGGCAAGCAATAGCCGTGATCAGAGGCAGGGATCGCCTCTCGGGAGGTACGCTGCGCAGCAGGACTCCCCCTCCTCCCCACAGCCTCTACCATTCACAGAAATCAGGCTTAATCCAAGCTTTGTATTTTTAATTATCTTAAATTTATGCCACAAGACACGGGGGCCGGGGGCTGTCTATTTGCATCCTCCGAGATATTTATTTTTAAACAATATCATGTTTTCCTTAAAACAAGTTTTATCTCTCTGGCGCGTGCCTGTGTGCACGTGTGTGTTTTGCCTGAGCTCTGGTTTACATTTCCTGATGGATGGATGGGGATTCAGAGCCCTTTTTTTTTAAGGTGGTGCATAAAATGTATTTATTATTCTTTATCTCCTGCCTTTTGCAAGGAGGCATTTGTTTTCATTCAGAGAAATGAATACTATGTGAAGCCTGAAGAGTAATAACACAGCAAAATGACAACAGAAGAGCGAGACAGAAATCTGAGAGATACAATGGCAGGTTAGTAACCTCTAAAGATCACTGCTGTTGTGAGCAGTACAGTATTATTTAATGTCCAGTCTGGCTTGCAGCTCCATTTAATAAAACATATGAAAATCTCTCGGAAATTTGGTCTTGCATTTAAAAGCGGGCTGTTCTGCTAAAAAGGGATAATCTGGATACGCTGAGATTACTTCCCGCTATCTGGCGGGGAGGAAGAAATTAATAAGAATTCTTTCTGCTTCTTAAGACAATGGCATGAGTCAATATATCCCTGCACTGTTTGGGTTCATAAAGGAGTGAGTGACAAATGAGACTTTATTTATAGGCCTTTTCATGAACTAGGCAGTGGGGGCGGAAAAGGGTTAGGGCTGGAAAACCCAAATGACCTCCCCTGACCTGTGAATAACTGCAGTAAAAGGGCCCAAGGACAAGGAGGGCTCAGGCTCACCCTGTTGTCATCAAGTGGATATTTTGCCCCTGGCCACAGTGCCAGCAGAGATCATGGGTCCCACCGGAGAGACACTGGGGACCCCCATTGCCCCACTCCCGGGGGAAAACCCACTGGGTCTTAGCACCGAACAGCACTAAAGCTGCTCTCAGCATCAGCTGGGAAGAGGCAAAATCACGCTGTCTCCACCCAGACAACCTCCCATGCCTGATTTCTGCCCCCCTGCCCCAAAACACTCCTTTTGGTCCCCACTGCTTGTGAAGTCCTGGATGCCAACAGCACAGCCGCAGCCCTCTGCGGTTCCCCCGTGCCGGCAAGTGGGTCAGCATCCTTTCGTTTTGTGCCTTGTTATCCGAGCTACACACAGGGGTCACGTCCAACAACACCCAAAGAGCAGAAAACACCTATTTTTCCGAGGACGTACATCAGTACGCTTTAAGACTCAACAGCCCCCAGTGACAAAGCAGGGGAGCCAATTAAAAAAAAAAAAGAAAAAAGGAAAAAAGAAAGAAAAAAGGGTACTGTAAGAAGTTGGGGGGGGGGGGGGGGGCTTTTTTGGTCTTGTTTTCTTTTCTCCCGCGCCATTTTACAAGTTTGTTAAACCAACATGGTATTTAAGTTGCGAAAGCCCGAGCTGCTTGTTAGAGCTGCGGGCTTGTGCCGAGCGCAGGCACCGCTAAAAACCTACATCGCAGCGCCATCTGCAGCGACCGCGCTTGGTGGCAGCTCTGGAAAGCCCTAAAACTGGGTGAAATCCTAAAAACAAAACAAACCAAAACAAAAACCACCAGGGAGAGGGCTGCTGGCTTACGAACTTGTTCCTCCAGGTCTCTTTTTCACCGTCTTCTGCCCTCCAGTCTTTCAGGTGTTGGAAGTTTAAACAACTTGCCCTGCTCTGCTGACATCTGAAAGAAAATTGGCCTCTCCTGGGTAGCTGTCACCGTCCCTGCCGCTGACAAAGGATGTCTTTATCATGCTTTTGGAGGGTGGAAAAATTCATTGCAAGCTGTTTTAAAAGTGGTCCAGGGCTCTGCATTGTCACTCCTGACATCCCGGGGTGAGCTCTGCCCCTAAGGGCAGTTTTCAGTCTGGGTGCTGGCTGCTGGGGTTGTTGCACTATCAGATTTTTGGCAGTTTTACCAGCCACAGGAAGGGTCATGTTGATAGAAAATGAGACAAAAATGCTCCAAAAAAAACTGCAAGAGAAGAAGAAGTTTGCAGGGGAGAGCGGGACTGTGTCACTTGGTTACCAGCCACTACCTTCCCTTCGGGTTGCAGCATCTTTGCAACCAATTTCTAATGATGGGTAGAGAAAAAGCCCTTGAAGGGATCCGTCCAAGCCATCCTCCATTTGTGCTTTGTCCAGCACGTCTTTGGAGTCTCAGGAGTCTGCACATTGGTTTATCTGGGAAACCCGGGGTGTCCTGGCACGGAGCGAAGCTGTGCAAGGTGCCCTTTCTCCTCTGCCACTGATTTGCTGCACAGCTTCTGGCAACTCCCTTAACTTCCCTGCCAGTCCTTGCAGGTGTACTTTTTTTGGCAGATTTCTTAGTAGGACATTTATTAAATTACATTTGCATCAGTTATCTAATGTCTCCCACATCTCCTAGCCCTTTAGCAGCTACAATGCAGTGTCAACCAGAGGTGAGGCTTGCTTTCATTTTTTTTACCACTTGTTTGGATGGCTTTTGAGGGAAGCAAAATCTTCTTTCACACTGTCCCAGGGAACAAACCCAGCAACCGGCAGGAGCCACAGACCTGCAGGGTCTGACTGATCCCTCTCTTGGCTTTATTGCCAGGGCTCCTTCCCATTGGTATATACTCCGGTCTGTGTTAGCATCTGGCTTTAGACACTAGGTCACCAACCCCCAGTGAGTTACAGGAATCTTTCCAGAGTTATTTAGCCCAAATTTCCCCTCTCTGTTGTAATTTCAATACCCTTACCCCGCTTCCCATTCCCTCTTCTCTGTCCCCCTGCTCCAATTCATCCCTCCATGTCTCTACCTTGCCAGCAAGGTTCCACTGCCAGGTAGAGCCTGTCCTTCCAAGCAGACGCAGGCATGAGCGACATGCTCATTCCATATCCCCTGCCCACCCAGAGGGGATTTATGATATACTCAGGCCACCAGCATCATCTGCACATCTTCCCAACCCATCCACCCTCTCCCCGTCCCAGCCTCCCCCCGCCACCTCAGGAGCCGTCCCCCCACTCACCCCCTGCCCTCCCCCTTGAAATTCCCCCAAGAACAATTTTTCTCCTTCTCCCTTCAAATATTTGTCGACCATTATCGCCGCCGGTCACACCCAGGCTGTCATTTGTCCAAACAAAACAGAAGGGGGACGGCTGCAGAAGAGGGGCAGATGGACAGAGGCAGGGTGAAATGAGAGCCAGGGGAGCAGTCAGGCCATAATGATAAGGAGAGTATAAAACACAGGCTGGGGCTGTCGAATTAAATGAGGGGATGCCTGAGAGGGGCTACTTCAAGCCGCAGGAGACGAGCGAAAGGGAATAATATGGAAGCAGGCAGGTGGAGCGATAAGATACAACCAGAGAAAGTCGGACAAATTCATTGTTTTTTTCATTTTGGAGGACAATGCAAGTGAGAAGAGCAATCAATCCCTGCTCGGGAGGGCTGGAGAGCACCGGGGGGGAGATAAGGAGCGGGGAGGTTTCGCAGGTGGAGGGATGAGATGGAGAAATGGGTAGGGAGGCAGAGGAAAGCGGGCCAGGGACATGCAGGAGGAGCTGGAGACTGTCTGGAAGGAGAGAGAGGAAGGCTGGCTGCCAACACTGGAGACACACGGCTTTGAAAGGGGCTGCTGGATTTGGCTGAGGAGAAGCAACACTCAAATCAGAAGAAATCCAAAGGGAAATAGGACAGCCTAAAGAAGGGAAGGGCCTAATCCAGAGATTAGGGCTTTAATGTGGGATTTGAGAGCCCGGGTCAGACTCGCTGCTGTGATGCAGCTCCTGGGTGATGCTCCAGTGGGTACCACAAATGCAGGAGAGAGGGTAGGAGCCAGCCTGGACCTGCAGGGATTTTCCCGGGAAGACCCAGAACTGCCCAGTCCTTGCAATTGGTAATAAGCCTGGAAGGGCGTTTCGGGAAGTTTGCCTCCCTCGGATAGCAGGAAAAGAAATACATATATACTTTATATACTTTACAGCCTACCAAACCTCTCAGCTAATTGTGGATGTCAGTCGCGGCTACTTCTGAATTGGAGGTATTTATAAAGCCTCTTTCCTACGTAGCTTTGGCATTTTCCTCACTCAGAGAACATCTACCCAGCCACCTGCTTCCGCAAAACTTTTAGGAACAAAATCATCTCACTGCCTGTCAAACATGGATGAAACTGCCCCAAATCACCAGCAGATAGCACGGTGGCAAAAGGTTTGTTTTGTTAGAACACCAGGCCAAAAGAAACACCAGAAAAAGAAGCAAACCAAACACAACCTTCATGATTTTTTTGTTGCAACTCATGGTTTTTAAGGCAATCGCATGGAAATGGGCGGGAGGGAGAGGGGGGAAGGCTAGCCCATATCTTTTAGCATGTGGGATTGGCAGCACACAGAGTTACCCACTTAGTGAACGTGGGAGACAGAGAGGGGGAGAAGCATAAGCTCATCTAGGGATGTTGCGGGAACCCCGGTGAAGAATAGCTATTCTTACATGTCAGCTTCATCACCATGGTATCAGAAAGGAAGAACAGAAGGAGAAATGACAGAAAACGGGGGGGGAGTGGAGCAGGGTGGCTGAAGAAAGAGAAACAGGAAGGGGAAAGCGAAAGCCATTTCTCCGATGAACAATATCACTTGTTAAAGAGTTGGTACATGGTCACTCCGGTACCCTGGGTTTACAAACGGAATGATGCTGCTAGGCCCTTTATACAGCATGCCTTAAAATGCTCCCGTAATCACAGGAGCGTGTACTTTCTGTAATGCTGAAGCTGGTTGTATTCAACCAGTCCTTCCTAAAAGCTTAAAAAAAAATAAAAATATGCATGTATAAAAACAGGACAGCTGCCTTCTCCACTTTGTTTACTGGTAGGATCTATACAAAACAGCATTGACTTGCTTCCTTGTGCTGGGTGGATTCATCTGTGGTGAAAACAGACTGTGCTGGAGGGTAGCTTTGAAGAGCTGTGACCCCTCTGCAGGGCTATAAACTGATGGTGCGGCACCTCAATAGTACAAATACTAATTTTTTTTCTTCTAAACCCAATTTTTTTTACTTACTTCCACCTCTGAGTGTACACAAATTGTCAAGCAGATCAGGATAATGGTCTGTGAAGACTGAAATTCAGCCTTCGACCATAGCCACTGAGGATGCTTGGAGTCACATCCCCACACGCATAAGCAAAATCTGGGACAAGAGGCTTCCCCTCTATAGAGGAACACCCTCATACTTTCCATGTTACTCCTATGGATGTTCCCATCACCAGTGCTTATTTTGTTTCTGAATTAGGCCAAGATCTCCACCTCTCTGCTTTCTCCACTTCCCACCTTCACGGAGAAGATCTCCTTCATTAAGGTACAGCAAAAAGGGGCACAACTGAATTTCTTGCATCCCTGTTTATTTCGGTTACCCTCCACATGCTCCTTTCAGAAGTCTGTTTATCCCAAATTCCTCCCATGTTTTGGATCACCTGCAACACCTATTTCTTTCTCATTTCTCCTTCCACCCAGACAAAGCTCTCCAGATGCAGGAGCTATCTCACGCTGTGAAGTTGCTCAGCACTTCAGTCAAGGCCTTTGAATAAAATGACCCAACATTATCTCTTTAAACCCGTGTCATTTTGTACAGCTTCTGGCACCGATGTCTCCATTAGGGCCTTCGAATTAAATAGCTCCACTCCATCTCTTTGAAGCCATTTGACTTCTCACCCAGGCAACTTGGCAGCAGCATCCCTCCCCTCCTCCTAACACCTTTTGTGCAAATCTGCACCAAAGAAACAAAAAACTGCTGGAGGTGTAAGCTGGCCACGCATGTTGTAACCCTTTATTATCTGAGGACCCCCACTCAAACGTACAGAGAGATAATGTTAATGGAGTCATGCATTTTGTCTGATCTGGAGCTGTCTCTGAAAGATAAATGCCAAAGCAAAGCAGAAGCATTTAATAAAAAATAAACCACCTCAACTTGTTGTGTATTTTTTTTTTTTTCTCCTCCTAAAGAAGCAAAGCTTGGTGCTGTCACGGCATATTATTTTGCCTGCATTATCTCTGTTATTTCTAAATAATTCCATTTAGTGCTGGTGATGGGTAGGAGGGCTGAGATACAAAATCAAATTAATTAGAGTGACCCAACAAACTTGTATTTGCATTGTGAGATTCAACATGGCAGCAAATCTAGCAGAGAATAAATTGCATTCAAATTAATTTAAGGAAAATAATTTGGGGCATATCAGGTTTATTTAGGATCAATTTTAATAAGCTAAAATAAAGTCAAGGCAGTGGGTGATACCATCAGCCAGTCAAAAGCCAACTTTGATAGAGGTTTATACAGCTGAATGACAGTTACTTTCGAAGCCATCATTAGAAAAGCTGCTTTTTGGAGTGGCTCAGACAATTAAAAGAGCACCTCAATTACAGCTGCTGGAAATATTAGTAATGAATAAATTATCCAGTAGGTTTGACACTCCCTTCCTTCACATCATTTCCAAATAATTAAATTCCTTGCCACATTTTGAGACATTGTATTAAATTCACCTGCAGCAGAGGATCAGCGAAAGAGGTGAGCCCTGCTTCATCCATTCGACTGGTGCAAAGGCAAGTGTTGCATGCTCTGATAGACCAGGCACCGGGTTTTGGGGGGTTCCAAAACAGGGTTAGGTTTTGCAAGTGTTTTCCTGGCATGTCCCTGACCCAGTGTTCTTCCAACAGGCTAGATATGCTGCATGTGGAAAGAGACTTTTTACAAGGGCATGTAGTGATAGGACAAGGCGTAATGGCTTTGAACTGAAAGAGGGCAGATTTAGATTAGATGTAAGGAAGACGTTCTTCACTGTGAGGGTGGTGAGGCACTGGCACAGGTTGCCCAGAGAAGCTGTGGCTGCCCCATCCCTGGCAGTGTTCAAGGCCAGGTTGGATGGGGCTTGGAGCAACCTGGTCTGGTGGAAGGTGTCCCTGCCCATGGCAGGGGGGTTGGAACTAGATCATCTTTAAGGTCCCTTCCAACCCAAGCCATTCTATAATTCTATGATTCTATGATTCTATGCAGCAGGACCACATCCTGGAGGCATAAGTCTTCAAGCCCAGCGAGGATCTATGCATGTTTGCCCATCTCCCACGTGCAGCCCAGAACATCAGGAATAGACTCATGGCAGGCTAAATCAACAGGAGAGGTTCAAGAGCATCAGACGGGCCTTAGCTGAAAGAGGTATGGCCATGGGGAGCCTCAGGTGTGTTCCTCATTGAGTATGGACTTACCCTGGATGCTCTGCATCCATGCTTTGCTCCAGCCCAGGGTCAGCTGTGCTTGCCAAGACTGGAAGCACTTCAGTACAGGAGCTCACTCCTGCATCACAGCAGAATGAATTCGATGAGCATCTTCTCTAGGGCAGCAGGTTTGGACCATGCAGGACTGCAGGCAGCATCACCAGCCCCAGAGATACCACATCCCTGGCTTTACCCACCACAGGAGTCATAGAATGGACCAGGATAAAGCCACACAACTCAAATTACATTTTAATCTGTCTACAGCTTCCCCCATGCTACACTTGCTGTACCAGGATGACAGAAATATAGTTTCCTCCAGGACACAAGCCCCAGTCCTCAGAGGTTGTCCTGCCAGTACATTTTTATTGGCCTGATTTGAGTGTTGCTTTCACTCCCTCCCTATTATCATTTACATCATAGGAGATCAGCATCTGATGGCCAATATTTGGCGGTACCTGTCTCTTACCACTTCAGCCAAATGAGCATGAGATGATTGCAAATGGTACATGTCAGGCCATAAGACATTATATAAATTTAAAGGCCTCTCAGTGATTCATGGGTCTTTAATCAAGGGCTTTTAACATTTAATTAAAAAGCAACAGGACTTGTCCTTATTTCTGAAAAATCTATCTATGTTTGGGGGAATTAGACAACATGAAGCTCGATATATTCTGCATGTCCTGGGATTGTAGCCCTCTCTAGAGCAGAGGCAGAGAGGGTGGGCAACAGGAGAAATAAAATACATTTTTTTTTCTTACGGCTTTAAGATCCTGCAGTAATTTAAGGTGATAAATCAACCCCCATTATTTTCAAGGAGCTTGAGAAACCATGAAAGACTCATCAGAGGATCACGCTAAAGATACAACAGGCAGCATTTTGCAGAGAAAATGTACCACGCAGCAGAAAGAAGGGTCAAATGAAAAAGATGGTGACAGAGGCCAAGTCTGTCCCTGTCCTACTGCCCATCCCTCCCACGTCCCCTTGTGATGCTCCCCTGGCCGGTGGGAGAACACTCTCCAAATCCCTGCTGGGGCTGGGAAGAGAGAGGTTTTAGGTTTGGGACACCTACAAGATGGTCATCCCTAGCACCCTGCTGCAGATATCCCTCAGCCAACACTCAAGGGCTGTCATGCCTTGGATAAAATGTCTGAATATTCCCCAAAAGGCTAAAAAGGACATTTTTTTTTTTTTAATATTGAGCATCAAAGGACGGTCTGAGGTGAGTATCTTAAAGATAAACATCTCCAGTTAAATGAGATGAATCCTACCCTGTGACTGATGTAGCAGAATAAAAACGACCCTGTGAGCTTCTTGCTGGGACACCTTGTTCACAGTTCCTGCTCAGTGAACATTTTGTGATTTCTAAAGAGCAGAAAAGCTTTGAAGGAAAGATGGAGAGTCTCTCCCCACACGCTGGTGTCCCTGCAGCTGGGCAGTCCATGAACTCAGGTCTCCCACAGTCACAGGCTGAAAAAGTACTTCTACCATTGCCAAAACAGCCCAGGAAGAAATTGCGTTATTTTTCCTCACAATTTTATTATATGCCTGAAATAAAACCAACTGCCAGTTTAATCTCATTTGTATGCCGTGTGGTGGAGATGGATCTGGGCATCGGGAGGGCTCAGCTTTGCTCTGGCAGGCTGGTGACCTTGAGGAGGGAGCATATCTCGACTCCCACTACTTCTCTTCTCAAGTTTGGACTTAGTTTTGGAGCTGTTTGCATCAAGGGCTGCATCTCATTATGTATGTGGGTGCTGCCTGGCATAACAGAGATGTGATCTTGGTTGTGGCCTCTGCAGCTCCTCTAGTACAAATAATAATTTCCATTCCATCTATTCTTTTGTTTGCTACTGATCTATATTAAACAGTTGGTGATTACTACATTTATGGGTGATTATTGCACTTACGCTGTGTTAAATCTAAATGTTTGTTTATCTTTATGTGGTCTCTGTGTATATGTTTGCATGGCTTTTTACTTTATGTATTGCAGAGTTCCTTAATTATAAAATCAATAAATTTTTTAAACTTATGACTACTGCGTAGATAGAAACCCACACAACGTCCACGTCTGTATGCAACAATGATTCTTATCTTGAGCTTGTGGCAGTACACAAGCCTCAGCTACAGGAATCAACAGACTTTTTTTAGTTTGTTTGGTTTTGGTTTTTTTTTTTTTTTGTGCTGGTAGCAATTAATTCTTTGTTAGCTTGGCTCATTCTCTGTTTCTCATCAAAACTTTCCTCTTGCAAGCTGTTCTTCTCAGGCAGACTCTCATCTCCCTGGAGGCTTGTTGACTTCGGTGAAGGTCAAGATCAGTGAAAAGTCACTGCCCAATGGTGCCTGGTGAGTCAAGGCTTGGGGGAGCGGAGTCAGACCCCAGCTCTGCCACCGTTGTCTCTTGAGTCACACCTACACCCCAGAGAAGTCCTGCAGGGAGTAGCTCCGTTACAGCTGCATTGGCTCTTTCTTCCACAACCTCGTGTCTTCTGGTGGCAATGCACTGCCGACAATAAATTCCAGACCTTGAGCAGTTCCAGGCTGACTACAGTAGGAAGCCTTTTCTCCAGGCATAAGACCAGGAGGTGGTTGGGAATATTTAGCACAGATTTACCAAGGGCAAGCCATGCCTGACTAACCCAATTGCTTTCAGTGATGGGTTGACTGGTTCTGTGGACAAGGGGAGAGCAAGGTATGTTGTTTTCTTCGCTTTAGTAAGGTCTTTAATGGGCTTTCCTACAGCTTTGCCATAGAGAAACAGGGGAGATGTGGAAGGAATGGGTAAACTACCTGAAAGTGGCTGAAAAACTGACTGAGCCTTTGGCCTCAATGATTAAGACTAATTGGTGACTAGTTACATACAGCGTTCCTCAGGGGTCAATACTATGTCCATCAGTGGCCTGGACAACAGGACAGAAAGCAACCTAGAAGTCTGCAGGTGACACCAAATTGGTGGGGCAAATTGAAGGACAAAGCTGCCATTTAAAGGGGCCTTGACAGGCTGGAGGAATGGGCCTACAGAAACCTCATGAAGTTCAACAAAGACAAATGCAAAATCCCTAATCTGGGACAACCCTTTGTATCGTGACATGCTGGGAACTGGCTGGCTGAAGGATATGCAGAAAAAAGATCTGGCTTCTTGTGGACAGCAAATTGAACTTATATTAGCTGTGTGCCCTTCAGCTGTTGAAGGCTAAGAACATTCTGGGCTGTATTAGCAAAAGCTTTGCCAGTTAGTCAAGAAAAGTGGTTATTCCCTCTACTGAGCACTCTGAGACAACATCTGGAGCACTGTGCCCAGCTTTGAATCCCCTAGTACAATACAAATATCAAATAAATGGAGGAAGTCTAATGGAGGGCTACCAAAATTGCAGAGGGCTGGGGCACTCAACATACCAGGAGAGGTGGAGAGCTGCATTTCTTCTGAAATGAAGAGAAGACAAATGACAGATCTAATTGCTGCCTCCCCCTACCCAAGGGGAGGTTGCAGGGAAAACGGAACCAGTCTCTTTTCATGGATCCACAGTGAAAGAACAAGAGGCAACAGTCACAAATGCAACAAGGAAATGTGCAGTTATGTGTAAGGAAAAAAATCTTCACAGAGTGAATGAGCATGGGGCAGGTGCCCAAAGGTTATTGAACGTCCATCATTGGAATTTTTCAACACTTGACTGGACAAGGTCCTGAGCAACCTGATCTAACTTTGGAGCTGTCCCTGCTTTGAACAGGGGTTGGACTGGAAGCCTGCAGAAATCCCTTTCAACTGAAGTTTCTCTGAACCTGCTGGAGGACATGCCGACTCAGACAGAGCCAGCTGAAGACTTTCTGCACCAGGGCTCAGTCTGTGGTGTAGGCACAGCTCCTGTCTCCCCATGGCTCGGTGGAGTCTGTCTCCTCCAGCTCATTAATAAAGATGCTAAATAGGATTGATCCCTGGTATTCTGCTGGTCACCAGCCTCCAGACAGAATGCAACGCCTTAACCATTGCCCTCCAAGTCCAGCCATTCAATCAGCCATGTACCCATCCAGTTGTCTACTCATCCAGCCTGTAATGTTCTAGCTTGTCCCCGAGCCATCATAAACTTCTTCCATTTCCACTGTTCTTAGTAAGGATTTCCACAGCCTTGTTTTCAAGCAGTGCAACAGCACAGCTGGTTTCTGCTTTGCTGGGGGGAACACAAGCATGTCATCAAAGCATATCCTGCAATGCCATACCTCAGATTATGTACTCAGAGAAAAGGAGCTTCTCTTTGCTCATGGTCCATGCAAGTGAAGAAGGTGAAGATATCCTGCTTGGGTCACCAGGGATGATTTTTACTCATATGCCATTCTGCAACCACCACCTTCTGAAGCAACCTACCAAGGAAGCCAAGACATAGCCTTGTGTCTTACTCTAGTGCAACAGCAGCAGCAATATTCAGGGGAAAGCAAGCTCATGAGCAAAAATGTGGCAGGACACAGTTCTGAAATGTCCACCAGGTTATGTGACTGTAGGAGGTAAAAGATATTTCTGCATTACCCTGTCCTATGAAGGAATTAGATTGAGCTGAGCATCAAAACCATCTCTCCATCATTCTGGGGACAAAACACACATTTGCTCGATTAAGGCTGTGCTGTTATTACTGCTTCGCCCTGGCTGTGCCTCAGTTTCCCTTATAGGGTTGTAGTAATATGGGAGCATGTTATAATCATCAGTATTTCTCCCATTACTAAGAGTCCTGAAGCTCCTCCAGACAATTAAAATCTGTGAATTGATAAATACGTCAGGAGATGCCCACTGCCCAGCACTTGTTGCTGCCTGTCGTTGATGAGGAGCTGCAAACCTCCCATGGAGGAAGGAGCTGTAGCCACTCAGGTAAACACAAGCTAATCAACAACCAGAATTAAAGAAGTGTAGTCAGGTGATGACCCCAATTTCTTTTATTCCAGGCTATATTTCTCAAGCAGCAGCTCACATCAGCTCTTATACTTTGTTTCTTTGCCACTTACATCTAATTAGGATCCGTGCTCACAAGGAGCAGAAGCTTCTGTAATTAAACTGAACCACAATGCTGGGAGTGAGCTGTAGGGAAGAGTTCGCTTATGTGGCTGAGTGTGGGAATTTTTGGCATGGCTGGAGGCCAGGGATTCGGTGGGAAATGACCACCGGGTCTCTCACTGTGGACAAAAAGCTGGTAGGAGTCCTAGAAATGCACGGCAATGGGGACACGCGCTCCTTTTCAAAGTGTTGCCCAAGGGACGGGTCTGGAGGAGAGTTGCTAGTGATGCCATGGCCAGGATTTCTGTAGTATCCCATGTGTGGGCTTAGCCAAACTGCTAGCCAGTGGCAAGCTCAGCATCTTTAGTTTTGCAATATTTTACCACTATTTTTCAGGGGGAAAGTGAGGAAGGAGGGAAAAGCTATGGTTGCACACATTAACTCTCCCTAAAAATGTGATATTTACCCCAGTATAAATGTATTCTATGCCAGTACAGAGATAATTAGTAATTACAATATGATGTTTGGGAATGTGCATATCTGAGATCAACCTGGACTATTGATTTATTTTTTAAAATCCCATCTTTAATCACACCAGTTCTACTCGTAGAAAATATTGACACAAACATGTTAAATCTCAGGCAGACTGGGGCAAGTGATTCATAAAATTGTTTAAAAAGGGAAGAGAAATCACCTAACTTAGCCAAAATTTATCTGGTACCAGTACACAGCCCTCACTCTATCCAGTGCCAACGTGAAGCTACCTTTTTCATGTTAAATCAGGAGCAGCAAGGGGTTATAATTGCTACACTTGGGTAAGAGGAAAACTGGCGAGAAGGAGTCCCAGATCCAATTGCAATTCTAAGGGAAACGTAGGAGCATAATTGAAGTCCAAAAGCAGCCTGTGGATGTAAGTCCCTTCTTGGAGCCG
Organism: Haliaeetus albicilla; assembly: GCF_947461875.1. Classification (NCBI taxonomy): domain Eukaryota; kingdom Metazoa; phylum Chordata; class Aves; order Accipitriformes; family Accipitridae; genus Haliaeetus; species Haliaeetus albicilla. The sequence goes on along the minus strand of NC_091496.1, from coordinate 3,004,663 downwards.
AAGCCAGCAAGTCAGGTGTTGCCGGGTCTCTGTGGCCCTGCGTGGTCAGAAATGTAATATTACAACTCATTGGAAAACCTCAATGGGTTGTAATTTTGTTACAGCATTAAAGCACACCAGTGGCGGAGGCATCCCAGGGACTGTGTAATTCGAAAAAGACACATTCTAGCAATGACTTTTTTTTTTCTTTGAAAGAAAAGCTGATCTTAATGGCTTCAATTATTTTTCATCCAGTCGCTGCCCTAGGATGATGTGGAGTTTCAAATATGGGCAGGAAATAATTTCAAAGGCAACATTAAATGTATGTTTGTGTACTAGAATATGTATAAATGCAGACCACAAGAAATAGGCTGTAAAGCATTGCATGGAGCTAATTTCACCGAGGGAGGGAAGGAGCCCACAAGTTCACTCGCACAGTTTATAAGGTCAGTGCAATTCTTCTCTGGGAGTCATTCGCTTCTAAATAACTGTTGCCTGATTATTTTTCTGAAGCAAATCCCACATCTTCCAGGTGGAAACTGATACCAGGCTAAAGGCTTGCCTGCATGTAGCCTGCCTTCCCTCATCCAGAGAAGAAATGTGGCCTCCTGAACATGAAACTAGAATCCAGGACCTCCAATATTCTTGGTACTGCAAGAAGTCAGAAGCTACAAGTGTTCTGGGTGATATTGGGAAAGGCATTTCCAGCTCCAGCCTGCCTCCTTCTGCGATAGCTGGAAGGAAATGGTTCACATAACTCAACCCACACTGTTTTAAGAAGTCAATCCAGGAAGATATTTGAGGTTTTGATAGTTTTCCAAAGGCAAGGAAGGGGGTTTTTAATTTTTTTTTTTTTCCTAAATCTGGAAGACATCTCCTGGGACAGCAACATGACTTCCAAGCGAGCTCTTGAACCAATTATGCTTCATGCACTTTCAGATGACTTCCCTGCAAATTTTGAGGCTGCAGGCACTTTGCCAAAAAAAGCTGTATTATCTGCAACCCACAGCTCTGCCTGCGCTCCTCATAACCCAGAGCAGCAGACTCATATCCCAGCAATTTAGCCATGCTGAGGAAATTGGGACGTATCTGCACACACAGCAAAGCTGGTACCACCACTTGACCAAGCAGCAAATGCCCCTTATCTCCTGCTGGGGAGCTCCACCACTCTGACACAAGGAGACCACCATCCCTGGAGAGACGCTGCTGACAGATTGGCCAAATTAACAGATTCTCACGATAAGGTTTCTGCCCTGTGGAGATCTCATGAACAGTAACACAATGACTTAGAGGAACAGGGGATCCTGCTCCAGTACAGTCAAAGCTACACTAAAACTGAAATCTATGGTAATTTCAAACAACAGGCAGCTATTTTGGATACACATCCCAGCTGTTAAAATTCATAATTCCCTTTATATCCTAGAGAAGATGCTTACTGTATTTACCTAGGACAGAAAAAATGTTGATGGGACATTTAGCAGAGGGTCTCTGCAGTCGTTCAGTTGGCCTTAAATACAGTGGTCGTTATCCTTATGAGAGCTTCACAGGGATAAATCAGCCACATTGACTCTGAGGAATCATGCTAGATCCTAGGAGACTGGAAGAGGCACAGAAAAGATAGATGGCTTTGTGATTAAAACACTGCTTTACGTCAACTGGAAGAGCAATTCCTGCCACATCTTCCATTGCCGTCTCTCTGCAGATCAGATTCCAGGTTTTGTGCATTCAGACTACGAACTGCTAGAGAGCAGGGAGGGCAGTCATGTTTGCACACCTGCCAGAAGGGTGGAATGGCAATTCTGCTTGGCATATGTAAAATTTACTTCAATACGATGAATAATAGCAATTATTTGCTTTCTTCAGCCTTCTGGGGTTGGTAAAACCAGGAAATCTCTGGCAGCACTGGTGTTTTATGTACAAAGACTACAGGGGACCAATTTAGCCAGGCTCTGACTGAGGATGTTGCGTAGATTTGGGAACACGTGATAGAGATGAAGCTACAGCCCCTTTAGTCTGCTTGGGAACTGGTGCCTGCAGGAAAACAGGGAACTAGAACAGCAGAGCCCCTTGGGCCTGGAAATGGTCTTTTCCTGTATTTTAGCCTGTTGTGAACCAAAGCACCTGCCTTGTACTACACCAGAGTCCCCAGGACAGTCGGGTCTTCTTCTCCCTGGGTGAATCTCTGACAGCTCCCCTTGGGAGGCAAAGATGACCAGGATGGATCTCCCTGCTCTCTCTCATCTGAGGAGATCTGCACACAAGGGAAGTCTGTACTTCCTTCTATCTCATGTTTTTTTCCATTCCCTACATGTGCTGCTTGCTTGTGCCAAGCTAGTGGTGTAGTGAAGCTAGTAACTCACTGATGCATATTTATGAATGCCAGATAATATGTTAATGACACTTTGCAAACACATGTGATTTAAAAACCAAACCAAAACAAAACAAAAATAAAAAAATAAAACACCCCAGGCCACCTTGGTTTGGATTGTACCTTTCCCAGTCTCTCCAAGGAGGAGGTTTTGCCTTGATACAGGTTACTGCATGCCATCTCCTATTATGTCCACCCACCCCCATAGTTTGGTTCAGGCTTTTGACAATCACGACCTACTCGTAATTTCAGACAGGACATAGGTTTCTGCTCTGGCTGAACCTTTGTGCCTTGGGACTGGGTCTCCTGAGGCTGGCCATGCTACCCACGATGGTGGTGTACATCTGCAGAGTCCTCTTCGATAGGAACAATTCTTTGAGTACTCCCCAAATGGATTTGCAGATATACTGTCAGGACTGAATGCCAGGAAACAATGACTTTTTTTAAGCTCCATGGCTGAAATAAATACAACATAAAGAAATAAATAGAATAACAAAGAAATATTGTTTGGGGTGGATTTCACCAAAACTAATTCTTCTCAGACTCACCAAGTATTGGAAATAACCGAAACCAGCTAGGTGCACGTTGATCACAACAAGCTCTTCCCTTTCATCTCTGAATATCTTTAAGAAATGGTTTTTAATGTTGAGAAAGAAAGGCCATTCTCTCTTCTTGCACTCATACATGTCCAGCTAGGTAAGGTTGCTCACCTTGATGTTGGAAAAAGATCCTATGTGGGCATCCATGGACCATGTTAATTGGATTCGAAGCAGGGATTTAAACAAGGCTGTCTTGTCTTTCAGGGCAGGTCTACTGAAAGAGGGAAGATAAGGCGGGGGGGGGGGGGGGGGGGTGGGGTGCAATGCCTCTAACTGAGAGAGATTAAGGTGTTGGCCAGCATGACAAAAGACTGTAATGATTGCACATTTCTTTGAGTTCATTGCATTCCTACAAAAGGCTCTGCCCCCATCACACCTCTTAGCACACTCTATTAGGGGCAGTGGTTCAGAAATGATGCAGAGAAAGGACTATTTTCTGAAGAAGTTAGCCAAATGGCATTTGGCATCTCCTACCTGCTCACAGAGCAACCGTGACCCTAGTTAGCTTGAAAAAACACAAGTACAGCCGTCACCTTGCTGTCCCCAAGAGTCCCCAAGCAGCAATCCCATCATTAGAAAGGTATCAATCTCCCCAAAGGGGCATGGTGCTGCTCACCATGGCCCAGCATCCTTCTGTGCCAACCTTGGTTTACTGGCAGCAGTGGGATACATTCCCATGAGATGATAGTTTATTGCCTACAAGTCCACAAACAAAGAGCAGTTCCCAACATTTTGCAGCAGCTCCGACCTGGAGACACAGCGATTGCATCTCTCCACCTGCACCTGCCCCATGACAAGCTGCCAGAGAACCCTACCCATCTGTTTCTCAACATTTTTTAATCAAGGACCATGAAAAGATATTAATAATCCCCTCCTGGAGTTGCTTATGTCATGATGTTACAAATGAGTTTGAAAATAAAGGTAACGTTCAAGTGTTGCTTTGTTTTTCCCCCATTTTATTTGTTTGTCCATTTGTAGGTTCAGGTTTGTGTGGGTTCATACAAAAAGGAAAGAAAAAACTGGAGCAGGATGAAAAAACCCTCACACTGTGACAGAGAGAGAATGATGCCTGGCCAGGTTTCATCCGTCTAACTTTATGTGTCATCAGTTTGGATGCGTAAATCTGAGCGAGTTGTCTAGACGTCTTTTATAGTCAATGGAGAGAAAGAACTTCCCGGGTGCAATTCAGCCCAGCTGGGAGAGATGAATTGTGCTCTAGAAGGAACCATCTCTCTTTCCCGACCGTAAAGCAAAGTCGTGGCAATAAAGCAGCTCAGACATAACCGCCTACCTCTCAGCAAGCTGCAGTTAGCTGAGAAAAGTCCCACTCAAAATAACCCACAAACAACTGCCAGCTTCCCTAAACAGCTGTTATGGTGTAACAGAATAAATGCATCCAGGGGAGAACCGCATCTCGGCAGTGTGCTTCCCACCGACCTCAAACCGGTACAAGCCCCTGACCATGGTGAAGTTACCCGACCTGGGAGAAGAAGCCTGCTCCAAACCCTGGCTTTAATGCACTGTACCAGAATTTGGGACCAGAATTTGGGGCTGCAGTGTGCTAGAGGAGCTGTGCTCACTCAGGTTTTGCTTTTGCAGCAGCGGAGAAGTTGGACAGCATAAAAGAGGCTGCAAACCCTCCCAGGGTGGTGTGGGCTGTGCCGTGCCAGGAACAGCATCCGACTCCCAGAGATGCAAGGACAGACCACTGAATTACAAAAGGACTACAATATTGCTGCAGATTTTCCTGACAAAAGAGGCTCCACCTATTCCTCCTTCCCAAACATGGGAAAATTTCTAAAAATATTTCCTCTGCCCCATTGGAGGCTCCATCAGCACATACACACACACACATACTAGATACACAGTCATTTCCCAGGTTTGCTTTTCAGATTTGCCTATTGACATTCCCCCTCCCTCCTTCCCTCTGTCTCCTGCTCTTCGCTTCCCCCACTCCACGGAGGCACTGGCGCGACTCGATTCTTTATAAGATTCACCATCGCTGGGAGACCTGGGGCTGCTTTGAAAAATAAGGGAAAAAAAGCAAAAAAAAAAGCAAAAAAAAAAAAAAAGCAGGGAAAGGGAGCAGAGGAAAAAAGAGAGAGAGAAAGAAAAGAATGCATGTCAGCTCCAACCCGCTGCCGTGCCGGCATGCACACGGGTTGCCTTTTGCTTGGCGCACATCAATGCCTCTTATCCTCCGAAGTTATTTCCCCTGGAGTGAACCTATCAAAGATTTTCAGCCTCTCTGGAGAGAGCAGTTCCAGATAACACTGGATTTCCTTGTCAATTTTTGCCTACCAGGCTCTGGCAGCATTTTCTACCTGACACTCTGATCTTGACACACACATACAGAAGAAGCGTGTGAGAGTGTGTGTGTGTGTGTGTGTGTATTTCTGGAGCTGTTTCCTCCTGCTTTGCAAGCAACGCAGCTGCCTTTAGACTGCAGAGAGGAAGGGAAAACCCAGTTACGCTTGGCATCTGTATAGCACCCTACTCATCTGTGATTCCTGTAGTGTCTTGCCCTCCTTGTAATTATAGTCATTAATATAATTATACTAATAATAATGATTATTATTTAGGGTGTGCCAGATCTTTCCTAATACAGCTCCTTCCCTGGAAACCCTGGGCCTATATTTGTAAAAGAAGTCACTGTAGGATTTCCAGATAAATGCTCCCCACCAAAATCCTGCAGCTACAACAGCTGGGAATTCAGAAATACTCATCCCCTCTCCTCTCTTTGCTGTGACAACACTGCTGGAAGGACCAGCCACTCCAACAGGTTCCTAGCATGTCTCTGATGGTTCAGATAGGTCTTTCCAGTTACTTGTGATTTTTTTATTTTTGGGTGTAGAGGAGGTTGGTAAGATCTGATGGTAGTGACAGCCCACCGGGGTGGTTTGGTCAGCCTTCGTCAGCGAAGGTGCTAAGGCAGTGGCTGGTGAGAGGAGACACTCCATGCAACCCCTAAATCAGCATCCCAAGAAGCCATGTAATTACAAGGCTCTACCTAGAGGGCCCAGAGCTCATTAGCCTCAGCAATAAAATAAGCAATTTATAGGTGCCATAACTCATGCTGGACCAAAGGGTGGGCACGTTGCGGCGCAGCGAGCTGCAAGGCACAGCTGCTTGCCCGTAGCTTCAGCCCCGACCAAGAGTTCTCTAAAGCTCTAGCACAGCTGATGCCTTCTGTGCAAAATTGGTCCCCCAAAACATAGAAACATATGTGCCAATTGATGACTTCTTTCTGTTTTATGTTTTCCCCCTGGGTGCTATGTCCCAGGATGACACTGGACTCAGCTCCAGCGTGGATTGTGATCACCAGCTCAGGTCCCACCGCGAGCAGGAGGACAGCGGCAAGAAGTGACTCTGGTGTGTCAGCCAACCGTCCTCCTCCTGTGGCAATGTTATCCTCAGCACACGCACGGATGGCAGCAATCACTGCTCTGTGGTTAAACATAGCCCTTAATTATTTGCACTGTATATTTGATCTTCCAGCTTTTTGCGTATCATCCAGGTCATGCCCTGGAAGTAGCATTGCCCCCAAGGGCGATGTGAGACCCCCTGGAGGTCTTAGTGGTGTGGGAGGAGGATCCTTGAATGCAATTTACAGTCACCGTTACCAACGTTAAGTCATAGCATTTCCATGTGAGTCCAATAATGTCCTGTGGAAGAAAGGGAGGCCCAGAGCCACCTCAGCACCCCTTGGATACTTGAGCGAACCACCCAGTCTAGGAACCCACCATCAGCATCACGTCAGGACTCCACCACCTTGTGCCCTTAAGCGTCCACACTGGTTTTGCCCCAGGAACATGCCTTCTCCAGCGGTGACTGGAGAAGCAGGAGGAAGGCAAAGGAGAAGGTCACTGGGGCAACTGTGCTAGGGAGGAAGAGCATGGTCTCTACACCTATTGAGGCCGCCTGGCCATCCGAACCAGACCTCAAGGCTTGGCTGCTTTCAGCCAGTGCTGCTGTTCCAGCTGCAGCGAAAGTATCCCAGTTACCCCACGAACAACCTCGCAAACCCAAACACCACTGTGGAGCTTATCACGCTCCCGTGGGTGTATAGAGGCTGCTGGTGTGCAAACCAGGAGACCATGCAGGCAGAAGAGTCGCGCTGCATGGTGTCCACGTGGGCTCTTGAGCCACTGGGGGACATAGAGACAGCAAATGATTCCTGAAGACCTCCATGCTGAAACCAAGAGCTCTGTTTGAAACTCAGCAGCACGGTATAGGCCCTCAATAGCAAATCCAGCCCTGGAGAGGACAGTTTTAATGGCAAGCTTTGCTCAAGGGCTCACCGGTGTTATTCCAGCCCTGTAAACATAGATTGGAGACCTGGGCTTCTGGCTAGTTCATGCTGTTCCCCCTCCAAGAGTTTCAGCATTTGTCAGTTCCAGGAAGATCCAATAACAATTTAAAGGCAGGATGTGAAATTGCGTTATGTGGGACTCAGCCTTTGAGGAGGGAAGAGGTAGCTCTCCTTAAAGGCCAACAGCAATCTTTCCTTTTCCCTGCCTGGGACCTTCACTGAACCTTGAATGGTGAAGCACACAGTTATTCCATTTCACCTTGCAGCTGGCTTGCTGTAATTGATTATATTTGTCAGCTTACTTTTTTTTTTTTTTTTTAATGCTATGAATGGATTCATGCTGCATGTATGTGTAAACCAGAGTCACTGCCCTGCAACAATAGTTCCCTGTGATTGTCTGTTTTGTGCTCACAATGAGAGAGATGCATCCGAATAGGACAGAAAAATATTGCTTTGTAAACCTGAAGTAGGTGTGCAGCATCTAATCCAGCCATCCATCATCTCTCTGCTCTAATCTGCCTAAAGTCAATGGGGACAGAGAGGGAAGAAGCAGGCAACAATAACAGTATCATGGTAACCGTGAGAGCGATGCTGGAGTGGATTGTCCGCTCCAAGAGCACAGGGAGGGGTGTGCAACCTCACAGGCAGCTTCCCCAGGCTGTGTGTCCTGGGTAAGCATTAATCAGATACAAAAGGGCACGTGTCATGCAAGAATAACTCTGCTATTATTATTATTTATCTCATGTAATGCTCTAGCTCTTTAGTCAGGTCAGAGCCTTGGTCTTTTCCTTCAAAGCCTGAAATAGCTGGAGGCATGCATGGCTAAGAGCATATTCTGCAGCCCCATTTTCAGCTCTGCTCAAGGATGGCACTGTGTAGTCAGACAGCTCCTGCTGTGTCCCCAGCAGCTTGGGCACATGGGAGGTCGCCGTGCCACCAGACATGCTGTGGAGCTGGAGAAGGGAGGTGTGAAGCATCCTTCCCTCCCAGCAGGCCCAGGAGATATTCCCCCGGGACACAATGGCAGCCCTCATCCTGCCAATGCTTAATGTGACTGTATGCAGTAAAATCATAGAATCATAGAATGGTTTGGGTTGGAAGGGACCTTAAGGATCATCTAGTTCCAACCCCCCTGCCATGGGCAGGGACACCTTCCACCAGACCAGGTTGCTCCAAGCCCCATCCAACCTGGCCTTGAACACTGCCAGGGATGGGGCAGCCACAACCTCTCTGGGCAACCTGTGCCAGTGCCTCACCACCCTCACAGTGAAGAACTTCCTTACATCCAACCTAAATCTACCCTCTTTCAGTTTAAAGCCCTTACCCCTTCTCCTGTCACTACCTGCCCTTGTAAAAAATCCCTCCCCATCTTTCTTGTAGGCTCCCTTTAGGTACTGGAAGGCTGCTAGAAGGTCTCCCCGGAGCCTTCTCTTCTCCAGGCTGAACAACCCCAACTCTCTCAGCCTGTACTCACAGCAGAGGTGCTCCAGCCCCCTGATCATCTTCGTGGCCCTCCTCTGGACTCGCTCCAGCAGGTCCATGTCTCTCCCATGCTGAGGACCCCAGAGCTGGACGCAGTACTGCAGGTGGGGTCTCACCAGGGCGGAGCAGAGGGGCAGAATCCCCTCCCTCGACCTGCTGGTCACGCTGCTTTTGATGCAGCCCGGGATACAGTTGGCTTTCTGGGCTGCGCGCGCACATTGCCAGGTCATGTTGAGCTTGGACAAGATTGTGGAGAAGATTGCGGACAAGATTAAAAGTGAAAACTATGTCTGACAGTTTTGGCTTTGCAAAACCTGCAGTTTCCCCCCAAATATCATTTCAAAGAGAAGCCTGGAATGAACCAGCTCCCCGCTCACGTTCCTGGTGTCACCACAAGCTGCAATCACAGCCCACCACTCCTGCTGTCTCTGCCTGTCCTGGGATGTGTCCGATGATGGCAGGAGGAAGGGTGTTGGGCCAAGGGGTGTGACTCAGTCCTTCTGCAAAAAGTACCACCTGATGTGAACTCAAAAAAATATGAACCATCTGGTGGTTTGCTCCTATGGAAAAGGAGCATAAAAGGCACAATTATATCTCCTTAGAGCATTGTTGGACTCCTCTAGTCCTCTCTGATTTCTAGGTACCCATGAAGAAACATCCTTCTCCTCTCTCCTCCCATCTCAGTCACACAGTGGAGGCTGCCCTCTTGCAAAAGGTCTCAAAGACAAGAGGCAAGGAGAGACAGCAGAGCAAACACACATGCCCAAGGGCCATGTTGCACTGCTGCTTCTCTCTGTGGCTTTGCAGGAGCTGCAGGGACGTGACAGCAAAATGCAGCAACTGGATCTCAAGAGCTGCCAGCATCATGATGGGAGAGTGTGAACAGGGCCACAGGAGAAGCTGTTAATGCAGGGTAGATGCTGAAGTAGCCTTAATCCATTTGGCAAATCGGTGCCTGACACTGCATAAAACTGAGCATTGAGAAAAAAAGGCAGCTTTTGGGTGAAGTTTGGCAGGGTTTGATTTGTGTTTGCTAATGTATAGTCTGCGATAGCAAAACAGAGAAACCCTGGTATATTCAGAAAAGAGAAATCCTGGTATATTCCTGCCTCTGCATCAATGAGGCATTTTAAAGGGTGCTCAGTCTGCGTCTGGATGGCAGAGGTGGCTGCCATGCTGCTCTCTCTGCTATCCTTTCACGACAGGTCTCTCCAGCTAGCACATTTCAGTCTAAGGGCTTGGCTCGCCAGCAGATCGTTACACTCAGTGGTTCATGGATGGGACTGAACCCAAATCCATTCTCTGCGGTTTGATACCCAGCTCTGCCTCTGCTATTAAACCTAAATAACAAGCAAGTTTATTGGCTGCAAAAGCTGCCAGGCCATTGCAGCTTTATTTAGTCGCATAGCAGGTGCATTTTGGGAAGTGGTTTTTGCAGTCTTCCCTCACACGTGCATGCTCACAGCCTGCCTGTGAGGTTAACCCATCCCTGCAGGATTAGGAGTGTGAATACTAGTCCTTTCCCCCTCTGCTAGCCAGCGGAGCATCTGCTGCAGGGAGTCTTTGCGCTGGAGGTGTGCAGCTCAGAGGTGTCCCCTGGTGCCATTGGGGTGTCTCATAGTGGGTTTGAGAACTGGTCACCAGCCTCAGATGGGACCTGAAAGCTCCAGAAGTCCTGGATGGGTGGGTGGGTGGATAGATGGATGGATGGAGATGTTACCCAGCATTCACTATTGCCTACACCCCAAAATTACCATGACAAGGTCCTATCCAGCAAGGACGCCGCTGCAGATGCCTGGGAAAGGGACCTCTATACTTACAAGGCATTCAGAATTTTTGTTTTTCTTTCAGGAATTTGTCCAATAGGTTTTTGAACCTGTGTAAATGTCTGCCGTCAGAAGACAACCAGCAGAACAACTCGCCATCTGAAGGATGTCCTTGTGTTTGTTTTCAGCTTGCTTTCTGCGAAGTGCTGTCTGCCTGGCAGAGCTGATGCCTCCTTGTTATTATATCAGAATACATGGTGAAAGAGCTTTGTCTCTTCATTCTTCAGTGGCACTTATAGTTTTACAGATGTCTACTGCATCCACTCTGAGCCATCTCTTCTTTAAAGTAGTTACGTTGCATTATCAGGTTCTCATTTTTGGCTCTACACCACAAACCGAGCAAAATTTGCAAGGAAATAAACTATCTTTGCAATGCCCATGCTCCTGGCTTGCTACAGACCACCCTTGCTTCTCACAGCAGCTTTCTTTGCAGCCCTGTATAAACCACTTGAAGTTGGATTCACCTCTCCTAACCCTGACTGTCTAAATTTGAGGCATTTTACAAGCCAAACCTAGATACCTGCTTTAGGGGAAGATAAATCCTTCTGTAGACTGTCAAAGGACTTCAGCCACCAGCTCTTGCAGAGGCACCTATATCATAGCTGGCTGAATCCCACCCGTAGGGTTAGGGGTGGTAAACTCAGCCTCCTCCCCACACAACTCCTTTTTCCCATCTGTGCAAACACAGGCAGTTTCCCCACCTCATGGCATTATCTAGAAGCTCAATTAGTTAATGGCTGCAAAGTGCTGGTAAGGTGGATAGCACTATAGAAACACTGTTCTCGGGAAGTACTTCCACTATTTTTTTAAAAACAAAAAGAAAGCCACCTGACAAATCTGTGGCTAGAAGGGCCAGGATGTCAAAAGGGATAGACAGTGAATAACTGAGAAGGGGATGGGAATTATAATTCATCTTCCAGTTGGCATTTGTTTCATTTTTATTTCCACTTTGGCCTGAATGCTCAAGAACAAGGTAGGAGGAAGGAGTTTTCTTACTGACTTAGTAATGTCTCTGATGAAGGGCAAGAAACCCTCCAGTGCACAACTGAGACCTCACCTCTGTCTTCACATTGCTGCTGCTTCATGTTTTTACTGTTTTTAAGGTAAAAAGCAGGCAGGGGCTAAAAAAAAACCCCAAACCAGCTGAAAAAGACCTTCTCAGATTATTTTTTAATATCACGAAGAAGTGGAAAAGAGGCATTAACCCTGTTATTGTTCTTTTGTGAGTCAAAACAAGTCAGGAAGATGCAAAGTTCTTTCCAACACATTTTTGTGCTGTGCTTTTGGCCTGCAAGCCTGGCTAGTGTCACCAACCAGTGCCGAACATACACAGCACTTAAGGCTTCTTTGAGCTTTTTCTGCAGGCAGCTGCGTACGTCTTCTCTGCTGTTTGCACAGCTGAATGCCTGTAATACCTGAGTCAGGGCTGAGCGCAGTGCAAATCCCCCCAGCTATCAGGAAATCCAATTTTATGGACACGGCTAAATTTGTGTGATGTGTTGGTGGATTAATTCATGAAGATCATTGCTTTCTCAGTACTGTAATTCAAGCTCTTTTCTTACAGGGCAGAGAGGCAGGCACATGGATATTTTCACATCATGGGGCCAGTCAACAAGTGTCGCAGTGGGATGCAGAAGCAGCATGTAAGATTGTGCTTGGCCGAAGGTCAATATGACTATTATAGTGCTGCATGGGATTGGTCAAAGGTTTTAAATGAGCAGTCCAGATAGGTTAATTCTGATTTCACGGCTATTGATAGGTCAAAAGGCTTCCAGCAACTCCAAAGACTGTATGTATGTATTGTCCATTCTGGGATTTTTTTTTTTGCTGGATAGATGTAGACTGGCCTAAATCAATTAATCACACCTGCTTTGTGGGTCAAGATGGAGAGGAAAAGCTTTTATTTGGGAGGCAACAGTTTGCTTACACTGTAATACTGCCCCATGTCCTCCTTCTCTTTGCACTTGTACAGCGCTTTTTCCCTCCGTGCCCTAGGAAAGCTGCAGGTTGTTGCTGTGCCTTTCGGGTGTCCCTGGCCAACACCTTTATCCCTGAACAGGTAGCACCAGTGCTTCCCCTAGAAAGGCCTTCCCAAAACAGATATAGAATCATAGAGTCATAGAATCATTTAGGTTGGAAAAGACCCTTAAGGTCATTGAGTCCAACCATTAACCTAACACTACCAAGTCCACCACTAAACCTAATTGTCCCTAATATCACTTTTCTTGCGTTGGTGGAGTCTCTTCCATTAAAATGAAAGCCAGAAAACTTCACTCCTCCCGTGTAGGGCTGTTTAATGGTAGCATCACTCCCAGAGACAGGAAGATAATTAATATTTTCTTCCTCCTTTACTTTGATGAGAAAACCGAGGCCCAGCACAGCTGTGATTTGTGGAAGAAGCAGTGTGAGTTTCTTCACACCCAGCATCCCTCCAACCTATGTTTTTCCATCTTCACAAGGGTTGCTCTACTGGTCCTGCAGTGGGAGGACCCACCACAGTCAGCAATGTCCCCAGCAATGTCATCGCTGCCTTCAGCCTTCATCTGGCAGACATGAGACATCTGTTTCCTCCAGCTCCTGCCTCTGCAGTATGTCCTGCTCTTCCCCTTGTACAACACGTGGATAAGCTCACCAAGAAGCTAGACATCCCTTGTGTCAGTCCAGCACCAAAAGCGTCAGGGTCACAAGCGGCTCATCACGGCAATCACTGCAGTCACACATCAGAAGGTGCCAAGTAACACTGCAATGCCACCAATGGCATGAGGTCACCAATTCAGGAGCCTTAGTGGGAAACCATCACTTAAATATTGTATTTGTCATTGCAATGAAATGCACATGAACAGGGACCTCGTTACAGGTAATACTGGGGCCAAAGGGAAACCTCATGATTTTGGGGCACCTCAGGAGCTCAGCTCGATGGGATCCATCATCTGCAGCCTCCAGAGCCTCCACGAGTCAGGATGTCTCTGCAAGGAGGACCAGCAATTTGGTGTTGGGATGGATCTCAAAGCACATCAGGGAGGGTGAAGGAATAGCGTTTGCTGTTTCATGGATGGAGAAAAAGATGAAGGCAGCAGAGACATAACATGTCTCAGGCTACATGGGATCAGCTGCGAATTTGGAAATAGATCTAGGAAAAGGATGGTGCATGTATGAGTGTGTCTGTGCATACAGGGGTGACCAGCAGATCTTCCACTATCTTCTCCACAGCGAGGATTTAATCCAACATCTCAACCCCTCTATGAGTTACATGAACATCCTTCATATAAATACTGTACAGCCCTGATGACCAACCGGTGCTGCTGGTTCCTGCATCTCACCTAATGTCCCCATTCCTGCACCAATTCACAGCATCCCACGGCATCTTCAGGGAATCACTGGAGCTTTCCAAGGCTTGATGGGACCCTGGGAAATGGCAGAAGTGAAAGGCTGAAGAGGGTTTGATCTGATGGAGGCTCATCTTAGAAGAAGAAAGGAAAAAAATGTGCATCAGATGATAGGAGGAAGGACTTCATATCACCCTACAAGACACCTTACACATCTTACAGACTGAAATACCCACAGGCATGTGGTCTGTTCTTCCTGCTCCCCGTTTATACCCAGTGCCTCCCCACCCATCTCTTTTTCCTTTTAAAATCCAATTTCTCTAACCTTCTGGAAGCAGCGAGACATGGTTCAAGAATGACCTTCCACTCCCACCACTAAAGTTCGTCTCTCTCTCCCTTTCTTCATATACCTGTTTATATCAGTTTCAGATGAATGGAGAAGGCCCACTGAAAGTGTTTTTCTGGGATATTTTTTCACAAATTGGACCATTAAACCTAATGTATGATATTAGCAAGGTGTGTGGTATTAAACAGAGTAGTATTTAGCACATAAAATATATTTAGAATATTAGAGATTGGTATAATTTTCTCTTTACAATCCTTAAAATGTGTTCGAAAGCGAGGGAGGAGTGCATTAGCAGAAGCACCAGGTTGTGATTCAAGGCTGAAGAGTTAAAGCTCCCTGGACCACTGTAATTTTGACCCCTTCTCCAAATCATTATGCTAGGACATAGGGCCTTTCATTACTTGAGAATATAACACTGGGCTTTGGGAGCTTTAACTCTGCATTTTCTGGCTCTTGTGGGTTTAAATCATAGTTTAATGTTCCATTAAAATAGTTCTTTTTCTTATTTTTTTTCCATTAAAATAGTTCTTTTTCATATTTTTTTTCCCAGTGAATTGACTTGGAGAGGTTTTTGAGAGTGAAAGGGGAAATTAAAAATGTGGGGAAACTGGAGAGATTGACTTGATTCTTACACGAAAGCCTTTTTGGGGGTACTTTAAGGGTAGGTGAACACACCATAAAACCACTTTGTTCAGGGTGAATGATGTAATGAGACCTTTGTACAAATGAGAATTGTATCCAGCATGTTCATGAAGACAAAGCAATAAGCCCATCAAAGAAAGTTTCTTCATTTCGTTTCATGTGAAAGTATGTTTCAAAATATGTAAAAATCACAGCTTTGTGTTTTTAGTAAAAAGGATTCTTCCACCTTTCTGTCCTTCCTCTGAGCTCACCTCTCCTCAAATTCTTCCTTCCTTGTTCTTTTACTGAGTAATTTCTGCGATGCCCTCTGCTGCTCTCTCGTCCTACATCATGCATTTGCCCCATTTCTTCAGTCCCCGAAGACTATAGGGGTTCCTCTGAGAAGCCTCAAGGTTTTGATTCAAAGATCTTTGATACAGAAAACATGTTTCTATGGATTTGTAGAACACTGGACAAATATGCAATTATTATTAATTATTATGGCTTGTCTGCAGGGTTGTAGGTAGATACACCATCAAGTTTACAACACCATTATGCTAGACATTTCTCATCCGTATGTTACATATCCACCTTGTTGGAGACACCCAAGGGGTACACTGTCCTGCTGTCGGATGGTACTGTGAGCAGGGATATGCCATAGGTCACTTATCAAGGTTTCTTTGTGTACTTGCTTGGACATCATGACACCTCCTAGCTTGTCCAGGCGTAAACTGGTACCGATTTATAACATCACAGCTATTAAAAGCAGAGACATAATATTGCATAGGGTCTAATGGATAAAATAGTTATAAAGATGGAAAAAAGGAGTGACAGGCACCGCTGGCTCACAGGACACAGGGCTGCTTTCCGTTCCTTGCATCCAGGCCCAGGACAGTGAAGCTACACCAAGAAAACTAGTGGAAGCCACCTCTGGTATTCCCACACATGTTGCAATAATGTCTCTTGCTTGCAGTGCAAGTATATCCCAAAATGTACAACGTACTCAGCAGGAAAAACAAATAAGCAGCTTGCTGGAGGAAAGAACAGGGTGACAAGCATGTAGCAGGCATCGAGAGAAGATTGCATGGATTATCTAGGAGCACATCTGGGTATATGCAGTAATCCAGCAAGGAGCTGTAATTGTAACCTGACACTATGACTGTTATTATTATTTAGTAAAGGTTATTATAAATAATAGTTTTAAAAAATTACATCAGTCCCTTTCATCCCAGCATGACCTCAAATTCTGCTGGAGATCTCAAATCAGAGGCTCCTGTTGTTTTCAACAGCCTTTGGACCAGGCCATTTCACCCACAGGAAAAACCTGTTGCATTTCAGAGCTGTAACAAGAATGCCAGCAAGAAAAAAAAAGCAGAGAGAGAGTTAATAGAGTGATCTGCTGTGTGAGGTCTGAAAAAAAAAAAAACCTTCCATGAAATAAATGGGGACAAATGTTGAGACCGCGGATTGTGTTTGCAAAAATGGCAGCCATTGGCCAATGTTCTCTTTCTCATTATTCCTCATTTGTGGAAGAAAATCAGACATAATCTCCAGGGATGTTTTCAGATGTAAATAGATGACTAGGCATGTTCAGATGATTTTTGCCATCCCCAGTGTTTATGTTTCATATCATTTCATGGGCACACTTCAATCAGATAGCATCAAAACTCGTGGCCAGATCAGCGGTGTCTTGACTGAAATGAAGATAAAATGTTACTCAAGACAGTTTACAGCCATCCAAAACTAGATCTGGAAGAAAGCTGAACCATTTGTCTGGCACTTTCAGAGCCTCAGGGGTAGGAAGTTCTGTGCAGATTTATATTTTTTATTTCTGTACTCTTACAACTGCTCACTAATGAGAACAATTTCTCACATCCTTGGTGTATGTAGGACACCAGAGTCACAGGACTTCAACCATGGGGCTAGATAGGAGCAGGTTTACATCTGTGCACATCCAGAGTAACTGATGGAGCAACCAGAGTCTGAATCAGACCCACAGCTTCAGGTCTGCAGAGTCACCCACCAGCTGCGTCCTCTTCTTTGTCATCCAGACTGTTTGCACTAGACTTGAACCATACCCAAACATAGCCGAGCTTTGAAAAACTTGAGCTCTCAATTCAAGTTTTGCAGGCTATCTGTAGGTTTTTAGCATATTTTTCTTCTGTCTCTGAGTTACAGCAGGTATCAGGACTTTAGGTAAGACACAACATTTCAATGGGGCTTTGCTACTTAAAGAGGAGCATTAGTTTGGGATCTGATGGGCATCACCACAGTTACGTCCCACTCAGAATTTTCCAAAAATAATCAGTGGCTGGGGACTTTGTGCCAGAGGAAGGATTCAGACTGGGTGACCATGTGAGCTGAGTATTTCAGAGACAGCAGGAACACAGCGTCTGCGCACTTTCCTTGGTCTATTCGTCTTCGGACAAGTTTTGAAGCTATTTGCTTGATCAGGTCTAAACGATTATTTGGGAAATGCCTTTTTTTTCTATGGTGCACAAGCTGATAGCTGGATGAGGGGAAAAAAAAGTCATGATTTTCTTATGGATTTGGTGTCTCAGGGCAAAAGTGTAAGCTATTTTTCTTGCTGTTGAGTCTGGTGGTACAGAGAAAAGGCAAGATGAGGAGTCATGCTGCCAAAGGAGAAGCATCTTCTTAATTTGCTGTAACTTTGCAATCCCTGCACAGTGCCATGGGAAAGCTTTGGGAATTTTATAGCTCTTCCACAAGATGGGTTGGAACTATCCTCAGTATATAACTGGGGAAACCACATCCAAAGAGGGTGCCTCGGTGCACTGCGTGTCTTCCCGATGACTAAGTTTAATTAGATTTTTTTTTTTATTTTATTTTATACTGTTGATTCACATCTCACAGTGCTTTGCTGTTCCTGACTCCCTGTCCTCAGCTGATGAGAACCGGGGTTGTGCATCTGTCTTTCACTGCTGTCGCATGAAGCAAGTCCTCTATGTTGCATACAGATGAGACTTGGCTCTCGCCTGCGCGGCAGCCAGAAGGAAATCCACAGGAATCACAGTTCCCCAGGTGTAAAAGTACGAAAAAAAAAAAAAGGCTCGCAGTTTGCAGAGAACTGGTGGAAGACACTAGTGCCGTTCTGCCAGCATTTGTGATTTTACTGCCAGCCTCACAATGTCTAGTGGTGTCTTGAACAAGGGAAAGGATTGTATGTTAAAAAGCAAACGCCGTGCAGTTGTCGCTAAGGAGCAAAGTTAGGACACGTGAGCCATAAAGGGTATGAAACCAGAGGGCTGTAGAAGGACCCCAGATGCTTTTCAAATCCTGAACTGTTTTCTTTTTGCACTTAGGATTGGCAATGGTAAGATTAATGGCTGGATTGTACCTATGTTCTCCAAAGTTTCTTGAGATAATGTCTGATCCCTGAAGATTATCTCTACATCTTCTTCAAACTCTTTCTTTTTAAACATTTTCTTTACAAAGTCAGCTTTCAACCCTGCATTTGAGAAAAATATTAAGCTGTTTCATCAGAGAAGAGACACATATCAGAAAGGGGCTCTTTCTGCAGCATGTGCCTCAGACCTCCCCAGCTTCTCTTTATGCTGCTTTTGAGCATAAGGATAGTTTGCTTTTATCTGTCCAATGGATTTCTGTTGCTGTGATCATTTCTCCCCTGGGAAAGGTGTCTGTGGCTCTTTCCACCACCACAGAAACACAAAAGACCCCTTTTCCTTTTGTCAAGAGGCCAATGTCAAGAATTTCCTGCTTTCTCACTTGGGGGTAGCGACTGACCTGGAAAGAACATCTCAATTGAGTATTAGTTTCCCCAAATGAAATATCACTTACCCTCTTCTTTGCAGTGCCAGTAATACGAATGGTATCCAACCACTATAATTGCTTCGCGGTAGATTGAAAAAAGAAGGAGCAGCTTTGCTGATTTGTGGTTTAGAAGAATGTACAATCTATGTGTCTCCAACTGATATTAAAGATGACAGATTGAAATCTGAACCGCCAAAGATGTGCACTGCAGATGATAAATTGCCCTCCAACTTTGAGAAGAGTTGGATCATGGCTCAAAGTGCAAGGGAAAGGCATACAATGAAAGCCAGAAGACCAATGCGTATTCTCCACAGTTAGTGTAAGCATCCATCCTACATCTGTAGAGTGCTTTCTATTTCCATATGGATGTAAGTGAATTAGTGTACTGGGGGCTGATAGCCCCATTAGATAGCCTGCTTTCCTTTAATGGTTTGATAAAAGGAAGGTGACAAGAAGATAGATAGAGATAATACTCCAGGCTTCTTGCAGGAGAGCCATTATCATTAACAGCATTAATTAGCCTATAATACACTGTACAGAAACACCAGATACAACCAGTCTGAAGGGAAGTAACCTGACAATTGTCAGTAACATGATAGCTTAGCATTAGCACGTACTGATCATTGAATATCTTTATCTTCCTAACCTGGCCTTTCAAAAAGGGAAGAATTCCCAAGGCTGCCTTGCAGGCAACATCTCTAGCCAGGTCATTAAAAAACCACATGATTATGGAAGTGGGAGCCACAAGGTTGGTAGCAGACTCCACAGCCTTTTGCCATCAAGTCAGCCCATGCAGGACTAGTCCAGTTTTACCCTTTGGACACTATTTTCACTTAAGGGCACATTAAGGTGGACTGAATTGCTTCTAAATCTGTGTATTGGGTTTGTGTGGCAAGGTTTGGGTAGCGGGGGCCTTACAGGGGTGGCTTCTGTGAGAAGCCTCTAGAAGCTTCCTCTATGTCCGACAGAGCCAAGGCCAGCCGGCTCCAAAATGGACCCACCGCTGGCCAAGGCCGAGCCCATCAGTGACAGTGGTGGCACCTCTGGGATAATGTGTTTAAGAAGAGGGAAAAAGTTGCAGAGGGCACAAAAACTGCAGCCGGAGAGAGGAGTGAGAACATGTAGGAAAGAGAAACAACCCTGCAGACCCCCAGGTCAGTGAAGAAGGAGGGGAGGAGATGCTCCAGGCGCCGGAGCAGAGATTCCCCTGCAGCCCGTGGGGAAGACCACGGTGGGGCAGGCTGTCCCCCTGCAGCCCAGGGAGGTCCACGGGGGAGCAGATCTCCACCTGCAGCCCGGGGATGCCCGAAGGAGGCTGTGACCCCGTGGGAAGCCCAGGCTGGAGCAGGTTTGCTGGCAGGACTTGTGACCCCAAGGAAGGGACCCATGCTGGAGCAGGCTGTGCCTGAAGGACTGCAGCCCGGGGAAGGGACCCACGCTGGAGCAGTTCGTGGAGGACTGTCTCCTGTGGGAAGGACCCCACACTGGGGCAGGGTAAGAGTGAGGAGTCCTCCCCCTGAGGAGGAAGGAGTGGCAGAGACAAGGTGTGTTGAACTGACCCCAACCCCCATTCCCCGTCCCCTTGCACCACTGTGAGGGGGAAGGAGGTAGAGGAATCAGGAGTGGAGCTGATCGGGGAAGGAGGGAGGGGTGGGGGGAAGATGTCTTAAAATTTGGGTTTATTTCTCATTACCCTACTCTTGTTGATTGGTAATAAATTAAGTTAATTTTCCCCAAGTCGAGTCTATCTTGCCCGTGATGGTAATTGCTGAATCCCTGTCCTTATCTCGACCCACGAGCCCTTTGTTATATGTTCTCTCCCCTGTTCAGCTGAGGAGGGGAGTGTTAGAGCGGCTTTGCTGGGCACGTGGCATCCAGCCAGGGTCAACCCACCACAATCTGACAGCCTTTCCCAAGCAGAGACTGGTAGAGCCTTTGGAGAACAACTCAGAGAGCTCTGGTAAAAAGAAGTGCAGAGAAAAACCCTGAGTTTGCCCATAGGAGGTAACAGAGAAAGAGAGAAAGAATTGGAGTATAGCCCTAGACTGGGGGGGGGTCAGCCTAAAGTCAACCTTACCATCCTGCAGTCTAGATATGTAGAGATAATAAATTACACTAAGTGAGAATGAAGCATTTTACTGTCACCCCTTGTGAGCAGCTAGCCAAAAACCCCAAGGCTCCTACTAAGAAGAGAAATTAACTGTGGAATCAGTATTTTTTTAAGGTAACCATCTTTCTCTGCAAGGAATGTATCAAGCCACAGAATCACAGAAATACAGATGAGTCCCTTGGACCAAAGCTGAATCAGGGACATCTAGATCATGCTCAACAGAAGTTTATCCAAACTATTTGTAAAAACCCTTATTCAAGGAGATTTAACAGCCTCCCTTGTTAAGCCATTTTAGCATTTTGTTGTGAACATGAATTCTAGTCTCCCCTAGTATCCAAACTAAACTGTCTTTGCTGAAAATTAAGCTCATTTCTTCTTATTTTTCTCCCAGTGGACTAGAAGAATTGCTCTCATCACTTTTTCAAGTATCTTTAGTCTCCTGGAAGACTATTATTCTATCTCCACTTGGCTTCTCTTTTCTTGGCTAAAGAAATACAATTCCTTCAACCTATTTTGCTGATTACAAAAGTAATCAAACTATCAGAGAGAGTTCCCTTGCTCTGAGCACAAACTCTCTCTCAGCCAGGAGCCCTGAGACTTTCTTTCATCAAGCTTTTCTGCATGCTGCTTCTTCAACATGTGTGATGCTTTTCCCCACCAGCATACCTGCAATGAAAGGAATTTTGAGTTTTACTCTAATTGCTCTCGGTGTCTCAACAACCTGAGGCACGTGGGCTGTGGGAACCGTCCTTGGGTTCTGGGTAGGTCCTCAGGGCTTAGGCTGATATCTACGCTGGTTTATATTGCCTGACACCAGAGGTTATCACAGGACTCTGAATCAGACATGGCTTTGAGACAACCTTCAAAAGGAACTCCCAGAAAAAGACTGAAAGGATTTTAAACTCAGAAACCCCATTTTATTTGAATAAAAACTCTAATTGATTTCTCAGCTAGAGGATGGAAAGAAAGCAACATCTCCAGGGATGTTTCATCCCAGATGCTAATTTTAGGCTGGAATGAAACTCTTCTTTTCTGGAGGGAGACCTAAGGTTCGCTCAGCCTAGACACCCAACCTTTAGATGGCCTACATTTGATGAGATGAATTACATGTCTGTGCTCTATTTTTCTTTGGCTTTCTCACAAACAGCCCCAGTCCAAACAAGAGGAAAGGGTGACTGATTGATTTATTTATTTGGTGATAGAAGCAAAATTTATGTTCCTGATATCTTTGTTGCAGCACTTTTATATCTATAAGTATTTCTTTGGCTCCTTAAGTGGGTGCTTTGACCAAACAAATCCTTCCAAGGTTTTTCTTGAACTTATTCTGTATGTGGTCTCAGGAAGACTCCAAGCTCAGTTGCTCTGCCTGTCCCTGCAGCCTCCAAACTCCTGGGCACTACACCCCCATGTCCACAAACAGGTATGTGCTGTCACCAATGACAGTCTGGGGGGGATCATGAGAAATGCACTCATGAAGAGCCTCCAGTGAATATGATGGACAAGTGAGACCGGGATGTCCTGCAGGGACCAGGTGGCTACCCTTCAGCTAGGTCTTTGCAGCTCCATTTTCCAGCTGTTTTGTTTCCATGCAGGGAAGAGATGTGGTTATCAATACCACTGTTCTTCTTGGGAGTGCAGTCTCATGAAGAGTTGCAGGGTTGCATTCAAGCCTTTTTGTAGAAATGCCTAATTTAGATGCTGTAGCCGACCTGGCATCTAAACCAGAGCTTTCTGACCTTGGCTCTACAGACAGCCAGTGTAAAGAGCTAGGGCTGATAGCTAAGGTAGACACCAGCAGTAAACAGTTGCTTATGGACCATAGCTTACCCAGGGGCAGTTTCCTGAAAGAAAGACGCACTTCCACATGTCGTTGAAAGCAACCCGGGGTCTATCCCACCCATGCTCAGGAATCAGCCATGAAGGCATTTCTAGCTGACCGAAACCTCCCTGACTACCTTCACAGCCAAGGGACAGAAGTAGGCACTCACAACATGAAGTTCATCTGCCCAAGCATGGATGTCTCCTTTAGGTTGAGATGATTCATGTCTGAAATGCTCTTGGTGGCGCATGGAGGGAGCAGAGGAGGAGAAGCTCAGTGTGTTGGTGAGATGAATCTCACTTTGGCCCTCACCTCTTGCAATGATGGGGCATTGACACCGGGGAACGGTTTATACCAGCATTTTGCTGATCATCTAGTAACTGCTTTTGTGAATTGCAAAAAGAAATTCTGCCCATTCTACTTGGGCTGGGACTTAGGAGGAGGGGAGGAATGGAATCTTCCTTGGGGAATGAAAAATATGGACAATGAAATAGAGCAGACAGCAGAGAGACTGACAGCTGGAGCCTGCTGGATCTATTGCTATTGACCCTAAGCTTGGTGAAGGCGGCAGTTACCAGCTGTAGGATCACCCCACCTGAAAGTGGAAAGGAAGTATCAGTGCTGAAATGTTAAAGGCACAAAAAAAGCAGAGCAGAGAGAGAATGTGAAATAATTGGGCTGCAATGATTAAGACAGACAGACAGACAGACAGTGTTGTTGCTGCAATGACTCTTGGCAGTGCTGGGAATGAAAGTTTACATTTCATTCTGAGAAAACATAAAAGGAGATGAATCTGCTCTCGTGCTGCCTGCAGATTTTGGTAGACCGCAAAACAGATTTCCTGGGTTCTCTGAAGGAATTGCTTAGAGGAAATACCCAAGCCAGGAGGGTTAGTATCTTTTGCTTACAAAAGATACCTGGGTACAGTACCTATACCTCCAGTTTTGGAGCAAAGGAATGGATCCAAATCTCTCCATATATATTGTGAGGTCTGAAATGGCTTGAGGTCACTGGTTCCTCAAGAAAAAAAAAGGGGTTGGTTCTTGCTGCTTTGAACTTGCTGTATATTTTCCATTGCTCAAGGTGAAAATCTGCCCTGAAACAGTGTACATGCATTAGCGTGTATATGCATGTGTGAGCAGGGGTCAGATGGGCACGCAGCATTGTTATAAATAAAAGGAAAGCGGCTGTCTTGTTGCATTGTGCTTGGAACCAGGGCTTATTTCCCTAGAGGTCCACATGTCCCATTTTATTTATGATCTCTAATGGCACCATCCCAAATGATGGCTGCTCCACAGATGGGCCTAGTTCCCCAAAGGGGACTGTCCCATGAGTGCAGCTTTTCGGCGGCACCAGCCAGCTCTTCCTCACTATTTGGTGCCTAGCATATGTGCTATTGTCTGTGGACATCCTAGAGGAGCACCTTTCTTTGGGATGAGGCTCATTTTTTTTTTTACTCTCTTGAAGAAATACTGAGCATGCACAAATCTTGAGGAAGCTTTTGAAGCACAAGGCAAAGTTATATTTCATGCGAAGCGTTTCCTTGCAATGAAAGGTTTCAAGATTACAGCTTTCCAGGGCTTTCCTGTACTCAAGATCAGCATCCCAGATCCATGGATCTCCTCTCCTACCCCTATGGCAGCTTTTGGGTTGTGCATCTTGCTTACAGGGCAATTTCACAAAAATCTCTTTTCCTGCTGCAAAGTCAGCTTAGGAAACCTCTGCCTCACTGTCCAGTTCCTTCTTCCCACATCCACAAAGTGGGCCAGGAGAGCTGCTTGCGGGACCATGCTGAAAACTATCTCACAGGAACATCTGGGCAAAAAAGAACCTTCTGGAGGATGTGAGTGCTTTTTTGGAAGGGGGTTTGGGTATTTAAGGGTTAAATTCAACAGGTTATTTAGCAGATTTTCAAAATCGTCCCTACTTGAAAAATCAGGCTTGTGATAGAGCAATATCTGCCCTTCCCTCCTAAGATGGAGGCAGCTGCTCTCCCTTATTCTTTCACTCCCAGATCAGCCCCTGCAGTCCCAGAGAGGTTATAAAAATTAGTGGTGACAGCAAGAAAAAGGGATCTGCCCTGCCTATGCAATATCCCCCTCCAACACCTGTGAGCGGTGCCTGTGGTGGTGCTGATGAGGCCAGGAGGAGCCCTCGTGAGAGCATCCCTTCCATCCCCATCCTGCTGAGAAAGCACCCGTGTCCCCCTAAGCACCCTCAGAGAGCCTTTATTTAGGTCTGGCTCATACTGCTCTTTTCAGATGAATGGGAGGGAGAAATGGGGAGAAAATCTTGTTTATAGTGGTAGTCAGAAGCAAGGCCAGGGGAGCATACTTACATGCAAGAGTGTTCATATGCATCTCTGGCTTTACCTCTGTTGTCTCCTAAATAACGTCGAGGCATTGGGATGACAGAAGGCAGCCACAGCCATCTCCCTCCTTCTCCCTGCAGGTCTAGCTCTGATTTTTTTCTTGCCCAATTTTCAAGGCTATTTCAGGTCCTAAAGGCAATCCTTCCTGCACCCTCCACCTCTTCTCCCTTCATTTTTCACTGTTCTGGGAGAGAAATATGAAAGCCGGGTTTCCTCTGAAGAGCAGAGGGGACCAGTGATTGCAATTAAAGCTCTCAAACTAATGATGTGCAAGGACTCTAGATAATAGTAGTCTCTGTGCCTAAGATGGGGATATCCTGTGTTGTCCGAGCTCTGGGTAGCTTGTGAAAGAGAGAAAATCTGTTTTAACGGGGGAGTATTTCCTTAGCTGGGATAAACCAGCATAACTTGATGCCTTTCCAAAGGCCAGAATGGATGACAATAGCCCCAGGATGATTTCCCACAAAGCTTCACAGAATCTGAATGAAATAAGCACAATTCATTGCAAGTCCTTAGCAAAACAAGCTCACAGCTTGGTGCTTAAAGTTCCCCACCATCACCGCTATTTTTATGTACAGCCAGCCAGTGCCATATTTATTTTCCCAGCATCATCCTTTGCTTGTTTTACAGGAGCAGGACTTGACATACAGGGTGTCAGGCAAATAACTTGCCCAGTGCTTCAAGAAGTCAGCAAGAGTCAGGAATCACAGCCTGGCACCGTGTAAATAAACACCTCTGTCCTCTGGCTGTATGGAAAAATGCAGGCGTGGGATTTAAGAGGTGGTGGTGAACTGGGGGTAGGGAGAAAGGTGCAAAAAAGGAGCTGAGAACAGTGCCTGTTCAATGAATGTGTTTGAGTGGGAGTCAGTTAAAGGGTGGTTTATGGTAACCGCATCACACATTCACATTCATCTTTCTTTAAAACATGTTGAGTTTCCTTTACTCACTACCAAGGCAACTAATTCCTGCAGGAAAACAGGGTGAACTCACACAGAGCGGTTGTAAACAGCAGTGAGCACAGCAACACCGCGCCTGGAAATGCACAGTAGCCAAGTCCAGAGGGGTTCAGAAGATACAGAGAAAACTTCTTGGCATCTAGAAACCTCTCACCGCTGACCCCCGGGAATGCACAGACCAACCCACCGAATATGCAGTGCAGGGTCCACCCATGCGGTGCACAGTGCAGCAGATACGCTGCTCAGATGCTAATGGATGTTCAGACACACTCAGCTTCAGCGAAAAGCCCTGCCGACGCTGGCAGGCATTTTCCTTCTCACGTCTGACTCCAAACTTCTCCTGCCCTCTCCCCCAGCTCAGCTGCTCTGAACAACTCAGGCAGGAGAGGTGGCCTTGGAGGAGCTGCGAGCAGAGAGCAAACTATGCAAGGCATCTCCGCTCACACCGTTAACGGTGTTGATCTGACTTAGCAGCACTGCAGGTGTCTGAGCCTAGACTTGAGCCTTAGCATCCCACACTGGGACAGGGGGAAAGGAAAGCCGGTCCTCATGTTTCCCGGGAGCAGTCCTGAGCCACGCTTCTGCAGGTAGCCCACCGTGATATGACGAGTGGCTGTCACCTCTCCCAGAGGGGCTCACAGACCTCAGGGAGAGAAGGGCTGGAGCTCAGCTGGTGGAGCCTTGGCTTAGTTACAGCATCGATGATGACCCTGTGGCCTTTGTGGAAAAGTGTGCTCAGCCCTTGGGCTGGAAAGGTTGGACACCTCTGGCTGATTTATCCAGAGGCACTGACGCAGACAAGCAAGGTCCCAGCCTGGGGAAGTTTGTGGAAGATAGATAACACGGCGCAGATATTAATGGGCCATAAGGGAAGGCAGCAGAAAATGTGAGGAAGCTACTGGTACCTGACACTTGCCTTTCAAATATAATTGCCCCTTGTCTGGCTGATGGAGGGATTTGAACCTGGTGCTTCCTAAGCTGGAATCACAAATCTCCGGGGTCTGCACGAAAGAGCAAGGACATCGCTGCACTGCTGACCCATCCCTTCTGCGAACGGCGAGGTTCCAACCTCGAGTCTCCAGCCAGACATTCACAATTAACAACAGGCACACACGAGAGCATCCCCATATTAACCCATTATCATTGTCTGCCCTCGGACAAGCCTGAGAGCAACTGAGAGTTTCCCCACACAGCATCTACCTCCTCAGTAACTGAGTATGTTTAAAGTCACTGTTGGCACAGCCACTTGTTTGTTGCTGTGCTTCAATCCATAGATGCTAAGGGTGGGTTTCCATTCCACCAGCCACATCCAGACCAATCGCCTGGCTCTCCCTTAAGACAAATAATCACAAGTAAGTGCAACTTATCTTAAAATACAGATGGTAAACAGATCAATCAACCGGAACCCTGGAAAAGCTTGTCCTTGTCCATTGACTAGAAAGGGAAAGAAGGCTGATTAGCTCTGATGCAATGTATGTATCATCTCACCGTAAGATCCTAAAAAGTGATGTTGGAGTCATGTCTCATGAAAAGGAAGTCCTAAGCCACAACATCTCAGAAAATCCCACTCTAGAAATAATGTAGAATAGAGGTAGCCAGATGACGATATGATGATCAATAAAGCAGAGAGGTCCCAAGAGTGTTGAAAGAGGAGCCCAGTACTGATTGTAATGTGCAGTCTCCACCCAGGTGGAAGAGGATGAGTGGGAATTTATTACTCTTCTAGGCAGGACAATATAATGCATCCCATCTTCTGGCTTTGACCTTTTCTTGACAAAAGAGTTCTCCAATGATCAAAAGTAACTAGAGATTTTTGGGTGCTTCCTTTTCACAGGGCCAATTTCATGTACCTTAAAGAGGATGGAGCTTCAGGAAGCACAAGCCTAACCCTCTGGGTGTCAAATCCCTCTGAAGTGTTTCCTACAGGCCACCTAAATATTAAGTCCCCCAGATTCCCTCAGAAGTCGATTTCCAGTCACTGTACTCCAGTCTACACTTGATTCTTCCATATCTACCATCACCTATAAGGCCTGACCCTTTTCAAGGTTTGTCCACTGTGTTTCAACTGGATTAAGGACAAATGTCTCCAATCCCTACACTAAGTGGGCTAGAATTAGCTCACTGGTTTTCAAAGGGAAAGCAGGAGGACAGTGCAAAGAATGACTGAGAGTGTCTCAAAAGAGGTTGCACAGAGCAAGAATGGTCTCCTGCATCATGGCCTTACAGATTTAACTGGGCAGCTCTCCTGCCCTTCGTCTGGGCTCCTCCAGCGTTTCTCCGAAGCCAACAGGCAGCCATCAGATGGTAAGAGTTTCCTGGTACGTCGTGACCACTTGTTATTACACTGTACTCTCTCTACTCCTACTTCTCTTGGGGTGCTGAGCACTTCGAGCAAGGCCTGCCAGTTGTACATGCACCCAGCACCCAACCAGAGCACCATGGACTTGGCACCATCCCATACGTGTGCAGGATTGAACCCTTGCTGCTTACCTCTGGAATTCATCCGCAAGGATGTTTTGCATGCTCCCCCCACCCCATTTTCTGCTGGCACTGTGATTTGTCTTTCCCGAGACACACAATATTATGTGATTTTGATTTTCAGATGAACAATGACAATGAAGAAGATAAGAAGAAAAAGATTCACTTAAATTCTCTGTTAATAAGATACATTTTGTACTCCTGCCTCCCTCCTCCTCCTTACTCTGAGCTTTCACTGATTCAAGAATCTGTTACCAGGTACTCGTTGGAAACAGCTCATCTCTGTTTACTGTCTCTGCAGGAGATATTATTGCCTCTCAC
Source organism: Haliaeetus albicilla (assembly GCF_947461875.1). NCBI lineage: Eukaryota > Metazoa > Chordata > Aves > Accipitriformes > Accipitridae > Haliaeetus > Haliaeetus albicilla. The sequence goes on along the minus strand of NC_091496.1, from coordinate 2,975,957 downwards.
AGCTTAAATTCATGAAAATTTTTTTCTGTTTGTTTGTCTTTTTGCATCTCCAACCTTCTTTCTTGCCTCCATTTCTTAGTTGAAGAGCACCTGGATATTCAAACTAATTTTGAGACAAACCTTATTGCTTATCCTTAATGTGCAAGAATATTAAGCATGTGTGCAAGACAATGGGTCATGTTTGGATAGCCTACTGCACGTGCCTTGCTTTGGGACCACAGTGATGGCACATCACCAGCCAAGGGCTGTTCAGTGACTCACCTGCACTGCAACCCATGGGGTCAAAAGGAGAAAAAGATGCAACCCCAAATTTAACCATCTGCTATTTCAATTGCCAGTCTGAATATGAGACCTGACTTGTCTCCCAGTGACAGTGGGAAGTGATTTTAATAAAACCAGGATGATCTTCTAGCAGAGAGGGCTTGGCCAGCTGCCCTGGACAGTAGAGAGAAGACCTGACAGTGACTTCATACATGACCTTCATTTCCATGGGCAACAATGTGTCTCCGCTGTTTTTCCACATGTGTAAAATGGAAATAGGATTTCTCACCCCACTTTGCCAACTGTAAAAGAGCAAGATCACAGCAGCCTTTCCTGGGGCAAGGTAGAGCTTCCTAGGTACTGGTGAGACCTCACTGTGTAGAAGTGACTGGTGTGAGAAGGGGGAGGCTCATGCATGTTCATGCACCAGCATAAGGGACACAGTGCCAGGGCACCATGCTGGGAGATCAAAACATTGGCTGCATGGCTTATTTTGAAACAACAGTTAAGCTGTAGCTCTGTTATCAGCTTGTTCACTGATAATATAAAAGCATTACACTTTTGTATTCCTTTTTTTTTTTTTTTTTTTGCCCCATGCTTGCAGCTAGGAAGCACTCGTCATCTGGCTTTGCAGGTTTCCTAAGGGTCAGTTCTAGAGACTGGGTTCATGGCCAAGACCATTAGGATAGGCAGCAGCCTGCTCTCCTCCTCCTCCTCCTCCCGCATTCAGCTGTCACTCTGCCAGAAGCAGCTCCAGATTCTTTCCGATTCTTTTTCTTCCAGATCATTTCAGGAGGGATGATGAGACCATAGAACCAGACCCTGTCTGAGGACGCTGGGTAAGGCTGATGGCAAGCAGCCTCAGCTGCTGGTGTTTGCCACTACCTCAGTGCCCCTACTTTGGATTAGCTACTGTTATCCCTATCTAAAGAGACTTTCTGCACTGGTGGATGGAGGGGGAGTGACTGACCCAGCTCATCGCAGGGTGCCAAGGACAGAGAGCAAAGGGGTCTCATGGCCATGGTAGAGCCAAGGGGACAGAAATGGGAACGCTCAGCGGAGAAACTGCTTGTAGAAAATGGACTGTCATTGTCTCCACTGACCCTTTCCCTCTGCTGAGCCAATATTGCAGTTTTCATTTCCAGGCAGCAAGCTGGAAATGTTTCCTTCCCTGTCTGCAGGTGCCAAAGGTGCCTGAGCTGAGACAGAAGCTTTCAGAGTGGCTCATCACAAAATGCACCACAATAAACACTCGCAGGGCCGGAGCGATGCTTTTCTGAGCACCGTGCATGCTTTCTGCCTTCCTCCACCGCATTGCACCGCAGCCTGTCAGGAGTGGGACAGTCACAGTCTTTGCCTGTCAGACTGTGGGATTTCTCTCTCTCTCTCCCTGTCTCTCTGCCTTTGGTGCAATGCAGTATTTTCTGCTCTAGCTGCTTTGCTCACTGGAGCCCTGCGAGTGCTGGAGAAAATGAGGGGGCTGCTTTGCAAAGCCTCCCTGCATGCAGTGACTGTTCCCATCTTCGATGGGTCCATGCTTAGCCCAGTGATCGAGCAGGAGCGTGAAGAAGACCCTTACGCTCTGGTTTTTCTGCCTGTTCTTAGCAAAGTGAAGACTGGGAAAGGAGGACCAGCAAAGATGTCCAGTGGGGGAGCCCAGTTTCTGGGGAGTTTGTGTCCAGAGCACCAGCCTGCAACTCAGAAAACATCTCAAGATGTTTCTCCTTGTGTCAGCTGATGTGGAGAGGGCTTAGAGACAACAGCGGTAGTGCATAGCTTGTCACATCTAGGATGGAGAAAAAACAGCTGGGTAAATTCAGATTTTTTCTGGCCAGCGATAGGGAAATGCCTGTGTGCACTGTCTCATGGCTAGCTCCTTTATGGTGGATTGGCCATGTCCACACTGCAGAGCACTGAATCCATAGCTTGTCCATGACCCTGAGACATAATAATTAAGTTTTGCTGGATTTTATTCTCTAAAATGCCTAAAGTGTAAAAGCTATCACCCAAAAAAGTGTTCAGGCTTTGTCTCAAAGGCACAAGGGGATTTGCACACAACAACAATGAAACGGTAAGTGAGCTAGCAGGCATGCACCATGAGCAGGGTGGGGATCGGGGAATAGGAGCTACCCAGGGAGCTAAGCCAACAATGTATGTGCACCTCTTTGGTAGAGGCTGCAAACCCAAAATGCTCGGGTAACCTTGGGGAAAAAACTCGATGGGTTGCTGTTGCAACCACTTCTGGCAGAAGCCCAGTCCTACTGTGGTTTGTCTGTGCCCAGGAATTGGGAAAATGCATAAACCGTTCTGTGGTTTCCTGCCTTTATGTAGGAACTTGCCTCCATCCCTCACATTGCAACTCACCGCACCTTCCAGCAAACCTACAGAGCTTTGCCCCAGAGTAACAACACCCTGCTCCTGCCCTACTCCTCATCCAAAGGCACGGAAAGCAGCTTTACACCTCACGCAACACTCAGACTTGCTCAGCAACCTGTTTAATGAGTTGTGCAAGGCCCAGAGCAGCAAACGGTAGCTTTTTGCCAGCTTTGTGTGCTCGGTGGAAGTGTCCTCAATCACCCTTGCTCTGCAGAGCGAAGGAAAGGAAGGAAGGACGGACGCAGACAGACGGCACAGACCTCCCGTTTCTCTCCTCCTGTCCACTCTAATGAGAAGCAGGCAGAGTTTCTCCTTCCCCAGCAGCCATGGAGTTTGTTTGAAGCAATTTGGAGGCAATTGAATGAAAAGGAATAAATGAGTGGATATTACAGTTTATGGATGGCTGAGTCAAACCCACAGGCAGTGATTAGAGGCCCACAGTCCCTTTTATGCCCACAGTAAGAAAATGACTTAAATTTCTTCCATTTTAGCTCCAAACAGGAGGCAAAGTTGTAGTGGGCTGGATTGTCAGTTATGTCACCTTTTAATATTCATCTGGAGGGAAAACAAAACAGAAGAGACTTTTTATTTTAATTTAAATAAAGTGTCAGTTGATCCAAAGCAAATTTCTCTGGCTTTAATCCTCTCCTTCTAGCTGAGATGCAAAGAAATGAAGATGGGGAAAACAGAAAATACACAAGTGCAACTTCCCTACTCTTTCTTCCACCTTCATTTGCCCTAGAAATAGTTTTCAACATGGCTGTTTCCCAGCTGGGCCCTTGTTAGTACTATCTGTGGTGGTTCCTCGTCTTCTGCCTCACCTGTTTGCAATCTCAGCCTGGCTGAAGAAATGTAGCTCCAAAACGTGGATGAGATGAGCATGTCATAAAAGAGCTTATCTGAACTTTAGTTTCATCACTGCCTCTGCTACTGATTTTCTGAGTAACCTTGGGTAAGCCACTAGAAATTTTTTCCCCAAACTTATGCCTGCTTGCTGCATTGCCATTAGCCATGCTAAAATCCGCACTTGATGTTTCAGTCACCTTTCTGCAGCTGGGATAAAAAGACACCCCAGTCCTGCAACTTTAGGGTTGATACCAAAGGATCTCTCAGGCCTCATCGCTGGTGTCTCGTGGCCAATGCAGCCAGACCTTCTTCCCACTGCAACCAGGGTGAGGTGCTGGAGAAGGAATGGGGAAACCTGGACTTTCCTCCAACATGAAGTTGATTTGCAGCCGAGGTGCACACCAGACAGAAAGATGCATCCCCAGCTTTGAAGAATGAATGATCTAAGCAGAAAAAGGAAGAAAAGGGCATAGATTCACCCAAAGTCACCCAAAATGCCAGTGGCTGGGATAGGCTTGAGATGTGCTCACCTTGTGGCCCTCCCTTTATGCTACAAAGAAAAAATTTCCATCTTTGTATTCTTAAACTACCTTCTCTCATCAGAGTTACTCTCAAGATATTGGTTTGTTTATCTATTAATAGGGAAAATATACAGTAAGATTTAAAATGTACTTGTCAACCTACATCTCTTACAGTCATGTTTTCCAGTCTCCTGCGACAATGGCTACCAAGGCGTCCGAATATGAATCCTCCACATCAAGTCCCGTCCTTTGTAAACTGATGGAAACTTGACATTCTTCAAGTCTTTCAGAGAAATTACAAACAACAACAAAACACAGTAAAAAAAAAAAACAACAAAAAACCAGAAAGCTACATACACGTGGAGCATCAGCTGCTGAAGCCCTATCGTTTTTAATGGACAGAAGGAGAAAAAAAACCTGCAACCAACTCCTGGATGATGAGTCTTCTTGCTCCTGATGGTAAATCTCATTCCGGTCCTACCTGCTCTATATGCTGCAGTGTTTGTGCTGTTGTTCTGTCAACTTGACTGTGATGGACTTTTTATAGCTTGAATTTTGCAAAGACAAAAATATGATACCAGTTTAGACAGGTAGGACCTTTCACACCAGCAGTGTCATTTATTTTCTGGAGTTAAAGGCAGCGCGTCATATACACAGTTCAAGGTGTACTATGGGAGGTCAGTTCTCTCACAGCTTTATTCAGCTCTTATGTATAATCCCAAGCAATTCATTTCTTCACTGTAACCTCTTTTAGTCTTTACATACTCCAGTGCTTTCTGGGTAGAGATGTCTCTCACTGGGGTCCCCAGAAGTTCCCATCTCAGCTGGGCTTCGATTTCACCTGGGTCCTCAAATTGTTGTCATAATGCAGAGAAGAGCAACAACATCTGCCCAGAGTAAAGGTACAAAAGTACTGTATGAGACAGCAGACAGCAACAAGACCAACAACAGAGCATAAACATTTGGGGGGAAAAGTATCCTCTTTCCTATGAAAAGACCTGGAAAAGGAAACAACAGTACACCAGACCTCCAATACTGGTGGACGCTCAAGTCACTTATGTTAAGCCTGGATGGAAGGAGGGAGAAAGTGATGCCTGGACTATTGGAATAAGCACAGAGAGGAGAAAAGGCATTAGGATTTGATGTGGAATGGAGTAAGTCCCTGAAGGTATCCAGATACAGAGACTTTATAATACTTCAGTGGAGTTACTTCATTTCTGCTGTTACACGAGCATGTAGAGCATGACAGAAGCTGAAAAACTATGAGTAGAGAAAGCGTCTTTTGGTTACAAAACTCGTCAGCAGCTCAGAAAGTATAGATGTCAATCATGGCTCCACTCTAGCTTTTTTTAACCTGACCACTTGCTTACGGCTAGATTTCCCAAAGAATCCAGCTCCCAAGCTAGCTGCAAAACAATTTTATTTGTTTATCTGTTGCTCCTGTAAAACATGTTGAGGTTTTGTTAAAAGAAAAAGACACTTGGAAATGGCATATTTCTCAGTTTTTAAGGAAAACTCATGCTTTCTTTTTGTTGAAAATGATTTTTGATGAAAAAAGTGCACTTTCAGAGAACACCCTTTTTTTTTCTTTTTCTTTTTTCTTTTTTCTTTATTCTTTTTCTTTTTTCTTCTTTCTTTCCTTTTTTCCTTATTATTTTCTTTTTTCCTTATTATTTTTTTTCTCCTTTCTTTTTTTTCTTTTTTTTTTTTTTCCCCCCAAAACAGTAACAGCAACAGAAATCAAGCAAACAAACCCAAGAACCTCCTATGGAAAAAGCTCTAAGGCTCCTGACTAAGCACCCAAGTGAGGAGATCAGATTTCCCAAAGTGCCCAGCCTGCAGGAGCTGATGTTCGTATCAGGAAAACTACAGCCATCAGAAATTATTCCTGGCTTTATGTAGGCACTCAATCAAAACCCTGGAGTCTTTGTGCTTGGTCCTTTTCTTGGGATGTAAGATGCTGTGATCTGATTCTGGTGGCCGGTGTAGGGGCTCCATCACACAGGAATAATGGAAGTTCTTTACAAAGCAACCCCAATCATAGAATCATTTAGGTTGGAAAAGACCTTTAAGATCTTTGAGTCCAACTGTTAAGCTAACACTGCCAAGTCCACCACTAAACCATGTCCCTGAGCACCACATCTACTCGTCTTTTAAATACCCCCGGGGATGGTGACTCTGCCACTTCCCTGGGCAGCCTGTTCCAATTCTACACCATGGGCCAAAGAAGACGAATACTGTCACTGCACTGCTGCAAACACCAGTCTTGCCAACTGCAGAGCGTCAGGAGCCACTTTCCCACCTCCTCCCTCCTCACAAATGGTTTGGAGCTTAGCCACGGCCCTGGAAGAGGGCCCAGATATTTATGTTCCTGGACCTTGGCTCATGGCAGCCAGTGTTTGGTTTTGAAAACAACTGCTGATTAAACAGAAATCCCCTGCCGAACAAACAAAAAGAATCTTTTCTTCCCCATTTTTGTCCATCCAGTTATATGCCCAGGCTGGAACAGGACTGTTTTGCTGGATAAATCTCTCCACAGCAAATTCCAGCAGCGGACGCACTGCTTTGGCTCACACCTGTGTTCACGTTCCCTGGGACTCAGAACCTTCAGAAACTGTGAGATAGTTTGGATGATGAGGGAGAAGGCTCTTCTCAAATGGTTAAACTCTCAGTAAAATTGAGAGGTAACATTCCAAATAATCTTCAGTGCTCTCCCTCAACCCTGCAGGGTCTCGTTTTGTCCCTAACACCTTTGCTTGCAAAGCAGCCTTTACTGGTGACTGCCATTGCAGTCCACAAACAGTTGTCTTACACAGCCCTTCAAAATGCTCTCCGTTTCCCCAAGATAGAGCAGTGATGTGACAACTCTGAAGCACTCCAACAAGTTGCCATTCTGACACTGAAATAGCTATGATGTGGCCTCCAAGAGATCACAACCATTCTTTCCACCCCCAGTACAATACTTTGTTATCCCCAACTGGAGTCTGTGCCTTCATGCAGGTTTTTCTTTGTATTGCAAGTGACCCTACTGCTTTCAGCTTTGATGTAGACCTTATAGTGCATGGTGTTGTACGTGCCCAAAACATTTATAAAATAAATAAAGCAGACAATGTTTGGGAACAAAAATAACGTGCCATTTTGAAGACAGGGTATGGCTGGAGGCTGGCAGGTCTTGGCCATAAGCTCATCCACAGCATACTTGTTAAAATGGCCTTCCACATTTGGTGTGTTACATGTCATAACCACATCCTCACTGTTTCATTCAAAAGCTATCCTCAAGGGGGAACAAAAGCTAGCAAAAACTCACTTCCCTAATCAACTTCCAGTGGACATTGTCCCCATGTCTCTGGAGTATCCCCTTTATGCCTGCAGAGCATTGGGCTACATGGACCTTGTTCCTCCCACCACTCTCTCTTGTGCTTGACTATGGATTAAATTTGTGCTACTACTTTTCCTAGGTAAACTGTTGACATAGGAGCACATCACACTACCTGGGAAGAGACTTACTAGATTTTCCAGAGAGGCTTTGCAAAGGAAGCTAGATTTTCAGGACAGCTCGACAGGCTGGGTACTGAGCTGGTCTGAAAATCTGGGAGCTCTCAAGGATCAGGCACTTCTGAAAATCTAAATTATTTGGAAATCTTGTGCCATAACTTAGCCGAAGTGCTACAGGGACCTATGGCATACCCAGCCCTTGACTGTCATCTTCTGAGCCCTACCTATGTCTTTGAAGCCTCTTCTGTTATACACCACATATCCTTTTTTCATCAGTGCATTTAGGAATAATTGAAGATTTTCCATCACAAATCGTTTCTCAAAGCAATCTTCCCCCCCCCCCCAAACTACACTGTTTTTCCAACAGTATCTTTAACACCAAAACCAACAGCTCAGTGCCCCAAACCTGAAATGTTTGGATGGGAGTATTGCTCACTCACCTTTAGCTCCATTCTCCCACAGTGTGAGATTCCCTGCCTGGAATAAATCTAACAATGTACCAACAACTTGTTTCAGGGACACTATGATGATAGAGGAAGATGCACGCCAACAAGAAAGTCCAGAAAAAATGGAGGAAATCTCTTTAGGTACCAGAGAGCAGTACGCTGGAACCAATGTTTCTTATTTTCCAGCCTTTCTCTCCCCAAATTAATATTTTAACTGAACTCCTCCCCAAAACATCTGAAGAGGTACAGATAGAAATTTCTTCATCTGGCTATAACTGCAATGGTATTCCATTTTAAAAAAACCAAACAACAAAACAAAAAAACTAACAAAACCACAAACTTTTTCCTACTGTCTTTCACACTGTCTTTAAAGTTTGTTCTTCTTGAAGGGAACATGGGATCCCATCTTTGAATGACAAAAGAGATACTGGATGATTTCAGTCAGGTAATTTCTCCTCTTATTCTCTGTCATTTCTGCTCATCTCTGCTCAAGCAGTTGAAAAGAGAACCAGTCTGCCTTGGACAAGTGACCATATGACCTGGACAGCAGTCCCTGTCATGTAACCCATCCAACAGCTGTCAAATGGTGATATCCTTCAGTTGGCCATTGGTCTAGTCTGGATTGACTTGTGAGCCAGTGACCTGGAGGTGGAAGGCTTTGATATTCCCTCACTAATCATGGTCAAGTCAAAGGAATTCGTAGGACATGGTTACAGGAAAAAATACTCATGGATATCAAACCACATTCACAAGCATTTTGAGTACAGAACACCAAGGAGCCACGAAGTCTGTTGAGAACAGCTCTGAACTGTGTGTTTGGATGGAACTAAGTAAAGGAAATCAAGAGCTTTTATACTGACATATTTCTTGGCAGGGACCATGGAGCACTGTTCCCAAAGGGTGAGTAAATACCCTGGTCACTAGAATTGTTTGAGACTGGGTTGGCCTCAGCAAGTACAGAAACAGTCTTGTACTGGCCATGAGGTCATCTAACGGGTCTTTCTCTCTCATTTCAAGCCCTTGATCCCTTGGGCCATCTGTTTCCTTTGATGCAATTGATTTAATTCCTGGTCTGAGGTGGGCTTACCTCTCTAATCTGCAGAACAACGATGCACTCATTAGTTTTCATTCTTACCTCTTGGTCATGCCTTTCATCACATAGCAGACAACTGCTATGGTTACCAAGAAAGAAGAGAGCAAACTAGAAGCTTCACCTGCAGTCTGCTGTACTTGATGCTGGTAGACCCATCATACCTTTCACAGGTCTTGCATGCTGCATTTAGCAGGAGATGGGAAAGCATACCCATACCCATACCTCTATGCAGAGTATGTCTGATTCCAGTATGGTCCCATATAAGACCACAGGATCAGCTTATGACAACAGAGAGCGGTGAAAAGCTCCAAACTGTCTTCATCATCCACAGCTCCTTATATTATCCCTCATAAGAACAGAAAATAAACCTGGCTGCAGTAGGTCAGTCCACAGGTCCCCCCTCCAGTCCACTAGCTTGCTTCCAATGATGGGCAGCTGCAGATACCTAGAGAGAAAGTATACAGAAATGGGCAATTATACAATGATCCATTCCCCAAATTACCCATTCAAGACCCATTCTTCTTTCCATCATGGCTGCACCTCTTCAATGGGATGGCACACGTGGTGGGTAGGTAGCTTCAAGGTAGGCATATGTTCAAATATCTTATTCTAACTTGGATTCACATCAGCCTAGAAAATCTGGAGGAGACTGATGGCATTGGCTTAATGAAATTAAGTGTCCTTCCTGGAAGAAGTGAAAATTACTCAAATTGAGTGAGTGTCTTGGGCAGGACCCATTATTTAGAAAGCTCAATAGTCTCTAGACACTGCTTTTGGACTAAGGTAGCCCAGAAGAGTTTCAATGGGTGATCTAGAGAGAAGCTGCCCTCAAATGTTTGGGTCTATGTGTTTGATGACTCTGAGTTAATAGGAGAATCTTTCCTATCCTCACTTCCACTTGGATGGAAACAGGAGTGTTTTGCTGCATTTGATTCAAGAACCAGACAGTTCAAAAGCAGCATTAAAGTCAGATATCAAAGGGGGAAAAAAAGGGAAAAAAAAACCCAAAACGAGTTTGATGATGGGGTTTAGGGCAAGCCTTGCTCTATTCAAAATCCATACAGCCAGCCCAGTGATTTAGCAGTGGAAACAGCTTGATCTCAAGAGTCACCAAGAAATGGGAAGCAATTGAGATGGATCTTGAACCTGTAATTTTCTTTCCCAAAAAACATAGGAAATTTCAGACTACTTCTCTTGTCTTAAACTGGGATGAAACTAGAAGACATGCTCATGTGCACATCTCAGTGGTGGAGAACACTCTCCTGTTTTGCCTCTGATGTTTCCTCCATTTGGGTGAGCCCCAGGGGCTAGTTCAGGGTCATCCTCTGCCTTGCACTGCCTGCCCAAGTACTTCACCATGTAAATGATCCAAAACCAGCCATAAGCTACCCCCCACCCACTTTAAGCCTGAGTTTTAGGACAAAGAAAAGCATCTGCCTCAACATGCAAGCCCACGATGTCACCCTTAGTCAGATGACTGTTGAACTGCCGCGCCAGCATTTTTTACAGCAGTTTAAAACACTATCAAGGCGGCATCAAACTGCCTTTTACATCCAAACCCAAATGGCTATGGAATGGAGCCCAGAGTGAAATGCTAAATTGGATCCTATCAAATCAGCATCAGATCACGCAGGCTAAGCGGTAATGAATGGCTCCTAATGACAGAGTTCATCATTATAAAGTAATGACAAAAGATACATAACCGTTGAGGTCTCCAACAGTGCAACCAGCCACCACCCATCACCTACTCCCTCCACTCTGTCTGTCACCTGCTGATTTTTTCCTATTAGGGTGAAGCTTTTTTCTGGGGAGCGTTTTTCTCCCTTTAACTGGCAAAGGGTTTCAGGGCTCATTCAGGATAAATTATTCAGTCTAAATGGAGATGCAATAAATCTTAAATGGCAAACAATAGATGATTCTCCCTTTAGACACACAGAGCCTACGAAACTAATCTTCTAAGCAATAGTGTGTCCCACTACAGCTGCCGATGGCAAAATTTACAAGGGTAGCATTTGTTTCCGTATGTGCGTCTATATTTAGATTGCCATAGGGCCTCCCCTTCCCACAGCAACACAAGGCAACGCATCGTTGCATGTGTGAACTGGTCACCATGGGAGAGAGAGACAGAGAAATAGCTCGCCAGCTCTCAGTTTGGAAAATACTCGGTCATGAAAACTTTTAGTTATTTCACTTGTTAAATAAGGACACTTAAAAGTGGAAGAAAGCATAGAGCATCCTGTGTAAGTGAGTTAGGATTAGCCATCCCATGGATTGTTTTGCTGAGATTTAAGCCTCTGACATAGCTGGACTTGCACTTCTCTTCTTGGAAAGCACACTCTTGGCATGAAATCTACACTGTTTAAAGTAATTTCACCCACACTGAACAAAGCAGACTCATCTGGCGGAAGGTGAAGCCTCAGATTCAGCTATGGCACTCAAATCTCTGCCCCATCACTCAAGCCGGCTCCTCCTTTTTCTTCCACCAGAACTCAAAGCACAGACTAAGCTTCTAGCATCTGGAATGCGGTGCTGCTCCTTAAGAAAGAGAACCAGCTCAAAACACAGAAAATCCCCACCACAGATTTAGTGCCAGAAACTAGCTGAAACAACACTGTGGCTAGCGCAACCTTTGGCCACCGAATGGAAATAGCTGTCGGTGGGTCCTCGGCAAGCCACATTTCCCCTGGCTGAGGACTCGGCCTTCTGTGTTTCAATCTTTCATCGCATTGCACACCCACTCCTTCCTGCCATCTGCCAGGCGCGCCGTGCCCTGGGCCAAGTCTGGTGCCGGCTGCTTCTCCCCGCGCAAGCCTCCCCAGCCCAGATATGCCCAAGTGCTTCTGCACGCTCCAACTGCTCTTCTCAACCCAGAAAGAAGCCAAGTTGGGAGCTCTGCTGTCATTTCCCCTACCCCCACATCAGCTGTAGCAGGAGTGAGCAACTGCTTTGGCTTCTCTTTACCTTTCAGGGCCATCTGGACAACCTCAGACCTCCTGCTAAGGGAGATGGAGGAGGGCCAACAGCACCTTCAGGATGTCACCCGGGAAGCAAGTTATAACCTGGAAGCAGGAGGTTTATGTACATTCAGGAAATACTCAGGGCTTCCTTGCGCTCCTTTATGGCTGCAGAGTCCTCTGGGAATGGCACGGACTCCTAATGGATGCTGCATTAGCTAATCCAGTGATTCAATTACTCCTAAATACTCTCTGGTGGCAGGGGCTAGTCCTCCTGCTCACTTACTGGAAATAGTTGCTCTTCCAGGGGGAGGGGACACCTTCCATTATAAGAAGCATCCCCCCTCTCTTTTCTTTGCACTGTCTTTCCACAGGTAGTGCTCAGCCTCCAAGGTCACAGATGGAGGCAGACGGACCTGAGATCCAGGACCTGTCCCTCACCAGTGGGCCAGACGCAAACCCTTTCTGCCTCCACTATCATAAAAGCTGTATGAGGAAGGTAGGTCATACCAGTTCTGCACAGCGATGTCCCAATGGCCACCAGCCTGTGGGAGCTGGCCCGTATCCATCTAGCAGAGGGTGAAGCCAGAGGTGCTCGGTCCGCTGACACTCACCTCTGTAGGCTTGTCAAGTCTAGGATCAGCATCCAGATGATATCAGGGGTTGCCCCATCCATTTGCTACATGGTCATCCTTCAGCTGGACACCACTGTATTTGGTTTTGGGCCCCTCATGACAAGAAAGATCTTGAGGTGCTGGAGCGTGTCCAGAGAAGGGCAACGAAGCTGGTGGAGGGTCTGGAGCACAAGTCTTGTGAGGAGCGGCTGAGGGAACTGGGGTTGTTTAGTCTGGAGAAAAGGAGGCTGAGGGGAGACCTGATCACTCTCTGCAACTACCTGAAAGGAGGGTGTAGCCAGGTGGGGGTCGGTCTCTTTTCCCAAGTAACAAGTGACAGGATGAGAGGAAAGAGCCTCAAGTTGTGCCAGGGAAGGTTTAGATTGGATATTAGGAAAAATTTCTTCACCAAAGGTGTTGTCAAGCATTGGAACAGGCTGCCCAGGGAAGTGGTGGAGTCACCGTCCCTGGAGGTATTTAAAAGACGTGTAGACATGGCACGCAGGGACACGGTTTAGTGGTGGATTTGGCAGTGTTAGGTTAACAGTTGAACTCGGTGATCTTAAAGGTCCTTTTTCCAAGCTTTTCTATGATCACTAAAGAGTATGGCAAAAGTATGGGTACCAGGCTGGACAGACTCCTATCCAAGCAATCACTGCATATTCTACTGCCCAAATTCATATTGCAGCTTTAATGGGACATTTCTTCATTTCCTACCCTGAGCTCTGCCTCTGTGGATAAATACACTTTAGTAGTGCACTCCAGACAGTCATTGTCTTAGGCGTATGCACAGGTATCATCTGTACGTCATATAGCAAATCCATGCTCTTTTACCTAGTGCTTTGCTGTATGGACAGAGCTTCATAAGCCTAAGAACAGCATTAGACTTAGTTCTTGAAAGCACAGATGAGATGAAAGACAAATTCAGCGTGCTCAGAGGAAAAAGAAGCTTGTGCCAGAGAAGAGCAGGTTTGATCCTGAAATGAAGGAGGGCTGTAACCAGCTTCATCTAGTGGATATACATATACAAAATACTGCTCCCCTCTGGAAAGTAATCAGACAGACCATGGGAGGGTCTGCTGTTAGTCTCAAGTGGGTTTTACATAATAATACACTTCTTAGACAGAAAAATGAGGAAAGATTTGCACAGAATGGGAGGACCAGGTACACTTCCTTTTGATTTGTCAGGGATGAGCCATCAAAGAAGATCCATTTTTGGCTTTACTTTCACATTAGGATTGCTACATTCACTTTTGACCAGGGAAGTGTTAAAGTATATACAAAAGACATTGTCTGCATAGCCTTAAAAGGGAAAGATAAAATCTTACAGGCTTCTACCAAAAACTTCATACAGCCAGAAACCACAAGACAGACATTCATACATTGGTTCATAGCCTTAAAGAGCAGAAGAGATCAAAAATATATATGTATATATAAAATATATATATAGTGTACATTTCACATATATATAAAAAATATATCTGTATGTATATACACAAATACATATGAGGTATCTTCAAATAAGTAACTGCATACTGCAGAGAAGAATCAGTGTTTGCAACATGCTGTCAAGCGATGTGGAACTGCACTAATTACAGTTTCACTCAATGCTTGTCCCAGGCTTGGGCTCTCAGGAAGGAATTGCTATTTGCAAGTGGTTTAACACCCTGCTGACGCTGCTCCTGAGCTCCCAGCTCAGAGGGGCAGGAAAAGTGCTGTTTGCAAGCAGATCAGCTCACCGCTGCTGTAAAAAAGGGACAGCAGCAAGCATTTGCCTGAGTGACTTTTCCAGGAGCAGAGCATGATCGGGCAATTCAAACCCTGGCTAATCTTCCCATCCAAACAGCACAGGACTGAATTTCAAGACTCTGCCCTTCAGAGCTGGTCCAGGACTTTCAGAAACCTCAAGCTTAGATACTAGACTCAAATTTCAAGAGAATGAAAGATGTCCTTTGAGTGAGGACAACACCCAGGCTCATTTTGGAGGAAAGTTCATCCCAAAGGATGGCTCCAGCAGACTGTTTGGATGGAGCCATTCTGTTTTGCAGGAGAGCACAGTTTAGGTATGTGAATGTGATATGTGCTGGGCCACCTGGTCTCATGAGGAAAGACCCTGGCCTGGTTTACTGAGATATATCTATTGCATGGTCCTGCTAGATCATTTCTTCCTGGACTGGGTGGGATTTCCATGGGCCTTGGGGCCGGTGCTGCCCTGCCAGTGTTGCCCACACTGATTTGCTTAGGAGCTGGGTGCAGTTTAAGGAGAGCAAACAAGGCACCCTGCTGTAAAAGTCCTTGTTTAGTATCAACAAAAGTATGACTTCTTCACCATCATCTTTAGGGGAAGCCCTTAGGCTAAATTCTTCAGTCATAGGTGTGACACAGGTAACCTGGAGAGAGTGGAGGAGAAGGAGGTGTAGGGAGAAAGCCTGCATAAATGGCAACACAGGACAGGCAGAAGATACATATTCAAAGTGAAAGAATCAAACAGATACAGCCTGAAATTCAGATGTAATAAAAAATTTTCTTTGCATTGTAGAAGAACTAGTTTAGAGAGAGGAAATTATGAATGAGGAGGGATTGGGATGTGGAGTCACCTTGGAATGTGGAACAACCAAAATATGAAATAACTTTTTTCCTCTAATCTGAGAGGTGCAGAGGTCCTGCCATTCATTGCCTTGGTGGGTCTGGAGACAACCACCTGGTTGTGGAGACCACAAGGACAGGCAACCAGGTGATGGACATGCCAGACTGTATTTAAACTACCTACCCTTGTGGGGGGGTTTAATTTAGGGCCATACCATGGTGGTTTAGTCCAAGAGAAGAGTGATTCTGACTTTCTGCTGTCCAAGGTTGTCAGACCATCATCTCCTACCATCAATGTAGAGAGGTGGGCAGGCTGTCTGAGCATCCCCCTTAATGCACATACTCCAGACATGAAGCATACCTCCCTCCTTCAACTACGAGGAACCTAGATGTCGTGGTCCTACACAACACAGGATCTGGGCTGCCCATCACTACAGGGAAGCCTGTTGTGTACTGCAGCTGGTACTAAGTCCTTCTTGGAAACCATAATGTGGATATGGCCTACATCTGAGGAAATTCTGGACGAACAAAATTCGCTGTCCCCACTCCACAGCCATGAAGTACTTCTCAACCCTCCAGAACAAACCTCAGGCATTTCGGAAGAGCCATAGCCGTAGAGTGTGACAGGAGGACCAAGGGCATTGCCTAGCACTACTTGTGCACCCCACTGATGGCAATGACGGAGTTAATGTAGCTCCCATCTACATGTTGAGCAGGCAGCTTGCCAGAGGCTTGAAGTCTGGTAAATAAGCAGGCACATCTTGGCTCACTGGGAACAGATTGTTAACTCAGTTCAGCTCAGGGTGAGATGCACCGCTGAGCGGCTGTCATTAGTGGAGAGGATTCAGTGGTCATGACTGCATGTCACTGTCACAGCCAGAGCTGCACGGGACTAGAGACCTGGTAAGAGGAAATGGGTTTGGCTCTTGACCAAGTCTTGCAGTCCTTGCTCCACCAGCACTCTCATTCCTCGTCTCGGTGTAACCTGCTGTTCAGTGGGTGTTTCATGTTCCTCCCTTGGCAACCAGCCTACGAGCACGCAAGGCTGCTGCAGCTATAGTTGTGTCTCAAGGGCTGAAAGTTCCCCGAATCAGTCCCCAGTCCTTCCCTTTGTGCCGATCCCAATGCAAGGACCACCAGGTTTGTTAGTGTTGCTGACTTAACTGCGATCCTGCAGAGCCCGGGTGGCAAATGGGGCAAAAAGACCCCCATCATCATCATCATCCTGGCTGACACGCTATGGCGGAGGCAACGTACTGGATGCTGCAACTTGAACTGCAGCAAAACCAGTTTAGATGAGTTATGGGACGCTGATAGAGAACTGAAATCTTGTAAGGGTCTAGGTGAGGGTAAGGTGGGCACACCAACCATCCCTTCTCCAGGCACCCACCTCACCCAAAAGGCCATGGCTGCTAGTGGTCCTGCAACTGAGCACCTCTGTCTTGGGGCATCTCCCCAAGACAATGGACAAGGTCATCGAGGGAACTGGCTCCCCCAGTATTCTTTCTGGGACCAAACCATCAACTGGGCTTCAGCTAGTGGAGTGACATCATCAAAACCCTTTCTAAAAGCTGCCAAAACCAGAAAATACAGCTATCAGGAAACCTGTGCACCGCAAGGGCAAATTCTGGAACATGATCCATTTAGGGAAAAAAAACCAGCAAATCCACAGCTCACCCTGTGCTGTTCCCTCGAGCTGGAGCTCAGACACAGAATTATGGACGTATTATCTGGGCTAAAGGAAAAATCCATCAGAAGTCATCGGCATAGGGCATGCAGTGCACATTGGAGCAGTTTCAGCTCAGTCCAGCAGAAGCCAGGGGGGACTCCATCTGCTCCAGCCAGCTTGTTGCAATGCCATGCTTGCATTTTATTTGTGTGTCCTCGGTGCAATTATGAGGATCTACATGGGAACTTTCTCTCTGTCCTCCGTTTGCTCCCAGCATGCAGCGAATTCAAAGCTGCGCTTCCAACATCACAGGGCGTTAGAACAGAATTGGTCGCAGTGTCACAAAATCAGCTGGAAGGTTTGCAGAGCCGCAGCAAGGCAGGCAGGCTCATTTTTCTCAGTTGATAAAAAGCCTGACGAGCGTTTTTATTAAATCCATTGAGGGAAACCCCAGGATCAGTGGCAGAAGGGGACAAGGGGTTGTTATGGAGAAAAATCCTCTCTTAAACCACACAGAAATCATAGAAAGAGGCTCAGCAGAGGCATAGGGTATTATGAAAAATTATCAACAACTTCTAGAAATGAAATGACCACAGCACTGTAACAAACCAGCTCTGAAAAATACACACTAAAACCCCACTAGGAGATGGAATCCAAAATGTGTAACGATACAACTTTATCACAGCCCGTATAGTAATCAGCAAACAAGCTTTCCTATAGCTCAAACTGCAGAGCTTTTGAGGTAGAAAGGTTGGGAATTTCATCTCTGCCAAGCTGTGAGCAGCTACGGTGCATGGCAGAGAAACAACTGTACTGAAAGCTTTCTCGGGCAGGATCTGTCTTGTATCACACTGGCTACTTGGTCGGTGCTTAAATAGTATCATGAGAAACTGCAATACAGGGATAAGTCCTTTTGCAGGCAGACAGCCACTGCTTGCCTGCTAAACCCAAACCAGACTCCACCAGATTTATATTCAGCAGCCAGCCACCAAGCAGGTGCTTGTGAAAAACAGCTTTGTGGTGTAGGGGACAGCTTTGAAGCCCTGTCCTGTACCTTGAGTCCTTGCTCTGAACCCACCCCAGTCCATATCCCTTGCTTACTGATCCAGCTGCCTTCTGCTCCTCAGCCTCTGTCCCTGACCAGGGATTCAGCTGTTCCTGTTGCTTTCCCAGAGCCTTTCCCTGACGTGGTACCTGATGCCAACTTCTGCCCTTTCCCTGCTCCTTGATTTTGGTGCCTGCTCTCTCCACAGTTTTGTTCCCTTCCATCCAAGTCTAACCACACCCCTGCTTGCCCTTCAAGTAGCAACACTCATGATTTGGGGACCTCCAACGCTGTCTTCTGTTTGGAAGAGAGCTAGCTTGGTGTCCGATAACCCACATCGTAACAAGAGAGAAAGTCTAGGCGTCCTCTTTCTATTGCAGTATTTCATTTGCAACCTTACCTCTACATCAAATGCAGAATTTGATAGCAACCTGGCAAAAGAATGATGGTTTACCATCAGAAGAAATAAATGCAGGTTGGCCAAGTGACTTGACTTACCCAGAGGGAGTCTCTGGGAAGGAGGTCTTCACCACCGAGGAAGATTTCTGTGGCAGATGCTCAGTGGAGTTGATTAGACAGAAATAATCTCTCACTCTCAGACCAGTCCTGGCCCTCCCTCTCAATTCAGGTGGAGAAAGGGTTTGAAGAGAGAAATCTTTCCCCTTTTCAAGTGCTTCCTCCTCCACACTACAAAGTGTTCCCACCCTCGTATGGCCTGTGCAAAGTGGGAACATGCAGCACATCAACCTTTCCCTAGGAAGCAGACTCCCAAGGAACAAGTGATACCATTTTCTGCAAGTGAACTTTAAAGAGGAGGAAGCCTTTGTTTCTTAGATCCTTTTAGGCGCTGATCAATAATGAAGCTTCAAACCTCCACAAACACGCCTTTCCCCGCAGTCAGACCAAGCCTTGAGGCTGCCTTTGCTCCTTCTGATGATGGGCAGCCTTTCTTCCAGCCCTGCTTCGCCACCCCTCCCGGAGGGTCTGCCATCAGAGGAGGACCCAGGGTCTGCACATTCCGTATTCAAGCCAGCAAACAGCTACAACATCCACAGAGCCAATTAGCAAGAAGGGATGGCTGCCACAGGAGCAGTGACCGATCTGACTTCCCGGGGTGGGTGAGCGGAGAGGGTGACATCTTAGTGACATGGGGCAACCCATCTCAATCCCAGCTGCATGTCCATCTCATTCATAATGCAGCTGTGCCGTTCACTGCTTTTCCCTGTTGCTTTCGATACTGGATGAACAGGAAAATCACTGATCATTAGCAACAACAGACAGAAGGATCCCAAGGGCAAACTTTATATTGTATTCATAAAATCAACTCTCCTCTCAGGCAGTCTGTCTCCCTGTGGCAAGGTCTGCTCCACAGAGCATCTTTAAAAACACAGTTTTTATTTCAGTAGTGCCAAAAATCAAGGCTTTCTTATGCTAGACACAACACGATTAAGTAGATCATCTCTGGTCTGTAGAGCTTAAAATTCAAATAGTCAAGACAAAGTGTAAAGGGAACAAGAGACATAAGGAAGTGAGCTGACTTTCCAAAATTGTACTGGAAATTAGTTTCAGGGCTGCGAATACCACTGTGGTCTTCAGCCAGAGGCAGGATTGCTACAGCACAGTGGGACTCTCCCGTTAGCAGTAAGTTTAAATACTCCAAGTGCTGGAGTGTCCATCATTTCCTTGGAGACTGTCCTGTACCTTGATCATCAGGAACTGGTATCTCTGATATTTAGCCTGAAGTACTATTCTCTCCTAGTCATAATCCAGTTTACTGCACCACACAGTTTTCTCTCCCTCTCTGGTTTTTACACACTTCAGAGATCTTTAGTTTCTTAGGATGTGCTCCTACCTGTCATTGCCTAGCGAAACTGCATGTCTGTGCCTTGACCCTATTGCTGCTCTTTCCTGAATCACTCTGGTTTGTCAGTCACACAGGTTAATAGTGTGCCAGATTACCAATACTGGCACTGCAGTCCTTTGAAGGTAGTTGCACAAGAGAAAATTACTCTTATTTGAAGATCATTGCAGTGAATAGAGCTTTCCACCCAGAATACGTGCCACCACTTTCCCAGTTACTGACCTGCAATGCAGACACCTTGCAGATATATGAGAAGATGGCACCAGCACGTCACACATTTAGCTCAAGCCTTTGCAAAGTTGGGTCAATTTAATGCAAGGCACTGGCGTGACAACTTCTTCTTGTCACATAAGGTGGGATCAGCAGTGTCTCTCTTTGGGATACAGATGATGACTCAGTCTGGATTTATAGGGGTTAAAACAATACCTCTGACCTCATTTGGGACCTGTAAACAGAAACCATAACACATGATAACAGTCCAACACCAGGAACAGTTGTGGCCAAAACTATATGTCATTGCTAGATAAAAGCTCGCAGTTGAAATAACCCTCCATGGCTGCAGCGTCCTGCGATGAGAAGACTGTTCTTTTGGCCAGCAAGGGAAGAGGCTTTTGTGCAGCGCTGTCCATCTATATAGAAAGAAACTAATGCAGGCATGTCTGTATTTCTTTTTTTTTTTCCTTTTTTTTGTATCTGGTCTTGTACAAAGGTCATTTGGAATCATGTATGTTCTGCAGAGCTGGAAAAGAATCAAATCTCACAAGGATCTTCATTTGGGCTGGTACCCTGTAATGTTTTTTATTAATGATTCAGACATGGGAGATCACTGAATTTGCTGGAGATAATGAAATAAGGGCAGTGGTTAGGACTCAGAAGGATGTAACCATTTTGCAGGCTGATCTTAATAGAGAAGGTGAAGAGGCACAGAAGTAGAAGATGAAATTGAATGTGATCAAGTGTGAAGTGATGCACGGGGGTAAGAGCAGTCTCTGAGCTAAGTGCATTTTAAATGATGCTGAATTAGTAACACAAAGGAGTAAAATCTAGACTTAACCGATGGAATCAACATTTACCATCATTGCTCAGTGATGTAATATAATGTCTCAGGGTCAGGACTCCATAGGAGGTCAACAGGAGAAGCAGGTGAGGGCAACAGCAGGCTCAGCTAATGACTGTAAAGATAGTTAGAAGGAGACTCATTTGCTTCACTTTCTCCTGATGCCAAGCATCATTCTCAGCTGCTACTTAAAGCTGTCAGGCAACTTGGGCTGCTCACACCCTGTTTTCTGATCTGTATTACTTTGCCAAAGTTTAATTGGCCCAGCTGAGGCTTCCCAAGCTGGGTGTTTGCTGCAGGCTGGTTAGTTAGTTATTTGTGTTGTTATTTGCCAGATGAGGTGGAAGCACAGAGGAGGGGAGGAATCTCGGGCTTCAATAAGAAATGAGTATAAGTCATTCCAAGTCAAAATGCATTGCACAAACCATTAAAAAAGGCTCTTACAGCTTCCTAGGGGAGCAGCACTGCCTCTTCCCTGCTTTGGAATAGGGATTTGACATGAGAAAAGAGAGACGGACTCATTCTGATGTCTGGGGAATGGCTTTTCCCGCTCCCTGGTGGCCGTGTATTTGCTAAGTTAAAAAACCTCCAAAAACTTCTGCTTTCCAATTACTCAAGAAAGGCTTGTTAGTACATGGCGCCTACATCCCCTGAGCCGTTTGTTTGCACTGATCATGCTCCTTCCCCTTGCCCATCCAGGAAAGCAGCTGAGTAAACCAGGGACACTTGAAGATCACTAGCCCACCACAGCGAGAGCAACTTGGGACTTCCCCTGCAACAATCCTCTGTTATTTAGGACAAGAACTTCGAGCAAGGAAACTTTTCTCCATCAACTCATTAGGGCTCCTTTTGGCTTCCCAGGCAATGACTGAAGAAAGAGAGAAGAGAATGGAAGAGAATGAAATAGAACAGAACAGAATAGACTATTTCAGTTGGAAGAGACCTACAACGATCATCTAGTCCAACTGCCTGACCACTTCAGGGCTGACCAAAAATTAAAGCATGTTATTAAGGGCATTATCCAAATGCCTCTTAAACACTGACAGGCATAGGGCATCGGCCACCTCTCCAGGAAGGCTGTTCTAGTGTTTGACCACCCTCTTGGTAAAGAAATGCTTCCCAATGCCCAGTCTAACCCCTGCTGGCACAGCTTTGAACCATTCCCACATGTCCTATCACTGGATACCAGGAAGAAATCAGCACGTCCCTCTCTGCTTTGCCTCCTTGGGAAGCTGTAGAGAGCAATGAAGTCACCCTTCAGCCTCCTTTTCTCCAAACTAGATAAACCCAAAATCCCTAGCTGCTCCTGATAGGACTTTCCTTCAAGGCCTTTCACCAACAAGAGTAAAGAACAAAAAGGAATCAGATAGAAGAAGACCTTGACACAAGCAGAAGCTGGTTGAGAGTATCTATCTGGAGTGATGGGACAGACATTTGCCGCAACCCAAACCATGACAAGGCATCATTTTGGGACTGTACCAGCGGGCTTGGACCAAAACCTCACCAAGAATCACGCTCACAGCTTGGATGACCACATGTTGGTGCTGCCAGCCCAAGCCCTGGCCCGTGTTAGTTTGCCAGCACAGATATAACCTGGTGCTCCCATCTCACACTTTCTCTGCTGTCAGCAGACATAAATGAGGCTTTTATACTCCTCGCATGCTGATCAGCGCAGGGCACACTGTCATCCCATCAGGGTTAGCACAAGCAAAGGAGCTCTGCAAGATGAATCCGAGAGACGAATCCTAGTGACAACCAACAGAGCGGGCAAGAAGGAGGCATTCATGGAAATGTAGCCATTTTTCTTAAATAAAGAGAAAAGAAAAAAAGAGGAAGTTATTTATAACCCTGAGACAAAAGAACATTGGTGTTTTAAAATCAAAGTTAGGAAATGCCAAAATTGCCAGTGTGCATACTTTAATCAAACCCTTTCATATATACTCATTTTATCATAATCTTAATTACATGGTTGGATAGGTTTTGTCTCCAGAACTTGGCTCACAGGATACAACATATTTATTGAGTTGGATACCAGGTTTCTCCCTGTCATTCCGTGGATAACCCCATCCCGTATTTTTCTGCAGAGTATACGAGTCTTGCTCAAAAGGCACTATTATAAATTTCAAATTCTTTTCTCTGCTGATTCCCCATGCCAGAAGTTTCACTAGTGTGAATGAATTTACTTTCAAAACACTCTCCTGAGATGAAGCTGTAGTATGATCCTCACAGTAAATGCTAGGAGCTGAGACACAGAGATAAAAAACATATATCCATTATGACTGTTTGATTTGAGCTTGCCGCGACCCATTTTTTCCAAAAGGTTAGCCTTTTTTAGAGCTTTCTTTGTTAGATCCCTAAGGTGCCACTCGTTTTAGTTGCAATTTTAACTATTCAACATTTTTACAAAGCGGACTGCTTGGTTTCAATGAATGGTCAACAAAGAAGATTTTAGTCTAAATTACTTTCTATGTGTGCATGATGAAGGGACTTTTGTGGTAGAGTCAGGGCTGAAATAGGGCTGGCCACAAAACTAAAATTCTCTTTTGAATGAGGAGAAATGAATAATAAAGATTTCATTTTTTAAATATTTTAATGAATCTGAGATAGTCTGCAATGGATGAGGGGGGCAAAAAGAAGTAGAGTCATGGTTAGGTTGTATTTCTGGAATGAGCTTAGGCCAAGCTTTAGTCCCTGCTCTGAATCAAGCAGAATCAAGCTCCCCTGAAATTGTTCCAAGTTTTAGCAAAAATAAAGAACTGAAATATTCACAATGTAAGAGGCAGACTAATGGGACAATCACACACCTTTGAACTTCTGGGTTTTCCCATCTTCAAATGAGTGTCCAAATTTACCTGTCACTTAAAACCCTATCCTAATCATCATAAGCTTTCCTGCTCAACCATGCTTTTCCATCAGGAAAACATTTTGGGACAAAATTTCAAATCAGCTCTACATTTCTCTGCCTAAATCTTGGCATCATCTTTTCTCCCCTTCAGTATCTCACCCACTTCATCACTTCAAACTGGTGCCACTGCTGTGCACTGCATCCCTGCTGCAAACCTCAGCCTTCACATCTCCTCTGCAGCAGAGGAGACGGAACCTGTTTAAGAAAATGGGGTCTTCATGAGAGTTTTGCTTCCCTTGGTAAGTCAAGGAAACTGGAGATTTTGGTAAACCCTAAAGTTTTAGGCGAAAATGCAACACAGTCAACAGGAAACAGCACAGAATCACAGAATAACTTGGGCTTAAAGGGACCTCTGGAGGTCTCTGATCCAGCTCCCCACTCAAAGCAAGACCAACTCCAAAGTTAGGTCTAGCTTTGAATTTAGATGAGGTTGCTCAAGGTCATCTCCTTGAGCTGTAGCTTTAGCAGAGAAGTAATCCAGGGATTTCCCTTGGAAAGGCTCGCCAGCCATGGGCAGACACCCATCTCCAGGGGCTCTATTCCCTCTTCTCAGGAGGTTCCTGACTATAAGTATGCCCTATTGCAACAGAGCAGTAAATTACTTTGTCCACACCTCGTCTGTAAGGCATGCATGTCTCCATCCATTGCCCTGTTTCAAAAATATCAGAGCTTTATGAACCGTTGCCAAACCTGGTTTACTTTGCAGGTGGGATAACTGCAAACCACATTTCCTGCTCTCTCTGAAGAACTTCACAGACCCTGTCTGAAACACAACCGTTTAATTGCATTCATTAGTATGTTCAATATAATGTAATGCCAAAGAAACAAGGACCGAGCATGTAACCAGCCAGATGTATGAGAAAGGTGATCCGCCAGGCCATGGGAGCATCTCATGAGAGGCAGCCTAGATGACAGCCTCCTGTCCCCTACCGTCGTGCAATTAGAGCCTTTATCCTAATGCATGTACCCACGTGGGCACCGGCGACCAACATCCTGCCCTTTCCCAACTTTTGAGAGCTCGTCTTTGTAGCCTTAATGTCCTTTTAATGTAGAATTTTTGATGTAATTATTTATTTACATGACCATGCAGCCTAGAGGGGCTTGCTTACAAGGGTTGCGTGAGAAGACTGTGATTACTCAGGCTTTGCAGAAGATGATTAAAGCAGCGTGACTAAAGTGTTTAAAGTGATCTGTCCTAAAAAAGGGCAATGCGTAAAGTGCCCTCTTCCTGCATGCTGCAGCTGCTGTCTGTATTCAGAGACAGATTTGTTAACTGCAGTGACAAAAGGAACTTCTTCTTTCTTTTCCTTCTCATCGCCTTGGCATTAATCAAGTACAGCATGCACTGGGTTTTACTCCTTCCAGTTGCCCGCTCAAATTGTTGACTCATTTCCAGGCAGCTACGCATTCACCAGCCTCTTGACAGCAGCAAGGTGGGAGACGGGTCCCCAAAGGCGTAATCTGAAGACAGTATAATTTACAGAGCTGTCAAGAAGTTCTTCATGTGGGCTGCTGAGCCTTTATTACTAGTGACGTGTTGTAAGACAGAGAGGACCCAACTTGCGTCTCGGATTTCAGGTTGAGTTTGCAAGACTGATGGAAAAAAAAACCAACAGAGAGCCCTTCTCTTCAGCGTGGAGCTTATCTAAGCTTCTACTTGCCAAGTGAGATAAATGTGGGCCTTCGCAATCTGATTATCACAGTCATTTCACAGGCACGATACAATCTTTAATCCATGGGCCACTATGAAATTAAACTGGCTGATCTGTTCAGATAGAGGCAAGGGTTGAATAGCTGAAGGATGAAAAGGAAGAGTGTAAAAGGGGAAGATGAAGGAATTTCTTTTCATTGCTTGGTTTATACAAAGTCAGCCTGAATATTCATTGTGGGTGGCAAAGTTTGGAAGAAACGGTGAGGGGAAAAAAACACAATGACAGGAAATCTTAATTTGGGGAAGAAGAGTGTGATCACAAATATTTTCCCTAAACCTTTCTAATGTTTGTTCACATGCAAATGCTGGACAGTACTTCCTTTTAGCATGCAGATGGAATTTGCTATCTGCTCCAAAATGAGAAAGGAAGAAACAGAGGTGGAATTTAATACTGTTTACTGGGGGTTTAGAGCACTCTCCGGCTGGACAAAGTGGATGACATGTACCTCTGAATTGCAAAATGACTCCTGAAGAGTAGTAGCTACCTCCTACCCCCAGCTGTGAAGGTCACGCTCTCCATGAAAACGATGTGGTCCTGCAGGAAAAAAAGCATCAGCACAGCCACACAGCCTTATCAAGGAGAGGGTGCCCAGAAAGGGGAGAAAAGGATGAAGCTGCATCTGAGTATGTACTGTAGGGCCTGAGATTTGCAAATACCACACTCAGGGGAGGCATCTCATGAAGGAGCCAGTTTTCCAGAATGCAAACCCCCTCTTTCTAAATAATCCCCTCCCCACCACAGTCCCTAAGGTAAAACTGCCCCAAACTGTCACATATACCAGATGACGGGGTGTCATCCTCTATGTCAATGACCAGCTGGAGTGCATGGAGCTCCTCCTGGGGATGGATGAGGAACCAACTGAGAGTCTATAGGTCAGGATTAAAGGGAGGGCAGGGACAGGTGACACTGATGTGGGGGTCTGCTACAGGCCACCCATCCAGGAAGGCCGAGCAGATGAGGCCTCTATAGACAGAGAGGAGCAGCCTCATTCATGTTCATAAGCCCTGGTCCTCATGGGGGACTTCAGCCACTCTGATATCTGTTGGAGGCACAACACAGCAAGGCATAAGCAATCCAGGAAGTTCCTGGAATGCACTGATGGGAAATTCCTTCTCCAAGTGATGGAGGAGCCAGCGAGGAGAGGGGCCATGCTGGACCTTGTTCTCGCCATGCTGGACCTTGTTCTCACCAACAAGGAGGGGCTGGTGGGGAATGTGCAGCTCAAGGGCAGCCTTGGCTGCAGTGACCATGAAATGGTGGAGTTCAAGATCCTTCGGGCAGCGAGGAGGGTGCACAGCAAGCTCTCTGCCCTGGACTTCAGGAGAGCAGACTTTGGCCTCTTCAGGGAGACCTTATTGGCCTTCCAGTACTTAGAGGGCGCCTACAGGAAAGATGGGGAGGGACTCTTTATCAGGGAGGGTAGTGATAGGATGAGGGGTAATGGTTTTAAACTGAAAGAGAGTAGATTTAGACTAGATATTAGGAAAAAATTCTTTACAGTGAGGGTGGTGAGGCACTGGAACAGGTTGCCCAGAGAGGTGGTAGATGTCCCATCCCTGGAAGCGTTCAAGGCCAGGTTGGATGGGGCTTTGAGCAACCTGGTCTAGTAGAAGGTGTCCCTGCCCATGGCAGGGGGGGGTTGGAACTCCATGATCTTTAAGGTCGCTTCCAACCCAAACCATTCTATGATTCTGTGATTTACCCCCCAAAATAGTTTTTCCTCAAATGGAGAATGAAAGGAAGGAATTCCAGTCCATGTAGCCAAAGTCTGATTTTTCTGGAAGTGACAAACTCCACCAGTTATAGTGGGCTTAGTCAGGTTTGCACTGATGTCAGTGAGATCAGAGGTTGGTCTTGGTGACACAGAGCTGGCAGAGTAGTCCTCAAATTGTCCCTAACACCATGGGCATCTGGTTCTCTTCTGGTTCTGTCTAACTTCCACCTCAGTAGTGCCAGCTCTGCAAAAATAGAAACAGCAGTGGACTGACAGAGAGGTGTGTTGGGCTGGAAAGGCTTTCATGAAGGGAGATGGTTTTTTGTCGTCTCGTCTTTGAAGAGACAGTGCAGCAGTCAGGTATTCAAGCTTGGCTTGTGTCGGCTTTTACAAATGGAGCGATGTGAAGAATTACAAATGGAGGGAGCTTTTAATCTCTGAGCAAGCTACAAATCGAAGGTGAACCTCATTAACTTGGACACTTTGTGTGTTAAAAATGAGAAGCATTTCACCTAATGAGAAACTCTTAATAGGTGTTGTTTTTTTGCTAAATTATCATATTAACCAGCAGATAATTAACAAGCATTTTCTTAATGTGGTGCTCTACTGATAAAATCTCATTGTCTATAAATCATCAAGCCACTACAAAAAAAAAAATGGCTTTTTAATCATGCTGGGCATTATGGGCAAAAAGTACAGGACAATTTTAATTGTTGGGGAACTAGAAGGGAAAGACAAGAATCTCTAGTCTGTTGGGGGCATGCATGGGGTGCCTTAAGGTAAATGAAGCACTTAGGGCTGGTTTTTAAAACATTTTAGAGTACTTACGGGCACTGATATGTCATTATTGAAATGGCTTCCTTGGAGATATGATGTGGCAGAAGTTTAAGAGCAAATGCCAGATCCAAGTGATACTTTAGAGGAAATGGGGGGGGGTTCCTCTAAGAAAAAAGAAAATAAATCCTAGAAAGGAAAGTGAGCCAAGATTAAAGTTTAAAGGTACCTTTTCAAAGTAGCATGGTATCTTTAATAACCATGTGCTGTTGGGACCTTCCATCAGAAAGATGCCTGATCCAGCAGCACCTTGACGGTGTGTTTGCTCAGTGCAGTCTGAGAGCAGAGATCTGCTAACACAGCCGTCACTGGATGGCTTGAACAACAAAGCTTGGGGAGTTTCCACAGCACCAAGACCTACCACACAGCCTCTCTCATCTGTGGCCGGCATTGCTCATTATACATCACACCAGAAGATATTGCAGGTGGCCCTCCAGTAAACCCAGCGCTGGCAAGACAGGCTGAAATTATTGGCATGCTTGTCCCATTTCTACATGAAGGTGCTCCAGCACTCTGCAGCTCAGTGGTGTGTTTGATTTTGGTTTCTACCAATTTCTACTCCATGTAGCCATCAAAATAGTATCTGAGTTTTCCATGTTAATTCTAGCCCCCGTCTCTATCTACATCCCTTGCTCAGTGACATAAGAAAACTGTGGCTAAACCAGAAGTCGACCTGCAGACTCCCAAGTCCCTCCTGTTGCTCCCAGACCAATAGTTTATTTAGCAGGACAATGTCTACACAGGAGCATGGCTCTCACTTCTGGCTACATGAGCCAGAGGGGACAGAGGTAGCTCTGAGTTTCTGGTACCCAACACCCTTCCCTTTGCTAGGACATTTGATGGGGCACTTGACAGCCCCCCCCCCCCCGCCCCCCAAGCATAACTGACTTGTGACTCATTTCCACCCAGGTGCATCCTCCTAACTCTTCCTTGTAATTTCCACCGTGCTTCCTCACTGGGAAAGAACCCTAGTCCAGTATCTTTCTGACAGACACTCCTGGTACCAGCCCAGAGCTGATCAATATCTTGCTCTTTCTGCAGAACAACCATGGAGTCGCTGGCAGCAATTTCTAAGACGTCCTGGTAGCTTCTCAGTTGCAGCCCTCGAACTGCCGGATTAATTTCAGCCTGTTCTCATAGTTTTACTATCTCACAGCTCTGCCTTTCATATCATCTTTGCCTTCTCTCTCTGCAGGGGAATTTGGGCAAGGGAGGATTTTGCAGGGAGGAGAGGTGGGAGAGCCAAGCAGAGCGCAAGGCTCCTCTCGGTGCTCCCTGCCCACGTTTCCCCAACACCTGCAAACCGCGCTGGCTCGGAGCGACACGGCAGCAGTTTTCTTCTTGGTGTCCAGCTGCTCCAGCCACTTGCTGCTGGGGCTGTGGGCTCTGCACCAGTTGGCCTGGGTCAGAGAAAGTGGTGCATGGATAGGGAAGTCAGACCAGCGAGGAAAGAACAAAACTACAGAATCCAAGCTCAGAAGCAAAGAGAAGAGAAAAGAAAAACAGAGAGAAAACCTTCAAGCCCAAACTGTTCCAGGGGTCTGGGTGTTAGGATATGAATCCTTCATTTCCATTTGATAATCCGTAGCTATCCAGAAGAGCCCAGCTGCCCTCATGAATACTCATGAGGCTGTGGGCATGGAAACAGACCTCAGATCTTTTTGCTCTCGTGGAAAGTCACTGACTGCTTGAGCAAAAGGATACTCCCTTCTGATGGTCCTTAGTGTCAAAACTATGATGCATGCATTGCTCAGCAGTCGTCAGCTCATCTGGCAAACATGCATGAACCTGTGCCTCCGAGGACCCCTAGAAAATTAGCTTAGATATACTGACACCCATCATGTGGCCATGTCCTTAAGATATATAACCCACCCTAACATGGTCAGAAAGGAGCATAATGAATATCCTGATGCTCCAGCTGCTTTCCATCTTTCCACATTTGATGCACAGAGGGGAGAGGCAGAGTCCCAATGCAGCAAAACCCAAAGAGCCTCTAACAGTTCATTGTGAGTCCCATCCTAAGAGGGAAACGCTAGATGACACCCCCCAGGGCAGAGAGGAGCCTGGATGGAAACCGGTGAAGCAGCACTTGGCACCTGCAGGCTGGGGATGTGAGAAGCAAGAGGTTGGTTTCACCACAGAGCTTTTTCATGAGGAGGTTGGCAGGGGATGGCTGTTCTCTGGCTTGTCTTGTGCCCCAGCCCTGGTACCACCATGCCCCGGAACAGCCCTGAGTGAGTAGGTGCTGCTCTGCCTCTTCGCAGCTCCCATGGAAAAAGGAGGGAGAGAGCTGGAGACACAGCATGAGGTGGGAATGGATGAGAGTGAAAAAAAAAGGGGGGGAAGGAGGAAAAGAGAGCGCTCAGTGTGATCGGATGTGTTGGGAGGGCATCAGGCCCCAAGCATAGGCCATGCATTTGTAACACACACTTGGCACTCGCTTTTATATCCAGCAACACGAGGACTTGTTAGAGGTAACTAAAGACCAAGGAGCCTTCACCCAGAGCTCAAACAGTGGAAACTCTTCCATTACCGCTCCCTCCCTGCCAGCTCCTCTTCTCTTCTTTATTTTACCTCTAGGTTACGGCCAGCATCTCGACTGGAATTACCTCGGGCTGCTGCTGAACCAGCTCTGACCTCTGCTGCAAATGTTTTTGGGGCACGGTGACTGACGGTAGAGTCCTGGCTGATCAGTGTGAGCCATACACCCTGGCCTGCTTCTCCCTCCAGCCAGCACTGTGACGGGGTGGGGAGGGGGAGGTTGTTTCGGGCTGTTATAGCAAATTTACTCCATGATTTATGGGAAGGGAAAATCCATTTGGAATTTCAAACTGCTATTAGCTCCTTTCAGTGTGCATGTGTCTGCATGTATATAAAATATATATATATAATATAAACCCTTATAAAAAATAAAACATAATAAAAAGGGGAGGGGGAGGGGTGCTTGCAAGCCTTGCAGGCACGAAGTGCTGGAAATGTGCAGCAAGCTTCATAATTACCATAGCATTTCCAGTGCATTTGGCCACAAAAGCTCTGAATTGAATTGCTTAGCATCCCTCTCTGTCTCCCTGCACTCTTCCTTGCATCACAAAGCTCAGAAGCACCATTTGAAGTTTCAAAAGGAACATTTTTGTGAATGAGATAATCAGCGCTGACTAATCGGCCACGAGCCCCTCTGTGTAATCCATACACCTCCAGCGGAGGGAACAAAGCCACATCCAGATAATCCCCTGGGGTCATGCCTTGAAGCGTGTTGCATGGGCCCTATGGCAGGAGAGGAGACAGGAAGGATTATGCTGTCAAGAGCAGACGTATGTCCGTGCTCTTACATGAAGCCGGGACCTCGTTATGCATAATTCCAGGTAATGAACTCCAGGAGTGAGGCTGTGCGGCAGCAAGCCATTTGGCACACTTGGGTCCCTATACGGATGGTACAGAGGTGACCCTATTGACCAGCAATGCAGAAACCATGTGGGAAAGCACCCACTGCTCTGAGCCCCAGAGCCCTGCGCCCTGCAGACGGGACAACATGGGCAGAACATCTCACCCACGAGATTGCCATCTCCTCCATCACCTGAGAAAAGCTCTTAACCACTGTTTTCTATGCTGGCTAGGAGGTGAAATCACTTTCCAGCCCATAAAAGGCTGTTACACTGAGAGTTGGGGGACCAGGGGGGAAGAAAAGAGGGGGCAGCTGATGCTGTAGTTTGTAGCTCAGGGTACCGGAGGGGAGGGAGAGGAGCTGTATGGGGGTCTGGGCTGCTCATGCATTTCACATACAGAGCCACCGGATCAAACAAACAGCAAAACCCAGGAGCAATCTCAGAAGCTCTTAAATCCCCTAGTTCCTCATTGCTATGGAAGAAACGTGTACTGTGCGGGGAAAGGTGAGCAGGAGCATGCGTGCGTGAGCGTGCACACATGCATGCCTGTGGTTGGCAAAGAGCACGTTTCTGACCCAGGGGCTCACCCTGCATCATCTGCAGGAGAAAATTTCCTGATAAAACCAGACTCAGAGCTGCCTTGCTGAAGCAACCACTCAGGAGCAGTGAACATCCGTCCTTGGATCTAAACTTGCTCTGCCGTAAACAGACTGCACCTCAATTAAAAAGGCAGAAAGATTTGTTCCCCTTTCTCCAAAATCCACCCTAGAAAAGAGAAGCTGTTCCTGTTACGCTGTGGTAAAAGCAACCCCGTCGAACGTCTTTGGAGAGCCCTGCTCTCTCCAGACGAAGGAATCTCTGTCTCGCTGACATGCTCGCATCCATACACGCTTATTCCTGCTCTGTGACTCTCCAAAGGGAGCCATCATTCTCTTCAAAATGCTCTCCTGCAGTCAGCGGTGATAGGCAATGTAATAATACCTTTTATTGGGTCAATACATCAGCTGGAAAACAGAAGCTATTCCTTTCTTCAGGTGATGGCCAAAGAGTGACCTATGTGAGTGTGCAGGCCGGTATATTACAGCTGTTAGGCTGGCCCGATAGGCAGGATGGTATATTTACCTCTTCGTTTGTCTCTCGGTGCTTCATTGCATTTCCTGTTTTGTGAGCAGCCTTAATAAAACATCTTTCTGAAGGGCTCTCCGCTGCGTAGTAAATATCCTCCCTCATCCGCCAACTTAGATAGTGATCAATCAATCAGAGGAGGCCCCTTGGGATGCCAGGGTGCATCATTCAAGGTTAGGGACCGGACAGGCAGGTGACAGCAGAAGGATTGCAATGTTTCTGCTAGGAATTAACCCTCCCGCTGCTTGCCAAAGAAATAAAAAAAAAACAGGATGGGAGAGTCCTCCAAAGATGGGAAAGGTTTCATCTCTCATCCTCGGCAGAGTTTCTTTAAACAGCCTAGAGCAAAACAGGCGTTCCTGAAATCAGCCATCTGGGTGGCTTAGTATAAAGAGCTGTAACACAGCAGAATGCCTTGGGCTCTCCTGCCAGTAGACATCAAGATCTAACCAGGGATTGGGGGTACCACACATGCAAGGACTTGGGAAGCTTCTCGTTGAGAGATGGGTCAGGACCAGGGTGTAATAATCTCTGTGGGTAAGGCTTGATGGGGGCTTGTTTGCTTCATGCTGCTCAGGAACCACATGAAACGTCTTTTCTAGCTGGCAAGCCAAAGGGTGGCACCAGCTTGGTGGGTGCGGGAGCTGCCTGGTGTGAGTCCAGCCTGGCTCTGCTCAGTGCCAGACCAGGTGACAAGGCATCCCCCGCCATGGAAAGAGTTTCATTAGTGATAACGCCTTGACAACAAGGTTTTATTGCTGCCTGTGCTACCCAGCTTCGCAAGCATCTCTCATATTAACTCTTCAGTGCCTTCCAGAAAGCAAAGAGAGAAGTCCAAAAGATTAATTTATTGCTCCATTATTAACACATTAAAATGTCAATAGTTGCCTTTGGTGGCCTGCAGTGCCAGATGGGAGTGTGGAAGCTCTCATGTAAGGAAACTGCAACCATAAGTAACAATGACCTTTTAATTGGTCCATTATAAGGTTGGAGCTTGGCCACCACATTGGGAGAGTTCACTAAGCAGTTAATCCATTTAGCAGCGTCCGGATCTTTGGAGAGGATATAAGTGGCGTGGTTGTTGTATAAGCTGAAGTTGAGAGTCATTAAAGGGTTGCTTTTTGCAGGAAGAGTCGCATTTTAACAGCATTAGCTCCTGGCTCCGCCAGGCAAGCCCTTGTGAATTATCCTTCACTGAAGCTGCAGCTATAGATTTCATCTATAGTTTCCTATGTATAATAAATGACAGCTCTCAGACATCGGAGAAGAGGGCTTCTAATGGCAACCGGCACGCGGCAGCAGATGATACATCCAGACTTGGGAGCGAATTAAACCCCGGCTCTCTGCAGGAGGCTCCTCTCCAGCTGGACGGAGGACAAGAGACTACGCGCTGGGTAGCATGTTCCCAGGCTGCGTTTCAGAATTTGGCTCCTTGCACCCTGACCAACGACAGGCACAGTCGGCAAGTGTACATCTAGCACAAGCCTCCACCTGTAGCTGTGGTGGATGGTGCAGCCAGCTCTTCGGCCAACTGGTCCACGCTCCTCCATCACCGCGTCTTGTGAACAAGCCGAGCTGTTTCTCTGCCAGTGTCAAGCCCCGCAAAAGGCTCGTCCTAAGGGGGGAGGTGTCATCGTTTAGCTACAGAACCCCCTGACCTGGCAGTACCTGCCAAATTCTGTCCTCTAACATGGAGTTCACAGCCTCGTGCAGGATGAGACAACGACCAATTCAGAAGGACGTGTGATTAGGTCGGGGAAGGAGATGAGGCTGCAGGAATGAAAGGAAGGCAGGGTCCCTGTCCTCCTGACGGGCAGCGTGGGGATGGTTACAAGGAGAGGAATAAGAAGGGTCATTCATCAATGCATATGTGTTTTAAGGCCCTTCAGTGGTTAAAAGCTAGCTAAGCCCATGCAGGCAACAACTGCTAAAGTCTGAGGACATGATTTGGAACTTCAGGTCATTCTCAGTGTGCTGAGCAAAAGGCTCCAAATGATGCAGAGGGGCTCGAAAAGCCACAATTCTGCAGGAAGTCCCTCGGCACAGGCCTGTAAATCTGGCCTCCGAGAACCCCCACAAAGCCCTTTACGGAGGTAGCATGCCAAGACGGTGAAAAAGCAATGTGAAGGCCAGCAAGCAGTGCTTCACCAGTGCATGGGCTAACTAAAGAGATGCTACACAGCGAGAACCCGAGTTAAACCTCAAAGCCAAGGAGTTGGTTCTGCTTCCTTCCCCAGTCTGCCCTCCCTATCTTTCCCTCTGGTGGATCTACACCGGGCTGCTGTCCCCTCCATCTTCCAAAAATTATTATACTAACTGCAGGGGATCCTCTAAAACCTTCCCTGGTCAGAAGGACAATCCTGTGCACCTCTTCAAAGACAAAGACCCCCAGTTACTGAGGAAGGATGAGGGTGGATGGTAGTGCTGGACCAGCAAGGGCAATTAGAACACAGGGTTCCTCCGTGAGGCTGCAACATGGCAAAACCCAGCAAGCCTTCTCCTGAAAATGACAGGAATTGTGGTGTAGAGTTCTACAGGGATGAAAGCTCGGGTCATGGAGGTGCACAGCCAGCGGGATGCCCACATTGCTCAGGTGGGGCAAGGTTACACCGAGAGTCAGGGTCAGAAGGGAGACCTGAGCCACCCATCGCTTCTCCTAGCGAGCACGGCAGCGGGATGCGCTGCCCCTTCGACAGAGCGGTACCTCACCTGATCACCCATTCATCCTTGCATGCTCCTATCTAAGTTTCTTTTCCCCAAAGCAGCTAATCATCGCACCACCACGACCTCCTGCCCTGGACCTCATCTGTATGGCAAAACCAACTTTTATGCTCAGCGGCAGCCCAGATTAGTGCCTTGTAAATAGAAGCATCTTTGTGCCCAAGCACTGACCTTTGACTCGGCTCCTGATCTCAGCGGATTTGATGTGTCCGGCTATTTGTCTTGCTGCTCGCCGGGAGGAAGAATAGGAGAGGGGAGGTGGCACGCGACCGGGAGCTGAACGGAGCAGGGCTCTATTCTTGGCTCCGTCTCAGACTTGCTCCCTGACCCTCGGCAAAATGACTTACTCTGTCTATTCCCGAGTTGCGCGGGGTCATACCCTGCTGTGGTAGATACCCACTGGAAGTGCTCGTAGCAGTAGGAGGATCAAAGGGTGGAGGACGTAATTTGGCTGGAGCCTGTAGTGCTGCACTTGAGCCTAAAATCCACTTCTGGACTTTCCAGTATCTCAGATGGCCAGGGACTGGGAGGAAACCTGAGGAACTGTGCAGTTTTACTGCCATACCTTCTTCATCATCACACCACAGCTCTCTGCAGCACAGCTTCCTCCTCCTCCCAGTTTAAATCCAGACCCCACAACTGCACCTTCCTCCTCATCTCTGGGGACATTGGTCTTACTGATGTCCCTCCATCTATTGCTCCTGCACACCTCAATCCTGCCACCATCTCTGCCCATCTCCTGTCCACCTCCCACCCTCCAGCTGGTCTCCTTCTTTCCCTGCTCCCTTTTGTCTCCTCTCATCTGAGAGATAAGAAGCAAATTTAGTCCATTTCTAAAGAGTTACCAAGTCCAACGTCCTCTCCAGCTCCTGCCATCTCCAGGTCTTGGCTGTCCCAGATTGGATTCCTCCCCTTGTCCCAATCTCTGCAGGAACCCTCTCTTACAGAAAGTCAAGGTACTGTTTTACCATTACAGTCAATGTTTCCAGTACTACCAGTTGTGTCTCCTGGAGCAGGGACAAGTTAAATAATCCATTAAAATGGGGGGAAGGGGAGGGATTCAATACCTTTAGAAGAAAAAGCTGGCATAACTGTGTGATGAGAAACTCATACAGTTGACTCAGGCTGGAGCAGGGCTGGATGGGAACATTTCTGGTCCCTAGAGCCATGCCAACGCTGAGCTCTCCAGTTCATGAATCATGAAAAATGACCCTATTTTGGGCTGGATTTGTGACAGTGAGCATCAGGCAATATGCTGATGTATGTCTGTGTGGACCCTCAAGCAACACACAAATAATATCACGCCAGAACTCCAAGCCCACTACCTAAAGAGATTTACTAGTCCTACTCCCTGCAATGTTTCTCACCTTCACAGAGGTGGAGAGTGCTTTTTCAGCATATTATCAATGAACAGAGTTTGCAAATTAGCTCATAAATACCTGCAGCCTCATTCAAACGGCAAGAAAGTCAACCTAAAATTCTCCCAGCCTGAGAGGGAGACTCCTTTACTGTTACAGGGGCTTCACAAATAACTCCTGGGGGCTCCACCACTGTAGTTTTCTGCAGTGATCAGCTGGAGGCCTTCCATGAGAATAGGGACAACAAAGCCCTCAAATGTGTTAGAGTAAGAAAGGGTGAAAATATGTATCAGGACAGGATTGCAAAGTACTATGAGGGAAGGAAAGAAGGATTAAAGAAAAATGTTGGGAATCTCTTCTGGCATCTTTATCAAAACTACACAAAGCAGAGACACAGTTACTAGGTTTGCTCTCAGCACATTTAGAGGCCCAAAAGAAACACTAGGAAGCCCACCTCAAACTCCAGCCATACAAATATCACCATGAACAAGCTAAAACATACTAAATGCACAGCTAGGAAAGAAATTTGAAATTGAGAACTAGGAAGGAAAAAACCTCTCAAACCAAAAGTAGGAAGAAAAGATCCAAAATTTTGGCAGTTCTCAAGCTTCAGACTGCTAAACCCGATGTAGAGCCACAGCCCCTGGGTCCACAGACTACCTTCTCTGCTAGTTTGGGTGTTACGTTCAAAATGCTGTTGTGGGCAAAAATGGATCACACCGAATTCAGGAAGACAATAGTGTGTTATCAGTGCATGTGTTGCTCACCGTGCCAGCATCCTTCTGGGTCCTATGGTCAAAGGCACCAGTCACCTCCAGCAGAAAGGTAGGGTTGACACTGTAATGCATCACCATCCTAGGTCCTGCTGGCGTTGGAGGGATATTCATCCAAATCCTAACGCAGAAGACTGGAAAAAGGTATTAACTTGCATTATGCATGAAAAACACATCACATTTACTATATCCAGGCTTCAGTCAGACAACCATAGGCAACCTATGGATCCTGTCAGTCTGTCCTAGCGCTAGAAAGTCCCTCTTGGGCATTGCCTTTAGGGCAGGAAGACCCTATGTCACGGTTTACTGTGATTATTGCCTTCCTGCCTTCAAAAGACCAGAGCTTGCCAGTTGCTTCGTCATCAGCTCCGTATCTACCTTCCCATTGAGATGACCACCCACAGCCATATTTCATACTATTTAGTGGCAGAAAGAACAAGGGAGGACAAAGGCGCTCACACTCCCAGCCTGGGTGGATGTGCTCTCCCCCGGGCTGGGTGTAGGCAATGGTCTGACTCCACTCTCAAGCCCACAAAGGTCAATGCCCAAATTATTAGAATTCATTTAAAGGTCCAGATACAAGATTAATTTGACCGACAAAGGACTAATTGGTTTCAGGACTAATTAAGTACATATACTTGGCTTTGCTTAATCAGTGAAATTTCCAATGGCATTAAAATGTCTAAGAATACAAATCCCCAGAGATTTAAAGCAAATAGTTAAAATCAACTTAGATCCAATTATCATATAAATCACTAATGACCTGGGTAAATTGGAAGCTCTTTGGCTCAGCCTCCAGGGAAGAATAAACCTGATAAAAATGAACATGCTACCTGGATTAATACACAGACTCAGGGAACTTTGTTGCAAATATTCCAATAGGACTTTTTCAGTGACATTGTTTTTCATTGCAAAATGCCAATATTTCAAAACAAACAGTTTTCACAAGAAGGTTTTGATGAAACTTTCAGCAGGAACTTTCGTATCTTTTTGTTCAGCATCCAAAGCTATACTCGCTCAAGAACAGCCAATTATCCATTGCTGGGCACGTTCCTGCTGAATACTTTAACTGGAGGGCAATTAGTTATTTCCAGTCCCATCTTCCCACACTCTGCTTTTCATCTTGCTCATGGTCACAGTCTGATATTCCATTTATTAAAAAAAAAAGTGATTAAAGACTTTGATTTTGGTCTAATGAAAAAGAACTTGCGAATGTTTGCTACATACCTCAAGATAATCAGATGTAGTTTTCTAAATTAATTAATTTAATTAAAATGGTGGTGGACAAAGAACACCAGGTATCTTCCTTGAGCAACTTCAGTTATGAATTGAACTACACAAGTTTAGATTTCCAAATGTGAAGAAAGAGCATAAAAGCATGACTGAAGCCACCAGATGGATATAAGACATCAGACAGAGAGCAAACACAGAGGAAACACCTGTAATAGTAATAGTTTTTCACCCACGCTCATTTTTAGGTGCAGGCTACAGGTGTTTCCCAGAAGACCTAATCTTCACTAACCACTTAGGCTGTCTCATCTTGACCTGTTTATTTGCCAGCCCAAATTCCAAACTTCTTCTCAATTCATAGGAATCTCAGGCTTGGAAAAGCAGTATGTGAAGAAAAAAAGGTATAAAAAAAAAGATTAAATATGTGAATAATATATGAAATACAGCTTTTATATACCCAGTGATTACAAATCCTTGTGTTTACACCTGCCAAACTGCAACACACATTGGGAAGTGCTGCCAGTAAATGAGCATTCAAAGCCTTCATCTCCTGACTCCAGAGTTTAGCCAGGAAATGCTCACAGTCAGAATTCCCTCCCACTCCAGATCGCTTGCTTTGCTGTGTGATTACCTAATGACCCACCGAAGAGTTAATCTGAGTGTAATGAGGCACAAATGGGATAAAGAATTAACAGTAAATACCTCACTCACAGTGGAATACAGTGATTAAAGAAATGTCCTTGGACCTTTGGCTGTGTCTTACAGAACAACAGAAAGAACAATATTAAGGTGCACCAACCACCCCAAAAAAGTACATGAAATTAAAGCTGTGGTCCCCCCACCCCAAGCGATAGTTACAAAAGCAGCCTCTGGAGAGCTGTGTTTGTATATATGCTTTGCCCGTGCCCTTTTATCCCAGGCTCCTGCTCTGGTATCAAAGTACGATCCCAGAGGTCTGCAGTAGGCTAGACTTCGTGGCATCCATCAACCTGCGGCAAGAGGCACATTAAAGCGCACGGCCAACTGGAGTGCAGTGGGTTGCAAGAGGGGTCTGCTGTGTCAAAAAACTCTCCCAAAAGGCACATCGATTTGACCAGGGGACCTGGTTTTTAAAGGAAGGTGCACATTCAAGCCACGCAGGGCAATTTCTGGTTGACCAAAGAACCCTCATGACACCCAGATGAAAGACATGAAAGCAAGCCATACCCGCCTTCCTACCTCCCCTCTTCATCTTTGCCCTTCCTACTACTCCTTTGTGTTATTTTGCTTTGATATGTGCCCGGGAAATCTCTGTGCACTTAAAAAACTTGGGTACCCAGGCAAGTAATAAATATCTCTGTCATTTCCTGGTGTAGAGCACTACAGTACTTGAGATGCATGCTGGTACTTCTCGTTTGTTTGTTTGCTTTTAAAGAAAAAAAAGGCTTAATAAATAGACAAAGTAGAAAACAAAGGAAATTCACATTCCTCTTCACTCACCCTCCTACTTCTCAGGAATCTGCAAAAACTCTAAAATATGAACTAAGCCTCAGCAACTTGTCATCCTTCCTTTTCTCCCATATCATTAGGAGGATCATTAGAGGTCAGAGTATAGTCCTTGCGAGGATAACACAGCCCACAAAAATTTAAGCCTGTGGCTAAATAAAACTGATTGAGCTACTCATTCAAACCCTTGTTGCTGAAAATGCCCAGCAGCACTGAAGTGTGGTAGATGTCGGGATGCAGCAGACATCGGGGTGGACTTACAGGTGCGTGGGAGAGGCTGAGCTGCAGGGCAGTGGTGGAAATAAACTCTGCACTGGTTTTGCTGCTTTTCCCATCCTACCTGGGTAAAGAAAACCCAGGGAAAATTTTCGCACGTCAGGTCCCCGCAAAGCCAAAAGCAGCTCTTCGCGAGGCAAAAGCAAGCCCTGGTCTGAGCGCAGGCAGAGCCGTGAGAGACGATCGCGGCCACCGTCACGGCACTGTGAATGCAATTTATAATGCAGTGTACTGATGTGATAATGGGAAATACCGCATCAGTAGTGCTCACTCACCCATCACCAAGCAGCACCCGCTTGCTCGTAGCCCACACAGGGGAACAGAGACACGTGCCATCACCTGAATTGTCCTCAGGGGCAGGAGGAGGAACGTTGGCTAAAGTGGGGCTGGAAAAATGCAACTTCAAGGCTTATCAGATCTCTTTCCAGCTGGTGAGAGGATGAGTTTGCTCCCAGAATAAGAGATCTGCTCTGATCCTACAGCTCCCTACCAGGATCCCGGACAAACTGATGAGGATGGACCTGATCGGGTCCTCATCAAGGGCTCAAAGGACATGCATCAACACCAAGGCAAGCCAGGGAGCTGAGCACCAACGCCTCCATCTGCAGCGCTCTCCCAGACAAGGCTGGGGCTGATGGTGCTTCAAAAGGCTAAGAAAAAAATCAACCAGGGCAATGCATGGCCTGAAAGGACAATTTCCTCCTGGCCCCTGTGATTAGATGAGACCCTGATGCATGAGCGTTGATTACCTTGATGTTACTCCAGATGAACCACATCCTTTTAACACTTGCTTTCTACTTTTTATTCCGTGCCATCATTGTGTTATGTTATGAAAGTATTCAGTCTCCTTTTATATTCATTTATGGCCATTAGCTCACTGCCCAACGCCGCATACAGGCACCATGCGCTGAGCTTGCCCACCCAGATATTCATCACATTAGGCAGCGCAGGACAATTTAAAGCCAGGCCAAGCCAGTCCATGTCCGCTCAGTTTGGCCCTGGGTCTGAATTTCAAAGCCAATATCTTTACATCTTTGCAACCACCAAGTCAGCTGCATGCAGATGGAGAGGGATATGCAAGTTTTACACTTCAGGGTGGAAAACCACATCCTTCCTCACGTGACATGTCACATTTGGCCTGGAGAATTTGCTTTTCTCTGGGGAATCAAGTATTCATCTGTAGTCCGTTCATGAGATAAAAATAGGTCAGATCTTGTTTCCCCCCAGGGTTCTGGGATTTTTTTTTTTTTTTTTTTTTTTTCCTTCTTGTGCTGGAAAAACCCTCCCTGGTATCCCAGGAAGCTGAACCTGGGATTTCCCTGCATGTACTGCAGGACAACCATCCACCTGCACCCTTGCCTGTGGCTACCAGCTTACCTGGGCTCTTTGTCCCCAGAATTGTATCACTTGGGATAGAGAAGCTGGAATTTGCTCTGCTGGCTGCAATCCATCCAGCAAAACCCTCAAATTTCCAGGGGACCTTCCACGGCCAGGACAGCTCAGCCACCCAGGCACTCGCTGGAGCTTCACTGGGGTCAGCAGGATGCTGAGCCAGCCCCATCTCCTCAATGGAGCATAAAAGTTGGCAAACGAGGATTTGACTGTTGCTAAGCTACACGGGGCCGATCGGTGCAACAGCGAATGCAGGGCTGTGCAAGCTCGGGTCCCGAATCCGTGGGGTGAGGAAAGGGGGTTGTCTGCGAACCCCGGGACACGCTGCTCGCAGCGTGGTCAAGGTTGCAAACGCCGGCTGCTGCATCATGCTGCTGGGGCTCGAATGCCAGTGTTACCCTGGGGATGGGCGGCACTGAGAAAGCAGGCAAGGATGCTTGAAGATGTGCCTTTTAAGACGATGAGGGCTTTAAAGAGCTTAGCCCCTTGCTGTAAAAACAAAATCAAATGCTGTTATGTAAGTCCCAACCCCTCTAAAGCTTCAGACACATCCCTTGAAATTAAAAAAAAAAAAAAAAAAAAAGGAAGATTTTAATCTGGAAAACCCCTCAACCACCAAAGTATTTCACCTTAAAAAAAAAAAAAAAAAACCAAACCAAAAAAAAAAACCCCAAACCAAAACCAACAAAACCCAACAATCCGAATTTCAAGCAAAGCAAATAAAAACCACACCCTGAACAGAGGCAATGTGCAATACAGCCAAACTGGGGCCCTTCACCTCCCACCCTCACCAGTGTCTCCCCAAGGGTGGTGGCTAGGAGCCCACCGACATCGGGGCAGACCCCTGGGTGCTTTGCCTGCAAGTAGGGACTTTTTCTTGACTTTTTCTTTTCCCATCACTGCTACTTAATGAATAAAGCCTAATCAATATTCATAATACAGCTTCCTAGGCGGTAGGAGGAAAAGACAGCTCAAAATTATCATTATAATGGGAGGATTGATTCTCCCTCCGGTAACTCAGCTCTGAGAGCCTCGGACTTCAGCTCACAAATGTGACCTTTTGTTTAGCTTGGGTTGGTTATGGCCTTGCCAGCGTGGAAACGCGTGTCCCCCCAGCTCACATCACCCATCACGCAGACACCTTGTAAGCATTAGCACAGCATGAACCAAGGCAGACAGCCCAAGATGTTGCCAGCTGCAGCCTGAGAAGGTCCTCCATCACCCCAGTGCCCCATGTAATTTGTTTTTTCCTGGAAATTGGTGGTGTTAATGTTACAAAAAGCCACACCATCTCTTGGTAGGTGCTTTCAAGACCAGGGCTTGGACTGGCTTGTGACCAAGGAAATGTCGTATTAGCCTGACTGGGGAAGGTTTATCTTAGTGCCTCCAAACAGGGGAATTCTGGGGTATTTCTCATTGGAGATTGTTTTCGCGTTACAGGGTTTTACAGCAAGTGTTTTCCGTCTCCAGAGCAACCCTGTTACATTAGCACAGATCACACAGAGTCTCGGTGCACCTCTGCGGGGGGAAGGAGAACCAGCTTCTCTGGCTAACTGGGCTCCTGGGTCTTCTGCCATGGCCACCAACACTGGGAGCAAGTAGTGCCTCTGTACAAACCGCTCCCAGCTGGATCCAGAGTGATCAGCACCAGCAAGAGGTCTGCAGGCTTTGGTACACAGCTGAGTGATGGTATTTGAATAGCACTTACTGTGTTTGATGAGGACTGGTGCTGTGTGGTGGAGAGATGTCCAAGCACATGCACGCACACGCTCCGGTGTGGCTGCAGGGAGCTTTCCTTCTAAATACAATTTTTTAAATGGCATCGATGGGCTGTGATGGGGTCAAGTCTCCTGCTCCTGCCAGACTGCACTGGGAGCAGTCACAGGTGCTACCAGGACTTACCGAGGAGACCTAGTCCTATGGCAGTCTTGTACTGGGCACCTCTTCTCACATTACTGCTACAGCAACTGCTGGGGGCTGTTGAGAAGTGCGTCAGGGCTGAATACAAAGTCTGTTTTATGTGCAACAGATGCAGAAGGCAGCACTTAAGGACAGCATTGGATATGGACATCCTAAGGTGGGCACAGGGTTTTGAAGAAGTTGTAGGACACATGATGGACACTGTCCAGCTTCTATC
This sequence comes from Haliaeetus albicilla, assembly GCF_947461875.1. Lineage (NCBI taxonomy): Eukaryota > Metazoa > Chordata > Aves > Accipitriformes > Accipitridae > Haliaeetus > Haliaeetus albicilla. The sequence goes on along the minus strand of NC_091496.1, from coordinate 2,932,088 downwards.
ATAGAAGGGAGAATCGACAACAACTGCAGTTTCTGGAGGAACAAGGTATTATTTGTTAGGTCGAAACACCCCCCTAACCCAGCAAGTTGCTGGGACAGAAAAAACCCAGCATCCAAAGAGCACCAAGTGCTCCAGATTCTCCCTGACTAGCTTCCTTGTGAAGAGAGAAAAAACCCCAAACCGGCCTCATGGAAGAAAACTGCTGTATTCATCAAAGAGCAGGTATCAGCAAGGAAGCTGAGGATGGGCTTGTTTGCCCAAGCAAGTTCCCACCCCAGTAGCTGGTATTTCCAGGACGTTATTAGAGGTACCTTTAGCACAAACACCAATGCTCACCTTGCTTTTGTTCCATGTTTAATGGAGATGGGGACAAACAGGGATCACAAGCTGCAGCAACATGGGGATCTTAAGAGGGAAGAGAGAAATCTCTTCATGTTCAGGATGCGAAGGGCTCATCCAAACACAGATGCATGGCACCATCCACAGACCCAAGGAAGATCACCCACCACCCTCCATGGGAGACGAGCACTCCTGGACCCCCAGACAAGGAGCTGTGTGCTCAGCAGCCGGCACAGTAAGCAGAGGGTTTGTTTTAATGTTGTTTTTGTCCCTATTTTCTGAGCCTGTGGTGCAGTGCTCCCAGCAGCAGATTTAGACCCACCACCGTCTGGCAGAAGCCCGGCCACAAGCCCGCGAAGGAGCAGCCAAGTTGAAATGAAGACAAAGCACTTGGGGGTTTTGATGGACGACAGGCAGAGCTGCCTTCGGTCTGAGCCGCTCATACAATATACAAACGAAGACACAAATCAATGCAAAGTGTTTGAACTCCAGAAAGAAAGAAAAAATCAACACATCTATCACACTCAGACACATGTCCATTCGAATCCAAATGCTGGCAGTGCTTTTTATCAATGGCAGCAGCTGGATTAACACAAACTGGGATGTATGTGTAACAGGACACGAGATCACTCTCCCTCCATCTGAGAGGCAAATAATTCCCAGTCGCCTTCAGCATCGTCACCGGCACACACAAATTCTCCCAATGCATCTTAAAAGAAAGGATTTAGCCCCACTGTAAGGAAGGAACACTGAAGGAATAAGTATAACCTCACGGCTGAGCTTTGAGGAGGAAGACTAAGTTGGGGTTAGACGATTGAAACAAGCAGCTGAGCAGCTGATGGAAGAAAAAAAAATGGAAACAATGCTACAAAAAAAGATAAAACAGAAAAAGGTTACACCAAAATCTGCCTGACACGAGCTCTGCTCACAGCTGGGGTCTCGTCCCAGCATGTTCCCTGGGATCCTGTTCTGGCAAAGCTGGTCACACTGGAGAAAGAAATGGGGCATTTCTGGGGCCATGATCAGTCAGACACCCCCAGCCTCCCAATATTCCCTTATAGATGGGGATGGAGAGCAGGTAATAAGCCTGCCTGCAGGTAACCCCATATCCTCACTTTCTTTCTAGCTCTGATGGGCTACGGAGGAGACTCTCAGGGACCTTCTGTCCATCTCTCCGTGTCACTGCTTTATTAAGGAGGTGAACAGCACCGAAATGCATCTGTGACTACTAAGGTGACAGTCTTAGGTTTATTAAGCTCTGCTTAACATTGATTCTTTTTTGAGCCATTCAGTTCAGTGATTAGCATCATTTGGGGTTTTTTTTGAGCATACAAATTAAGCAGTAGCTGGATTCGACAGAGGCTGGTTGTTCAGTTTTACCTGATACTGGGCACTTCTTCAGTACAGAGGGAGGTGGTTGTCTTCTACCCAGCCTAGCTGTCTGAAACACGAGGGTGATTTACACCCTGTTAGGTCATCCAGGCTTAGCCATCCTCTTCTTACTGCGTATTCACAAATAATCCATCCTAAGAAACAGCTCTTGCACCAGTTTATTAAGCTTATTAGGAACATGGCTGTCAGAGAGCAATAAACATTTCAATGGGCCTAAGTACAAGGAATAAATTTATAAAAACTAGATTTAAGGACGAGGTACTTAACCCTGCAAAATATCTCCCTATGCACTGATGTGTGAGTCCTCTAGTGAGACTTTCCCACCTTGCAGAAGGCATTTGACCTCTCGAAGAGCACTTGTTTCAGGCTGTCTGCAGACCCAGGTGGGTACTTTTAAATTGCTCATACTTCATCATGGTTTCAACCTAGTTTTGCCTGGAATAATGCAGACACACACATTTGGATTTGGGTGAAACTGGAGAGAAAGGCACCTGGGCCAGTCTCCAGCTCCCAGTTTAGCTGCTCTGCATCTTGGCCAGAAACTGTAAAGCAGAGATCCACTGAAATTGGTAAGAAACAGGCTCCCAGGCATCCCCGAGGCTCACCAGGGTCACACAAGGAGACCAGGAGGAGCTCAGAGTTAAACTCAGATTTAAAACCACAATCTCATTTCTAATCCTGCAGCACTTTCAGGTCATTCCCCAAGCTCATGGGGAGCCTGTGAGAACCAGCAAAAGGAAAAAAACTTGAATTTAGCCCCATGGGCACTCCCGTGTTCCCTACAAGGACCAGGAGACACATTATGGGGAGCAGCAGCTCCCTGCTGCCACCAACTGCAGCTTGTACACGCCAGAGCAATTTGAAGGCTTCACTCTGTTTGCAGTGGACAACACATATTGCAGCCAGGACTGGGTTATTTCAAGCCTTCCCCCTCCTTCTTCTCTGCTGCTGGGTGGGGAACCCATCACTGATACACCTTCAACTCCAAGTGACTGCAAGTTCCTGGACCAGTAGCAATCAAGTGACATCGAAGACAGTATCAGTCGTTCCTTTTAGCAGGATGGCAGGGGTCGGGGAGAGCGTCTGCAAATAAAAATAGGAGGATGGGCTGTCACTCTCTCATCTATCTATCTATTTATCCATGTAGGGTGCTCCAAGACCCATCGATCAATACTTAGCACTTCTACAACAGGGTACAGGTTCAAAGTGCTGTGCAAACATTAACTAACCCTCTTGCCAGGCTGTGAGGAAGGGGAGACTTGTCATCTCCACGGTGCAGGTTGGTAACGGAGGCTGGGGGTGTTCAGGGCACTGGGGGAGAGGAGGAGGCAAGCTGGTTTGGGGTCAAGGCGACAAGCTGTGAGTCTCTTCCTGATGACGCCTGTTTGTGACCACAGAGCAGTTGCATTAATTTCCTTTCCCCTGCAAACAGAAGGGATAAATCATGCCCTTTTCCTAAAAAGGGTCAAGGACAGAAACAGAGTCTCCATCAGGGGCTGCAGCTCTTCTTCTGGACTTCTTCTCCATGGCCACAGAGACCCATGTCCTGACGGGAGGCCACCCATCTGTGCTGAGACCAATTCAAGCAATTCCCCTTTATGTCCGATTCATGGCAAGACCTGGGGGGTTAGTGCAGGATTTTTTAACTAATGCTGATGTGAAAACAGAAGGTTTGGAAGATGGACTGATGAAGGACACTGGTAGGACTGTAAACTCTTGGACACGGGGAGCATGTTTTGTGACAGTCCACGTGGGGCTAACCACAAAGGTGTGACCAGAGATGCTTCAACAATCACAGATAATTTCCTTTCAATCGGCAAAATCAGAGTTTGTGCAGTGGCCAAACATCTGTCACCTGTTTGTTTTCATCAAACACGCACCCAAAGCAGCATCTCTCCCCACCATGCTGTCGTGGTTTAACCCCAGCCGACAGCTCAGCCCCACACAGCCGCTCGCTCACTCCCCCCACGTCGGGATGGGGAAAGAATTGGAAAAAGTAAAAGTGAGAAAACTTGTGGGTTGAGATAAAGACGGTTTAATAGGTAAAGCAAAAGCCATGTGCGCAAGCAAAGCAAACCGAGGAATCCATTCCCCACTTCCCATGGGCAGGCAGGTGTTCAGCCATCTCCAGGACAGCAGGGCTCCAGCACACCTGACGGTGACTTGGGAAGACAAACGCCATCACTCCCAACATCTCCCCCTTCCTTCTTCTTCCCCCAGCTCTATATGCTGAGCATGACGTCCCTTGGTCTGGAATATCCCTTGGGTCGGTTGGGGTGAGAAGCAGAAAAGCCCTTGGCTCTGGGTAAGCACTGCTCAGCAGTAACTAAAACATCCCTGGGTTATCAACACTGTTTCCAGCACAAATCCAAAACACAGCCCCATACTAGCTACTATGAAGAAAATTACCTCTATCCCAGCCCAAACCAGCCCACACACCTAGGCTCGTCTGCTGATATTCCCCTTCCACCAGCATGGAGCCAAGTAAGAAAGAGATGAAAACCAACGCACACCAGCTACCTCAAAACTGTCCCTGAGCACCCCGTGCTGCCCACCCCACCCCAAAATCTGAGTCCTGATCCCCTGATCACTATAACCCCAGACTTCCCTTGCTCCACACCTTCATTATAGGAGATCCCAATATCGCAATTTTTTTTTTATCTATCTATCTATCTATCTATCTATCTATCTTTAAGTCTTAAATCCTTTTCACCCCTTCAGAATACTTTGGAAATTACTACAATAAATGTTTGCCTTTTTAATAAGAGCACACACGGAGATTCACCGCTGGGGAGAGCCCAGCGGCTGTGAACAGATGTGTCCTTAGGTCAATCCAAACCCTATTGTCATTCACCACTGCAACCCACGGCCGCCCTGACAGGAGCAGACATACAAAGCTACATCTATTATAGCAAACTAGACAAGGTCAGGGCAGAGGATCAAACTCCAGCACACAATTACGCATACTTTTAAGCTACTGGTGGGCTATCTGTCACAGTCAGACCACGATAAGCAGCCTCCCAGACACTGGCCAGACCTTGGAGGTCTACATAGGCCAAAAGACCCTTCCCAGAACATAGGCTGGGTTTGGTCACCCTGTTTCGGAGAACAAGAAAATTTAAGCATGGGAACACAACTATGCCATGCTGTGTCTCGGGGGCGGTGAATGACCTCTGTCCCGTGTTACTTATGACAATGACACAGCCAAACAGCCCTGGGCTCTTCTGCAACCTCTCCTTTGGAAACGCCATCTCACTATAGAATTAGCCTCACGCCAGGGCATCACCAAGGGTGGAAGTCATCCAACCACGTTTATAACAAACAGAGAAGGGGGAAGAGAGGGTTGAAGGAGGAATGCTGCTTTCTGTATGGAAAACAGACGCCCAGGCTGCGCACCATGAGCTCGAGCAGCTGGCGAGAGCATGGCCCCATGCCTGCCATCCTACTGCTCTGACCAGAGGTCAGCTGGTGGCCGCACAGCTCCTGGCTGAGGGTAAAGCCTTGCTCACCCTCAGGACAATTTTGGAAAAACTGTAACAAATCCCCCTCACCTGTCCCCCTGCACACCAAACGTCAGTGCCTGATGTGTTTTTACATACCGTTTACCATCTCTTTGTGGCGTTGGGAAGAAGGAGGAGGTCCCTTCATGGACTGGAGTAGCAGAGGGCACCGCTGCTGTGATGGCTCGCGTGGGATGTGGACACACAGGGGCTGGAGAAAGGGAAAAGTACAGTGGGAAGAGCTCAGTGTGATACCATGTCTCTGGTTGGACACCATCCTCCATGTCACCAAACATCCTGCTGGACCGAAGGGACCGAGTGATACGACGTGCAGCCTCGTTCCTCCCTCCGACAGTCACCTCATTGCATTTTTGTCAACTGCTGGACTCAGAAAGCCCCTGCGAGCTGTGTTTGCCTGCAGGACATACCCAACACACAAAGGCATGGAGAAGGAGAAATGGTGAGAGAAGGAACAGAGAGAAAGCAAGAGGTCCCACAGCTGTGGGGTGGAGGAGACCGTGAGCCGAGAAGGTTGTGTCCATAAACAGGCGTGAGAGGGGCCCGAGGGGAGCAAGTTGGCACTTGGAAAGCAAAGCAGCAAGCAGGCAGGCAGGGGATTTTGGCGCAATGCTTTGCTGGGAAGAAGGGTGACATGGGACCATGGGACATCTCCGGGGAGGAGAGCTGTCTGGCAGCCCACGCAGTGGGCTGGAGGGGGCAGATGTGATGACGGGGCACGCGTATGGGGAGGCTGGAGGGGATTTCATGGCTCTCGTATCTCCTCCTGCCATCCGAGCTGGCCAGACTGGGGAAAAGAGCGTGCTGAGAGATTTTTCAATACGCTGCCTGTTGCCTTGGAAACCCTTTCCCCTGCATCCCAGCTGGCCGGGGATGCTCACGTTAATGGGGTGACCACGGAGCCCCAGGAGAAGACCAGCTCCTGGGAAGGGCCTGGGCCAGGAGCAGCAGGGAAAGAGCCCTGGTCCTCAGAGCTCTGCCAGCAGGACAGGATCAGGCTCTGCGCACCTCAGCCGTGGGGAATTACAAGCTGATCCCTGCGTTAGCCCTGGCACTAAGTGGGAAGGCTGGGCAGCCCCTGGAGAGCCTGCAAGGGTATCCTGGGAGACAGGAGGTGGAAGGCTGTCAGCCGGGGATGCTGCCAGCTGATAAAAGGTCAGAAGAAAATTCCCTTCAGTCATTTACTCTGGAGTTACCCATCATGGGGTATCTGCTCCTGGTGACACATGATGAGGAGACCTGCTGGCTCAGGTCAGCCAGAGCAAGGGTGAAGGCAAGGTGAGCAGTACAGTTAAAATATCCGGACAAAATACCCTGCTTAGCATTTCATCATGCATATCTGTATCAGCTGGCCTCATGCATCTGCCTATCGCGGTGCCCTTCTGAGGACAGCTGGTCTCCTCTGCCCACCCCAGGCTTGAGCCAACATTGGCCTGGGCACGAAAAAAAACCCAAACCCAAAGGTTGTTCAGAGGGAGCAGTACAAATCCCCTTCTTCTGTCACCCAGGAAGGTGGTGAAGGAAGGATGGACCTGGCCTCCAGATCCCATGTTCAGAGTCTCCCTCTCCTCCACCACCTCAACCAGCTGATACAAGTTTTTCAAGACTGGGTCTGCAGGGAAAGGAGTCTTGGGGCAACACCACTGCCTCTTGGAGGTGCTGGAGAAATGCTTGGAGGTGGTACAACCCACCTTAAACCATGCACGTGGTTTTAGATTGATACTGAGTAGTCCTCAAGGGAAACTGAGCTCACACTTGATTAGGATTCGCATTTTGTAGGTGTTCGGCAGTCTTTTCAACACGTTTCAGTTTTTTTGTTTGTTTTGTTCTGCACAGTATTTATTGTGTGTTTGCTGCTGTGTTTTACCAAACTGCAAGAAATATGTAAAAACCAAATGATCAAAGCAATATATCTTTTATATCTAAAAGCAGGCAAAACAGATGGAGTTAATTAATGAAGATGTTTAGCAAGACTAGAGTTTAGCTCATATGCAAAAAGGTTGTTCCCAGACGCATCAATCTAATCCAATAAACAATTGGTGGGGACGTAAGAAATGCTGCTTTGTTCCTTCCTTTCCATTACAAAGAGCTGAGCAAAACTTCTGTTGTTGCTATTTAATCCTGGGGAGAGGTTTTGAATTAACAGCACCAAAAGGTAATTCTCTGCCTGCACTGGAAACATCCTCGCCTGCATGTCTGGATCCTGTTGCTTAAGACAAAGGAGTAGTGAGTATCCAAAAGCAAATTCAATGCTCAGCCTCTTTTCTGAGACTGCCAACAAGGGAGCTAATTATGGCCAATGGTAACGACGTGGACATCACTGCATACCAGACTGCATCCAGCCAACAATCCTGTTCTCTATCAGATGATAATTCAGGATGTTATGTCAGATTTTATTTTTATTTGACAAGATATTACCAGACATAAGCCATTAGAATGCCCCAAGTGACAGCATGTTCAATCACTCTGCGCTGTGATCCACCCTATAACTCAGCTTTACAGGCCAGCTTTATGCCACAGATTATTGATCCATTATCTGGCTCGGGTTGCAGCAGCCTGTGATGCCAATCCCTACTTGGCCAGCAAGAAAAGAGGAGCCGGCACCCTCCTCCAGGACAGCACGGATGTATGTGGAGCCACACACGGGCGTACGCGACTCCCAAGGGCTGCCGTGATGGGATCCCATCGCTGCCAACATCTACCAGCAGAGAGGAGAGCGAGGTGCCTGAGCTGCCTGGAGAGGGAGAGGCAAAGCAGAGCAAGGAGGTGACTCCATCTGCATTTCAATCCATCAGCTGCAGAGGGTCCATTCACCTTGACAGACACTGACGGAGGTAGGGAGCTGGTTACAGTCCTCACCAATCCCTCCCTGGCCGTGGTGAGAGCAGCTTCTTTGGAGATGGCAATACAGGGCTGCAACTGCAAAATACACGCCAGCCCGCCAAACTCTCCCTTTCCTCCACTTTTTCTGACAAAAAACGTGAGGTGAAGATATGAGACACCACTGTGCAGCCACTGACCATTCCCACTCCCTCACCCCGCAGTCAGAAACTTTCCTGCTTCAAGACCCGTTGAACCCAGCCCTTGTGCAGCTGCTTACATGTGGCAGAGGACTCAGTTTATCCAGGAGAAAGCCTCTTATTTGGTGTTTCTCCTTGCAATGGTTATTATAAACCCGTTTGTTTTGAGGGAAGGTTGCTCAGTAACCCCAAGGTGCCGTCATCTGTCACTACCGTGGTCACAGCAGGCTACTGGAGATGGCGGAGACGCAGAAACAAATCCAGGAAAAGAAAACATCAGGATAACTTTATTTAACGGTTGTACCACCCCCTCTTATCACCTATAGCTGTGAGCCCTTGAGTCAATGTTGCTTCTTCCTCCAATTCCCCCTCCATCCCATCAAACACACACTTTGAAGGAGCTTGAATACTCCTCTTCTAGCCAGCGAGTCATTTATCTCTGTGTCTCTCCAGACCTCGAGCTCAGAAAAAAGCAGGTAAGGATGCACAGAAACAGATTTCAGACTTTCTCTGCATAAAAAGAAAGAAATATGCCTTTTCCCCTAATGAGGATCTGGTTTGTTTTTCCCCCATGGGATGGAAAACGACAAACAAGAAAGAGGTAGCATTTAAGGAGAGATGGGTACACATGTGTGCCTGTGCGTTCCCTTGCTGAACAGCAGCCGTAACTCCAGGAACAAACCAGCCATCCTCATCTTTCAGGTAACATGAAGCTTCAGACCCAAAATGTCATGAGATTTGCCCGTGTTATCCTCACACTTCCCATGGCTAGGAAAGGTCAGAATTGTTTTAAAAACCACTTATATCACGTCTGTGCCACACAGCAGTCATCTCCCCAGCTTCCTCAAGCTGCAGCAAGCTTTCAAACCAAATGGATCAATAATAGCTTTTAAAAATTATCATCAAGAAATGAAAGGCTTGCCATTGCACAGCCACTTAGGTAGCTGTAACTACAGCAAATTAACATGAAACTGAAGTCGGTCCCGAATGAAGGCACATCTCTGAGATGCTGGAGCCTGAAATGGCCTTTATGACGTAAATTTATATTAAGTACCAGCAATATTTTGTGTTTCCTTCTTTAGCATTTTACTTTTAGTTGGCTTCTTTCCGAGTCTATTTTAACGGGAGACTTCCTAGATGTGGGGACAAGGCTGCTGTCAGTCACGTTTCTATTTACGCTTGCTGAGGATGCTGATGGTCACCTGAAACCACAGGCTAGGTCTGTTTAACAGAGGCGAGGGTGCTCAGGGTTTGGGTGAAAATCTCTCTGCTCCAACTCCCTAGGCTGGGGACCATGGTCCCTGTTGGGAGTGCGTGGCACGACCCAGATGGGGTCTGATGGGATTTGGGTTCCTAAACAACCATTTTGTATGGCCTTGATAAAACAACACACCCATCAGAAAGACAACACGGGGACAGAGAAAGCACAAGGACTCCAGCCCCAGTTTCCCAGCCTTGCTCCATCCTGCTATAAATCCTGTGACGAGCCTCCCTTCCCCACACCTCCAGCAGCTCCCTGCAAAAGTCAGGTGGAGAAAACCGCCGAAGACGGCCACCAATGAGAGATTTGAAACAGGTCTAAACACAGTACAGGATTAGCCAGAGGTCACATCCAGACTTTAACTGCCCCTGGACCGAGATGCACACGGTCGCAGTCATGGGGGTAACCCCTGACTTGGTACAGGGAGCGCAGGCAGCACTCCACTGTATTTTTATTTTCCAGCCTACGGCCACCAGCTGTGCGCCAAACCCCAGTGAAGTTTTCCAGCAGCAAAACGCTATCTGCAAAGTCTTTGCCCTTTGCCAAACCTCTTCTCCTCCACCACCCGGCTCTGCCCTGTCTATTATAGCAAAACTCAAACGTGCACAAGGACACAGACCAGCCCTACTGAGTAATGCAAGAGCGGCCGACCTGTTACCAAATGCATACTTTACATCAGAACAATAAAGAGCTTTGTTTTAAATTCATTACCAGGAGGAAGAGCATCATGCTGTCCATGCAGAGGGCTATAGATTGGGATGCCTGGCTTGCACTCTTCCTTCTTGTGCTGCTGCTGTGGAAGCACAAATAGCAAGATGCCCATTAATTGCATCAGGAGTTGGTCTGATCCCCATCCACAAAGGTAATGAGGCATCAAATACCCATTGATTTCAGTGGCACAGAGGTACCCAAAGCATTTCTGAGGATCTGGGCCCGGCTGTGTCAGAATCTCTGCTCCTGTAAGAAGGGGATGACGGTGCTACCTGTGGGCTTCAGGGTCTGGGAGGCTTAGTTCCAGGATGGAAAATGATCTGCGCTTTGATAACCCGCAGCAGGAACAGCCAAGAGTTGATCAGGAATGGTTTAAAAAAACAACAACAAAAAAGTTATAAAAAAAGAAAAAGTTATAAAATTACCCTCTGGGACAGAGAGTACTGTACTGAGAGTGGGTCTACTGCTCAACCTCCACCATCTGCGAACAGGACGATGACCCCATTCTTTCAGGAATGGCCCAGCACAGGACAACTTACTTTGAAGACTGCTGACATCCCTTCTGGCCCTCCTAGGGCTGTGTTACTGCTTCTCCTGAAATACCTTTTGTCACTGGTGGGGATTGGGTGGGATTCACTTAACTTCAGCTCCCTGCGTGAGAGAAGAACATCCAGGCTCCCTCCAAGATCAACAGGAAGGGGAGCCCATTCAGAAGCAGTTCATATAAATCTAAGAGGTAGGCTGAAGCACCCTTGGGATAAAACACCCTCTTTCATCAAGAGAAAGAGAGAGATGAACTCCCTTGGACTAGAAAGAAGCTCAGATACGGAACTTTTAGACACCAAACATTGCCAAGATGAGCCCCCATTTTGGATAAGGGATCAGACCAGAAGGATTGCAGGTCTCCTCCAGTCTGACCAGCAGAGAAACAAAGGGAAAGGTTTTGTGGGTAGAACTACCTCCCCTTGCCTTCAGTGAACGGAGAGCCACAGGGGCTGCCTGCACTAGTGCCAGCTCCTACCTGCATGGTGCTGCAGAGCCCTCGTCCCTGCTCCTGCACACTCATTCTTTCACGCGGCAAAAGCGTGGCGAGCTGTGAAGTGGGAAAACATCATGATTTATAGTGTTAAGTTATGGAGAAAAAAACAAAAAGTCAAGTTTAGGGACAAAATTCTAGGATGTGACCTCCTCCTCCTGTCCACATCCCTCTTCCCACGCAGGCACCGTTCCATGTAGCGCATTCCCTGCAGTGGCAAACCCAGCTTTTGCAAATGCCTTCAAGAGCATCAGAAACCTTTGTACAAACTAAAGGGTCCTGGGCAACCAGGGGGCAGGGCTAGGACAGCCCTTGGACAGGGCAGCTGAGATCAGCAGAGCTTCTAATTATGTACTTGGCTAATGAGCCTTGATCTCCCAAGTATGTCCGAGTTGTCCCTTAGCTGTGGCCTTAAAGGCTGAGCACAAACACGATATTTTCCCAGAAGGCTGGGAATGAAGATCTCTTTCGCCTCAAAACCTGTTCCTCTGATGCTTCCTGTGGTAACATCGAGGCCATTTTGGTCCTTGTTGCAGAATCACAAACACTCTGCAGATGGGGGACATTTTAGCATCCCAGGGGGGCACTGGGGAGCTGGACTGCGGGTCCCCACATCCCCACATTCCTACTGCTTTTCCTAGGATGGGAATGCAAAAAAGAATTTCGATTTTGCTCCTTTTCCCTCCACTGAGTCCCTCAGCAAAGAGAAGGGCATGAAATAAAAGCAGGTTAGAGAGAATTTCACTGGCAATATTTCATGCTGCCCCTAGTCCATTCTTTCCTACTGAGCATTCCCAGCCTGAATATTGAGTAAACTGAGCTTCAAAACACATGGAGGTGATGGATTGCTGCTGAATGCAGACTGAAGTTTTAAGCCAACAATTACTTTTCTCTGAAGACTTTCTCCCCACCAGAAACTGGGGAACAAAACACCTTTGAATTGTTTTTATGAACAATGCTGTCTTCTGCATGGTAACTGGAATCTTTAAAGGATGCTGGGTTATGAATAGCTCTCATTACTGGGGGAAAAAAATGCCCAGTGCCATGTTGGTATTTTTTGTACATGCGCCTACTATACGTGCAGGGGATTAACCACCACTTTTAAGGAGGATCAGAGCTGAAATGATAAACCTCTGAGCAGAAACCCGACTTAAAAATGAAGGAGCCCACTTAGAGCCTGCCTCGGAGTCCAGAGCCTTCTCCTTCCCCCTCCTCTCCTGCAGCAGGAGGAAACGAGCCTCCCCAGAGACAGCCGAGATGGACCTCAGCAAAATGAATGTCTCTGTAATCCTGTAAATCAAGTGCTGAGTAACGTCTGTCTGGGGGAAGGGATCGCTTAAGAACCGGAGGGAGAGTCAAGGGGTAAAATTCAGGAGAAGAGCATGGAGGGGCTGAAGATACCTCCAGGGGCAGAATATCAGTTTGACGTTTCTGCTGCTTGTTTTTAACTTGTTGGACATCAAAGGTTGCCACGTTGTACATCACCCTCAAAAAAAATAAAAAATAAAATAAATAAGGCACCCCCCCCGCAACACAACCACATTAAACACTTTTAATAAAAGCTTGGCTCCGCTTGACGGACATGAACTTCCCAAAAGCAACTTTTGGGTTTCTCTGGGGGACCCCCTTGCCTGCTCTCAGCACCTTGCAGTCTTGAGTAGGTGCATTGCATTATTACAGGCTGAGACCCAAGGAAACAAAGTGAGTAGCCCATGATGCCACAGGGCATCAGGGACAGCAATGACAACAGGTATTTTTATATTTTCATATTTTTAAATCGAGCTGGGGAAAGCGGTTATTCGTGCGCTGCTGTTTCACACCTGCTGAGCACTGGGGCAGAGCTGCTGAGCTGTTTAACTTCAGTTTTCCAAGAAACCATGGGTGTCCCAGGGAGGAGACAGTGACCACACACCTCGTGCCTCCCGGACAGATCAAGCACAATTCCTTAGTTCAGCTTGTCCAAATCAAAACTCAAAAAAAGGAGGAGAGTAACACACACACAGACACACACACAGAGCCCATTCTTGGTGGGTAGATTAAAAATTGCATGCCCACACATTCTCTCCTCCAATGCCTACAGAGCATTTTCCAGCCTAACACAGTTCTAATTTCTTCCACCAGGCTGGGGAAATAGGGGCATGAAAAAGCTGAATGATACACCCAGAAATACTCCAAACACAAACCACATACCCCGATGCCTCACGGCCTCCTGGGGAAGCAAGGTGAGAGAGACCACCTTCTGGATTCCTTGCCTTGAGACCCACCATCTCAGCTTGTGCACGGGGTTCCCTTGGACCTGTAGGAACCTCACACCTCGCTGGACGGCATAAGGAAGAAGACACGAAAGACCACGAGCTCCCAAAGACTAACCCCAGGTAGCAGGAGGTGCGATACAGCAAAAAGCACTGCCTCTCCGGGGAACCCTGAGTCACCAAGGTTTGATACACACGGGTTTATTATGCTATTTGGTTTCTTGGTAACAGCAGACCAAGCTGCAGCGGCAGCAATCAGCTTCGTTCTAAAGCCCCAAAAGTGCCACGACGTCAGATTAAAAAGCTTCCATTTAAAGAAAAAAACCCAAACAACAAGGCGAGACTTGGTAGTGATTCATAATGACGCTGTTTTTACAGGCTCCCTAATGGGTGCACTCTCCATTCAAGGAAAACGCACGGTGCATCGAGTGAATGATTTTGCGAGACTCTGTGCCACAAAGGCAGCGCGCTCGGGTCGATAGGCAGATCCCAGAACGCACACCGCTTACCGTAACATTAGCAGCAGCCGCATATTACCCATTCTTGAGAGCCTGAAGTGGATTCACAACCATCTCTTGTTTTACTGGAGGCTATTTAATATTCTCTTGCTGTTGGCACCCTGCCTCTCCCCCACCTCTCCTCTTCTGCAGCTTTCCCCCAAACCTGCAAGAACAAATAACACAGGCACACGTTTGCTGCGGCACTCCCTCGCTGCCCCTCCGAGATGGCAATTTGGGACCAAAGAACAGGTGCTGGGAGATTTCCTTCCTATTTGGTGCTAAAGAAAGGATTTTGCCTACTAAGTCGGTGCGTTACCATCTATCTGCTCCGGCCTCGGCTCAAATGTCCCACACTCAGCATTTCCCCAGCTCTTCACATTATTCCTAATAACAGCAACAGGATCAGCTTCTAAGGTGTAAAACCACAAGCACCTACGTGCTCTGTTCCTTTGCCTTTTCTGTGCTCCTGGAGCTGTATCTGGATCCTGTTCACAGACTTCTCTCTGCAAAGCTGATTTTTTTCACACCAAAGCAGAGATTTTCATTTGTTCACCTGATTCCAGGAGTGGGAACCTTAAGCAAAAAAACAAAGAGGTCATGAGACCTTTCCCTACCCATAAGCACTTGCTTGCTATCAGTCAGACCTCACTCACCTCTGCAAATACCTCTTTTATAAAACATCAGGCTCTGCTATTTAAAGGCAGCTACGGTGGAATATAGATTTCTTGTTTGCTTGCTTTTTAAGAAGAGTCAGATTAGAAGACATTCAAGCTGACTTTGACCTTTTCAAAACAGCCCAAGTGTTAATAATATTAAAACTATCTGACATAAGAAACAGGGGAGAGATGCAGTAAATTCTCACGGGCAGTCTAGCAAAAATGGTTCCTGTCCATTAACAGGTCTTCAGTACCTCATCTCCTTGCCTCCGCTGGACTTCACCCATTAAACCCTTCGCAGAACTAAACCCCTATACCACAATCAAATAAACCTCCGAACAACTTTGCAAGGAGAAGGTGACCTGGTTTAAGGAACAAGAGAATTCCTTGATATCAGGTCTTACGGAATAGTGAAGTAGACTCCAGCATTTGTCAAGTCCCTTCCAGCCCTGCTATTTCTATATAAGTAACAGATGAACAAGAAGAAGAACCTGCTTAGCTCGCAGTTTACTTGGGAATTTGATCCGCCTCTTGCAGCTCCATCACCACCTCCCAAATGAGCACTTGCAGTTTGATCCATGCAGTCAACCCTCACTTTGGGCTAACGGGGACAGCTGCTCTGCCCCCGTCCACCCGTGGGACTTGCAAAGGAAGGAGGGACGGTTTTCCTGCGCAGGGTGGTCAGAAAATAACTATGGTTTCATATGACAGCTGAACAGAAAAAACTCATCTCCGGTTGCTGACTTGCACCCCAAGCTGGTAGAAATGCCTCCATTAAGCCAGCGAGGCAGCCCACAGGTGAAGGGATGTCCAGCATCTAATACAAGGGGCGGTGGAACAACCCTCATCTCCCAAAAGCAACAGTGCCACGGGGACATTTCAAAATGGTCACCCAAAAGGTGCCCCCAGCAGTCTTAACGGTATGTAAAGTCTTTGTAATAAATACCACATCACCGCTGGACTATCTGCTGCCCTAGGTCCTCCCCTGACGACGGCACAAGCACTTTTGGATGTCACTGGAAGGTGGCTCAGAAGTTTTTGGGCACAAGACCTCTGACAAGCAGACCTTTTAGGGTTATTTTTCCTCCTAAACCACCCCATTAGCAATGTTAGATGCTGCTTCCCATACAGGAGGGAGAAGGGTTAACCCGGTGGGGGGGTTGCTGCAGCACTGCAATTCAAGGTGCTCCCTCCAGCGCAATGGCTGAGTGTTCTCTTCCCAGCAGTTACTGGCTTGAGAGAGAATCAAA
This sequence comes from Haliaeetus albicilla, assembly GCF_947461875.1. Taxonomy (NCBI): domain Eukaryota; kingdom Metazoa; phylum Chordata; class Aves; order Accipitriformes; family Accipitridae; genus Haliaeetus; species Haliaeetus albicilla. The sequence continues at coordinate 2,916,153 of NC_091496.1, read as the reverse complement.
CTAATTACCTTAGTAATTACCAAACTAATTACCTCTCTAATTACCGAGTGTCTTTGCTCACATGGAGCTGACATTCTTGCAGAGGAGCCCTGGCTCAGTGCCCCACGCTCTCTGGGAACCTGCCTGGCTCTTTCGCAATGACTTGAAGACCCAGGTCCTCTTCACGCCATGGCCCTCCTCTCACCATGTTCAGGATGTCTCCCTCTTCCTCGGGGAGATCTAGTTCCTTGGCTGGTGAGCGCAAGTTTGCATTGCAGTGACCGTTTTGCTGCCAGGCAGACTATGGAAGGGCACGGTACCTCTGCTGCGTATAGGTTTCTCTGGTGGGAATATCCTCAGCACAGTGCTGTGGGATCACCACCACACTGATGATCAAACTAGAGACGTACTTGCCTCCGGGCCCTATTTAATACCGCTCCCTCCCATGAGAAAAGCAGCTGGGAGCAAACAGGAAGGTGACTTGAGATGACAGACATTCCTCTCCAACACAGAGTTGAAAACAGCAGGGTGTTCACCCAGCAAAACCCAACGTGAACATCGCTGTCAACTTACCTCGCCTCCCCAAGCTTACTCCCTTTTCATTTTCCAGACCTCTACTTGAATTTTGCCTTGGGCTCTCAAGAGCCAGGGTCTGGTAGTCACTGCTCTCCTGAACTTCAGTGTAATTGGGTGCTTAGCCCTGAAAACAGCCCCCAGCTCTTCAAGGAAGAATCACTGTTCTTAAAAGCATGAAGACAAATGGTTTCATTAATGCTGATCGTGACCTGCAGAGGATTTTGTATGAAAGCATGTTAGAGCCTGAACACAGAAAGGACTCTCATGGCTGCAGGATGGAAGCCCACCTCGCGCATGCCCTCTCTTGCTCTCTCCTTCCACAGCCTCGTCTCTTGTGTCTTCAGCCAACTTCTGAAACAGTGTCAGCTCAACACAAACCTTTGCAAATTATGAACTGACCAGCTTACAAAGTTCACTCCTGCAGCCGTTTGCCTGCAAATGAGAAGACACCCAAATCTAAATCCTTATCTGATTTTAAGTGCCAACACCCACCTCTTGATCAAATAGGATTTACTATGGGCAGGTTAGCTGAAATGCGTTTTCAACTGGCATGGGACAAACACGGGATGATTTCTGGGTCCTGCAAATGAGATTCGGCACACGGGGCAAATGACTTCGCACCTCTCTGCTTTCTCTGTCCCTGCTATTTGGGAAGCAAGGCCGCCTCGCTCTGTCCCAGTGGTACCTACTGCGATGAATGGCTGGTTTTGGTTAGGGATCCCTAGGTGCTCATAGAGTAGAAAGATGCATATAAAGAAAACACTAGAAATAATTGGTTTGCCTTGCCCAAACCTGATCAGCATTCGCAGCTGAGGGGAAGACCTTGCAATAGCTTGCACAGAAGAATATTGTCTAGAATTTGTTATTTTGGAAAGCAAAACAAACAGGATAGGAAAGGGAAAGGCTCCCCCTCCTATCACTTCTTCAGCTTGAGAGATGACATGTAACTCCATCAGACAGAGTGCACCTAAAACTTTAGAGTCTCCCCAAAAGAGCACAGGATCTAAAAGAGAACAAAGCAGTGGCCATCTGAGCTGTAAAAGTTATCCCAACCTGTAGCCATCTCCACATTAAAACTAATCCCAAATATCTGCTTAAAACTGTAACATAGGGATATCCTAACAGGTGAAACGCCCCCCCTCAGCTCTGCAAGGTTATGTGATCTGTCTCAGACACACATGACTCCTGAGGAAATGAAGTCTATTATTTGAAAGAGTCTAACGCTGCTAAATTACATGAGAGTAGGATAGCAGTGATTATTTTGACACCATTGAAAGACTTGTGATTTGTTCCACAGACACTGAGCAAAGAACAATGAAAAGCTTTGATTTAGCTGTTACAATACTGCTTTTCCATTTAAAACCCTAGGTAAAACTGCCTTTTGGTTACAGCTGATCAGAGCTTGTGAATGACCAACAAGAACATCTGAAATTATTCTCTACCATGGGCAGAGAGTGTCATGCCTTCATCTATCATCCCTAGAGTATATCACGCCTATCACCCCTTCTGAGATCAGGATCCATTAAGCTGAGTTGAAATTCTCAGTTTGGCCGTGAGCAATCTTAGAGCGATCTGGTTATTTCTGAGAAGGAGGGAGACCTCCCCACAGGTTTTCCATTCTAAAAAAAGAGAAAAATGAGAAACTTCAAAGATTTTCATCTTGAAATGGAGCTACAAGGTAAGCCTTGGCTGAAGAACATTGTCCAGAACAGACTAGACCCAGTATTTTTTTTTTTTTATGGTACCCCAGTACCATAAACAGTAAGCTGCTCCTCTTGCTTCTGGTTCTTCAGATCCTATGAACCTTGCTTTTTTAAATATCATTAGTCCAGTTTCAAAACAAAAGATGGCCAATGTCTCTATTTTAGGCAGACCTACTGCTTCCTTGAGCAGAAATGTCCACCATCACCTCTCAACTCTGTTTTCAAAAGAACAGTGTCCTGCTGGATGTCCATAACAGCAAGTGGGGAGGAGGAAGAAGTGAAAGACTGATGAAAAGGACTAGGATGCAGGTACGCAGGAGGAGGGGTGGCGATGGCAGAAGAGGTGGCAAACTGAAGCTCACTCCAGAAATATTCAGAACTGCTGCTCTACTTTAAAGGCAAAAGTTGCCCACAACATGGACAGTTTTAAAGTCTGCACCGTTTGCCACAATCAGCATGCCCCAAGCTCAAGCAACACATGCTAGAGATGCCGCTACTTATGATACAGAAGATGTTTAAAGAACACAGCATCTCAAATGAAGCCCGAAACACAGTTGGAACAAAGCAAGCAAGACTGACTCCCCTTGCTCAAGGCTGTCAGGATGGGAAACCAATAAACATTTGGCAATAACAGAGACCTTCTTTCCCGACATAGCTCTTCTCCTGATTTTACAGAATCATCTGGCCTTAAAAACGTCTGCTTTTCCTCTATGCTGCATTTTGCTGCCAATTCTAAGTCTGGCAAGGATGGATCTGCCAACTTCTTGGCTCTCTGTTACAAAAGAGAACCTTAGAAAGGAGAATTTGTGAGTTAGCTGATTTGTAAACACTACAGCAAGTCACCACGTAAACATGTCGCTTATGTTCCTATTATTTCTGTCAAGCAGCTTACCTGGCACCTGACGCTGAACTCCAGGATATTCCTCTCCTACTGGTACTACAGTTGCTTCCCATGTAAAAAAGCCCAGCTTCTTTTTGTAGCATTAAAAAAAAATAAATCCTTAATTAAACAGTACTCACAAAGCATCTTGATAATTAGAATAGGAGAGTCACTGGGAATATTTTGAATATAAATGAGATCCACAGGTGCACTCGCAGTTGTACAGTAGGATGCAGTTCAAATGTAGCCAGTTAGAGAAACAGAACAGGTAAATAAATAGCAGAAGGCTCTAGACACATTGCTCATTTGACACTGTTACTATTACTACTGGGTAAAAAATATTTTCAAAGATTGCTTAGTAAGATGAATGCAGCAGTCGTTATCTGAACAAAAACAATTAAAGGAAACTGGGTACTTGCATAAAGATGCTTTGCAGTTTTGGGCACTGCATGCCCTTTCATTCACAAGTACTTGCCAAGAAAGGAAAGTCTGGTGGTGCATGAATCACAGCACACTATCACGTGGGATCCTTCTAGGTTGTGGTGATGGAAAACAGTTATACGTAAGTACCGTTCCTGAAACCAAGGTTGGTTATGCATAGAAGTCTATGCTTTAAAGCTTCAGCAATAACATCTGCTGGAAAAACATGATTGACACAGCAGAGGGAACACCATCCACCTCTAAGAAGTGGAGAGAGAGACAGACTGAAACATCAATCTTGTGCATAAAATATATTTATTGTTGGTACAGAGCGAGGCATATTCGTCAGTACTTGATAGGAGTGAGGAGCACAACAGAACCATTTCACGTAAACAAAGGCCATGTTACATCTTAAGTGTTGGATCATCAACATCATTCCAGCAGAAGGCCTGGAGAGAGACTTCATTAAGTTGCACAATTTGTGAAATAAGTTAAAGCACGATTTATGTCATTATACATTGTAAGTAAAACCTTAATATGAGCAACAATACAGGCTGTACAGTATGGAGCAGCGGCTGACTTGTTCAGAAAGTACCACCACATCCCGGCACACCAAGTGTTACATACCCATGCCTTTGACAGTGAGAAGTTTTTGAGGAGATTCTACACTGAAATAGCAGCATTTAAAGGATATTTCCCCTTTCTAAGGTCAGTGAAAAGTTCTTTTCTTTTCCTTCCTTCAATCACCAATAAGTGGATTTTACTACGACTGAACAGTATCTTCGGATGTATGATTTCTGATGTAATAAGATACAGGTCTTGGCTTTTCAAATGGTCACACTGATTGAGCCGTGATGGCTGCTGCTCTTGAAATGGCTCTTCCAGTTCTTCTCTTTATTGGTCTGCCCTGTAAATGGGCTGTCGTATCATTCTTGTAAATGGGCTGTCATATCATTCTTGGGAAAAAATGCTCTTCTGCTGAAATTAGAGTTGATGGTCTTGTGCTTGATTTGGACAATGCCTTTATCCTCCTCTCCCAAGCATGCTCTGCTAAGAAAATGGTCGGGGGGAGGGAAAGAGAAAGGGAGAAACACGTATTTCAGTAACCCAAAGTTATTCCAGAGACTCCCTGAAGTTTGGCTACAATTCCCTCCTAGGATTTGCAATTTTTTAAAGAAAAATATAGAAAAAGTAACATTGTCAACATACACATCACCACAGAGACAAGTCACAGAAGCAGAACGAAGCTATTTGAGGACTCAACAAGCCAGCCATTTGGAGGCCTGGAGAGTTGCAGTAATGATTCCTTTTCATCCATCCTAATGCTATCATGGCTCTAGTGCTATGGCTATTAAGGAAATTAAAATGTCTGACCTTACAATAAGATGAATCCCGTTCCCAACAATTACATACTCGAGGAAATATATCCTGAAGTCATACTACACTAAGTATCTCCCCTACCTACCTCCTTCCTGTGTTCTGAGTCATAATCAAAATCTCGACAGTCTGAACACGTTGCACTGACCTTGCGCTTCATTAATCACCTCCTGTGCACAGTCAGGCCACCAAGAGCTAAAAGTATAGATCTGTCAAGTAGTCTAAGAGTTATTCCTCCTGCCTCACCAGAGAGCTCTTCCATCAAGGTCTTGACTCTTCAGAGAGGTCCTGGCCTCTACCATGAAAATGCAGACTTGCGAGGACAGTATGTAGGGCCCTACTAAGAACCTCCTACTGCCATGATCTAGAAATAAAGGGTCTGCAGAAAAGAGCACATGTATGGATACTACTTGTCTCGATCAGTAAGGAGAACAGAAAGTGGGATTTAATAGGACACTGACAGGCTAGGCAGTAAAAGCATGCTGGAGGCCATCTATGTTCACTGGAGGACTATGATGTTGACCAAGGCAATCTATTGTTCTTGCCTAAAAAATCCATAAAACGGGGAAGACAGTAATTATGAGTCTCCTTGTAAGAAATGGTAGGAAGGGATCTGATAATTTTTAGGGCTTATGTCAGGAGCAAGCCCAAATGTAAATCTTGAAATCTTACAGGAGACCTACAAACAGCTGAATCAAGTATTTGAGCAGCAGTATCCGTCCAGACAGGGCACATTGTCTCCAGAATGCGTGGTAGAGAAGTACACGGTGACAAAATAAAAAGAGTTGGTTTTATGCTCCCTAGGTGCTATTACAGACAAAAATAAGGGAAACTTTTATTAGTTAACAAAATCTGCAATCTCAGTTTGACAGCATCCCCAACGGAGATTTCTGTAAAACTGATGAAGGCTACTTTACCTGGAAGACTTTTTGCAGTGGTATTACAGAAACTTGCTCAAAGCCATCGCTGGGCTGAATATTAACTTTACGTAAATTTAACACGGCATAAGTTACCGTAGGAAATTCCCCAAAGATCTGAAAAATTGTGTTACTTTTCTTTTATTTAGTGTCCTAAGGAAAAAAATCACAGGTATTTGTTCATCACACTCATATTTCTGCCCACAAAATTTCATCTTCAGACAAATGGGAGTGTTCCACGGCTTGCTTTGGTTTTGTCTACATTTGGGGTTTTTTTTAATGTTCTTTACTGACTCTTGCCATTTAACATTGCCTATGAATTTACTTCATGTATTTAAATTTTTTTTTCTTGTGTTTTTTTTCATTACACCAAAGTAGGTGTGAAGGGAACCTGGTCTGACTCTTCCATAACAAACTTCCTTCGATCAAAGTAGGGTTAAATGCTGGCCATAAAAGACAACGCCTTTTTATTGCATTTCAGTTCAGTGTTTCCAGCTACACTAATTTTACATATTTTTCTATTAGATTGGAAGATGGTATCTAGTAAAAATACTGGAGGATGAGGCTAAAATAATGGTTTTGTTCTGACTAGGATGCATGATTAAGGACCACTCTATCCTACAAATTAAAATAATGGTTACAACAAGGCTGAAGAGACTGAAGGATAACATTTTGTAGCCAGGCTGTCAGACACCAGCAGCTGTTGGTATCATTCTTTGAAGTACTTTCAAATCTCACCTGCCTGCAGAGACTTGCATCCCTCTGAAATTCAATGGCCTAATAGGAAACTCTTGCACAGACTTCATTAAGCTATAGTCTAGTTGTGTTTCCATATAGGAATTAGGACTCCCTGTAGCCCAGGAGAAAAAAAAAAAAAAAAAAAAAAAAGAAAAAGGAAAAAAAAGGGTATTTTAACAGCCACCTTGTCCGTATCAGTGGACAGCAGACTAGCATAAGTGATTAAAATGCCACTGGACGGTCCGTATTAGTGCAGTGACTGGCCTGGCTGGAGTTACTTCAGCAGTAGGAGCACAAATACATCCCACAGACAATCCCAATATCTTCCCCTTAATGGCTCCATTAAGTAAGTTTTTCTCTCCGTTACTATTATAATAAAATGCAAACATCAATAATAGAGTTTAATTTATCTCACTAGCTTCTCATGACTTTGGGAAAAGATGTAAAGTGAAGATACAACAGTGTGTCAAACTCCTCTGAATTAACAGCTCTCTGGGCTTTTCTAACAAGGGGAGAAAAGGACAGATAGAGACATGAGATTACAGACAGGATGAGAAATAAGGAGCATACAGAAGAGAGGGTGAGATAATTATAAGCAAGATAGGAAAGAAAGAGGAGTCAATAAATTCAATTTATGAAAAGCACAGAGTGTGCTCAGCCTGAGCACAAGTGCCCAGACTCACCGCCAGGAAATCGGATTAGTTAACTTATTTGGTTTTCAATATCTTGGTCTATTCCCTCTAGCAAATTTTCTTCTTTGTTTGTTTCTTGTAGCCAGTGTCAGTTAACTTTTTCATTTCTGAATCTGCTATTTATCCCACTCTTCTGTCTCCCAACCAAGCACAAACAGTAGGTAATTTTGAAGTATTTTATAACAGCATTTAGCAATTATTTCAAAGTAACTGTTGTCTGGACTTCTGGGCAATCAGCGAGTAAAAATAATTACAATTACAGCTGCAACACATGGAGGATGAGCTATAGAGGACTGATGTTCACCATGAAAAACAATTTTTTTCCTGCTTGCAAGTATTTCCATCATAAAAGGCTTCTCTTTCTCTGTTATCATAAGAGAGAAACCTCTGAATTCTCATCTTGAAGCATGTGTGAAAGGGAATAAGAAACATTTAGGAAACACTTTTAACTACTTGACAGGCTTGGTTGAAGATCTTCAACAAAAAAGGTGTTTAAAAGGGTGTTTAAACTTAATGCTCATATTTATGCCATTTCCTTTTCCTGCACCTTCTGAACATGAATTAATTCATCCTTATCATAGTCTTCTGAATAAATTCCTATCAGATACAAACTTTAGTTATAGCTTAAACATGTATAAGTAATTAATCTAAATTTTTTAGTTACTTTAAAAAATAATACAAAATTATAAATACAGTAAATCAGTGTTCCAGATGATGCAAGCCACAGTGAAAATCTAGTCCACTACATCACAACCTAGTATTACTCACTAGCCTTTTTTCTAAAATGTCTCTAACCCACCCATGGCCCAGTACCTTCAGCTTGGATTTTGGAATACAAAAATCACGCTGAAGGAAAACTTAGAAGAAATATAGACACCAATTATTGTTTGTCACAATAGGAATTAACGAAAAAAATTGCAATTCAGTTTGAAGAAAAAAAAATCCAGTTCAAAAGATCATGGGGAACTGTACAACTTAGGGAAGAAGGGGATGAGCAAAATTTCCTAGCTGGAGCCATAGCCCAAGGAAGGCACCTGGACAAAGCTGGTTGCACTTCTCATGCTCGGGTGTCTGAGCATGGCTCAACCATCTTTCCAAAATTAATAAAGTGTCAGTAGCTTTATGAAAGAAAGCCTCAGGCTAGGACATCAGGAAAAAATTTCATGAGCAGGGAGATCTGGCAGGCTGTAGAGTTTTTAAGGAAATGAAGGAGCTCAGGGGCTTGGTGCATTAACAAGGGGGCAGGAGGACATATCGACAGAGGAGATATCAAAGGAGGTGATTCTGAAAGGGACAGGGTGATCTCACTGACTTTTATTTTTTCATCACATGGATGCTCTTTAAAGTTTTCACTGATGATGACAATGTTTAATATCATAGAGTTTAATATCATGTTTAATATCATAGAGCTGCCCGGACAGCCAAATTGTCCTCACCCTGCAGCGTTCAGAGAACAGCCACACTACAGCTGTTAGCTGCAGTTGTCTTCCAGGACTGCCAATCCAGTCTGCCTGTGCAAAAAGGAGCACGCTAGCTGTATAAATAAAGAATTAACAATAACAGCACCGCACAAATGTATTAAGCGCTACGGGCTGAGGAACACCTTTAGCTGCCACGCAACCATTGCCTCCTACCACGTCTTACATGGCACTAGACCATGAGCAGTGTTAACTCCAGCAAGATCTTCAGTAATACCAGGGCAAGACTGCACCAGTGTAACAGCAAAAAGATCACTGAGAATGATCACAGACAAAGTCTTTTCTGTACTACTTTTCTATACAGGCAGAATTAACTCAAGTGAAAATGATTATTGTTATCAAATACTAGACGTGCTTGTCAGGTCTCTGCTAACACACTAGAGCATGCATTTTCACATGTTCAAATACTAACTCATAGATTTTAGCAAAAATAAAGATCAACAGACTTATTTAAGCACTTTTTACATATACTACATACGTGGTCTATAAACACATTTCCAACTGGCTTCTTTAAGAACACAACTGGGGTCAATATATGCATCTCTATATTTGAAAGACGTAAGCTGATGAAAAAGGATAATATTTAGAAATTTTAGCTTCTTCTAACTGCAAGCTGTACATATTACTGTCATTTTCCCTTATGCTGCACTAATAAAGCATAAAGGTTTTAATCTACAGTAACAACCCATACCCCAGAAAACTGGACAAGAGGAGGACAAGACCAGGTAAAGGGCAGCATTAGACTCTCCAAGTACGTAACATAAAAGAAATGAAGACTTCCAACTGGTGAGCAATCTAGTTTGAGACATCCATTCATCTATCATATTTATGACAAATAGTACCACGTAGTTTAATCCCCTTGTTTTACTGCTAAAACTGCAGATACCAGGAAACATCTGCTGACAGTGACAGCTACTACACTGAACAACAGATTCCCAAGGGAAGAGATGGAAACCCTGGCATTTAAATGAATTGCAAGTGGACTCCACAGAGCCTGTGAGAACATACATATTGGGAACTGTACTGCTTTAGCATGTAAGGAGGACTAATTGGATAATCCGATAATCTTCCTCTCTTCTTCATTCCATCGTTATTTTGGTAGCAATATTTCTAACTCACCTGTTTGGCATGATTGACACAACGCAGGTACTGGCTAGCCAGGGCAGAGCAGCTGAGGGTCTCCTGAGCGTGTTGCCGATAACACTGTAGAATTTTATCCTGAAGATCAGCGCAGATTGGATGAGACTCATATCGCCTAGGGAAAGAGAAAGGAACTTTTTGGTTTCCTTCTCAAAAAGATTTCAGGAAAGATGCAAATCTTTTTTTTAATTATCTTTTTTAAAGAAGTAAACTAAATAATAGAAGTGAAGGAAAACATTTTAAAGTTATAAAGAAAGGCTGTTTCTAGACCTAGTTGGGTTATAAAGTGGTAACATCAGATGCAAACATCAACATGAGCCGCAAAAGTTTGGCTATTAGGACCACAAGTGTCCTCCTGATCCAGTACTCAGGTTCCAGCTGGCAGAGAAAATTTAACATCCAACTTCATATGAGCACACACCTTCAACTGAAGATCCCAGCAATGACGAAGCACAGCTGACCTCACCTACGTTAGAAAAACAGTCACAGAACCACAGGAAAGCTTCATTGCTGTATAGCCCTATGACCATATAGTCTTGCTACTCATTAAATATTGTTCCTGCATAAAAGTGAAATCACCCATTGGGCTGACCTCGAGAATATAAAAACCCTGCTACCATCAGCGAATTACACAACCTACTTTTGCTGATCTGATGACAGCCTCTATTTTTGGCGCATCCTCCTTCCCATCACCTCAATTCTAATCCCGATGCCAGATGTGCAAGTTATTTAGGATTTTTTTCTATTTTCTTTACTGTATGGATTCATTACTCTTGCCATCTTTTTGGCTGATGCAATACACTTTTTGCCTTCAACGGAAGCTAAAGGAAGGGAAGCTTCTTTAGTCTGTCCTGTAAAATCCAATCTCTTTTGGACAAAAATCTTGTCATTTGCATTAATTTATAAAATGTTATCCACACTGATAGTGTGACAGAAGTAGAATAGGAATACAATACTTCCCTATTTCAAAAGAGGGTTGGCAAAATGTTTCAGAGATGAAATGTCCATTGAAATGTTAAGCTAACTGGACATTTACTTTACAAATACTTTTTAAGGTACTCATTTCCATAAGAAACCATCAAATCACAGTTAAACTCCTTTCACACCAAAGATAAAATATTTCAACGGTAGAAAAAAAACCACATGAAAATTTAGAAAACCATTTACAGTTCATACGCCTTGAAAACAACCATTTGCTTTATGTGTGTGAACTGTATACTTATCACATCTTCCCACTTACCCTACCAGGAAAGCCTGACAGCGGCTGCTCTAACATCCATTCCAGCCCACGTTATTTTTAGTTCAATAAGGTCGTAAAAAATCTGAGACTTGTCAGCCGCAGTATCCTCAGATGAATATTCTGTTCCTTCTTATTTTGCTCATTGGCCAAGGCAGATCTTTGTTTTACTACAGTCAGAAAGTGAAACACAAAGCACAATGCCGTTCCTGAGGGGAACTGACTTCTTGGCAATCACTCAAGACGTAATACCAAAACCCCCGAATGTTAAGTCACCTTGATTTTACAGTATGTACCTATATAAAACATCCCTCTTACTCTTTTCATTCATTACCATGCATCTGTGAAATGCCTAAAACAGAATTTAAATGCAGTCCCAGGTGCTTACACACTTTATGATCTGAAAGTTCAAACTTCTGTAGACTCTTAAGGATGAGGATTTTCCCTTAATCCCCCCTCTGCTGATATCAGCAAGCACTTCAAAAGCGTGTTAGGCATCAAAATGTATGACCATAAACTGCTGCACACCAACTGATTATGGCAAGGTCTGTGTCGGGATGGAGTACAAGAGGAAGCACCACGTACGCTCTTTGTAGATGTAAGACTCACAGCGGCGATGATTTAGGTCCAACTAAACCAGAGCTCATTTTAAATGCCTGAAACCCTGGTCTGGATTGATAAACCAATACAATAGACCATGAGTTAACAAAAAATACACACAGTAAACCTAGCTGTGCCTTTATTCACAAGTGATTTTAAAGTGACTGCTTATATAAAGGTGAAAAGTGAAGGAAATGGGCTGCTGTACACTTGCTACATAAATTCTGTAAATGTATTTACAGCCATTTCAACAGGGGTACTCTAACCCACATTGAGGAGCTTTTCTGATTGCTTTTTTCCCTGAGCCATGCCAGTAGTGACCGTTCAAAGTCCATGTATTATCCCTTATTTGAATGCTTCAATGGACTCTTTACATTGCCAACCGTATCAGAGCCCTGTAAGACACGTCGCCTCCTACCCCCAGTTACTTGTTTTCATACTATGACTTTTTCACTGGTGATTTTTCAAAATGTCCTCTCAGCCCATTGCCTGTCCTTCCAGACACTGCAGACCTGATGTGGGTAAATAGTAACAGGGCCACTTCCTTCAAGTCAACAAAGTCCATTTTCTTGGATTAATCTGTTGAAGGAGAGCACTGTCTCCGAATTGATCTGCTGTGCTTGTTATGCTACCCTAATGCACCATTTGCACTTTTGGGAAAACGCTAAATGAGATTACTGTCTAACATTAGATGGCCATAAACCACGTGCTGCAGGAAAGAAGGATGCATCGTGCATTATGGTAACCCCACCAAAGGGTTTGCGATTGATTTCTGTTTGTTTGGTGATGGAGGACAGGACTCTCAGATGGATGGTCAGAAACAGCCAACAGCAAGGAAATTCCTCAAAAGGGAAATGAATTACGTCCCTCACAGAGAACTTCTCTAAAGTTCCTATCAAAATGGGTCATTTTACAGAAGCATTTAAGGGTCTGTAAGGCTTGACTGAAGACAAAGCTTGTAAGAAAAGGTAAACAGCGCAAAACCAGTAATTACGTGGAATCTGTAGTGAAAATGTGGAGATTTTAAATACCTGACTGGATAAAGCAACCTGGTCTGGTCCCAGAGCTAACCCTGCTTCGAGCAGGAGGTCCCTTCCCTGAACGATCCCATGTCCTGTGAGAGAGATCTGTATTTTGGGACATGTGGCAGGGAAAGTGTCCTACCATCTTATTTATTTGTTTATTTAATCACTTAGGAATTTCACAACTAAACTGAAGGAAAACCACACACCGTAGTAGCGAGCCAGGACTGCCAGGGAACGCTGACAGATCTCCACCTCCATTCAGTGCAACTCAATAACTACTTTACAGAATCAACACACATGAAATCTAAAATGCCTTTCTTAGCAAAAGTCAATATGAACAGCAGTCTGATCTGCACCGCGCACCACATGGCACGCTAGTAACGACGTGTTTTTATTAAGTTTACAATTACTTGATCTGCTTTCGCTTTCCCAGCTGCTCCTCAAGCACCTCACATGCTAGCAGAGTGTTTCGATGTGCTGGAATAAACCTCTGAGGGAGCCACGCACCCACCTTTTCCATCAAGCTGATGCACCGCAATCTCATAAAGGTAATAGGATGAAGACACAAAAGAAAATGAGAGACAGTTTTAAAAAGAAATCTTCTATGCTAAAGCATGAAGAGAAAATTTAATGAAGGTAACTTTGTACTCATCTAGCCTCTCTCAAAGAGCATATCTTACTGTACTCCTGGGGGCGTCGAGAAAGGAGCCCCTTCGTGGCATTCAAACAAAATGTCTGCTAAAGAGGAAATTTGAAATCACCACAGTAAGCTTTACAAGTTTTGTGATAAAACTGACATTCTGACTGAAGGAATCTGAATTGCTGATGAGTCTCCAACTGTGCAGGTATCTGGCATAATCCCACCAGATCAGGACTTCAGGCAATTGTCATAAAATATGGGAAAAAAAAATAGCAACAGAAAACGCGCACGCATTACAAAAAATAGTGCCATTAGATGGCCAGAAGTATCCAGGGCTTAATTTTATTCCTCATTAAAATGCTGACACCTATCAAAAGTATCTGGTTTTATTTGTGTAACCCTTGGCATCTAAGGCTACCTCCATACTACTAAATAAAACAGACTAGAGATGATCCTCTGGGTCCGAGGCCAAGCACCACGATACAGCACAACCTGCATCTCTTAAGTGTAAAATCTGGCCTTCCCCTGCAAACAAGCAGCTCAGCACATCCAAATCCAAACTGCAAACTAGGGATGGTCTCCAGCATGTGCTGTCCCCCCAGCCATGCCCCGTGTTGTCCAGGGAAGTCTTAGCTCCAAAACAAAACCCTATAAACAAATCTGCTACCAATTAGACCCAACAGACCAGCACAGCAGGGCACTGGAGATGATGTCCTGACCTGTTTTATTTACTCCTACCGATGCAGGAGAGGAGCCACGTTGTGACCAGACCCCAATTGGGCTAGGTAGCATGCAAAGGAAAAAAAAAAAAGAAAAAGAAAGGAGGATGTTTCTTTTCTCAGCATGCTTATAATGCACATAAAGATAAGAAACAACAACTTGATGGTGAAACAAAAGGAAACTGAGGCAATCTGGACTCTTGCGATAGGCAGCCCGCTAAGTATACCAACAGCCTAATTGTTTTAAAGTGTTTTATGAGCAACCGATGGGATTTTTAGAGGGATTTATGGGAAGTTAATCAATTAACGTTGTCTACGTCTAGCAGAAATTCCTTCCAAGAAACAGAGAAACTTGACGCTTGTTTGGAAACTGGATGAGTGAGGGATGGAAGGTGGCACCGTGAGTGTTTCAGAAAGTATATAGGGAATTGGCAACAGCAGGGAAGCAGAAATGGGACATACAGGGCTTCAAAAGCGAAGATGTGCGACTTGTGCGTCCAACTGAAGGGGAAGCCAGTGGCAGGATGAAAGGAGATGATGTGCACGTGGGGTAGGACGTGATCTGCAGCACTGCTTTCAATAGACATCATCAGGGTAAGATTTCACTTCTCATGGCCAGGGGGCAAGCAAAAATAATACAAAAAATGTTGCGGTAACTGGGAGCCGGAATTGTGATGGATTTAGCTGAGCAGATGGACAAGAAAGGCCATATTTGAGATATTTTGCATAGAGTCATCAAGAGCAAAACGTAAGCCTAGCTGAGAAGACCTAGAGAGAAACAGCAGCAAGACAGTAGTATTTTCCATCATGACACAAAAAGGTGGTGGTGAGGGGGTTATTCTTTTTCTAAGATTACCTCATCCAAAAAGAGCCACTTCCAACAGCATCTCTGCTGAGTGAATTTGCAGGACTTGTTTATAGTATAGAAAATAGTTGCAAAACAGATAACAGGCGAAAAAAGACAAAAGGGCATATGGTAATGAAGGTCCTTACTGCTGCACCATTATTTTTAGTTTTAAATTAATTTACTCTTTATATTAAATTAGTTTTAAAAATTGTCTTCGCACATTAAGTAGGTGATGACTTGAAAGTGCATTATGAAACATGTAAAGCACAAACCAAATGGTTATGTTCTTCTAAAAATCATTTGGAAGTAAAACCACAGATCTGATTTCTGAATATCTACAACTGAAGTTATGAAGCAGTCCATAATCAGACTGTGCCCACACAGAGCCCTCAAAATTACCGTGTGGGAAGTGCTGCCAGCAAAAGATCAAGTACTGCAGAGTTGATTCTTGCTTTTATTTACACATGACTACATAGTGTGACTTTTCCAAAAAGTGTAAAAGAAAGAATTTGCCTAACGAATCTGATGAAATGGTGGAAGAGAATCACAGCTGATTCTGCTCTACAACTGAGAATGCTAAATGTGTGTAGTAATACTAAATAAGTGACTTACGCAGAAGTCAGAATACAACTTACTCCACCTGCTGATGTATGTATCTTCTGTGCTACTAGCTGGTGATCAAGTCCAGTGTTAATATTGCCCATGTTATTCTTAGATTCTTTCACCTAAAATCCCAGCACTGACAAAAACATAGGCAAATGTTTGTCATCCCCTCTCATTTATTTCATCTCTCACCAGACCTCTTAAAAGCAAATAAAAATCTATTTCAAACATTCTGACCTTTGAAATTTAGGGACGGAGATGAGAAAAGGAGGAAAGATACATTCCAGCATATTCACACACTCACACTGCTTGAAGACAGACGTTTAACTATGCCTAGAGAGTACTAAGTCAAGTTCAGTACGTTGACAAAAACCTGGTTTAACAATGAAGACTGGCAGACAGTACTATTGAC
The DNA here is from genome assembly GCF_947461875.1 of Haliaeetus albicilla. Classification (NCBI taxonomy): domain Eukaryota; kingdom Metazoa; phylum Chordata; class Aves; order Accipitriformes; family Accipitridae; genus Haliaeetus; species Haliaeetus albicilla. The sequence continues at coordinate 2,900,170 of NC_091496.1, read as the reverse complement.
CTTTATAGATGCAGCTTTTTTTTTTTTTTTTTTTTTTTTTTTACCTAGTGAATGTTTCCCACCTGGTAAAACACCTGGTATGTTGGTAGGATACCGGTTCAGCTTTTAGCATAGCAAAGTGGAAACCACTCCCTGTAGCGCAACACATTATTTTATAGGCATACAGGGAGGAAAGAGCATCTCTAAGATTAACAGAGAGAATTTACGATCTCAAATCTGGCAAAGCACATAAATACGAGCAGAACTTCAAGAAGTGAGTAATTCTGCATTTGCATGTGCCGAGTTATGCACAGTCTTAAACCCCTTGTTGGGCTGGGACTTAGAACAGGAAGAAATCAGGATGAGGATCAGAAAAGATTTCCCAGTTGTGAATCCTAATTAGATCGATGAACTAGTTGCCAAGGTAAGTCTTCAGACTCTTAGGACATTACATTAGGACTAGATCTCTTCAGCCTAGAGAAAGACAATTGCAAGTGAACATGAGATGGATCTGTGAAATTATCAATGGCATACGGAAGAAAGGCAGCCAGTGAGGTTTTCTAGCAGTAGATCTACAACAAAAAAATAATTCAAGCCTTTTCCAAACAACACGTAATGAAAAGCTGGTAATTGGTGCTAGAGGATACTGGGGTTAGCATAAGCACATTTGGGTTCAAAAGATAATTACACAGTAATGTAAGAGAAGTCCGTCAAGAGATTATAAGCAAAAATACAATGTTTGGCTCAGGAAAACCCCACTCCACTACTTGTTTGAAGGTAAAATGATATCACTGTGTAATTCCCCTATTTTTACAGCGTTCCTTAAATACCCACTCCTAGCCATTGCCCAACAAGCTAGGGGGACCTCTGATCTGACTGCTTATACTCTAAATAGCTTGACAAGCAAGTCGTCAAATGAAAGAAAACAAGACTCTCATCCTCCTTGACAGACAAAATTAGATTGAATACTTTTATTTAAATTGATATGAATTGACTTCTATTATCCCAAAACACTATTTGTTTATAAAATTTCCCTCCCTGAAAAAAAGAACAAACCCCCCCTTAAAATACAAAGTACACCAACATATTATTATACAAATGTACCTTACACACAGCTGGTCCTTGCAGCTGCAAAGGGAACCACATGTTGGAATTACCCAAATTTAGGATGCACATTTTTTTTAGCTTAAGGCACAGTTTTTATTGAATACCGGGATACTAAAATAAACAATCACATGGATGACAATGATACAAATTTTAGCCTTCTAACAGGGGCATGCATGCCTTTACAGTGTAGGAAAGATAGCATAGTAGCTACAATCTTTACTCAGAAGAAACTCTGGAAGGAGGGAGCAGTTTTATCTACATGGAGTATATTGTATCCATGTAATGTACCTACATGCTATATATACCATAAAAAGAACTTCTTGTTCTTGCACTGATCAAAACCGGTTCCTATCTTTGGCAAGGTAAGAGAGGAAGAACGATCATGTCGGACATACATAAGTCTGTCCAACCGTTCGACAGAACAAAACCCAAACCAATCCTACCACAAGAGTCAAAGCTGCTCAGTCGGAATTGAGCAAACCCCTCCACTTTCATGCATACGTGATCAGCATATCAACGCTTGCATTTCAAGCCTCATAATGTAAATTCAGATCACAAATTATTTTTAGAGTTTGCATGTGGCATCACTTGAGCTCTGTCTCATTACTCCGCCCCAAAAATTATTTAATGAAGACTGGCAAGATTCCACTCGCTCAGCTGTTTATGAGCAGACAAGTCAAAGATCACCAGAGCAAACAACACCAGGTGGTGCCATTTCTTACTATTAGGACTTCTGGGGGGATTTTTGGCACTACGGAGGTTTAGGCTGCAGCAAGGGAATCGCCGTTGTCTTCAGATCTAGCTAGAGCTCATGGGAAGGTAGATCTAAGTCTTCGGGAACTTTAATTGATGCTTTGGCTGACATTTCTCATAGAAGTGCCTGATGCCAGTGGTTTGGAACCATTGCTGTTCCAGGACTACTTGGGTGTATTAACTAGCATTACATACTGTGTAAAAATACAATATAATATTTTTCATTTTTAAAGGAAAAATTAATTTTGCAACAGTTTGAAACCTTCTTCTATATGAAGATGGCAAAAAAAAAATTTATCCACTTCAATGGTTATTTTATCCATTTTAATTTTATTCCAGTCCGTACATTAAATTTTCCACAGTAATGTTATATCACTGTGTAAAGCGCACACACACACAAAAAGAATATAGAGAGACCTAAACAAAGACCAAAAGCCCAAATGAGCAGCATAAACCAAATACACAACAGCATACCATGTTATAGATTTATTACTGCCACTTATTTCCCAAGAGCTATACAACACACTTCAGGCTTTGTAAACACATGAGTAACATGATCATCCCAAAATCGCGGTAATAAAATCTTCACAGCACTTTACACTACTACGCTACAACAACAGCTTCCCCTTGATATAGGTGCTATATAATGTGTTCTAATAAGGAGACACATTTCTCATCTATAGCAAAGGTCAACTACCGCACTCAATGTGAAGCACCACAAGACACTAACTCGTGGCACATTATTATCCAAATATTACTCTCTAGAGCAATATATGTTTAACTATTTTCTTCAACCATAAAAGGCCCCAAAGCCTGTTACTGATCACAAAAATAAGAGATATTATGAGTAGAAGTAGCGTACAGAAAAAGCAATCAACAGTTAAACACTTCAAGCATCCCTGCTCCCGTGGGTGGTGATTACTAGAGGGAACTGAAGGTTGCAATCTTAAGAGATAGCAGAATAAATGCCAATTTTTCATTTGGGCATGAAGTTATTTAACAAAAAAGGCTTGGATTCACTCTGATAAGCTACAAAGGCTACGTGCACTTCCCCAGGTCTTGCACTGGGCTGTGGCAAGCCACCCTTTTCATAAAATATAATCAGCTGGGCTGCAACAACAATAATGTGTTAGCCAAGACACACAAAGAGTAATAATCGCTCTGTGAACATGCTGATAATAGGTGGGTACTGGACCTTGCTATAATGTATCTTAGTTTTAACGTGCTTGTACAATGTGTTATAGATATATTAAAACATAATGCCCTCAATATCCCTTTTAGCATCCTAGTAAGGAAAATGCACCTATCACCATGAACAAATCATGAACTAGACTTGGAGAGATGAGTTGTAAAGCACAACATTCAAGTTTTTTTGATTATTGTCATTATTTTAAAATTATTTTTTACTTCATAGTTTTTTAACTGCCTACTGGTGGATGTTTCCCTGAGACTGTTATAAGACATGATGGTACCTGGAAAGCAGTTTAACACCAGAAGGTAGAGGGTATTGCAGGGAAACATCATTGCCAACTCACAAAGATCTTGCAAAGGTCTCTCCTTACCCATTTGCTGTGTGCTGGCAGCATTAATTAGACACTGGGTTATTTAACAGAACTTCAGTTTGATCCAAGAAAATCATTCTGATGCCTTGTGTTTTATAACCTTATCACATATGATTTTTAAGTTGCTATTTTTTTGCCAAGGTCTTCAGGTAGTTTGGTAGTGGAATGCTTTTAAGTTAAAGTATCTCAAGTTTGACAAACTTTAGATCAACCACTAAAATTTTTTCCAGTTAGGTCATGCCCCTTGATTTCAGCTGGTTCTCACTGAAGTTTTACTGCTAATTCCTGCTAACTGAATAATTCAACTTGCTCCTGCTGTGGCACATCTCGTTACAAAGGATGGTACTAGGCTAAGAGAAAGAAAATAATTCTTCTTGCCATCTACAGATGAAAACTGGTGATCTCTGCCATCATGCTGGGATTTGGTTTTGTTTTTAAGGGGTCTAAATATAACACAGTCTGAAATAGCCCTTACAGGAGAATGGTAACAATTTAGGGCAAAATACCTCAGTGACAGAAATGGTAACAGAAACAGCATTTTTTTCTGAAGACCTTTCCTCCTCCTCCTCCTCCTAGTATCACTTCTGCAAGAAGGTAAAATTTAGATGACCTCTTTCAATTCATGGCACAAACAAAAACCATCTCTTTTGGGGGTACTGCCTATACAAAATGACAGGATTTTATCATGCTCATCCCACTTTGTGGGAAAGGTGAGTTCACTTGAGAGGTAACGTGGTAGCGAGTGCAAGCACCCTACCAAAGGTACAGAGAGCTGAGAGACAATAATGAACATAATTACAGTTAGTTATTGTTTGGTCTACTTGCAGCCTTATTTTATAATGCTACTGCCAGCAGAGCTATTTTATGTGATGTCTTTTTCATGCAGCAACCTTTTCATAAATCAAAGCAAAAGCAATACTAGGCAGTTTCTCCTGCAGCCTGTTTGACAATAAAAGTTAACACTGAACCCTGGCTGTTATCAATCTTCATAAATGTGTCCATGATATAGCAAGCCTGTTCCATATTACATCAAGTCTGTTACTAATGCATGCATAGGAGCAACCCAGTGGCTTAATGGATCTCCTAAATGGCTTGAAACTGGGATCTGTGTTAAGTGACAAGGAAAGTTTTAAAGAAATAACTGCTTTTCTCATTTCTTTCAATATACGGTAAAATGATTACACTTTACAGTGCGTCTAGCTTGAGAAATGTATCTTGTACTACAATAGGAATTTTTGCACACAAAATAGAGAACCCAGGAAAATGCGTATCATGTTCAAGAAACTATAGTAAGAAGTGCAAATTATCAGTGTTTCGGTAGTTCCTGTTAGCAGAGATCTGTGTGACTAAGGTTTTTTATAGTCAAGCACTGAACTCAAAATCTGACAGAATTAACAAACTTGTTTCAGTAGTACACACATCCTCTTAAGGAGGAGAAGGGGGAATGCCTGATCTGTATCAATTTGGATATTATCTGAAAACAATTAGCTTACAATGCATATCCAGAACAAGAGGGTGATGGTGGCGTTTGACCTTCATACATCTGTACTGCAAGGATCCAGAAAGCAGCACTGACTTTATCTGCCTAAACATGAAGTTTACCAGGTACTGAGGAACTTGAAGACAACTTCTGCCCCATGCAGCATCATGCTATGCAACCAGAGAGGAGTAACAAGTCTCCAGGTTTAAAATAAATAGAACCTGGGACAGAGCCATTCCATAGATTAGCTTTATCCTTAATAAATGCTCTTGAAAAGCCACCAATACCGCTTTTGTAGACTGTCCAGAAGAATATCTGCAATTTCTCTACCTAAAGGAGCCAAAATATTTAGCAGAGAAGAGCTCGTGAACTGGATTCATTTGACACTGGATTTATCTATAAAGAACTTGTTTTTAAAATCTACATTGGCCACACTGACTGCACCTTTTTATTGAGAGGGTTATAACAATTTTTTGGCCAAAGTACTGTGTCTACTCAAGGCAAAGGGAAAAGAATATATGTGATGGAAGAAAGGGGACTGCATTTCATCAGCCCATGCAAGAGCAAGATTTCACTAACAGTAAAGCAGTGTAGACAGAGAGGTAGTCTATTACACACGGATCTATAAAGCCTGTCTCGCAAAACCTTTCGATCCTGATCTTCTTTTGCTTCCAGTAATGCATACGGCACAGTGCAGCATTTGCTATGGAATATTATCCGTCTTAACACACCCTTGACAGGGGAGTCCATCTTTATAAAGTTTATAGCCATAGACATGGCACTCGAGTGCTCTCTGTAAAGATACACATATTAGTTTTATCTACTTTGTTCAGTTCCTTTCCCCAGGCTTAAATGTGTGCTTTAAATGTTCCGGGACTATACTTTGATTTTATATTGCAGGCAGATAAATGGGAAGGCAGAGGACTGTGAGAGAGAGTGCATCTTTATTTTTTTTTTAAACATTGACAAGTTTTCCAATTTCAGTTATAGATCCTCTATAGAGGCACGTAGCACTTGAATTGACAAAACCCACTAACACTTAACTGCTCCATAAACAGTAATGGGGAAAAATTTCTCCTACTGAACAGTTTTGTGTCTTCTTATGTTCTTTTAGGATTAGAAGGTGGTGTGCTTTTCATGCTTCTAAGTGTGCAGCATGGAACATAAATATCAGGTCACATGTATACAAGTTAAAATGTTTTAAAATGCCAAAGCAAATAAAAAATATTTAGGAAATCCCCTCTTCAAAAATAGCAAGAAAAGAGTTTTGGTTTGCTTAAGAATGAAGCTTATGCTCAAGAAAATCTGAAAATGCATTATCGGTCATTGTAAAAGCCTTTAAAAAATTGGTTAGGACATTTCATGACCAATATATGCATTTTCTCCTATACTTGTCAGGACTCATGCTTTAAAAATGCAGTGATAACCACTGAAAGAATCAAAAAGCACTTCAGAAAATAATTTAGCATTTTGCATTGAGGAGTACTGCGAATAACAGGGCAAAATTTAAAAGAACATACAGGCAGAACGTCAGGAAAAAAATTCCTGTAAAGGACATGCATTAAATAACAGCATAGTATTTGAAGGGAAATAAATAAAACTTGACTTTTCTGCTAGGGAGACAGACTATCTTCTTGGACCTGAGTACTTCTAACTAACATGGCTAACGCTTAGCTCCACGGCTAACATGGCACAGTAACACACTATTCAATGTCTAAAGGCAATGGGTTCATTTCCTACAAGCCATTAGATGTAGAGCCCTGGTACAATTAGTATTTTGCAGTCTATGGATCAGAGCTTCGGTCTCCTACAACAAGGCAGGTGTAATACTCTGTGCACAGTGCGCGTACAGTCACACCAGTCGGTCTGTGAGTAGCGGCAGAGCTACCTTCTGGTCACGTAACTGTTGTACAGTTGTGGTTAGAGATGCCCGTTACGGCAGCTTGCTGGAAATTTCAAGCTAAAAAGAGAAAGAAATTTTTTTCAAGACTTGTACCTTCTGGGAAATAATTTCAAAATGGTCATATTCATAAAAGGCAACTGCTGTCTAAAATTCAGTTATCTGAATGTCAAATTTCCTCTGATCACAGAAGAATAATTGATAAACTATGTAAGTTTGAGGGTAGAAAGAACTAGTAATGCTCATGAGAGCAGGATTCGTGCCACTCCCCTGCTCAAAGCTCTATGAAAATGTACATTCTGGTGCCCCGCTCAACTCCTGGAGAATGGAACTGCTTAAGAAACCAAATCATATTTAAAAAAAAAAATAATTATCTTATGCTGGAAGTGCTACTGACAGGACCAACAAAGAAAGCAAAATATCACTGCTTGATTTGAGTTAAGATGGAAAACAAGTTTGGGGACCATTATAATCTCTTACCTGTAAAAGAGACCCAAACCAACTATATACTCTATTAGGAAGAACAGCCTATAAAGTTTGTGTAAAAAATGGCAGTCATTAACCACTTAATTCTAGACTCGGATTCAGCACATATTACCCCACTGACCTCAGTCAAGTCCCATGACCTTAAGGGATAACTCTATGCGCTCATGTTACATCTATACAGGTCCTTTCACCATTTTTATTACAGAAGCATGTAGATGGACTAATTAAAGCTAAATTTACATTAGGCAGGCAATTTGTTAGGTGTTCTAATACATAAAAAAGCATAAATCCTAGGCAAACTTATAAAGGCTTCTCTGTGATCCCACATCCATGTAGCATACGTGTTGCCAACTGCCTGCTGCACAATTTTGCTCTATTCAACCAAAAATTAGAGTTAATCAAGTGCAACCTGGCACAATTTCACTCAGTTGTTTGAGCCTGCTAGCAGCACAGAATGACAGAAAAAAAATGAACGTCCTCCTTTATCAAAACAGAGGAGCGCCGCTCACGACATGATAATCCTTTGCCACCTCCCAGGTACCACCCTCCCAGATGCCAACAACTGCAGCAGCCCCTTCTCCAGATGTTGCCAGCTCCAGCTCTGCACTCTGCGTTGCCAATATCTGCAATGGGCTGAGACACAAACATGTGGGGACCAGCATAAAATAAATGCAATCTGGTTCTGGTACCAGCAGCATTTCTGCTGTTTGGATGTTTTGGGAACGAGGACTTCATTTTAAAAATGTAAATGAAACAGCAACAGGTTGCTGGGTGAGTGTTGGAAGATACGGAGATGCTCGTCGAACACTCCAGGCCTGATGGATACATTTTGCTGAAACCCTGACTGCTAACCAAAGTCCAAACCTGATTGAGATTCATCTTAATTTAGACTGTCCTAAGCAAACAGGAAGATAAAAAGCAATACTGGAAGAGAAACTGCAATTAAAAGTGCAGCTCTGCTCAGAGAAGGAGCTATTAGAGCATACCTGTTCTCTGCATGCCTAACATCTGACCTATTTCCCATAGTAGAAAAAATAAATTAAATATTTTTTATACTGTTTAGACTTTTTATACTATTTTACCTTTTAGCTACAGAGTAAGGTAGGGGCAATATACCTGCCAATGCCACAATTTTCAAGTCCAGTAATAGTTTTTGCTACCAGCAATTGAAAAGTTTTACTTTTGAACTAATCTCATGTGAACTAAGAGGCACCAAGACAGCTTAACTACTTTATAAGACATCTGAATACTATTTTTACAAACCTTATTTTCTGAGTATGACAGCTCTTTGCAACAAAGCATATGATTTGATATTATTCCCTAATGATTTGATATTATTTCCCCAAATGTTTAATGTATACGTTGGCTTTACAACTGTGATTTCACTTAGATGGAGTCTAACCAGAATGACTGTGGTTTATTTTTTTCCCTGATTTAGCCGAACACTACTGGAAGGGAGGAAAAAAAAGGGAAGAACTGGTTAATTACAAGTAGCAGCAAATGAGCTGTAATGGAGGTGTTATGAATGTAAATCAGTGACGCCTGATGCAGCAACAGCAGCATCTGTGCATGCAGCTTGCAAAGTAATGAGATTGTGCTGATGTACTGGCATCCTGCTTTGATCACTTCATCTTGGTCAAGAGCTCTGATGGGAAAACTAAGGTCGGTGGCACTGACCTCCCTTCCTGCAGCTTGCACATGCACAAATATTAGCGACTGATCAAGGATTGCTTTCTTTCCACCCCATGATTTCGGAACGGATGGTTACATAGTTGGGGGCCTTCACTAAACAGATAGCACAAGCTCCTGCAACATGAAGTGTCATGTTCTAACATGTAGAGGTAATTGGCAATTCATTCTTCACCCTGTAACCAGAAACAGGTGTATGCTTCTTAAAAAAATCATACCATCAACTCTGCAAAACATGATCCCTTCCAGAAAGAGAGGTTTGCTGCTGTGTGCTCTGAAGTGGGGGCTGCGAGATTTGTAAGCTTTGATCCTACAGATGGCTTGGACTCATAAAAAATATCCTTAGAAAAGGTATTTGTAAATCTCAGCAATAGAAGATTACAAAATGCAGAACAAATTAATAATAAAAAGAAGAGACTGCGGGTTTTAACCTTCCTTGGTTTAATACTGTAATTGGGAAATCATTTACTCGTGTTTATACAAAATCCCAACAAAGGATGCTTAATGTATTAAAACAAGAGGCTTTAGTCCTTGAAAGGGAGCACGAAGCCAGATGTACTGCTGCAGAGCGTTACATGCCAACTACACCGTGAAGAGTCAGTCCTCATTGGTGGTGAGTGGCTCACGAAACTGCAGCCAGCAGCAAGAACTGTCCTTAATGAGTGCATCCATCAATTTTCAGGGGACTTGGTTGATTACCACCACACAAACCTAGGGAACGCGCCAATTTAACTGCTGGACACTGATGCATGAAGGAAGAGTTTCACTCACTTGCCTTCATAAGGAAGTCTATAAAATTACTTAACGTGTCTGTGTAAGCAAATATAGAAAACCTGTGGTGTGCTGGAACATGAGCATGTGCTGTCCCCTTCAAACACATCAACCGGACTCACCTGAAGAGGAAAGGGACATTCAGATAAGGAGGCAAGTTTCCCCACATGGTTATCCTACTATAACTACCCTACCTTCCAGAAAATCTTTTGTTATTTCAAGTACTAATTCATATTGAATAAAAAAATGCCTAGTCATGACTTTGTGCTTTACTAAAATTAATTTTAAGATTGCTTTCTCCATTCCAGACCATAAAGTATCTAACTGTGTGAAAAATTGGTGATAGCCCAAGGGGAGCTTTAATGAATGTGCCCATGATTTCTAGAAGAGAAACAAAAGGGAAAAAAGGATTATGGCAAACATGGAAAGAATTGGCTCGGCCCTCTTAATTAACATGCTATCTAAATTTTGAATAATGGATTTCAGAAGTTAATATAACTCTCAAAAACCACATTCAATGCTTCCAACCTACCTCCTGACCAAATAAGCACATTTAAAGTTCACATTACAGCTCAAATATATCAATGAAAACACACATCCCCATGCAAACAGTCATGATTCCGGGCTTAACAGAAAAACACACAGATATTATGCCAGAATCCCCTGCTCCCACTTCGTTCAGGATGAATCTGCATCTAGCTAAAAAGTACACAATTAATATTTCATCCAGCTCTGTTGAGTACTCTCATTCCTAATGGACTGTATTGATCAAAGGAAGAAAGTTAAATATCTATGTTGCTGTAGAGAAAACTAAAGTTGTCATTTATGAAGTGATCATCATTTCTTAGGTAAATGTACTGAATAAAGGGTTTATAGAATTTTGATATTCTAAAGCTGTTGAAAGGACATCCTCTTACATATGTTTCTAGGTTGCAGAAAACTGAGTCAGGGGTAACTACTGACCGTCAAAGTCCCTTCATCAAGCCAAGCTGCTGAAGCAATAGGCAACCCTATTCGAAAGGCAGAAATATGTAATTCTTGCTTCCTCACTCCGATTCAAAGGCATGCATAAGGCATGCATGGTGTAAAGGGCTTCGCCAACTGAGGGAACACTGTGTCAAAGCAAAATCACACGTACAAAGTATTAGTAGAAAGTCAAAACACGTTGCTTGAATGAGCTCTGCCACGGCAGCCCTCAGGTTAAGTCTATCAGGACCAAATACTGGCTGAAAGGAGTGAGCAAAGAAAACAGATTCTGTTTTATTCCTTTTGCATTTAAAAGGAACAGGATTTTGGATGTACAAGATAAATAACAGAGATCAAAAAGATTTGTAGTCTCTATCAATTTCTCTTCCTACCTGAATGAGCTTTACGCGTTCTGAATCCGGACTGGTTTAAACCCAAGAGGGGTGACAGTATCACATCCACTCTGCAAAACACCATTTACACTTCGCTCTTTAAGTGTAATGCTGTTAGATATCAGACAATGGCACTGCTTAAATCAACGTAAGCAACCCTCACTGCTATGCCACCCTCTGCATGGTGTCAGCACAACGGTGTGTGCAGCTACACGGCAAAGTAGCCTTGGGGAACAGAAAGGGGATGGAGTGCAAGAGTAGAAAGAAAGAGAAATATGACTATTTGAATACCTCTGCCGCTAAGAAAAGCAGCATGGTTTAAGCTGAGTTGATGGTATTTAACACTGTGCACTCCTTCTAGCATAACTTACAATCACATCAGTCTTATGCTCATCTGTGGGATGTTGTGGGTAACTTGGGACCGTCATCCCCAGCCATAATGCATGAAAAAAGAATTCAAGAATACTACCAGCAACAGCATCATCAGGGCAAACAATAGTGAAACGATTGTTTCATGACAAAGCACTACATACACGTGCTATATTTGTACGAGAAAAAGATTAATTCAGGATGTTTCTATTCAGAGCCCATCATCTTTGGCTGAGCAAAGGGAGCTCAACTAGAAGAAGGCAAGCCTGCAGGCTCGGTCCAGGGATTTCTAAATAGCTTACTATTTCCTGCTACTGTAAAAATACTATGTAGTATTTCACAAATAATTTATAATCTGTCCTTTTAACTTTAGTTTTTAAAAGCGACTAGTGCTAATTAAGGTAGCAAAAGGAACTGCTAGAAAACTGGAAGTTTCTGACCAGTGGATCTGCACAAGCAGAAACTATTTGCCTGGATATCTCCAACACGGATTTCTATGCTACAGTAGTATGTGAGTACAACATGATAGTTACTAAAGATATTTGCATTAAGGAACTATCAATATTCCTAATTTACAGATAGTGCAGAAGAGTCCCTTAAAAGTCACCATATGTGCCTAACATCAGAAGGGTAACGAGAACAGTGAAATAAACCCACGCTTCCCTGGTCTCAGTCCAATGTTGTCATTAAAAAGCTTATTTTCTCTCTATACTGCTTTGGTTTTTTTTCAATGTCCAGAATATTGGCATCACTGCTTTGTGAAACAATCGTATTTGAAGATCAAAGTGTCACTGTTATTCATTTAACACTGCTTCATTACAAACTTTCTCAGCTTCACTTCCCAGTTCAAAAGAATATTGCCTAAAACACAACTTGAAGGAAATACTTTTAATGTTTCTATGTATTTATAGATAAGCATCAAACATAACTGTGCTTTAAGTTTTATTTTCAGTAAACATTAATAAACCAAGCTTCGTGATACAGAAGTCACCAATTAAAGGAAGACATGATATTGATGTTTTGTCATTTATTCCTGTTCACTCCACCCTGAATCAACCCCCCCGCTGAACATATTTTCAGGGTTGTAATAGCCTGTTGCCTGGCTATCACCGAGCCCTCACTTCCATCAGTGATCAGAGCAATGGAAATGATCGAGGATCACGTGAAACATATTGATTTAGTTTGTAAAACTGTTTTTAAAACATCTCAAATGTGTGAAGATGGTACCGTGTGAAGCAGCCTGAGCAAATCCCAAACCTTTCTGTGTTTAATCAAACTCGCTCCTCCAGTTCCTGGGCGGCATTCCTCCTGATGGCAAGGTTCATGATCAAAAGTCTCATAGTAAGGGAATAAAGCCATCAAAATCTGTAATTCAGAATAAACACCCAAGCTTCCGGATGATGCAAAGAATCCTCCATGATTAAAACTGTTAGCGCTGGATAATTTCATCCAGGAGTCTATCAACATACCAACACATATAAACCCTGCCCCGTGATGCACAAGATCCAGCATTTGGCTTCCTTGCAGACACAGGAGGTTGGAAGTGACATCGAAGTGACACACGGAGATACCGGGGAAAACCTCACCCTTACTTTGCTTTGCACAAACACCGCTGAAAGGAACAGCCCATCCCCAAAGAGGACCTGGATCTTCTGTCAGTCTGGCCAGCTAGGGAGTATGTTTTTGCCAAGCAACCAGCAGCAAGAAACGACTACGTGTTGTCTACAAGAGAGCAGTGGAGCCAGAGAGGAATAGCAAAATGTTTTGGAAAAAGCACTAGTGTGCAGCTATGAAGTCTGCTATCTACCACAAGGAATCAAACCCCACAGAAGATAAAGTAAAAACATTTATTTTAGGCAGAATTTGCCCTATCCGCTTACTGTATTCCTAAATGAATAGTCAAGATGTTACTTGGCTCTAGACACCACAGGGGAATAAAATGTCACCACCACAGCTGCCAAATTTCCCGCTACCAGCCCTTCAAATTAAGGAAAAAACCCCACAGTACAAACATACAATTTGATTAGCTAAAGTTCAAATCTTTGCCCAAAGCCCAGCTCTTCCTCTAATATTGCATTCTTTTCTTCTTGTGTAAACTTCTCATTATAACAGAGACATCTTCATAATATAATAATTCTGGTTATAATGTAACTGCGGGTAACATAACTCCTACATTAGAAAAGGCAGCATGCTCTAGTAATGTTGTTTTAATGCAATTTGTGTACTGCAGGAACTGACTGAACCTGGTCATTTAGGATTTGATCAATGTGAATTAGTGTCTTAAAGAGATGAACCATTTGATAATTCAGAATTTGATCAATGTGAATCAGGACCTCACAGAGATAAAACATTTATCATGAACATTTGGAATATCAGTCTAATCCAGGCAGCGCTGGAGAAGGTAATAAGCAGGCATCAATTAAGGACTGCAGACAAAGTACAGAAGACCTGCCAGTTCTCTGATCCAAGTCTATGTGGGATATTTGTTTTCTTCCCTTTTAATGGGGTGAGTTATCCCCAAAGACTGATGAAGCCACAGCTGATGTAATTTCAGGGACTAAATGGAGGAAGGAAAAGGAAAATCCGGGAAATATTTAAGCAATTATCCACTTCTCTTTGCTCTTGAAAGAGATGTAGCTTAAAAAGTTGAAGAAATGCAAGTTATCTCAATAAAACTTCGTAACTAATTCTAGACATGTATAAAATAAAGTGAGACTATTTCGTAATGATACCACAATTAGATCTATTAATCTTGCACTTAGAACCTGAAATCACACTGACGTGCAGCACATCGGTTTATGCATTAACAAAATTTAGCAGTTCAACCTTATTTAATTCTTCTTTTACAGCCAATTAAACAAGCTCTTTAAACACCATCTCTTGAAACTCTGTCCTCAATCCTCACATGCAATTAAACTGAACATGAGAAGTACCTGGTGACACCAAAAGAGCATCATCTTTAGGTTTCACTAAATCATTCATAATTTATCCATCAAGTTACATATAAAAGGCAGTGATAAAATAACAGCAGCTGAGCTTAAACCTTCAATAAAAAGACATGGCATTTAACAGGATTTTCTATCAGGAAAACTTTTAAATTATAAAGTAATATTGATATTTCATGCACTTTATCAAATCTACTGCAATTTATGCGCATACTTCAGATACCTTTTTCTTTTCATAATGTTTTCCTTTTGCTCTTTAAGGCAATGGACCAAAACTGGATCCACTAATCAAAAAGCTCCAAATAATAATTTTTTGGAAAATTTGGCCTGAAGTGCAAAGGAAGCATAGCAGTTTCAGTAGAGGCATTACAGCAAAGACTAGTCAAATAGGTGATTTCTATTTATGCCCTTAGTCTTTAAGAGAATGAAGAAAAGACCAATCTCATCAAGCGTTAGGAATCTCTGATTCCCTCTTCAAATCCCTCTTCATTAACCACTCTTTTCTTTATCCAGATAGACTGAAACATCCTTCAAAATGGTTTTCTGAGAATTCTTAGACATTGCCTAATGCTATGGACTGGCCCCTGCTGGATTTACTGGCTCCATTTGTGCAAAAAGGAACCCAAAAGCATTACCTTAGGAAATCATTAATATATTGGGGTGAAGAAACCAAACCCAAAGCCATTTCCCACCTCTGGCCACAACAACCCCCTAGAGCTATCAACTAGTACTTCAAATCACAACAAAGGCTTGTTTTGGAATAATGAAAGTCAGATTAGGCAATAATTAGATTTCAAAACTTGAAAATACCCAAGTGTAACAGAGGAAGGAGAGATACCCCCTTGATGGGAATCTTACCACAGACGAAAAAAATGACAATTAATAACAACATACCATTCTTCCCATACGTAAGGGGAAACGCTCCAAATTATGCTTACATCAGACTTTGAGTCAATGGTCACTTTGCCCCTCTCGTTTAAGGGACAGATGAATTCAGTCCTCAATATACTCTGCACCATTGACCAGTACAAAGACTTCATATATACACTAGAGAATACTTAAAAATTCATGATATTAAGAGATAAAATTATGTCTATCTTACAATTAAGAACTTTATTTATATAATTATCAGCAGCTCAGAAATGCCTTTTCTCTTCTTGCTCATCAAAAACCGAAACAAAACCCAAAGTGAAAGACAATCCCTCCACAAACCTAAAAATGGTCACAGAATAATTCATTTTATACAGCATTTCTTGGTTACTCCTGAAACTAAAAGGCTGTAAAAAGTTCTCTCTGTATCCTTACTAAAATGATAAATGGAACCTTCTGCCTAAGGGATGAACAAGCAGAAAGGGAAGAGTCCAAGGCTAAGGGTCAGAGTCACTTTGATCCATCAATTACTGTATCTTCATTTAACCATCCTCAGGACTAATAAAAATTATTTAATTTGACCTTCACTGTTAAGGGCAAAGTGAAGTTGCTAATTTAAATCCTTTCCAATCACGCAAGCACAGGATGAATACTATTGTAATGCAAAGCTGGAACTACATTTTTGGTGCTCCATTAGAGAAAAAATGTTAAGGAATATATTTTTAGACTATTTCATGCATCTTATCAAATATAAATTAATTAGTATATTACTAACTGCGCATCCAATTTCTATGCAGCTTATGGCTACTATGCTCTGGCTTCCAAATTCTTCAAAATTCTCTCATTTCAATAACCAGCATGGACTGTTAGGACCTATGATAGGGGGAAGGGGAATTATTGTGCATTTTAATGTGGATAAGAACATATCTAGCTGCCAGGCTCAAAAACAACAGTAGAAAGACTTACTTGAACCGAGCTGACACTTCATCAGCAGCTTTTTGGTATTGCTCCGTGGTAACTTTGTAGAACTGGGCACTCTGGAAAGTAAAAAAAAACCAAAAAACAAATAAACAAACCAGTTTGCATATAATATCATTTATATACATACTTATATCTAGTAAATAATGCTAATTTGGATATTTAAGTTGCTCACCCCCCCCCCCCAAATCAGGTATTCTACAAAGTTTCACAGATGACTTTTTGTTTGGCTGGTTGTTGTGGTTTTTTTAAATAAGTGTGTCCTCTTGCTTCTGGAAGGTTATGCAAAAGAGATGGCTCTCAGGGAGGAAACCGTAAAGAGATATGGGGTAAGAATCACATATTTAGCACTAGGTCCTGTTGGAGCCTTTGAGGCTTCTCCATTAGGAAAAAAAAATCAAAATACTGAATCCTTACTTCTTTGCACGTCCCTGTGTGTGTTACTTACACATATATCCCCTTCTAGTTTGCAGGGGATACTTGAGTCAAACTTCAAAGCTGCACAATAAATTAACTATGGCTTAACTTTCTCTTTTGCTCTTTGCCTTGATAATGCCTCTCGCAGTGAGTTATTTTAATATTCCAAACTTCCAGGTTGCTTCAATCAGTTGCTAATTTTAATTTTTAAAATCAGGCAGCTTCGGAATATATTTTCATCTCCCCTAAACCCAGGAATGCCTTTCACTCAGTTCCACCAAGTCATTAATTTCCAAAATGCGGGCAAGACAAGATTGAATCATCAAGCAATAGAACTTTTCTACACTTAAAAATGGCAAAGTTTCTCAGTGGGACATAGGATATTTAAAGACAAATCACTATAATGTTTTGATGCTTCATATCTAGATAATATATACTTGGTATTTTTCAAGAGGTTTTTTTATAGCCTTAACACAGTTGGACTTAACATGTAATAACTAAGGCACCTGGCTTCACAGTTGGAGGAATAAAGAAAAGTTAAAGCAGTTCAGAAGTTCTCTAAAACCATTTTTCTCTGAATGCTGGGGAAAACAGGTCGTGGAGATGTATAAAGGTTTTGTTGGCACTTGCAAGAACTCTTCTGTAGCTTTGCAGCTCTTGAGTCACCTGGCATCCCAGGGAGTCATGTTAACATGGCAACAAAACTCTTACAATCACACAACGCATGATTACATAAAAACCATTTTGAATCCTTATTTCACCAATCTACCTATTTATACCATGGTTTTAAGTTATTCATGCCACAACATTGATTTCGCATCTTTACAACATTTAACATACATGAATGGCACAATGCAGTCCATGGAAAGCGTCATTCCAATTTTATTTTGGGTAAAGTAAGCAGTTTTATTTATTTAAGACATTGGTGTATGAAAAAGCAATATGCCTAAAACATGGTTAGGGGAAAAAAAAATATTAAAAAACTCTGTAACTAGAGAGATCACTCTTTTGTAAAAGTCAAAGATGACATAGTCTCCTTGATCATTGGGTTAGTAAACATGTCCTGAGCAACATTTATCTGTGCCAAATTATGTTATGAGGAATGCAGGTAAGATAGCCCACTACAGCAAAACCACTTGATGGAAACTCTGAAACAGGCAGTGCTATCTACAAAAATAAAAGGAAAAAATATTTTTCCTTTCCATTTGAGGATCTCATCTTCTGAGGTTCCTCCTTGTGAATTATAATCTTGAAAAATACAGAAATCACTGAAAAAGAATACCAGCTCCGGACATGGGTGAAATTGTATTGCAAGTCTAATATTTTACCACAAATTATAACAAATTGCGTAACATCCACTGGAGTCAAAGGTCATGCACAGATCACAAAGAGCATAGTGGTCTACTGCACTCTTGCTTCTGAGATTCAGACCTAATAATTCTTTTGTACTGGAATCAAGGTTTCCATGCATGTGACTTGAGGTCATTTATTTTTTCATAAATCATCGTTGGCCAGTAAGAAAATGAAAATGAAATCCTCCTCACACCAGTGACCCCCTTGCACTTAGCAATCTCAGCTGCCCAATGACAGTCACATCCAGGTTCCTTGGACATAGATGAAATCAATAGGTATGCGATTAGACAGCAGACTGACTACGGTGTGAGCGCGGACAGGTCACCATCTGAAATGATGAATAGCTCTCTATCATCCTCCAGTCCCCTCCGATGCTAACATTTACTATAATCTTATTTGGGCTGCGATTTATCTTTCTTTTGCCTGATCAATAAAGATGAACACAACAGTTGTAAGGATCGATTGCAATTTTTTATCATTTTCAACCATGAAGGAGCATTTCTGACACAAAAACAATATTCTGAGTGTACTTGTTCTACTTTTTAATCGCAGTTGAAGTGATCAACTGAGCTGCTATATATGCCAAGAAGTTTTAATCCTGCAGTAGACTCAAGCTATCAAGAAATCATTTGTTATCTTAGATAAAGTGTGCTGTGTTTCTTGGATCAGATCTTCCTTTGAAATTCATTCAGGTTCTCTTTTAGAGATAGACTCTCCATAATCCATTGATGAAGTTTCATTTTAGAAGTCCTCCCTAATCCTCAAGATAAGAATGCAGTGGTCATTTCTCTAAATACAGAAAAAAATGGTGCTATAACATAGCACTGTTAACCTAAATAATTTCCTCACTCTTTAGATAAATACATGTATTTATGTTGTATGTGTAGTCTTTATATTCATGTACTGCTCAATACAAAGCAGAGGAAAAAAGCTATGGTCCAATTCTCAGGTTAGCAGCAGTGGCAAACTATCAGAGAGCAGGTCTGGATCAGGCCTGTGGATCTTCACAAGTTCCAGCAGATACACCAAATGCAGCTGTTTTCTCCCCAAAGCGTGCACGGGGAGGACAAAGGGAAAGGAACAGAAACGCAAGACCACCTCCCATTCTGCATCAAGCGCCATGTGCAGGAACATACAAAGCTCAGCTATGTTTATTACATTCCAGACATATATACTTTCTATATATTCCTAGGATTCTTTTAACTAAATAAGGCACTAAAATGGTAGCAAATACTACAACCAAGTTCCCTTGTCTGATTTAGGTCCCTCGGGCACATGCATTATAAAATGGTCTTCACTTAAAGTTACACAGCATTTTCCCCTCTTTAAAGATTTCTCTGTTGCTGTATAACAAAAAGAAGGCTTTCTGTAGACCTCCACAGTCTCTTTTATTGCAAGAAGTATGAAAGTGCAGGAAGTGTGTTACAAAAGACACTAGGAACTTCCAAGAGGGAACAGAAGCGTCAGGGTTATGGCAATTAATCATCATCCCAGATTATGTAGAAGATGCTATTTCTGTATCTGTTATGGAGTTCTTGCACAATGTGGGCATGTTGCTTGACTTCAGTATCAAAATAAAGCAGCAAATTTGGTTCTTGGTGACTAAACCTTAGCTTCTTCAAAGTCAAGTGTGTAGTCTAAACTGATCACTGAGGTGTGCTCGCTAGCAGATTCCTCCCGTCTCACAGAGTATTCAGAATGACATAAATTACTCTGTCGCTGCCGACTCAATGGGGGCCTGAATAACTAACTCAAAATAGGTGATTAACTTTAAAGCTGCTAAAGTTGGGGGAAATTAACCCACTTGTGTGCATGCTCCTCATGTGCCGTCTGCTTGACTGAAGAGACAACTGCCCACCTTTACAATAAAAATTGACGTACTGGATCAGACCAAATACTCATCCAGCTCAGGACTCTGGCAAGTATTAAGAGCACACGCATAGGATAAAGAGCAGAACAGGCAGACATTGATGCTGGGTCATCCTCCAGCACACACAATGACTAAAATCTAGTCCTAGGGTTATGTCCCAAAGTGCACCATGACTGCCAGGAGGGATAAACCCCAGCTGAACAGCCATAACTGAAAAGTGAGAGTCCTATTCCCAAAAACAAAATGCCAGAAAAAGCTAAGGATTCCAAGACATCATGCCTTACCTACCTCTTACTGAGCACAAAAGATACTTGTGATCATTAGTCACCATGCTTTTGCCATGCATAAAGAACTTTAGCCTTAATTACCTTCCACAGGAATTAGGAAATTTATTTTCATTTCTTTAATATTATGGGAATGGTAACACAGAAAAGCCTATTAGAAACTAGTAATTTTTCAAAGTTTCAATGCTGTGAAATAAATAATGGATGCTGTGCACACTAAGTAAGTAGGGTCATATGGGGGAACCCCAGCAATTACAGGAGCAGGTATGGCGATATGTTAGAGGTCCATGTCAGCTGAAGAAGCCCACTGCCTTCTATTCTGACATTTTCTAACTTGCAAGTATTTGAGTTTAGCATTTGGTTATTCTTTCAGCAGAGAAAGCTTGAAAAAAAATAATTGGTGAAGAGCAAGCTGGGGGAAGAGAAAAAAAGAAATTCACTGAACACTAGAAATGCTATATAAATAAAATCATGACAACGAGCTTGCATCACCTGGAAAATTATGATGCTTGAGATCTTTCAATACAGTCTTGTTCTACCTGATCTAGTAAAGCAGCAGGTAGGATTGACTTCTCCTGGCCAAGCTCTCTTACAGATTCTGATATTCCCAATAGCTATCAACTTCTCTGCCCTGTTCCCTCAATCCAGACAGCTTACTCTTCCATCAACCTATTCTTAACTGTATTTCCCACCCTGTATCTCCGAAAGAGGAGACTCTCCTGCTAACCAACTCCTACCTTCTCACAGCCTCTTCAACTCTCTGTACCCAGTCCCCCTCTTTCAGGCTGTGCCTCTGATGTCCTCAGCTCTCCTGTCCTTCTCAGTCTCACGGCATTGGCACAGTACGTTGTATTTAGCTGCTCTTCTGGCCGTCTGGGCTTTGGACTGGCCAACATGTATTTTGACAGTGCAAGAGTGACAGTCCTCCAGGAGCGAGTAATCCTCAACCTTCAGTAGCACTTGGGCAGCAGCATCAAGCAGATAATTACACTGTAGGAAACACTGTATTTTTCTCTGCTTACCCACCTGGATCTGTACAGCAGAAGGTTTTGGTAAGATAAGCAAAATATGAGTCAGAGGAGGGAAACCACTGTTTTAATATAGGTGTGAACTGATGTTTTTATAGGAATATCAGTTGTCCTGCTGAACTGGAGTAGGACAAGCTTAGGCACGTTTTCCCAGGAATGGCAAAAACCTGAACTCAGAAAGCATCCACACTCTGCCCAATTTTAGTTTCCTTGAAGAAAATTCTTAAAATGCAGTTCCAAAATTACCTACTCAACATTTTTTAAAACATTGTAACGTGTGCTCGCTTGTTAGTTACCATACAGGCAGTAAGCTGTTCAGAGTTTTGTTGAAAAACCTGCAAAACCTCATTAGTATTCACTCAAGTGACTACTTTCACGCGTGACTTCAATCTAATTGACCTGACTAGGACCACCACATGTTAAGTTACTTACTTAAGTGTTTATGGCCCAAAGATAATACATAGGTTGCAAGCAAATTGAGTGACAAGTAGTATTTTCTATGCCTTTCACTTTAGTAACCTTCTTTGAAAAGAAAGATCAGGATTAGTTGTTCTTGAGGAAGAAGTGCCTTTTTAAGAGCTACCTTCAAAGAAGGGAACAGAGAAAAGTATAGGCTGGCATTGTGGAAGAGAAGCTAAAGAAAAGAGGACTTGAATTTTAATTTTAAATCTATCCAATTTCCCCTGATAAATACACAGAGCCATAGCAAGTATAAATAATGCTATAATTCAGGTAGAGAAAAATGAGAACTGACCACGGCAAAAATATTTTCATTATGTTTGCCCCTGAAATAATCTTCCCCGAACAAAAGTAAGAGCAGAAGCTTCTTAAAGAACATATTGTGGAGGAATAGAAGAATTATTTTGCTAGACAGCTCTGATTTCAAAGGTCTGTGTAAGAAAATAAATTCCTACAGAACCTCAGAAGGTCAGCTGTTTTGTCTGCATGTGGGACCTCGAAGCAGAAGTGCATGTATTACTCTCTACTGAAAATCTTCAGATTTTCAGCCAGATAAAGTTCTGAAAGATCTTGTGTCATCCAAGCTGATAAAAGGTTATCAAAAGAACCAGGAGAACTTGAGGGCCCTCATTTAATTTCACTAAAGACACATCACCTATATGCACTATTTCATTACAAATGTGCTGAAACTGTTTTCACTGCAGACATACCGTGACTTCTTTTTGGCATTGAAATTTTTCTTTTAAGCCCCTTGGCTCTTAAAGCCCTGAACAGATTCAATATGAGAGTAACATTCATGCAACCTATTTAAGGGTTTTTTTTTAATTTAATTTAATAGTTACGTAGTTAACAGTTTATTTGACAAAGAAAAAGACGTGTGACTTCCATACAAAAGAGACAAATCTGGCCTTTGCTTCAAGTTAGTGCTGTGAAAGACAAAAATGAGCACAGCTTGACTTCAGAGCAGCTCAGCACCTGCTCCACCCACCAAAGCAATGAAGAGCTTGGGCTGTTTGGCACCTTTGAGAATCAGGGGAGAATTTTTAATTTAAAGACTTCTTTTTCCTTGTCATCCTCCCCCACAGAAGGACTCAAAGCATCGGCAGGCAAAGATTATCATGTTCCCTGAATGGCAAATTGGAAAGTTTTCTTTGCCTCTTTTTAATCCACATCTGCTGAAGTTAAGCTTTCTTTTATCCCTTAATTGAACTTCTGGCCATTTCATCTCAGTATCTTTCATGAACCCATTTGCAGATAATATGAAGCATTTTGTTTTATTCAATCTGTTGACATGCAGCCTGAGATCTATACAGCCTTAAAAGAGAAGATTTCCAAAGCCCGAAGGAAGGAATAGCTCTTAAGCCTATAGAGTTGCTTCACAGGTTTGAATCCAGCCTCAAGACCAACACAGTCCCCATCCTGTTCTCGTGCTGCAAAGTAGGAACAAGAAGTCTGGCACAGCCACCGCTGTCCAAAGAGACCAATTACAGCACTTGTGCAAAGGAAACCCACGCAGGAGTGTGTTTTGGGTACCGGGGGGACCATGAAAGGTGTATGATCACTAGATCACGCCCCACTGTTACACAAACTATGAAGTAGACCATGTGGATTATAAAGAAAAAGGCAAGAGCAACTGTTGGAAGAAATAAAGTTAAAACACCCAGTCATGTTTGATCTGTGAAGCTGTCACTAAAAGCAACAAGTGAGCAAAAAGAGAAGGAATTGGGGAAGGGGAAATAACAAAAAGAGAATAAGATTACCCACCCTAGTGTGCATACATCCCAGTTCCAAATTATATTAAATTACAGCTTTATAAGTACATGACCATTTTTATGGCATCTTTATTTGAATTAAAAACCTCTATTTGTCTCTGAATCGATTTTAATAAGCTATGGAAAACCAAGCATATAACGTCATACAGATTCCCAAGTAATCATGCATCTTTATTCTACCTCAAATGCTATTAAAATGATATATGAAGTAATTTCTTCTGAAATGTCATCAGATCAGGCCTTTGCTTGAATTTTTAGATAACTTATTTTTTATACAAGTTATGACTTCTCTCATTTGGTCCAGCTGCGCTATTCAGCCAATTGTTGCATTTTTCAACTCCAGAGATGAAATGAAGGATGTTCAATTCTGCATTCAGGGAACCTACGTAATGCTTATGACTTCTGCTCTTGTTGGGGTTTTTGCATGCTATTATGAGCTCCTTTTTGAATGAGGGGACTGATTGCCTTTGGTATTGTTTTGCCTTCATCAGAACCCACTGGATCGACTAGAAAGTTCTCTGTACCCGTCATAGGGCTGAAAATAATAGGGCATTCAGCCTTCATGAAACTCTATTCAAAAGGAGCATCTTTCCATAGAAGAATGGTTGCTGCCAAAGCAAACCAGTTTTCCAATTCTGAACTGCAGCATAAAAGTAACCTTCAGAGAAGCATCCAACAGGTCCCTCCATGAGGGACTCCGACCACATAACGAGGATGTTCAGGACAACTCAGAAATAGTCAGAGGCTAAAGATGCATGGACAGATCAGGGGACGTGCATTCATAGCAGAGAAGAACTTTTGATGTGCAAGAAGGGGGAAAAGTAGCTGCAAGGCATGGAGAGAGAAGACAAGCTGAAAGAGAAGCCCCACGATTAAAAAAAAGCTAAGGTAGTGATCTGGGATCCTGGCCTAAGCCTACAGAGGACATCTGGATAGTAAGGAAGTTAAGGCTAAGAGCAATTTTCAGGATTTTGGTGGAGTTTGTCTAGAGGTACGTTTCCTGCATTGGCTCAAATTCAAGTGCAATTCCCTCTCCTCTGGCCTTTAGTCCAGAGCCTTTCTAAAACATCTATGGCCATCTTCCTCTTACGTCCTGGAGTTCACACAGAATAGGTGTCTGAACTATTAGGGACTGAAGGGAGGACTTTGGACATCCATGCCACCACATACCTGTTTCTACAGAGGGATGAAAAGGCAAACACGCGCCCAAATATGCTGAAGAAGCCAGAGAAAGAGACAGTACTACGACCCACTCAAACAAAGGAAACAATGGAGAAACACATGCTGTATCCTGGCAAATGTTCTGCGAGAACAATTCACTTCCCAGCATCATTTGTTTGATTTCATGACGTGTGTTTGTCGAACAGTACACATTCAATGTGCAGCAAGTGGGGCAAAGTACTTAACTCAGTTATCAGCAGAAAATGGGGAAAATAGCATATCCTTTGACCTTTTCTTTTGAATTTCCAATTCTGTTTTTCAGGCACCACTAACTAATACCTTTAACTGCAACTATTAATGTCTCTAAAGTTTCTCCCAAGATATGCTTCACTTCACTTTTCTGCCCTAGTAGAACATTGATCTCTAATTTGTTAACACTCAGAGCTGCCAAAGAAAATGAAAACCTTTGTGAAAAGGACAAATCTATTCAAAGTTCTTACAGCTACTCAGCCAAGCATCTAATCTGCATGTAATTGTAGTACGGTCTTTAATACAAATGTTCTCAATCTTCGAGATGCACGTGTAAATGCACAACTATATTTACATCTCCTACTGATGACAAGATGCCTCATCTAAATGATTCCTGTTTACAACCTTCCTTCTCAGCCTCACCCCTTTCACCAATATACATTATAAATTACATTCTCCCTAAGGTACCAATGGCTATTATTTCTCCGTGTCGTAAAGCAGACTTTCTCCCCCCAAAATGGCATATGAACATGTCAAGTTGCCAAGTGCTGTCTTTGAGGCATATAGGAATCGGTTTGCTGCTGCCAGGCCTGATGCCCAAGAAATGTACGTTGAGGAATCCCTTCTCCCAGTGGCATTGGGTACAGACTGCAGCACTAGGAACAGCACATTCATAACGGATTTAAAATTCCCGTTGTTGGTTGCCTTTATGGAGTTCTTAAATACAGATACAACGAGCCACATTCCCATAACAAAAGCCACACCATAGGGAACTACTTCAGCTCACAAGCAAACTAGGATCAGCATGAGCCTTGGATGCCTTGTGTGAGTTAAAAGGATGCCCCAAAGTTTTATTTCAATGTACGTGTATATATCTGGCTAGTAAAAAAATGTCTTTTTGCTACAGCAGCACAAAGTCAATTTACCTTAAGTCTTCTGTTACGTTCATGTGTAATTGCAGCTCATCTGCTACATGAGTAACTTTTACAAAGTCCAGTGGTATTAGAGACTCAAGGGAAAACGATTTGAGCTTATCCGCAAAGTTGTTGTTGCAAACTCGTAACAGAGACAGCTCCGAGTTCAAGGTAGGTCATCTATGGACTACAGCAACCATAATTTTAAGATCATGTTCCTCAGCCTCTGCAGTCAGAGGAATGGTCTGGGAAAACCACTTTAAACACCACCTGTTTCAAACTCATTTTGGTCACCTTTCAGAGGCAGAGAGATACCTCATTAAAGTCATCAAAAGAATAAGAGAAAATTGTTTCTGTGAATTATGGGTGAAAATTTGGCTGGATTATCAGGCTCCACTTGGAGGCCAGCTACATGTAGAGTTCCTCAGAGGTCTATACCACAGCCATCCCTGTTTTACATCTTTATCAATGACCCAGAGATGGAGTGCATGCTCACCAAGTTCACAGGTAACACCAAATTGGGGGAACATGCCTAATGAGGAGAGGCCAAGGGAACAGCACTTATTTAGCTGGGAGGAGAGGAAAATCTGGGGGGACCTAAAAGCAGCTTTAAAAGCCCTAAGAGAAGGTTATCAGGATGGAGACAGGCTCTTTACTGATGTGCAGTGGGAGAAAAAGAGACAATGGTTGTAAATCAAAACAACAGAAGTTTCAAATAGATATAAGGGAAAATATTTCCCTCCAAGGATAATTAAGCAGGGGGACAGGGATCCAAAGAGGCTGTGGTATCTCCAGCCTTGCAGGTTTTCAAAGATCCAACTGGACAAAGCACTGAACAATCTCTTCTGTCCTCAGTGTTGATACTGCTTTGAGCAGGAGGTTGGACCTCCCAAGGCCCCTTCCAATCCAAATAATTCTACGAATATGTATGCTTACACTCAGAGATATATCTGATATCAGAATGAAAATCTATTTTGGCTTGTAGATTTGCAATCTGCTCTGCAGCTGTATGTGAAATTCATCTTGTGGCAGAAGCCCAACATAAAGAATCACAGATTAGCTGTATCTTCTTTCAAATAAATGGAAAGTAGCTGGGTTTAGCTTTGTTTATTAGATCTACCACTACCACTGCTCAGCGAGATTGGTTGCCTACGGGCATAATGAGTGCAGGATTACCATTTTTTGAAAAGCACAATGGTGCCACAAATAACACTTATGCGCAACCCTCAAGAGATCAAGAATAAAGTTCTTGAAAGAAATTCTAAAATATTCTGTCTCTCTCAATCCAACAGCCCTGGCAACAGCATCATCTCACAGGCTTGTTCCTGTCCCTATATCACAGCTTCAAAAAGTTGTGTCTTTGTTCTTCTGAACTGGTATCAGGTTGTGGTAACTTTCCTCAGGTAACCGGCTCAGCACAGCCAACGCCGATATAACACTGAGACTCAAGAACAAGTTTGATCGATACTACCAAAGCTCTCATACTGTGGAATTACAAGCTGCAGTATCCAAGTAGGATGAGCTTTTTATTCAGGACCACTTTAATATTTGCATTCGGTCAGACCAACAGACTTTTTTGAGTATTTCCAGCACAAATATTCTAAATGTTGGTATCTGGCTGTTTATATCACTGTCACATGAAAAGATTTTGATGATGTCAGGATCAGCAAAGAGGAGCTGAATACAGAGAGACCATCCTTTCTCTGTGCAAAGTTCGTGATCCATGTCAAACCACCTAAAAGATACCACAGCAGAAAGTCTTTCAATCACAAAATATCAACTGGCTGACAGCTGATGCTGTACAACAAGAACTAAGCAAAACTGTAAAAAACCTACATATCAATAACAGTTTTTGGTGATTATGAAGTGACTGAAGAACTTGAGGGATGGTCTTTTGCAACTGTTTTGAACACCATGTGCGAGCAGTGAGGAAATACCAGGACTGGTACAACAAGAATGCTAAGGATATAAAAAAATTCCTTGGTGAAAAACATTGTATGTATTTGTTTCCACGACTGATAAGTAGCCGAATCCAAGAAAACTACACTTTACACTCAGTCTAGATTGAGAACTATGCTCATATTTAGCAAAGCAAGAAATGAAATGAGCTCCAAGCATGTTTAAATCAAAATAATGTGAGAATTTTTCAATGTTCTTACAACAGTGTGTCCCAGCAGACCCATTCTGTTCGGAAACAGCCTTCTGAAAGAAATGCAGCCAAAACTAAGGCAGGTGGCCTTCTCACTCAAAAACCTGCTAAATAAAAAATCCAGGACCTATGAAAAAGAAACCAATTAAGTGTCTCCACATGCCACAGTATAATCATTAGCACCAAATACATTGCTTTGGAAGTAAAAAACGTGGTCGCTCTCAAGTAATAAGGCAACGTGCCACAAAATTCCTACAGCTGGATGATATGCTAGGCCAAATAATTGAAATGCAGACCTCTAAAAACATTCATAATTTATAACTATGTTTTGTGATCTCTAAAGATGATTCCCACTATTTACTGGGCTTCTTTTTCCTGCATTCTTCGCAGGTTCTGTTTACTCCTACTATCCATTTCAATTCTCCCTCCTGCAGTGCTCAGCGCATCTTTCAAGCCGGAGCCCTTACTCTGCCTTTCAACCATCCCGCAGGTATTTAGTGTATGTTCTCTCCTACATATGTATATTCTCCCACTGGTGTCTTTATTTTTCCTTTCCATTCAAAGTGATCACTTGTGCTATACACCTGTATTTCTCCAGTCATCCACAGCCTTTTGCAGAGACCTCTTCCTCATTAGTCTGAACAGATTTTCCGTTGTTTCTTGAGAACGCAGTCTGCATTACATACCTAGTCCCCTCACACCGTGTCCATTTATTTTGGCACATGTTGGGAACTCTAAATTTGCCCGTGTAGGTCACTGTTGTTATTATGAAGCAGGTCTGCTAATCCCTCTACCTGTGCTGGTATTTGTCTCTTAGGATGGGATTCATCATGCCTAATCTCGGCTACCTATAGATAGATGCTTGTACTACGCTTCCTCAAAAATCAACAGCAAAACACAAGAACAATGTGATGGCAAATCATTCCCTTGCCAAATTGATGGGATGGTTTGATCATCTTTCAGCGGCATCTATCTCTCACCGGCAACTACCGAGTGAACCCAGGTATTTAATGCAGACTAGAAGTTTCCACTTTAAGCTACATTAGGGAAGATGCATCACTGCCATTGTCTCAGCAAGGAGGATATACAAAGACACCGCAAGTTAGACGAGCTTCTCTGCGGCAAATACTCTGTAATACATTTGCACTATGCCAATATAACACCAAAATAGTACATAACAACTGAGGGAAGAGTTACACATAGTAGTTCTTTTCAAAATACCAGAAACCCAACCACAATAATTTATAATTCTCCTTCATTCCTTACAGCAACAGATCTAGCTAGATAAATTATAACTCTCTATTGATTAACACAGTTGCCTGATAAATATATGGAAGTTTTTGCAAGTTCTGATTTTTTGCAGTTTATTCTACATAACAGGTTATATCTATATAATGTTTGGGAGTATTCAAAATGCACTTGATAGAGTCAATATTTTTTCTCCTCTTTAGTAGGGAAGCTAGTCAATAAAAGCTCCCATATCTTTGATTTGGTCAGCTATCTTAAACCCACTATGGGAAAAAACATCCATTTTGCTATTATAAGATCTGGAAACACCTTGTAGGATCTACATCACTGTAAGCTTACTGAATACTACAGTAGCTCTTTGCAATGCTGCATGTATTACTGTAATTATTTATTCATTCTCCAGAGGTAACAAGTGGTAAGATAAATTCTCTGAACGAGCAAGCTTCATTTTATAGTGCCAACTCAGAAAAATTTAGGAGGCACCTTCAGAGGTCATCTATTCCAAGGCCCTGGCTCAAATCAGGTCCAACTAGACCAACTTGCTCAGGACATTGTCCAGTTGAGTCTTAGAACACCTCCAAGGATGATTTCTCATTTGTATTAAGTCTGTGTCCTATGGATCATGCCACCAGGAATTGTATTTATGGTACCAGCACACTGAAGCTTTCTATTTACTCTATCTCCACTTTCATGCTATTTCATAAAGTCTGGACAAGAAGAGAAGTAAAATACTGCCAGTAAACTCAGAGCCACATGAAAATAGGTTCATGTGTTTGAAAGCTTGTTTTAATTACATCAGCTAGTCAAATAAAAAGACATCATCTGTCCCCTCAAATATTGTCAAAAACCCCTTGTTCTGTTAACCAGTGGTAAAACTCCCACTTCAAAAATATTCCACACATTTTATGGTACAAACACGCATAGCATTTTATACTTGATTTTCCCATATAAAACCACAGGTCTTGTAAGGATTTTTCAGGTTTTTATGAAGTTCTTTCAATTTTATAAGTATCTGTCAGTTCATGGCAACAATTCAAAGAAAAAAATTCATTGAAGTTTTCTGAATTTAGAAGAGTCGTTTTCTGCTTTTGAAAATGTGTTTAAAAAAACCCACAACTTCTTCATATTTTCTAACAAAAGGAAGTCCAACCTCCACTGCTATCTAATAATTCATCTTACCTATACACAGCAATATTTTGTTTTGCCCAGTTGAAAGCTTACTGAAATACTACTGCCTGCTCAGCCACAAGAGATTCTCAAGTCTTCAGCATTCTGCACATTCTTTTAAACATATAATTAAAGAAAGTTTCAAAAAATTAAGTGATAGTAGCAGCAGTAAATTCTTAAGAAGGAAGGAAGATCATGGAAGCTGTTTGAAATGTGCAACGAATAAAGTATGGTCTGTATTCGTTTCAAGGGGTGTGTTACGCTGGGAATGTGTTATTTGGTAGCATTAAGTCAAAAAAATAGTGTATCTATTCACTGGTATTAAAGGGGACAAACCAGCAAAGATATGAACAGTTTTTCCTATAAACACACCACATTGAACAGCTTCAACTACAGAAAACTATATCAATGTGTCTTGAGTAAGGACAAGTAGAGCTCCCGAGCGTCTGACACACAGGGTGGGAATGGCACCCCCGAAAAAGGGGCTCCTGGAGTCCTGATTTAAGACTGCGGCTCTTCTCTTATTCCAAAACACCTTTTCTTTTCTCCTTATGCTTTATTGAACAATACCTAGCTTCTAAAAAAGATCGTTTGGGCATGTTGCGCTGACTTCCAACGTTACCTACTGAATACAAAGCTTGCGCAACTGAAACCCAGTGGGAGGTGGGGATAAGAAAAAGCATTAAAATCTCCGTATTACTATGGTAATCACAAAAGCCACGCATACATCCAGCACCTAACTCTACTGTAAATCCCACAAAGTAGGGTTTGCTGAAAAATAATGCATGAGATATCATTCACTACAATCTAGAACAGTCTTTAATACATACTTTTGTGACTTGCATTATGCTATTTCAGTGCACTAAACAGCAATACATGTGCAACCCTATCACCACCTGATATGAAAAATAACAATTTGTTATCTTAAAAATGGAATCTGTTAAAAAAATGCAACTATGATGCACACATGCGCACTTTTAAAAGCCTGTTAGACAAGTTAAGCAAGAAATGAGTGCCTTCATGGTTGGATATATTTTGCTGAATAAAATGGTTAATACAAAAGATTGCATATTTTAACTCGCTTACTTCTCTAGAAAATAAATTGTGCGGTATCTGCTTCTATAGACTTTATCAGAGAATTCACTTTCAATATGATGTTTTGATGATTGCATTGTTCTTCCCTTGCTTGGAGAAACTGCGGCAATGAAAAAATGGTGAATTTTCTAAGATATGAAACAGAAGTAGGATTATCAAACAGATTTTCTGTTCAAACATTTACTCATTACTCAAAGGCAAAATTGCCATTTATTAAAAAAATAGAGGCACTTTCTATAACATAGGTCAAAATTCATTTATACCTGTAGAAAGCAATAATTACAATTCATATCACATTAACCACTGCCAAGCACTACTATGCTTCTACTTTTGAAAGCTGTAGGCTAGTGAGAATTAGCTACTGAAATGTGGAGCAAGTTTGGCACGAACAGACATTTGAGCTGGCATGAAGCAACAATTATCTGCAATGCTTTTAAAAATACATATGGTTTCAAACACCAAAAAAATACTCTGTATTATTGCTGCAATCTATTGGGAACAAGGAATGTCTTCTTTGGGCTTTATGTTTGATAAATATATAGACAAACAAGCACTAAATTTTGTTGCAGGAAAAAATCTTTAACTGGATTACAGTGGTACCAGATATGGAAAACACCGACATGTTATTAAGGGAAGACATTTTAAAAAATTGTAATTCTTTTCTGAGAATTAGACATATGTTTGAACTCCTCTGCTATGGTTCATTGGAACTTGCTTCCTAATTACTGCAGCTATGTTTTCGTGTTTTAGTGCGCATAAATACATATTCCTACATGATTATGGCCCACAGTAATGCAAACGGTTAAACTCTCTGACATGGGGAAAAAAAAAATGAAGATTTCAAAAGTGGCAGCAGAGTATCTACTCATTTCAAACACATGATTATCTTTCCATATTTCAAAAGGAAAGGCCTTTTGAGGCATAGAAATATGCATGTGAATAGAAACATATTGAAAAGTCTCAGCTTTCAGGTATAATGCTTTTCAGTTAGAAAGGCATAAGATGGGGGAACTTTCAATTCTCTCTGACACGCTTAAAGAGAGCTGAACACGCCACCAGGCTGGCATTATCATTTCTGTCCCCTCTCCCAGCTACTGATGGTTCACTACGGCTTTTGCTAAGCTGTGTCGATATCCCAGTTAAAAACTACAAGAGCAACAACGAGCCCCTGCGCAGCTGAGCTGGACCTGTTTCATACCGAGCACGTTACCAGACACAGAACCCATAAACAGGCTGAAAAACAGTTAGAATACAAAAGAGAAGAAACCTTCCCCTTGGAAGTACTAGTGTAAAAACAGCACATTAGTTTTCCAGGAAGGATCTCACAAATACAGAAACTCAATGCCGTCTATTTCATCCCTTTTGAAGGAATAGGGAGGCAGGGATTTTAAAGGAATCTGCGTAAATGCCCAAGACAAATTGGTTTTGCTCTCTTCAAAGCAAAAACTTGGCTGAAAAGAAGTTGTCACTAGGCTTGCCACCAAGTCCATTATACTGATTTTCTTTCTCCTCTCCTATTTTCCCCAGTTTTCTTCCTACAAACCCTCCTGGTCATCTTGAATTTGAGTTCCTTTTCCCAACTTTAAAGCTAGTACTTTAGTTTCTGGGGCGTTTCACAGAATACAGAAAAATACAGAATTTTGCATTTCTGTATTGTATTCTCAATACAAAAACCCCCAACTTTATTTAACCTTTCACTCCTTCTGCAGCGAAGCCCGGCCAAAGCTGAGATATGTGCCATGACTAATGTTATAAATAAATCTGGTACATCTGTCTTCCCCTCTCTGCAGTGGGCTTAAAATGCGGTCACATCCTAAGAGTTTGGTTCAACTCTTACTGTGGCCAGACTCTCCCCGATATTAAGAATATCGCCACTAAACACAACTGTTCCTGGGCAGGACTTGATCTCTTGCACATGAAGAGTGTAATAAAATGAGATGAGAAAGATGATATACCTATACCAGGACACAACAGAGAGGATTGATTTCCTCAAGCACGGTGTGAACAGTGTCCGTTTTACACAAAGCTTTCCCAAAACAAGCATTCTCTGTGCTTACTGTCTAGAAACAGAAACGAGGATTAAATCTGCTGCCCCTTTTCCCTACATGCACACGTACACAAATGGTGAACCATCAAAACCTCCCATGAAAAAGGCTGTGTCTGAATCGCAGCTTATTGTTCAGTGACCTAAAACAGCCTCACAAAATCCATCAGCTGCCAGATGTAAAGGGCCCGTCTCTAGCGCAGAGATTCAGCAGCTCCTCTGGGCTGAACAGAGCCCTCGCTCCCACCGAAGGCCAAGTTATTAAGAAATTGTTTGTCGACGTAGATTGGATTGATCATTTATTTCCCAAACTCCTTTTCCCATCATTTACTCATTATACGCCTCCTCCTGATGTAAGAGGACATTTATTAGCTTCTGCATTTATTGTGCTGGCAAATAGAAACATTCTGCAGCATTTCCTGGGGATTCTCTCATTTATCTATCAGTTACGGGACTGAAGTATTTTTAGGGGGAGAAAAAATTAAAATATCACTCAGACTGACAGCAGTGAAAATGAAGCTGGTATGTGCTTGGAAAGGCTATTTCAGCCTTTAGGTTTACAAGACTATTTACAAAAAAAGCGTGGCAACATTTCACATAAACATTCTTGCTTTATAATGAGAAAAATTACTAACTACTGCTTAGGCAGAAAAGGGACTGTTTTCATAGAATCAGAATATTAGAAACGTTTAGGTTGGAAAAGACCTTTAAGATCATCAAGTCCAGCTATTAAGCTAACACTGCCAAGTCCACCACTAAACCATGTCCCTGAGCAGAATACCTACTCGTCTTTTAAATACCTCCAGGGACAGTGACTCCACCACTTCCCTGGGCAGCCTGTTCCAATGCTTGACAACACCTTTGGTGAAGAAATTTTTCCTAATATCCAATCTAAACCTCCCCTGGTGCAACTTGAGGCCGTTTCCTCTCATCTTAGCACTTGTTACTTGGGAGCAGAGACCGACCCCCACCTGGCCACAACCTCCTTTCAGGTAGTTGCAGAGAGCGATCAGGTCTCCCCTCAGCCTCCTTTTCTCCAGGCTAAACAACCCCAGTTCCCTCAGCCGCTCCTCACAAGACTTGTGCTCCAGACCCTCCACCGGCTTCATTGCCCTTCTCTGGACACGCTCCAGCACCTCAGGGTCTTGTCGTGAGGGGCCCAAAACTGAACACAGGACTCGAGGTGCGGCCTCACCAGTGCCCAGTACAGGGGGACGATCCCTGCCCTGCTCCTGCTGGCCACACTATTTCTGACACAAGCCAGGATGCCGTTGGCCTTCTTGGCCACCTGGGCTCACCGCCGGCTCACGTTCAGCCGGCTGTCGACCAGCACCCCCAGGTCCTTTTCCAGCCCCTCTTCCCCAAGCCCGTAGCGCTGCACGGGGTTGTTGTGACCCAAGGGCAGGACCCGGCACTCGGCCTTGTTGAACCTCATACAACGGCCTCGGGCCATCGACCCAGCCTGTCCAGGTCCCTCTGTAGAGCCTGCCTACCCTCCAGCAGGTCAACGCTCCCGCCCAACTTGGTGTCATTGTTTTAAAGAGAAAGGGAGCTCAGAGAATGTTTTAATGCACATAATGCCATTGTTTAAATGGAGAGTATACTTAGGTACTTCTTGGTTTTAATTGCAACTGTGCAAAGGAAAAAGAACAGAAAACAAGTGAAAACAGGGACTGGTTTGTACTCCACTTTTTTACATCCAATGCTCAGCTTGCCCAAAAGTAAAAATGGGCAATTCAAAGAAAGTACGTATATATTAAAAAGATAAACATGTTTAAGGGAAAATATTTCTATCAGATTCCCAGGAGACTGAACGAGACTAAAGGATTATTCCTGTGGAATTATTCCAAAAATAATATAACTAGTAAAATCTCTAGAAGGTATCCTAAAAATTCAGTATTTCACTTCCCAGGTGGTTCAGTCTATAGTTGCAGTATTTTCTAAATATGTTACCTTGACAAAGAAATCCAAGCAAACTATCTCACTGAGTGTTGTTTTAATATAGTGTTAACTTAGTACAGTATTTGTTCCCAAACTTCAAATTCTGTAAAGGAAAGAGGGTGGGCGGAGGGAACAGACCTGGGTGAAATGAAAGCTGCTTACTCATTAACTACCCATATGTTAAAACATTTTGCCATATCCTATGAAATGCGATAAACACTGCCTTTTAACATTCAAATGACAAATTTCTTCGGTTTGTTCCATTTTGCCTATTAAAAAAATTTTTCTCTAATGATACTTTTCTTTACTCCTCAAGAAGGGGAAGGGGAAAAGCGCAGCTGAAACTATAAACGAAAACAGATGCAGACACAATCACTAAGGGTGACTTAGGCAACGCTGACATGTTTATGTTTAACTGTATCCATCCGCTAATTTGTATTCATAAAAGTGAGCGGTGCTGGATGAACAACCTGCTTAGCCTCATTAGGATCCAGCACGTGTTTTTGCGGGACAGCCGTCCCACAGGAGAGACGCGCTTGCTCCCACGCCGCACACGCAGTCAAGTCCCGCTCGCTGTGATTTCCAGTCCTTCCAACAGACGAGGCAAGTAACGGCAGAGGAAAGGCTTTATCCAGCTCTCCTGACAACATGATTTCGGACACGGGAATAAAGAAGAGGGAGAGCGAAGGAGCTGCCCAACATGCTGGGGTTTGACTGCTTTGTTTTCCAGTATCGCCTCATATGTTCCCACTCCCATCACAGTTTATCTTCATCTGTATATTTTATTCATAGGAAGAACAAGTATATGTGTTCAGGCTTCACAAGCACCAAGATTCACGTGACGTTAACACACACTGAAGCACCCTCAGAGAAAAATAATGATTAGCAATGACCAGTTATCATGGGACCGTAAATAAATTCCTATTCTTAAAGTACAGTAGGAGGCCAGTAAACGCTGTAATCCAGAGTGGTGATAATTGTATAACTGAGGAAAAGTTAAGAAAAAAAATACAATTCAAGCAGTGAAGACTTAAAAGCTGCAGGAACAGAAATGGGTTTTTGAAAGAAATCATCTTTACAGAGCTACATGATAGCTGGATAAACACAAAGCACTATATAAATAGCCAATTCCTGAAAAATATTATTTCCCTGTTTCTTGGGTCAGTAAATCCCCTATTAACTACCAAAATCTCTAAGAGTTTGAATTTTAGAGGGTTTGAGCAT
Organism: Haliaeetus albicilla; assembly: GCF_947461875.1. Lineage (NCBI taxonomy): Eukaryota > Metazoa > Chordata > Aves > Accipitriformes > Accipitridae > Haliaeetus > Haliaeetus albicilla. The sequence goes on along the minus strand of NC_091496.1, from coordinate 2,863,548 downwards.
CCTCATTTCCAATCAAAGTCTATCCCACCTCTCTAAGCATACCTCTCCATAACACAGACAGTGCAACCACACCTCAAAAAACCGCCTTCTCCCACACTTGAGGAAATGTCAGTGCCAAAACTCTCTAGGAAATGACACTGGGGAACCCTGTAGGCACAGAAAGAGACTTTGGGATGAGTTTAAAACAGCATTTTAGGCCAAAAAGCATAATGAAATATAGCAGGAAGAGTGGAGGGAAAATATCAGAGTCAATTCTGGCCAGTGATGCAAGGAAAATATAGTAAACCAGAAGCTACTGAGGAAAATAAAGTCCTAAGAACGATGATAGGTTAAAGAGAGATACTAATGGAGATAAAATAAAGGAAAAAAAAAAACCATAACTGCATTACAAAAAGCAGAACATATTTGAAAAGTCTTGAAAGATCACATAAACGCATCCCTGCCGCAGGACTCTAAGTTATTAGTTTGCATCCAGTATACCATTATCCCTAGGTCTTCTGCAAATTCTTAGAAAACAAAAACATGGAATTATTCATCTTTTGCCCCAAACTAAAACTACTTAAAATCAAAAACCATCCCAAACCATGGTTTTGCACATATTGGATAAATAAAAAAAGGATTGCAAACAACCTATATGAAACTAGCGGTTACATGTTAAAAGTTACCAAGCATCTTCCAGCACAGGGGAAAAAAGCCTGGAATATTAGTTATCGCACTTCTTTTGGTCTCCATTTATATAAAGATACACATACAGAATGGAAAAATAATCTATAAACAAACATTTTGAGAAACATCAATACCTACTATTCAGCGTGGAACAACTCCTTATTTTGTTATTAAGCGGCATTTCAGAATTGCTATTGATTGGATATGTGATAGTGAAAGATGAGCCTGAAACAGGTATTTTTAATGGGAAAATGTCTCAGAAGAAAACACCATGCATATTTGGTGGGCTTAGGGGAAAAAAAAATTACACAGGTGAGGTGTGTATTTAATAACAAACATCCTAGCTACTTATTCATAAATGGTAAATAAGATAATGAGCAGAAAAAAATAAAATCAAGGCTTAAAAACAATCGTTCAGAGTAATGATTGTGGCTCAGCAAGATATGGAGGTAGCGCATTAATGCAGTGCTACAGTCAGAAGGCTACAGCTCAGTCTGTCTTTGTCAATCAGGTTGAGGTTTCAGATATTGTAATTGGTAGCAAGTTTCCTAATCTCAACCTGCCAGGCAAGAAGCATTCAACAAAAGCTCTATCCCCAAAATATAATGAAATTTGAAGAGAGAAATTTTCTAATATTGGCAACATGAAGCAAGATCACAGGTTGGGTTGACAGCTTTATTATGCTAAACTGACAAAAACATTACGCTCTGGTCAGTACTAAAAAGACTGGTTTTCATGAGCAGTATGGAAATACAAAGCACTGGGAAACTCTGATGAACTCCTACTTTTATCTCTTTGGTGCAGCATATGAGCTCAGACACAGAATAGTCTCCTGGCCCAAGCACAAAATGAGAAATTAATATATCTTGATTTTATACTCAGGTCTCCTGCTGCACTGATTTGGGGAAAACTGCAAGAACCTGCTGTCGCAGCTGAATATCCATTTGAAAAATAAAAAAAACACCAATAACTTCACAGAAATAATACAATTCATTAACAACTACATGATACGATAGACAGCAGAATTTGTCAAATGGAAGACATAATATATTTTATTGCTTCTATCTGAAAAGTGTTTGGAAATAGCATTAATGTATTGATATATGGGGGGGGGGATGTATATTTGATATGGGGGGGGAGAGAGAGAGAAATAGATAGCCAGCAAGACAGAAACAAGAAAAAAAAAACCACTGAGAACATCTCATAAAAATAGAAGGGGGTAGGAATGATGAAACTTTTTTCTTTCAAACCATGGATATTTAGAGACTTCTGCTATAATGACTGGTTAAAATTCAAAGTTATTGTTAAGTAATACAACACTGGCATACTCACTTAGAATTCAAAGAGAAGGAAGGTCTACAAACTGCCATTCAGCCAGTCTTTGCTGAAGTACAGGACTTTGGTTAGGTCAAAGACAAACACAGGCATTACTGGAAGCACCAGTTTAAACAGCAGAAGAAAGAAAAGGACCAAGCATTTTTAGCTGTACCACATTTACCAAATTCACCTCTCCAGACAGAGGACTATGAAGCATCTCCATAGTGGCAAACTGGAGAAACTCTGAAAGCTGGGGAAGTTATAAGAGAGTCCTTTATAGACCATGTTCACAAAAAAAGATGTCGGCAGTATACATTAAAGCTACTACCAAAAGGTTGCTTTACTCATCCATGGTAAGAAAGATGCAACATATAACACAAATGTAGAACACAGTGACTATTCCTGTTGCTATACATTATGTTTAGAACAGAAATCTATATGAGCAGTATTTTGTATACAATGGGCAATTTGGAAAAACCTACCAATATTACATGTGCCCAACAAAGCAAGCACACGTTGCGCTTAATCAACAAGGACAACTTAGCAAGTCTGTCAGCTCTGTGCTAGAGCTAATTCCATTTCTTCACGGGAACAATGCCAAAAGGTTTGCAGAGCTTTCCCTGTGTTTCCCCTAAGTACTCAGTACATAATAGTATCACCAGCCAAAACCATTTCTTACTTGGCTGGATCCAGCCTCAAGTCTTAAAATGCTGTACGTACATCACTGCTATTTGATTTTGAAAGACACGAAAGAATGCAGTACAAATGTGTGGAGAGTAAACATGTTTGCTCTAGTGAGTACAAACTTCTAAACACAAGAGGTGAGAGCAGAATCATCCTCTAGTTATGAAATTCTTGCTGATACAGTCATGCAAGATCAAAGAAAATAAACAGACTGATAACTTAAAACAAACAGAAACAAAAATCTTTAAACTGCTAAAATACGGTGTAGGGATAAAAATGTTTGTAGTTATTATACTGCTTTATAAGAGTCCCCCTCTGTTATCTACATCTTGCAAACTACAGTTTACAAAAAATATAACAAACAGATTCTGATTATTTAGTTGTTGAGATTTGAAAAGGCAAACAAGACTCTGAAGCATCTGAACAAATGTGGAACTCGCATTGTTTGCATCTTAGCACTTATGTTCATTATAAACACCTACAAAAAGCCAATACTTGGCTGTGAAGCTGAACTGTATATCATCTCCTTTTCTGAGCACTGGGGCTATCACTGCAAAGCATGTTGTCCATTCTAAGCCTTGAATAGAAAAAAGGAAGAGATCATTAAATTATAATTTCCCCACACAATTGGTATAAGCATTTCCTACCAACAGGATTAGTATGAACGCAAGATCCCAGAATAAAGCTGCTCAGCAGTGAGGATGGCAGTTTAGTGTCTAGTAAATTTGATTTCTCTGAAAATCCTGACACATCATAATAGCAAAATCCTATTTACTGTAGCAAGCAGGATGGATAATACTATTTAACACCTGGTATAGTATGTGCCATCAGCTCACAGCTTTGTGCTCTGTGTGCTCATCTTACCTTAAGGTTAATGCTCCTTGACAGCCTACATGGTAAGTAGAATCCCCAAATTAAGTGTCGAACCTACAATTTGCAAATCCTTCCTCAAAATTTAAGTCATGAAAAAATGGATGCAGATAAGAGGATCACATTTCCAGAACTTATGTCTATATTCTCAAGGCTCTGATCTGGCTGTAAGCCCTGTACGGTGCAGGAGTCTCCCTGCACAAAGGCCTCTAAAGTCAGCAACGACATGCACAGAAATTATAGAATCGGCCAGGAAGAACTATCAGGGCAGTAACTTGTTGACTGCTAAATCTGCAGCGTATTTAATATAATGCTGAAACCTCCAAATGCTAACAGAATAATTGTATTACCTTATGCCATATGCGTATTCGCATGCATACTACTCAATACTTAAAGTATTTCTAGGAAACTCACAAGCATAGAAACTTCGCTCGAGTGAGAAATATCCTGATTAATATGGGGATACATATCTTGCTCATTTACACTGATAAACTAAATAGTTGTGTCATACAGCAGTGTATTAAAATTAATTTCCTTCTGCTCCTATGACTAGGGGCATGGTTCTCGTAATGATGCATAGTAGTATTATGAAGCAGTGTAACATGAAAACAGGGGGATTTGCTGAAGGAAATTTGAACTAGGGAGAGTTGCATCATTCTCAAAGCGACAGAAGCACCCACAGATACCCCTCATTGTGAGTGTCTGCATGATGCCAAAACTATAAGCAGAATCGAGAGAGGATCTAGTCACGTTTCCTACGCAGCGAAAATATTCTAAAGCAAAAGCAACTGGATGAAGGAACAACAGGGTGTCCGCTGTGTAGACAAAATTAATGCAACTGTTGATGTTGACTGGAACCTACACATCACAGCGACATTCGAGATGCAATGATGGTTACGAAGCCTACAGCCATGGGGCTTGGAGTTGACAGTGAAAGCGGTGGCACAATGGAAGGATGATGGACGTGGAGGAGCTGAACAGCGCTACGATGAATGCGACGGCACAGAAGTGTGTGACTGCGCGTGGGGATGCACGCATGAGACAACGTTAGAGAAAGAGGCCAGAGGATTGTTCTTCGAGCCAGCAACCTGCTCCACCTGCCTGAGATGTTAGTTTTCCTTTTTCTTGCTTTGCTATTTTAAAAGACAAATCAAATGGTTTAAAATACCACTAACACCACCTTATTACAGTAAGTAAATTAGACAACGTACACTACACACATGTCAATGATTTGAATACTGCTGTCTCTGGGGTTTTTTGCTGTAGTCAAGAAGCACTATCAGCCTGTAAGCAGACAGTAAAAAACACTGACAAATTTTTCTCAAAGGTTAATGTGCGAACTCTTAAATAACAGCTTTACATCCTAGTCAGATATACAGTTTGAGAAAGTTATTCTTTAACTCCTTTGTTAAACTATCTCATTTTGCTTTGCTGCTGTGGAGCATGTAATAACTCATAGCTTATGTGCTATCTTTGACCTAAAAACACTGGCAGCTGTTAGGGGAATCGCTGGGTTTTTGGAAAGTATCAAAAGGTTTTTAGCACATAAACCAAATTTATGAACAGATATTGCCCTAGAGAATAGAATTGTTTATGTTTTAGTATCACAGCTGTCACTGGTGCACAGTTATTTTGTCCTGTATTAATCCCCTGAAAAGGTTGAGCATCTTCACTCAGTCACTGAAATATTTTATAATTGACAGACTTCATCTGGCACTGAATATGTATAATAATTTTCTCCATAAGGAGCACACTGTGCTGACACTAATCTGTTCAGTTGTCGTCTCCCTTTATTATCAATGTCTGCATTGTTTTTTCAGCAGCATTGAAGAACACAAATACGAAGCTTCTAATTGAAAAAGCTAAGTAATCAAAAAGCCAATTAATCATACAGATGAGCTCTGACACTCAATGATGCAACAGACAGAAATACCACATACGCATAACTGCAGTATTTTTAAAGTGTGCTTATTTGATGTAAGAATGATCTGAGAATGTAATTAGCATTCTTTGTCACAGGTGACAGACTCATTCCACATTTCTTCATACTGACATTACTTGTCTGAGCTCCACTTGCTCCACTCCCACCTTACCTCCTGTTCTGATCTCTTCTCTGCTGAACAGCCCATACTCCGACTTTGTGTACTTTTCACTGAAATTAGGACAAGTTTAGGAACAAATAAGCAGCCTATTATTGTGCTCTGTAATTTCCAGAATGTTAGGCCGTTCCAGACCTTCCTTTTTTCTTAAAGCTCTATTTCCATCCCAATGCTCAAAAATCACCAATACAGAATCTCACAAATGACCTTAATAACGGCTGCAGGCACCAGCCTCAGTGAAGCTGAGATTGCAGGAGACATGACCTCTCTGCTTTTGCAGGTTTTCATTCTGTAATCTCCACATCTCTGAAAAAGTTCAAAGTCAGATTTGGAGCAGAGTTCACCTCCTTTCAGAGCTCAAATAACTCTTTTTTGTGTGGAAGAGATATGCACACGTACTTTGAAAACAAACCGGATGACAACTTGGCAAAGCAAAGGTCCCTTAGCTTACAAATAAAAAGTCAGAATGAGAAGACAAGCCTTAATATCATGACAGTTCCACTCTGAAGACAGAGCAAACATTGTCCATGGCATAAGACAGTCAATTCAGAACTGCCTGCTGTAGTCCTGGAGACTTCCAAGTCCAAGAAGAGAAAGCAAGAGGTGGCAGAGTTCACCTATTTCACATCACTTGGGGGACGATGCTTCAGTAGCACTCAAATACAGTTATTTAAACTTCATTATCTCACTTGCACACAACAGTGGTATGTTCACATGCATGTTAAAATGCGATTCCACATCAGAAGTCTTCACTTAACAGGAGCAAGCAAAGGCACTGTATCGGTGACCTACTTTAACATTAAAAATAACTAAGAATAAAATCTTATTTGCTGCACAGCACCTTAAAAAGGTAAAAGAAAAGCTTTCAAACAAAGATTCATGGTTTATCACACATCCTTCGCCATGAATCACTCCAGTACTACTTGCACCGTAACAATAAAATGGAAGGCCGATAAGTACGAGCAGAGGTACAACCAACCCATAAGAAGCCAGTTTGGATGAGATACTGCAGATGCTTTTTCCTCTAACACCAGCATTTGAGAGTAAGGAAGGTATTCTGTGGTTGTTTTTTTTTTTTTTGTGAAGGATCTTAGTTTTTAACTGTTTAAATAATGCACTATTTTAGAATCATTAAACTAATGATTATCACCCTTTCAAACTATTTTTCATTGCCAAGAACATGACTTCATTAATGTCCTCTTCAAAAAGGCAGGAGAAAACACTGAGACAGTATCTGATATGCCCTCTATTTAAAATATTCATTAAGACCAATTATATACACTCATAATTCATGCAACGTGCTCTTCTTCCTAACCCATAAAAACAAGGGGTTTTCTTCTATTATGTTAAGCTGCATAAATAAATATGTATCTTGTTAATATCATTTTCAAAACTAACTAAAAAAAATCCAAATTAATCAACAATAGGTAGACTCAGGAAGAAGGCAGAGGGGGAAAGGAGGCAAATGTATTCAGGCTGAAGGTTACAACCAGCTTGGGATCTAGAAAATGATGACAGCAGTAATTATTTGAAATTAACATCCTATAAAATAATACCCTATAAAGAATAGGAATGTTAATAGCAATATGTTAGAACATTGTAAGCACATCACACAGCTTACCAAACTGTTCTGTACAGTTTAGTTTCAAATCTACTGTGAAAAAAAGACAGAGAAGTGCTTTTTGCACATGGCATAAACAACTTGTAATTATCATTAAACTCTCCAGGTACTGGTGGCTTTTGGAGAAACCACTGACTCCACCCAGAGAAAGCAACTCTGGACCTCAACAAAAGCAGAAATTCAGTATATATCTGCACGCTTCACATGCAATTTTAAGACTGCTTGGTGATACTCACTCACTCACACTGGCTCTTCATCAGTGCTGGTATAAAAGTAACCTCATTCGGATTATTTCTCTGTATGTAATTACTGTGACAGATGAAATCTCATTGCAAATGTGACAACTCAGTTAGTAAAGAAAACAATATTCTCAACATTAAAGCCTCCATCTTGTCAATATTAAGCCAGAAACAGTAGCAGTTAATACCAAAAAACCCCTCTGGCCACAGTTTTAATCTTTATCTCCTTAGAAAAGTCATCTTGTTTAACAGTAAAACATAACCAGAAAGTCAGCAGCAGAAATGAACAGAAAACTCTTCATTAAAAGGGAAAGAAGGCTTACCCTTTCTTCCAGTCGAGCCAGCTGCTCTTTGTAGTAGGCATCATGTTTCTTCAGTTCTCTGTCTTTCTCTTCCAGCTGCTTGGCCTAAAAAAAGAAATAGAAAGATAAAACCAGATCAAGAAAGAGCCTCACTTGCAAAGCAAAACATCTACTATAAATTGTACCAGTAAGGAATATACAGCGATTGAGAACTGCAGTCTATTAGTTTTTGCCAAACAGTACATTAATAAGATGATGATTGCTGCATTGAAAATGTAAAGAGACTGTCTATTGTACTGGGTTTTTTCCTTCCCTCCTCAACAGCTGTGCCATAGTTTGCCCAAATGTATCTGGAAACGTCATGAAGACAGAACCAAGCATACCATGCTGAGACGAATTTTTTTTTTTTTTTTTTAAATTAACTTTGCAGATCACTTCTGAACTTACGGAAACTTGCTCAAGCTATCGAAAAAAAATATATGCCGACCCTGAATATTTAACTTAATTTGTTAACTAAGTGGACATTTTGACATGAGAAAAGCTGAACTTGCATCCACATGTTTGTAGGCAGTGGTAAAAAGAATTTTTTTGAAGTAGCTGTTTTTTCTTTAAAACCCCAACTGAGGAATACATTTAGCATGTGCTTAATTCTAAACACATGAACATTTGGAAAGAACCAAATGCCTACATATTTGCAAAAGCAGATCTAAAAAGTACATCTAAAACTATGCTGTCCTCTTTAATTAGTAATCATTCCTCTGGAAACTCCTGTACTGGTTGAAGTATCCAACTAAGTAAGCTGAAAGCCTTTACTGTAGGATCACTCCCATGTCTAGTAACTTGAAATAATACACAATAATTTTGAACATCTACATTTGAATACTAATACGACTTGAGTATTTGTTTAAGAGACACTGCTCCCAGCACTACTGAGCAAGTTGACTTTTTTTTGGCTTTTCATCTGTAGTATGTACCAATATCTAGCATTAAGAGGACTCAGTAAGAATTATAAAATACATTAAAAGAGCACATGTGCACACAGAATACATACAAAGCTGTAAGTCCTCCAGAAGACATACTAGGCAAGTGATTGTTAACAAGCTATGGAGGATTTAATGCCTAAATTATCAGCACAAATTCATTCCAGGCTCATAATGTTTTAATAATAAAATATCTTCAGTGACTAATAATTAACTACCAGTGTTCATTACCACAACTGTCTATTCAACATTGTCATTTACCTCTAACATGTTATTTTCACCCAGGTACTGACACTGCAAAGTCAACTGCAAAAAGTTCCTATTTTAGCAGCATCATGTAAAATGGTAAAGTGTTGTACTCTTACTACTAAAGAGGGAATCTCCAGGTCATGCTCATAGAAGCATGTCAGAAAACTTATACCACATATTCTGCTATACTTGTGTAGATACAGCACTTAATTCTCTTTGTCAAGATGAGGTCTGTTTTTTGGCATAAAATAAACACTTTGGATTTTTGGTTGTTCCTCACTTAACTACTTACCTTTTTTTCTATATCCTGAAGCATGTAAAAAAATCAAAAAGTCAAATTAAAATTATTATTATAATGGTAAGTAGAAAGAATTTTTTTTTTTAAAAAAAGGCACACGTCAGGCATATCTGTAATCTAGAACAATGCAGAAAACTACTTGGAAGTTGGGTTTTTTAATGCAACTTCTCCAAAAATACCCCTGCTCATCCAAAAAGCACACAGGCAAATTTTAATTCTACTTGGATAAACCAAACCTTGCTCCCTGCCAACCACCCCATCTTCAGTATAGTGCCACGGAGCACATGCTACAGCCTTGTCCATCACCACTTAAATCAGCCTTTATTCACTAATTACAGGTTTTTCCAAAGCTGATTACACTAAATATTCTACGGCCTAACTACCATGCTTTGTACAGATCACGGTTTTGCTTTTTCCAGATAATCCCTGTATGACCTCCCAAACCTGGTGGTTATAGAAACAGCTGGAAATTCATCCCAGGTTGTGCCTCCCCAAACCCATTCTCTCCCAGATATCTAATACAATGCTTAAGAACATTATCATAGTAACCAATACATGAATATTTTACATTTAACAGCCTCATGATCCCTGAAATATTTGCGAACTCAAGAACATTCCTTCTGTGCAAGTGGAGTTAAATAGGCCAGTGACAAAGAACACGTAAAATTAATGTTCCATAATGCTCATGAGAACTCAGTTAAGTTTTAGTTCTTACAATTCAGTAGTGTTTCACATGAGCCTATCGATGACCTGAAACCAAGCAGCAAAACTGACTTTGGAAAGATAGTAAGATATAATAAAACCCATGCAAGAGCATCATGACTTAATTCACTCGCCCCATTACTGACAATTCACACGGGCAGAAATTTTCAGGGTGTAAAAACACAGCAGGTCAAGGGCACACTAATGATGGAGGAGACAAAACCCATCCTCTCCTCTGGGTCCAGCTTAGTTTAAATTCTTTTCATCTGTGTCTTGCTTGCTGATCAAATACCATCCAAAAAAAGAGAAATGGATTTGTTTAACGGTATCTGATCACCAAATTTATATATATGAAAGACAGTATGAGTAGGGGAATGCAAATACATTTCTTCCAAGTATATCCATCTGAATGCAAGTTTTTGCCCTGGAAAGTTCATTTTGTCCTGGAAAGTTTGTTAGTTTTTTGGGTTGATTTTGGGGCTTGGTTCCCTGCCCCCCAAGATAATTAGTGATCAAACCAGCTGGATTTTACTGCACTAAAGATATGGGGGCCAAGAAGTGAAATATAGTCACGTTGCTTATTGCCCTGATCCTATCAAAGTTTTTATATCACTGATAAAGTAGAAATATTAGATTATAAGAAAACTAAATAATACATTTATCCAAAGGTCTGGTTCCCTATAGTGTGAAAGTAACTGGCCAATTTGGTAGGCCAGTAAGAAACTCAGAAAAAAAAAAAGTTTCTCCCATATAGCTACCACCCCTGGCATTTGTACAGTAACACACACTCAGCAAAGTTTAAAATAAATAAATTAATAATTTTTTTAAAAAAATCATATTCATTTATACAGGAGACAATATAAATATGCCCACAGAAGAGAATTCACTGCAGAAATAAAAACCTGCAAGGTAATATTATATTTATGGGGCCTCAGCAACATGATCCCAGTGAATATCAATTAGCCGTAACAAAATAATTAACAGTAGCCATGTATTCAATTAGCTGAATGTTGCACTTTAGTTGTAAATGAGATATTGGAACAGGTTCATTACTTCTTCACAAAGTAACTCTAATAAACAAAGCATTTGCTTGGGTGTTATTTAGAAAACAGCTTCAGAAGGTCACCTTTAAGGGACAGCCCATCTTCCCAAGACTACCCAAAATTAAAATCCAAAAAGAGACCACTAATATTAAATACAGGTTCTTCAGAATCACTAGGAAGTTGGACCAAGATTTAAAGGTCAACCTAGATTTCATTTTCAAAAGTAGTGCCTGGATTTAGCACAGCACTGGTATAAGCTTCCATCACCGGAGAAAGAGAGATCTACAAAAAAATTCCCGTGCATCGCCTCGGCCGTGGGCGCAGGGACACTTGCGGAGCGGTCCCATGCCGAAGCCAAACCCTGCTCGTGCTGGACACCACATACACATTCATTTTGTCCTTTGTAAGGTAGAGCAGAGCAAATAAACAGCTGACTGAAAACGTATGTTTAATAATTATCTTTAAAAAATAAAGAAAGGAATCCAGATAGCTGGATACAGCAAGGTTCGAGGTGTGGGCAGTCTATAATTGCTACTCTTCAAAGGGTCGCAGGGGATAAACCGTTATCAGGCAGTTTAGGAGAAGTCTGTAGGCAGATTTCAAACAGCTCTTAAAGCACTCGGCAGTCCCAGGCTTACAGCTGCCCCTCGGTGCAGACTTTGAGCTCCACATTCATTAACATCCACCAAGTTTACAGCAGAACACCGCTGAGGTGGCTTCGGTTTGCATTTTTCTGGCAAAGAAGAATAATCTGCTTCAAAGTAAGAGTTCAGTTTGACACTCATTTTGTAAATCGTTGTCAGCCATCCGAAAGCGCTCTGCCTAGGTCTCGCCAAGCTGCTTCATGGTCATGTCCTCATCACCCCACGAAAAACGTCAGAGGACGGGGTAAGTGGACAACCAAGGGACAGGCTCTCCCAAACCACACTCAAGCTGCGAGCGAGACCAGGCATCGGGGGCTGGAAGAGCACCCCGTCACAACGGCTTTACAAGGCTAAGCATTTCGTTTGACAAATCCCCTAACTAGAGCAATGAGGGCTTTTCTCATGGGAAAGGTCACATGAAATATCTACAGGCCTTCAGGCGAGCCCGTGTACTTTGAAGAAAAGGTTAATGGATTATATAGGCAAAAGAAAGCGGCAGCAGAGGGCTGGCCTTCAGCAGCTCCAGCAGCACGACCATCTCGCAGGAGAACCGCTGGCAGGTCAGGATGAATGTGACGCACCAGTACTACGAGAGAGCGGATCTCAAAAAATGATCTTTCACCATGACGTTGCTGGAGATTTTCCGTTTGTTTTGCACCTTGAGGTAGGCTGGATGAGCACATCTGTAGGTTAAAGCGGGGTGTGAATTCATGAGCTCGTTGATACCAACGTCACGTGGGCACAGAATATGTCACGTTGTAAAACAGTTGTTCAGCATTTGATGTCCACTAAATTGCTTTGCCCAGAAACCCTTTTGCAGTGGACTACATTCGCCCATCACATATAGCCCTGTGCATGCGCGTTTGCACGTTGATAAAATCAGATGAAAAAGGGTTGTTACTTGTATACTTTATTATGGTCAGCAAAACTACAATCTTCATTCACTGCATATAGTGTCCCAATAAAAATGATGCTCGGTTTCCACATTTAATATATGCTGGATTGCAACAGTTTTAAATTTTAACCTTCTGTTTCAACATATTAATACACACATCAGTCTGAATGGGCAATAGGAGTAACTTATGGATATTCTTAGGAAAATATGCTTCTCCCCCCCCCCCCCCCCCAAGTAATTTCTTTTTGAAGCTAGCGCTGTTCACAAAATCATTCCTAACCACAAAAAATGATCCAGACATATCACTTAAAAAAAAAAAACCAACCCTAGGTTAATTTCCACTTGTAAAGGTAGAGAATAGTTATGAATTACAAACAGCACCAACAACAATGCATCATAAAACATATTCTTTGACAACTGTAATTAAAACAAGCTTTTGTAATTACTAGTAAATGTGCTACAGTACATTTTCTAAAAATAATGAAGTCCTAAAAGAATCAGTAGTGCAGATAAAAAAGATCACATTCAGAGGCGGCTAATGGAGAAAATGAAAAAAATTGAATTTACAAACAAGTTACGATCTAGTCTTTACAGAACATGTGACATGAAGCTTCATTTACTAAATCTAGTTATAGACCAAAGGAGAAAAAAAACACAAAAAGAGTTATGGATTCCAATTTCTAATGTAAGCCACAGGAACATGCAACTGAAATGCAGAGGAACATTGCTCTCCGCAAAGACCTACGTTCGTTGATGTTCTTGTCCCAACAAGAAGAGCTCCAATAACAAGTTAGAAGTAAAAAGCTGAACAAGGAAAATGTGGGACACCTGCTGAAGGAGGTGGATGATTTAGGGAGAGTAGACACATATAGCTGAGATACTCAAAGGGAACTCAGGAGGTCATGTAGTTCCTGCTCAAAACAGGGTCAACTAAGGGACCTGGTACCTCAAGGCCGTATCCATCTGGGGTTTGAAAACCTCCAGGCATGGAGACTGACCAACCTCTACGGAGCCTTCTTCATCAGCAAGGTCTCCCAGGCTGTATGTGTAGAGACAGGGTTCAAGGTGGAGAAGCAGTAACAGCAGTAGATAAGTACTGAGTCATTAGTCACTTGAGAGGACTCCAGGTCCTTTCCAGCCTGACTTACTTTATGATCCTGCCCCCAAAACAAGAATCACACAATTGTACCAAGCTACTATGAAATGAGCAATATGAGTACTAAAGAAAAGCTGCACTTAGCACCAAACTCCGCTCCTCACTGGGTGAACCATCTGGTTTGTTCAGTTTGAAATCAACAGATTCTGAAGATTTTATTTTCTTGAAAATAACAATTAAAATACATTCATGACTATTATATTCATTAGCAATATGCTGAAAAACCTTCTGTTTCCATCCAATCATAGTTCAAAGAAAAAAGAGATGCTAAACAAATCTGTATTACATATATGCATGTCAATGGGAATAAAAGAAAGGCATGACTTATTTCTGAAACTGTGTACATGCTTTTCATTTAACTAACACAGTCCAAAAAGATCAAACATTTTAAAGACTATCTGTACTGCTGCCAGGTATTTGTAGCAATTCAAATAATGTCTATAACCATTTCTGACAGCTTCTGATGTTTCAGTCTTATGTCAAATATGCACAGTTTTCCAGTAATCTTAAAGAAGCATAGACTGCTCCGTCTGAGCCAAAGTGGATTTCTCTATATAAAAATGGAGCAAGAGAACTATTATCCTGTAAAATTCAGGAAAAACAACTGCTAGTAAACTGATTTAGGATTACGTTCTACTTCCATCTTTGTTGCTATACCGCTTTTCTAGTAAGTCATAAACATTTGTGTCCTTTTTTACTGTGTTCAGAATTGATCTAATGATAATTTTACAGAAGTACTTTGAAATTCCTGGATGAAATGAACAACAGAAAGATAAAGAAAAGGTATTAGTTAGCACTGTGAGCCAATGTTTGATGTACTTTAAAACAATACATCATGTAAAACAAAGGAAAACATGAGGAACCACAACCCTTCCAGAAGGTGTTCTCACTCCAGATCACCACTGAAGTCCAAAAACAAGTCAGTAAGAAGAAACTTGCACCTCAGTTGCCCGATACCTAAATATTCAGACCAGAGAAAATTTTGAAATCTTCTAAACTTTTTATCAGGAATCCAGCATCATTTGTCAACACTTTGGTATTATATTATTATATTTTTAAAAGCCACAACTTATTTCTTTCGCCTTGTAAACTGAAGATTCAGTAGACTGAAGATAAACAGTGAAATAATTCTTATAGATGCTGCACTAATATAAGCAATGAAAACTCAACATCACATTGAAGCGCACTTCAAAGTCAATCTCATCTGAAATCCCATAGAAAACTTAATGTATCCTCTGTTTATTAGAGGTCTAGCAGTGTCAGGGACTGCACATTCTCCAATGTTATTTTCCATCTGCAAATACCCTACTTCTTGTATCAAATGATCAAAACTATACATGAATTGATATAATTTCCTTCCAACACAAGCTGCATCATTGGAACTGGCTGCTCAATCTGTTATCCTGGTAACCAATTTCCACTAAAGGCAAAAAATGATGAAGCCCAAGTAGGTAAATCCACTTTTGAATACAAAATAAGAGTACATTTATTTCTTCTCAGCTATTCAGGTTATTGATTTCTGCTTAAGACACAAAACTGAATCACTTGTAACTACATCATGTGTTTCTCAATTTGAAAGATACAATATAAGCAGTACCTTCATTTCTGGATGTTCAAGAAGGCACTGCTTAAAAATACTTTTAAAACAATAGATTATCTGTATGGTTTTGGAAATTAGATCTTGTTAAATTGAACTCTTCACTTTAGTAATAAACAAACCATCAAAACTGATTGACTGTCTTTCAAATAATGCAGCCATACTGTTTACCATTACTCCAAAACAGAGAGATTTTCCTAATCAGCCTGATAAAAAACCAACTGCAAATAGTAGGTAATTTAAGACAGAAGGTGTAACTCGGCAACAAGCTAATCTTTTAAATAGGGCATATGAATTAACAGCAAAATATTTAGGTATTTAACCTCAGCATTGCCAAGGGAGTATCATTTTTGCCCATTTTGGGAACACTACAGCTTTCACAAAAGACCTCCCAACAAGATACACAAAAAATTGACACAGTAAAGAAAATATTTATAGCTAATTGGTATGTCACATACATCAAGGCTATACAAAAGTTAGCCCACTGAATAAGTCATTGCTTTAACTCTCCTGTTTCATTCTTTGCAACACTTTGATAACTCAGTTCAAGCAAATAATAGGATGTAGTTCTTGTCATTGTATCTCTAAAGCATTTAACTAAGTGAAAATCCTATGTGATAAGAAAAGTTACTATACCTGTTTAAATTATTAAATACAAACAAACATCCAGCAAAACTAGAAAGCAAAGCCTTCGCAGAATGGGGCGAAATGGCAGGAAGCATGTGTGGGGATACAGCAAGATTTAATGCTCCTTGTATTTTAATTAGCAAATTACAATGCTGGTCTTTCAGAATTTTCTTTTAAGTTTTAGCAACTTAGTCTGAAATAAACCCACAAGAGAATTACTGCCTTGAGCAGAGTACCTCTGAAAGGAGCTGGGATTGATTTATGTATTGATTATTGGGGAGCATCTTCCTTTTATATAATCCTATAACATGTGTCATTGAATTTCTGTGTCCAACTTCCATTCATTTCACTTTTATTTCTCTTCTCATTTGATTGCAGAGTCTCTAGGGCCCAGCCTGGAAACTCACTACACATCTGTGCAGTGTTTAACATAATTATACTTCAAGATCTGCTGGTGTTTGTATTATTCTAACAGAAATAAATAATATTCTAAGCACAGAAAATATACAAAATTGATGGAAAAAGCAGACTTAATACAAGACAGTAAGGGAGACAAACACTTGATTTTTGTAAAGACCATGCTGGAAAAACAAATGAAAATAATTCAAAAAAATTTTTTTAAGTCCTGCCCACTTCAGATGGCATATATCTGAGTGTGCTAGTAATTTGGGACTGAGCAACTAGAAAACCCCCAAACTTATAAATATCATTTCCTAATTGGAGGCAGGAAATATATTTAAGAGACGGTCTGATGCTAACATTTCTATTCCTTACTCCAACATCCTTGTCATGTAAATTTGTTGACATAACGTTTAGAGTGATTAACATCGCAGGGCAGAGACTGGCTGTTACAAAAACATGGTTCTACATTTTACGATATTTTTTTCTCGCAGTAGGAAAGAATAAAACAATTGTCTAATGGGATACTCAAAAATAATTCAACAATATCTTACACCAAAAAAAAAGTAAAGCAAATTAATCATAAAATCCAATTAAATGCTCAAAGGTTTAATAAAAATTACTGGATAGAAATGGCCAAAAAGGTCAAACCAGAGAAGATTATGTGGTCAATGTCCCACGTTTCAGGCAGGTTACAACTGAGATGACTTCAGTCATCTAGAGAAAGGGACACGTTGAGATGATCGCAACTGGAGACCTTAATTCATGGAGACCATGTAGAACATCACAAGAAGCTGTTTAAGTTACAAGGACCAAGCAGCCTGAAGACAGGCAGGATCCAATGAGGATGAATGGAAAAGTCTGGAAGCAAAAGCCTGCACCAGCCACATGAAGCATTTTGATTCTGATTGTAAAACCCCCAGAGAAAGACTTTATATTCCTGCAAGCAAGCCAATAAAAACTTGTCCCGTGCGTACCAATAGCTAAATAAAAACAGAAGGAGATTTATGAAGGAAAGGGAAAAGAGAAGACAGCACCGGACCAAAATTGCATTATTTGACATAGACTAAATAAACTCCCAGATCCTCCTAGAGCTCTGGTCACTACAGCCAAAAGCTTCAGAGAAGAAGACCAAAACCATCAGAAGTGCTTTGTGTATGTAGAAGGGTACATGATAGAGGTATACAAAATAATTAAATGTTCAGAGAAGGTGAGTCAGGCTCTCTTATTTACACCCTTCTCATAATACAAGACCGAGGAGATATTCAGTGAACAGTGAAATTGAAAAGCAACAAATTTGAAACCAATTAAATGCATAATTAACCTGCAGAACTCATTGCCACAAGTTATCAGTGAAGCTGATCGCTTAGCAAAATCCAAAAAAGTTTAGATGTTTGCATTAACTCTGAAAACATCCGCAGTTCTACCTATAAGGTAGCTGAGACTCTGGATTCCTTTGAGGACCATAAACCTCATCATTCTGACAACAACTAAAAAGACTGGAGTCTGTCACATGTGGATTAGAAGAGATTAGGAGGAAACTCCCTGTCCTTTTTGTACCACCTGTACGTTACAAAGTGCCTCCTGAGAACTACTTTGTTTCTTGTGGTGTATGACAAAAACCATTATTTGAGTCAAAAATTTCAGCTGCTTTCAGTCAGCTGCTGTGGCGCTGTATTTACATAACCAAGAAAGAAAAAAAAGCCTTAAATAAGCCTTGTCAACTTTTTTTTCCCCCACAATCAAGATGATAATTTATATAGGGATTACACAGATCCATAGAGAAAGCTTCAAGAAGCCTTCTCGCAGAACTGCCTCCATTTGTGTGTTGGTAACAGCTAAACAGTGTAAGGATGCAATGTTGAATGAAACTCAAGGTATAAACCAAAACAAAATATCTAATCAGCAGGGGAAAAAAAATAGCTAACAAGTAAATTTAAATACTGCTGAGACAGAAACCAGAATGCTGAACTGGTTCAAATGACTTGTGCAGAAAGAAAGACTGCAGAGTTCCTCTGCTCAGCGCTTTTCCTACCATTAGCCTTATTGTTCTTCAGACAGAGAAATCCATGCAGCAAAAAGCACAGTCTTCCAGTGTGAAGAAGAGAAAAAGTGCTGAGAAGCACACTGAAGACAAGGACAGCAAATCCATGCTACGAGTTTACCAAAGCAAACCAATACAGATGGCTCCTCTAGCCTCTCCCTTCCCATTTCTGCTCTCCCTCTTCTTCTCTTTACTTTCCCAAACAAACATAAAACCAGCAAATTGTCACAGCTATAACTTATGCTCTGCTTTGACACTGCAGCTGCTTGAATAACTATTAAAGGTGAGTAGAAAGTAGGACTGTAATTTCAATCTAAATAGTAAGAAGTCAATCACTTGAAAATCAAATATTACCACTGTAAAGGCTGGATAGAAATGGATGAGAATGTCCCACTACGATCCATCACTAGATAAACTATGAATTACCGTGTTGGTTTTTCTTATTGTTTATTGCTGTATCACAAATAGAGCAGCTCAACCTTAGACATCGATTAGGATTCAGCTGTGTTCAGTGCTGCACAAATGCAACACGGACAATTAGTGGAGAGAAGAACACCTGTGAGATTTAATGTAATATATATTCAAGAGACAAGAGAGTAAGGAAAAGACCACAGACAACAATTAACATCCAGTAAGCCACATTTGGGGAATTTTTCCATTCCTAGAGAGTGAGAGTGGTAGAAGGCACAGTAACAAATTGGCTATGCTTGTGCATCTGTCATTATAACTTCCAGAGATGTTATCAGTCATCAGGCCTATCCTGATAGTCACTACTTTTTGTTTGTTTATAGTTTTAAGCAGAAGAGAATTAGGGTTCCAATGCAAACAGCTTCTGGCTCAAGGGCATTCCCTATCCATGAAGTCCAACACGTGCCCTGACTGCATCTCAAGCAACGTGACCCAAACCGGAGCACGCACGGTCCTGGGGTGCAGGAGCATGAGCTGTGCCCTCAGTTCAACTGCTCGTGCACCCTCAGACAAGATTTCTTGCCTCCTCTTTTCCTTTTTCAGGGCGTCGGTGCTGTTTGCAAGGAGTCTGAGGGCTCTCTGTACAGTGCTTGGAGAATCTACAACCCATCCATTTTATAAAGGAATACTATTATTTTAACATGACCATTTTACGTTGTGGGTGAGAAAGTCTGCAAGTGAAAGCAAGCACTTAGAAGTGCTTTATAGAAAAGTGGCTTCATCCCAGTCAATAGAATGCTTCAGGAAAATATAAGCTGCCAAGTACTTATATAATAATGGCAAAAAAAAAAAACCCTCTTACATTTTGGGAGTTGCTAAAACATGTCAATTTTACACAATCTTTTGTGTACTGCCCAACATTCTGAGTGCTAGAAAGCAAAGCTCTTCTCTGAATTCGTGAAGTTGGTTTTTTTTTTTACTGCATTCTTAAACCTTATTTGTCATGCAATACAGACTGTTCTAGCCCGCAGTGAGAATTAGTGCTTAATTTTCTAAACGTGGAGAGACATACCAACTACTTGCAGAAGTAATGTCACTGGTATTTGCATGAAATTGAGAATAGCAAAGAATTGTTAAAATTAGATTAATTCAGAAATGGTAGAAGAGTTAACAACTTTTCTCTGTCCTTACAGTGGAAGGGGGAAAAAAAAAAAAAAGAGATTCTGCCGAACAAAACATGACTGATCATAAATAGGCAAAAAGATCTAATAAAATGTTTATTCATCCCTCATAATACAGAGTACATGACACCCTGTTGAGGTTTCAGGTTATTAAACACGATATGGCTCTGCAATGAAACGAGAAGAAAACCTGGACTAGGAATTGAAGGACTTTCCCATGTCTTCCAAGTCCCTTGATCTGGTGTCAGATAAATACAGAAGTCATGGTGACAAGATCAAGGCAGATTGACTGGAAGATTGACTGAAAATGTCAGGAAAGGGCAGAACTCTTGTTTTATCCACTTCCCCCCCCTCCCATTCTGTCTCGTGAATTGTAAGGTAAGCCAGATTTCAGAGACAAACAACAGAAAAAAACATATAATTGACTTTCTGTGTGCTTTTCTTGGAATATTTTTTTTAATTTTTCTTCATTCATGAGTGCAAGCATCTAAAGCCACTCTGAAGAGATACTGCTTTTTTATAATGTTGAGTCTAGAAGAGTAACACACACAATATAGGTTACAAGATTTCAAAATGGAATTCAAAAGAAGAAAAACATTATTGCACTGCAGAAAAGAAGAAATGATATATATATTATATATAGTTTATATATATAATTACATTTAATTAGCTTGCTACTATCTGCAAGATATCACATCTAGCTGCAAGGTAACACAGCTACTCAAGTTTACCCGATATTCTACCTTTATTTAACACTGATACACATGCCCAGGGATGGAGAGGCTAAAGAACTGCATTTCCAACAGAAATCGCATTTTTCTTATAACAGAACTCATTGTGTAGCAATCTCTGACCACTCAAACTTACATAAAAATTATTTATATGCAAGAAAATACTCACAGACATCTTCTGGTACATTTATCACCATGTAGTATGATTCTGCTAAATTTCAATGACTTAAGAAGATGAGGTTCAGTTAGTTATCGAGTGAGATAATACAGCAAAGTCCATGTTGACCACTGTAGCAACTGATACGGTTTAATTTCAGTGAGTACTGGATCAGTACTTCAACAAGGTGCTAAGGAAATGCAAGACTGTTTTCAAATGGGACATAATACCAGTGTCCTAACCACGTGTCAGTAAAATGTCTGAAGTCCTCCTGTAAAAATTGGGTTCCCCCATTCCCCTAACCAAATGTCAGCTTTATTAACTGTAATCTACCTTTCCAGATTCAACAGGCAGTCTCCAGCGATGACTATTTTTCATTTCTTTCTTTATGCTATTGAACACTATTAGACGTCTGCCACATTCTACTTTCACAGCCTCAATTTATAGGTGGAGGAAGCAATATATTTACATGCAGAAGGTAAAATGTATTCGGGCACTGAAATACTGACAAGGTAACTGTGGTAGAATCACAAGTGTTATTACCGCTGGTGACATACAGTCCAAGCCCAGCTCAGACACACTCCAAAGGACAGATGGAGGCATGAATCTACGTTATGCAGAATATCATCACAGATGCATAAATTCAGCTCCTATAAACTAAAATTAAAGGAAGTCTTGTTTGCTTTTATGAAGCTTTAATCTGTAACACATAGCGAGCAATATTTTTTTTAATGATGGGGAAATAGTCTCGTATTTCCTCTTACTTAACTGGAGTCAATAAAAAAAAAAAGGCCAAAGCAGTTTTCCCTGAAATTTAAGCTGTAAGGTTTTACTATGGTAGAAAAAACTAATTTTAAGACAAACCTATATTTTTTTAAAATCTGTAACAAAAAGAACAAAACACACACGGTCCATGGCCCATGTAAACAGGGCCAAAGCTGCTGCCAAAGCCTATCTCACTCCAAGAACTAGAGAAATATTCTAGGTAACATATTTTTACTCCAAAATAAATATTCTAGTACCAAACAAGCATATTTTCAGGGAATGTTGGAAGTAACATTCAGAATGCCCAAATTAAAGTAGAGCTAATAGTGTAGCTATGACTAAGGGACATAAGAAACGCAGGCAGGGATTTGGACTTTTTAGTTACATTGAATGCTACAGCTGGAAAGCAAATATACCTTTTCCAGGCAAACAGGCTTTCCCCCACCCCGCACCCCAAGTATATTACTTCACACATATTTGTATGCGTGTGTGTATATATCTATGTATTTATCCATTTTTATATATGCATACGTATAAAAAAACCACTTATTCTTCATAACATGATCTCAAAAATAACAACCTACAGTGAAGATCTTAAATGTTTGTTCTCAAAAAGTAAAGGATTAAGACAAAATAAAAGGTTTCTACAAAGTACTATGTGAAAAATTTTAATTGGCACTTTGTTAAAAAGCAGTTTCTTTTTGAAGCCTAAAACTTTTTCCATTCTTATCCATGTATATAAGGCTTCCAAATGATACCAGGATTGCCTGTGAATCAAAATACATAAAGAGCACTGGTAGGGAGGGAATGGTGTAAGTAACAGGGGACAAAATTTTCAAAAGGATCAGCATTTTTATGAAAACACTTAACAGCAAATTTAGTGGGACCAAGACCAGACCTAGATACTTCTGCAGGGGTGTTTTGTTTGTTTTTAATATGACAGGGAATATCAAAGAAACTGAATAGCTTCCCCCAAAATTTCAAAGCATTAACACAAGCATTTTCAAACTGCTAAAACATGGCAACTGTATCTACTTTAAATGCATTTATTGTGCAACAAAAAATAAAATCAGAAGACACACAGAAAAAGATCTACCCTAGTAGCTACAGGCTCAAAAGGATAATGCACATAGAAATAGTTCAAACCAGCAGATAGGGAGTATAAGCACAGGTACGCTCAGGGTCTTCTGAGCTACATGGGAGCAATAGCTTTTATCATCATATTCCCTGCCTATAACTTAGCTTTTCTATCTAATATTTATGGGAGGAATAATTCTGACAAATATTTTATTCCTCTGTCTGCTTGTAGACATACACAGCTTCAAAAGCAAAAAGCCATTCATCCCAGGCTGAGTGCCAGAGATGGCGTGGGTAAAACCGCAGTCACAGCTAATCTCCTGCTCCAGGCTACCTGAACCTCCTCAGATGTTATTCTCAGATCAAGACTGGGATATATGAGGAAGACACAGAAAAGCAAGAAATGTGGAAGTATTTATTAAGGGCAAAACGGGAAAAAACAGAAGGATCCTGCAACAGAATGTGGAGGGCTGATGTAATCCTCCCCCTGAAGGCTACAAAAGATCTAGAAGTTTCACCAGACGGCTAGGAAGGTGGGTGAGGAGGTAGAAGGCATACTCCGACCAAACCAAGTCAGAGAAAGATCTGGGGCCAGCATCCCACGACTGGGGCCAGCGCTGCTGGGGAAACCGAAACTCATGCTAGAGACGAGGAAGATTATTTTCTCTTCATTTCCATAGGGCTAAAAACCAAGCCCTGCCTTTACCAGTACACCAGGTATCATGCAAGAAAGAGCACAAGGTTGCGCAGCTCTGCAGCATGGTGGGACCTGGGATACTGATGGAAGAGGCTTCTCCATATCTGATTTAGCTTGGCAAATATTCATCTTTGAACAGAAGCATGGCAAATGGAAAGAAGTAGGACATCGTTTTAAAAAAATCAAATAAATTGTGACTGGTAATGCAGCTTGAGAACTGGACAAGGTAAGGAGGTGGGACAGAAGATGACCTCTCCACTTTTTCACCAGCAACTGAACCCCTCAAAGATGGCATGCAGGAGATGAGAAAAACTTTTTCGGTCTACACAACCTCTAAAAATGAGATTTATGATACACCATCAAGGAAAACTACCAAAAAGGAGCAAATCAAGCAGAGATGATGATAGTGCCTGCAGAAAAGTTTCAGCTGAGGGTCTGAGGGTGGCTGGCAGCACCAGATGGGGCTGCACACTGTCAGAGGACATTGGTAACAAAATACCAAACTATGATTTGAGAAACCGATTTATCAAAGCACACTTCTGAATTGCAATTGGAGGGGGGGCCTCTTGGGAGTTTCCTTGTTTTCTAATGCATTTTTTATTGGTAAGATATTGATGGATTTTCTTAAATTAAGATGCAGGCACAGCATGAAGCAGCGAAAGATACAATCGTGCTGCTGTTTTCCTCATGATGTCTGAAGTAAAAATATTTCTAATATTTTCAGAGCTAGAAAAAAGATATGAAATGTTCAGAAATTCATAATTACTCTTGTAAGCAACTCAAAGATTGCCTTGGTATTAAAAAAAACTCTGGATAAAAAGGAATAAAAACATCTAAGAGACTAAGATAAATGGAATAGGTTAATAATTTGTATTATCTTATCACTAAAGTTTATACAGTAATAAAACCATAATGGCAAGGAAATTTAGATTTAAAAGAGAAATCATGTCTACAACCTTACCCACTGTTCTAAATATTAAATTTAAAAAAAAATAATGATCTGCTTATTAACAATATCATATCAGAAACACAGTGGAGAGTGAGGCTATCTCCCCATTTATTTTTAAACTATTCCCACTACTAGTACTCATGGCTTAATGCAAGCACCCTTTGCAATAACATATTATGGCAGTGAATCAATAAAACTCATTATCATAAACCCTGACTCCACTCTGCCCTACTACTTTCTTCCCAAAACACTAATCTACTTGTAAACCCACAGGAAAAATAAACTACATGCCACCGTTGCCTACATTTGAAACAGGAGACCTCAAACATTGCTTCAGACCTGTGGCTTAAAAAGCAAAGCTGTGCAGGTATCCTCCTTTCTGGTATCGCTGGTGGTGGACCCAATGCTCCTTAAAATGTTTCATGAAGAAAGAAAATCATGTCAAAGAACTGAGCTACAAACACTCCTCATTTAATAGTTTTGAGTGCTTCTTGTTAGCATAGCCTGTTTTTATGCTTTAAACGAATTACAAATTTTTTTTTAGAACTATGAGCATATTTTTATTTATAAATAACAACAACAAAAAAAAGCAAAGCATTCAGCATGCAATAATAACTAACCATCCCAGTGCCACATGCCTTGAGAGAGATCTAAGAGAGGAACAAATTAACTTAATCCTATTACTTTAAGGTCCAACACTGAAAAGAGCTGCTGAACACTCGTGGTGAACCTGTGTCACTTTGATCTTCATTGCAACTTAAAAAGCAAAATGACATGCTCAAATGAAAATCATTTGTAATGGATGAAAACAGGGCAGAGCACTCCATGGATTAAATGTGTTTAGGAGAGTCAGAGGGTGAAAAATAAATAAAAATTACAATTTTCTACAGCCCTCTTCCCCCATCTCAGATCCTTTTCTCACATGCAAGCTCCTGCTTCCCAAAATTACTTTTAGTCACTACATATACGAAAACCATAGTGAAAAGTATGCACATTAAAATATCGGTTGTTCCTAATATATCATTCTGTAGCTGACTCAAATACAACTGTGATTAAACAAGTAAATCAAACTAGAAACAGAAGCATGAACTTTTTTTCATGTTGTAAAATTAAAAACTGGAAGGGTAAGAGTTTCATTTTTCGACCTCTTAGTACTGCAGGGTGAACCTAAACTCATTCCTCCGTATTTCACTCTCTATTTCTAGAAAGACAAAATGACATGCGACTATTTTAATAGAGTATTTGACAGGCTGCTACAAAAGGATGCTCTGAATGCACAGCAAAGCTCACTCTTATATATATCCAAGATAATATGACATACATTAAAATTAAAATATGCTGATAATTTGACCTCGGGGTACCTTACAGAGTTTGTGTTTTCAGAACCCATTTTTACTCAGTTGTGTGTACTCCAAGTAGTATCTTAGTGATGATTATGTTAAGATCTCTATCATAAGCCTATGAAAATACCGTAATTCAAAATATAGTTTGTGGGTGGGGTTTTGTTGGGGTTTTTTCGGTTTGGTTTTTTTTTCAGAACTAAGCTTTTGACTGTTTTGATCTTCTTAGAAGTATTACTAAAAAGAAATTTGAGAAAAGAAAGCAACCTGGTCTACCTGAGTCTGTTTTTAGCAGGGGGTTTAGACTAGATTACCTCCAGAGGTCCTGTCCAACCTCAGCTGTTCTGTAATTCCACAAAAATATTTTTGCTTTTCTTTCTGAATAACTGTTAACTACTTATAGTTGGCAGTCCTACTACTCACATTTTATTCATTTCTGGCAGATTTGAAGTTGGCAAGACTGAACTGTATATACTGCTTTGTTAACTACCTACCCATCGGAAATACCAGCACAGCTTTGGGTACAGTGACTGTTAGCCACCCAACTACCAGCTTCTGCAGAAAAAGCACTTTATCAGCTGCTTCTTTAACAGAAGAGACTTTTAAAACTTGCATGTGCTACAGGCAAACTGCAGATAATAATTTCATTCTTAATATCTGCAGATATAAAGAAAAAGAACACCTGTTTAAATGATGTTGCAAAGTGTTTGCAGAATTCTCAATTCTTCAGTTTGCTCCAGTAACATTTAGGAGCAGGCTGCATGCATCAAGCTGTGCTAAACACCCCGAACCTCAAGTTCATGGCTCTTTTATTAAGAGACAAAATAATTGGCAATTTGGGGTTATCTGCTTCAGTAGCCATCCCTGGAAAAGTATCACTCTTTAAAAATTATTCACTCTAAGAAGTCAAGAAGCTGAGGCACTTAAATCACCAGCTGTTTCTCCACCCACACCAAAATGCAATGTAAACATCTGGCTCGAGTCCTGCAAGTATAACAGAAACCCAAAATCACAAATGCAACCGAAGCACTATGAGAAATAATCTGTACTCAGGGCTGGTAAAAATTAGGATCTTCAAGAGGACCTCAGGAGTTTTTTGCTTTTGTAAGTCTGTCAAGGTTGGTTTAAAATATTTATGGAAGCCTTCATCTTTGTCTAGAACTCACCACTATTGCCTGATTCTGGAACACCTTTCTTCTGTAGCAGAAAAAGAGTTACAAATGAGCTCATATTTGCAAGCAGAAGTTAACAAATCAGTTCAACTAAAACAAACTTAGTCAACAAACCATATCTGATCACAGAACATAGGCATTTGGTCTGAAATTATCAGTTTGGTAGGTTCCTAATGTATGTCCTTCCTTTAGCTCCACTATCAAAAAAATTCACCTTTTACACCTAGAGCCCAAAACAACCACAGGGAGAACAAAATGCATATTACTTGAGGCCTAACTGTGGCATAGAGTTTACTTATACCATAACATAGCTTTTCTTCATCTGTAACATTAGAAAATTCTCACGTGTATGTTGCAGGCAGGAGACAGTAATTTGGTGGTTTCCAGATGAAACAACATTTCACAAGGGTTATGCATTGTACAGGCTTTTTAATTACATTTTGTGAGCATAATTCTGCTATCCATTAAAGACCACATCATTTGTAAAAGGGGAAGCATCTTTGTCATCTGCTCAACCTTATGTTAACTCACTGAAGGCTGGAGGCACTGGGAGAAGTTCAGGGCACCACCTGCAAGAGGGAACTAACAAGCTGCTTTAGCAATACAATTTAACGAAGGGTTTTTACTGACCATGCCAACGATGCCTACATTTGGGAGGGCAAGACTGGCTTTCCCTACAGCAGAAGTTTGCCACTTGCTTAAGAAATCCTCCGAGCAATTTTGACTGCTCTCAAAATGAAAACAAGTATTGATGAAATCTTCCTAGCTCCCAACTACATTTGCCATTTCTGTCTATGAAAGAGTATTGCAAACCTGGTGGAAAACAAACTGTGAGAAGTCCAATACGTCCAGAACATGGTAATTTATCTCATTTTATTCCAAAATACAGAAGTTGTCCATGTCGTAGAGAATAATTTACACCAACTGTTATACAGAATACACCCAAATGATAATGGAAGGTCATGCAAACAGAAGTTAAATGCAGGAGATGTGATTATGGAAGGAAGGCTCAGTTTGCTGAAGCTTATTCTCTGAAATTACTTGCTATCTCAGCTATCATCTACACTCACCAGTTTAAGGTTACAGTCTAGTTTCCTCAAAGAATTTTTTAATAAATGCAGCCCTTAATTTTGCTGAGCTAATAAACAAGATATGAAAACAGCTGACTGAAACAAAACTATCTTTTAAAATTGAATTGCCATTACATGTAATACTGAAAAATAGAAATAAAATTATAGAAGTTCTGTGTACAAAACATTGTCCCCAACCACTGAGTCAACAAGCCTGAAAAAAGTCAATTCCAGGTAATTTTCCATGTTTCTAAGTACTGTATAAGAAGCACTGTGAGAAAGAAAACCTCCAGACTCACAAAATAAACTTGCATGCATGTAGAGTTCTTCACGGGCACATTAAAAAACAAACCAAAAAGAAAATACCTATGCTGAGGAAACAAGTGACTCTACAGAGCTATAGTGCAGGACTGAAATTGGTACACTGAATGTCATGCATGTGCTTTAGCTGTCCATAGTGGTAGACAAAATTACTTTTTATCATTAAAAATACTCTTTCCTTCTGAAGTGCAAGATATTATTAGCCTAAGTCATTTTCACTCTGTTTTTATTACACCCAGCTTGAATTTCCAAAGAAAAAAATATTTTAAACACTAAATACTTGCTAGAATACCTCTATTTGTAAACATTTATTGTAACTAAATATAGGGTGCTTGTATTTTACATATTATCACACCCTCCAGCTTTAGAATAATTCCCCCCCAAGCAGAAAATAAATAACAACCAACTACTAATAGGGAAAAGACAAAACATTCTCTATTTGCTTCCTGAAATATTTTTCTCTTAAGTAAAGCCTGTCAGTTTATATCCCCTCAATCCCTTCTCATTGCCATTTCTGACAAAATATATTAACGATGAATTCTGAAAATTAAAGCAGTGAGGTTGCTGCACTGCAGGGAATTGCCACATGGGGGATTCCAAACTGATGGGAATTACATAGGAATTCACCGGGGGTGGAGGGAGACAAGAGATCAGGACATGGCAAAGGTACAAAATACCATCTTTACTTTTTCAAATGTCAGGTCAAACTATATGCATTTATACAGATGTCTTACATATTTCTCACTAACCTTCTGCTCTAGAAAACTGTATTGGGTTTTTTCCCCCCTCTGAAGCTAGACCTATATTTGTATATTGCTTCTAGCAGTATAAAAAGATAAAAATCACTAATGTAATGTATTTTCAGTATTTGAATCTTTTCTATTTTGCAGACATATCAACTGGAAAAAAATTATATACATGTAAATACACCCACCCATGCACAAATGTATGCATGCAGATTAGCACATATTTCAAATCTGTATCTCATACTCAGTATTTTCAGCATTAATCCAAGAACTCACATTTATTCACACCTAGCAGTAAGTCTGAGATCTGAACTAAATCATGTTTGAGAAATCTCATTCTTTAAGCAAATGAAATTAGGGACTGTGGGTGCAGGAAGGAGAAATGGTTTTTCTCCATAACTGCCACTGGTACCAATAATTTGGGTTCTGATTTGTATTTTTGTACTCCCAATTCCTTTAACTTCCATTACAATTTTAGCAGTGCTCAGCATACAGGTGTCAGCTTCTCATAAAGAAAAAAAGAGACCGTCTAATAAATGAAACTGCAATGTCCAAAAAAATTTATTGTATAAAGTAAGCAATAGAAGACTGATAAAACCACCATTTTTTCAACATTATATAACAATGGCCATTAATTTTACTATATTACCAATTCAGAAGTAAATATTTCTAAAGGCCAGTATTTGATAAAAGATGCACTTCTATAAGTGTTATTTTAAACAGGATTTTAGATCCAGCCTCAGCATAATACAATAAATTATAGAACCATAGAATCATAGAGCCATGTAGGTTGGAAAAGACCTTTAAGATCATCGGGTCCAGCTATTAAGCTAACACTGCCAAGTCCACCACTAAACCATGTCCCTGAGCACCACATCTACACGTCTTTTAAATACCTCCAGGGATGGTGACTCCACCACTTCCCTGGGCAGCCTGTTCCAATGCTTGACAACACCTTTGGTGAAGAAATTTTTCCTAATATCCAATCTAAACCTTCCCTGGTGCAACTTGAGGCTGTTTCCTCTCATCTTAGCACTTGTTACTTGGGAAAAGAGACCGACCCCCACCTGGCTACACCCTCCTTTCAGGTAGTTGCAGAGAGCGATCAGGTCTCCCCTCAGCCTCCTTTTCTCCAGACTAAACAACCCCAGTTCCCTCAGCCGCTCCTCAGAAGACTTGTGCTCTAGAACCTCCAATGGCTTCGTTGCCCTTCTCTGGACACGCTCCAGCACCTCAAGGTCTTTCCTGTTGTGAGGGGCCCAAAACTGAACACAGGACTCGAGGTGCGGCCTCACCAGTGCCCAGTACGGGGGGACGATCCCTGCCCTGCTCCTGCTGGCCACACTATTTCTGACACAAGCCAGGATGCCGTTGGCCTTCTTGGCCACCTGGGCACTTGTGTGCGTCTAAGTGGTGTAGTAGGTCATTAACCATTTCCCCTTGGATTATGGGGGCTTCATTCTGCTCCCTGTCCCTGTCTTCCAGCTCAGAACAAGTGGTCTTAGTATTAAAGACTGAGGCAAAGAAGGCATTAAGTACCTCAGCCTTTGTCACTATGTTTCCCCTCACACCCAATAAAGGATGGAGATTCTCCTTAGCCCTCCTTTTGTTGCTAATGTATTTACAGAAACATTTTTTATTGTCTGATTAAGTTCTAGCTGGGCTTTGACCCTTCTAATTTTTTCCCTGCAGAACCTCATGACATCCTTGTAGTCCTCCTGAGTGGCCTGCCTCTCTTTCCAAAGGTCATAAACTCTCCTTCTTTTCCTGAGTTCCAGCCAAAGCACTCTGTTCAGCTAGACCAGTCATCTTCTCCACCAGCTCGTCTTTTGGCACATGGGGACGGCCTGCTCCTGCGCCTTTAAGATTTCCTTCTTGAAGAATGTCCAGCCTTCCTGGACTCCTCTGTCCTTCAGGACTGCCTCCCAAGGGACTCTGCCAACCAGGCTCCTATACAGGCCAAAGTTTGCCCTCCAGAAGTCCAAGGTGGCCAAGTCCTGCTGACCCCCTTCCTTACTTCTCCAAGAATCGAAAACTCTATCATTTTGTAATCACTGTGCCCAAGACAGCCTCCGACCACATCACCCACAAGTCCTTCTCCGTTCACAAACAACAGGTCCAGCAGGGAGCCTTCCCTCGTTGGCTCCCTCACCAGCTGTGTCAGGAGGTCATCTTCCACACACCCCAGGAACCTCCTAGACTGTTTCCCTTCTGCTGCACTGTATTTCTAGCAAACATCTCGTAAGTTGAAGTCCCCCACAAGAACAAGGGCTAGCAACTGTGAGACTTCTCCCAGCTGCTTACAGAATATTTCGTCTGCCTCTTCATCCTGGTTGGGTGCTCTAAAACAGACTCCCACCATGATTATCTGCCTTGTTGGCCTTCCCCCTGATTCTTACCCATAAACACTCAAAACCCTATGGTCACCATCATTAAGCTCCAGACAATCAAAACACTCCCTAACATACAGGGCTACCCCACTGCCTTGCCTATCCCTTCTGAAGTGTTAATAGCCGCCCATCGCAGCGCTCCAGTTGCATGAGTCATCCCACCCTGTTTCCGTGACGGCAACTATTTCACAGTTTTCCTGCTGCACAGTGGCTCCCAGCTCCTCCCGTTCCTTGCCCATGCTGGGTGCATTGCTGTAGATGCACTTCAGTTGGGCTACTGATCCTGCCGCCTTTTGGGAGGGAGAAGCCCTTATTCCTATGTGACCATTCTCAGGCACTTCCATGGTTTCTAACACATCAATAACTCTTGCGTCTTTGCTGCCCCATGAATCTCCATCCCCTTCCTCCACTGAGATGGCAGACCGAAGGACCTCACTAGCACACCGTCCCTCAAACGTTGTGGCATGTCACCCTCAGGCTTATCTCTAGTAACAAACTTATCTGTAGTAACAACCTAGCACTTGGGTATGCAGCGTAAGAACTATCTCCTGTTTTTAGAAACTGATTTCATCCAGCACAAGATAATTCACCCAGTAAAGAGAAATCTGTATTTTCCCCCAGTCAGTGTACTTAGGTATTTCATCAATGATGACAAAGTGAGAAGCTCAAATATAGACACTCTTACACTAAGGCACACCACGTGAAACCACGTTCATACATTGCAAAACAAGACTCCTATTGAGCGAGTAGGTGTTGTGAGAAAAGAAGCCCATTTCCTTCTATGCATGCAGTCACGACAACCACCAGCTGAAGGTTTGAAAAGCAGAAAAATCTTTGAGCTACAGGAAAAAAAAGCTTTAAGATTAGAAATAATTTCCAAGAAAATTGTTTCGGTGTAGAAATACAAAGTGCCTTCAATTTTCTTTTAAATAGACCTTTGCTTGGTAGGTGGAGGTTTCCAAGAAAAATAGCCTTGGCATCAACTAACTGCATTTCTCCTGTAGCATTTGGTGCTCACCAAGAAAGAGAAGGAAACATCCTGCTGCCAAACCTGGACTGTCCCCATCAAGTGCTACAGCAGCATGTGAGGAGGAGGAGGGAGAGGAAGCAGATAAAGGTGACACCGGCTATAAGGTCTCTTCTATTACAGCAGCCTGATTGGCCAAGCATGCCGGCACACATCATGAGGTCATCAAGTGTATCACAAAGTCCAAGACTTCGTAGGGCAGGACTGACAGGTCCTAGTAAGGCTGAGAGACTGGCAGGGGCCATCGCTGCTGGTCTTTAAGTAAAATCTGAAGTAAAGAGGGAAAAGCCACTGCAACATGAGAACAAAGAGGGACTACAGAAAAAGAATGAAATCGGTCTATTCAAAAAACTATTATTATTAGGTGCAACCAAAAAAAAAAAAGCTTGTATAAGGCTACTAAAGACAAGCCATTTTAGAAAAATTATTATTATTTATTCCATGAACTAAAAAACCCATGCATGTTTGTGGGCTTCTGCACTATATTACCCATTTGCATATCAACCCTACCTTTTTTGAACATTTCAAGCCAGAGCAGAGCATTTTTGAGGGGACTTCACTTTTCATTTCCTCTGATGCAACCTCAGCTCCCTGCCAGAAGCAGCCACGGTTTCCACTTCATCCACCATCATGTGCTGCTCCAGCCATTTCCACTAACTCAAAGTTAAGAATTTTGTGGCTACACGACAACTCTGGTCAGTGTAGTGCTTCTACACAAAGGTGGTCCCAAATAAGTATCGATGGCTAAACCAGATCAGACATAACACAGAAATATGGCTACCCAGTGCAGCATTACGATAAAAAGCAATAAACTTGCAATTACTACCTCTAGATATAGTTAAGTCCCTGACTAGAAGTCATTGAAGCTCCACACAAAATTGCAGACCATAATGGATGTTAATTCAATGTCCTTTATTCTGAAAGCAGTACTTGCCTTGCCTGTCTGAAGTCATGCTGCTGATTCATTTTAGGCTGAGCTTATACTGGTCTTCCTCTTTCTGTTCTGTCTAGCACTAAGTAATCTTGGTACACTGAATTGCAACAATACTAGTACTGTATTTTTCTCATTTAACAGCAAAACTTCACATAGTAGATCTTCACACCATAAATTGCTACTGTGTTCTACCACAGGAAAAAAAAATACATTTCTGTGAATAGTGTGAGATAATATACTTAATTATATATTTAACTTGTAAAAGCCCTTTGAGAGCCCCCAAGATAGAATTCATTCTATGGTAGCTCTCTTTATTAATAAAAGTACTTATACCAATTACTTTGAACTTCTATAGACAGTGCCTTATTTCAAACTATTTTAATCAATCCTCACAAAATCTCTTGGCAACAGCATACAGGAAGTATACAGAGGCAAGGGAGTCATGGTGTTTCAGTCAAGCTACCAATTCTTTATGTTTATTATTCATCCTTACCATGCTTTTTAATTAATCAAACAAAATAAAACCAATGTGGTTTGCCAGCCTCCAAGTTCTCCTTTATTAAAAAAGTGATTACATCCAGTAATCTGGAGTTAATATTAGAAAGGCTCATAGAATTTTCCAGCCCGTACTACTCACCAAGTAACTAATCATTCAAAGAGATTTAAATTAATTTGGGTCAAATGAGACTCAACATCATCTTCCAGGTGCAGCTGCTCCCACTGAAAAGGTTACTGATCCCACTGACGTGCCTACGGAGTTGTTCATGTGAATCCAGTGGCGAGGGAATCAGTTTAGCTCACACCATTCATTTAAACTATTTCAGCAAACAGATTTTGCCCAAAGCAAATTAGGGAAGCGTTCGCATGAATTGCTACTAGGCCAGTTGGTGAGGGACACTCACCTCTAGCAAGGGGAAACGATGAGGAGCTGCTGAAGCCTTTAACTTTCTCCACTAATATTACTGGATCTAGAAGTTGCTCGCCAAAGAGACCATGGTCTGTCCCGGCAGTAAATGATGGGGAGGAGATGTCTATTGACTTTCCATTTCAGCTTCAGCCCTGTGATGTTCTGGCTACCAACTGAAATTATTTGCAATGGTATATGATTTATATTCTATGGGATTATTAATATATTTGACACAAGAAATTACAGATGTTTTAAGAGCACGAATCCATTCCTTCAAGAGAAGTTTAATTATTACATACCATAAAACATAAAAAAGCTTTATTTTACAAGCACTAATTTTATCATCTGCAGAGATACAGTGAACCTTGCCACAGAAATGGTTACTAAGAATTCTGTATTACATCTTTGGACCAAAATACATGCTTGAAGATAATGTACACGACCAGTTTCTTTCAAACTGACAGTTTATTTTAGGCTAAACACAGTTTGGTGGCCATTATCAAGAAAATTGGAATTGCTCAGGCATAGCTGCAGTTACTGGTGTTATTTGTTTGGGAGCTTTCTGATTTAGTGAAATCACTAGCAATTGTTCAGCCGGTAATTAAACCATAAAGCCGAGACCTGTGATTTTCAGTCTTTTGAAAGCAATAATCATCAGAATTCCCAGCACCATTTAAATTATTCCCATCTAGGATCACCGGCATCATTTGTGTTATCATTCATTCCCTTCATATGGCTGTATCAGTAGCTTTATCCAAATTACATGCTACTGTCTGCTATTTTACTGAATATTCACTATAAACGTCCATCTCTCAACAGACCTGGATCCATTTCTTAATTGTAATATGGGTATAAAATTTTAGCATTTCTGTTTACTCATTCCTGCAAGACTTTCATCAGCATACAAAAAATATTTGAAGCCAAATAAAACTTGAAAGACTGGACGATTGTTTTCTTCACATTTTTTAAACCAAAGACTGCATTATATAAATTTCACGATTCCCCTAAGTGCCTTTAAAATTACAAGCAATTTAGACCATGATTCACTTTCATGCAGACTCTGACTGCATGCAATTTTTTTCCCCCCATCTCAATTATATCTTAATATTATGGGGGCTGAAATGCATTAAATAAATCATATTTCATAGTAAAGCAATAATACTTACATGCATTTTAGAAGAAATTGTCCTGCATTATAAATGTATTTATAATGTCATTACTGTATTTTCCATATTGACTGAAATATTAGGCAGCAGTGACTGCTCCAAGCTACGGATGGAAGCTTTTAGCAAACCTTATGTTTATTCTGCTGCTGGTAATTAGCTGTTTTAGTTAATATAATCCAACATTTACAAACAGCAATTTATCCAATATATAAACTCGCTCCTGTAATTAGTGAAACATTGTTATTGATTAAGATTTAATATGGCGGTTGCTGTTTCTGCAATGTACTACATAAAGGGAACGATCACTAATTTGTCAGAGGACAGTTCCTACTCAAAGTAATCTCCTGGCAGAGTACCATGAATTTAATTCTCTATAAACTATTTTCTGCAATATTTTATCCAATCTGCAAAGTTTAAAATGTTTTAAAGGAGCAGGTAATAACAAAAAGAAATTTAACAAATAATTACACACCCATTCTCTTTCACAGAGACTAAAACTACTTGATTATTCTTTTATTGCAAAACAAGTTTAAGGTGATACTTAGATTATAAGACCAACTAGTCCTATTCAAAAATATTTTGAAGGACACACATCAAAAAAAAAACCACCAACCTACACCATCATTTTAAATTCAACAGTACATACACTAAAATGGTACTACACAAAAGTATCAATTGTTCTGTCAATAGTACCAGTGAAGTATCAGGCATTGTATTTTGCATAGGAGTATAAACAAGAAAAATTAATTGTCAGAAAGAAGATTCTTTCTGAAAATATTTCGGTTCATGGCAGAAAAATAAAGAAAAAGTTTACAGTCTTTCAATTATAAGTTTAAGGATGAACTCACACTATCAAACTTGAATCTGAACTGTAATTTCTACTAACAGCACTCTCTGGATTCATGCTTAAATCCAGCAGCGTTGCTGAAAGTGAAATATGAGTCCTAGACTCTTCTACTAAATCACTCATCTGAATAGACTGTCACCTGTTAGGGATATCACATTTTATACTTTCATTATCAAAAGCAAATGAGGCAACTCTAAGTGAAGCACAATTTCAGCTATTTAGATTTTCAGAGCACGTAGCATATTTCAGTAAAATACACAAGTAATGTGCTCAGAAGCACCAAATAGTATACAAGGTAAACGTAAATGTCTGAATATAGAGCTAGTTATCTGTAATTCTGAAAATCTGACTCAAACCCAACTTTAAAATTCCATATTTTAAAGCTTCTGTAGTCCAAAAGAATTTTTTTTTTTAATCTCCAAGCAATGTCAATTTTTACAATGCTATTTTGTTTGGGTTTTTTTTAAGTTAATAAAAAAGTAAGAAATTTTCACTGAGAAATCAAAGAACATATTTAAAAACACAAAACACTCATTAGTCTAAAAACCTCTCTGTAAGTTTGACTGGGAAAATGCATGCATTATCTAAAAGTTTAGTATAAAGTGGAAAAATTATGAATATTCCAGTCTGGGAATACAAACATCCTCCTAATATAACAAGAGGTGCTTACACACTTTGGTAATGACAGAAATAACCAATATAAACTTATTACAGTAAGAAAAAATGAACAAAACTACATATATTTTTGATCCATTCCTAGATACCTGTGGAATTCATAGAGTAAGACTCAAGGACTCACTTTTAAATGTATTCTTATAATTTAACCCAGTTACATAGATATAATGACCAGGGGAATACTGGAGGAATGGGGTTTCTGTTACAGAGAAAGTCAGGAAAACTATTATATTCATTAAAATTCTCCTAAAATGACTAGTTTATCATCTTTGCTACAGAACAGAGCAAGCTGAGCATAAATTATTTATGATGTGTAACAGTTTAATGGAGTATAAAATAGCTTTTTTTCTTCTCACTAGTAGTACAAGTTCTGATTTTTTTTGTTCTTAGCTCCACACTCAGCAACATACTCTACCCATTTACAATTATGACAGATGCAACAATTTTAAAAATTGTTCTATATAAACTCTAACTTAAAGGAATTACTTATACCACCTATTTATTATTTTCTTAAAGTGCTATCATAGCATCCTGCAGAGAACTGTTGAACTGCATGAAATTGAAGTAAATCACAGGACTGTTGTCACTTCCTCCAGAAATTTAGTAAAACCCTTGTATCAAACCTGCGTACATCCTGACATCATATCAATTAAAATCACCGTTGTGGGCAGATGCACCAAGATCAACTTTCATCTCCCCCCGTGGCCACAATCACTGACTCCATTATCTTGCAGAACATGGTCCAATCTCAGGGAATTCGTGAATAAGTAGATATCTGTGATTAACCAGGGGACCAAGGGGATTTTAACACCAAATAGTTAAAACCTTGAAAAAAACAGAACTACAGAACGTACTATACATCACAAACGAAAAAGGAAGCCAGTATAAAACCGCTAACTCCCACCAATTCTTCACAAATGACTACGAAGAATAAACTTGTTGTGATACAGAATGGTTTGGGTTAGAAAGGACCTTTGAAGATCATGTAGTCCAACCTCCCTGCCATGGGCAGGGACATCTTGCACTAGATCTGGTTGTCAAAGCCACATCCAACATGTCCTTGACCATTTCCAGTGATGGGGCATCCACAGGTCCTCTGGGCAGCCTGTTCCACTGTCTCACCACCCTCATCACATAAAACTTCTTCCTTCTGTCCAATCTAAATCTATCCTCTTTCAGTTTAAAACCATTGTTCCTTGTCCTGTCACTACATGCCTTGATGAAAAGTCTTCCTCTGTCTTTCTTGTAAGCCCCCTTTATATATGGAAAGGCTGCAATAAGGTCTCCCCAGAGCTTTCTCTTTGGGCTGAACAACCTCAACTCTATATGTTTGCATTAGGCAAAGTTTTCTAATAAAAAATTAAGGATAAGGAAGACCCCTCACAACAAAACGTGCATCATGGGAATAGCTTTCATTATGACTCATTTTCTGTTTTACTATCAGCATATTTTGTGTGACATGGATGTGGGTACTGTTATAACATGTATACGTTTTGGGTGCAAATCACCTTAACTGAATAAGAAGTCTACATGATAAGACAAGCACATTTCAGCTAGAGTCCCTCAAGCCCAGACAGTCATATACAGAGAAATGGACACTTCTACAAGATAATCCACTTCATCATAAAGTTGATGTCTGAAACAGGTCAGAATCACATCCTAACAGCACCTATTTCTCTTCAATTATAAAGAGATCCTATGGTGAAAAGTTCTGGCACAGCTGATTAGACCTGTGTAGGTAGAGAAAATGTACCTCTGCTTGCAAATGACAGTGCAGCTATACTTTGAATAAAAGCTTACAGCAAGACCACTACACAGTAGAAAATCCGAATACTAAGCTTTTAAGGCAGCATAGACTGGAGATTCCCCTATTTAGATTTGTTCATCCTCTGCACAATTAACCATCGCGCACTTGAAAGTAAACCTGAACTGCCAGTAAAACTTATTTTGTGGATAATTGTGAATGAACCCCTGTATTTTTCCTTCCATTTATTGATCAGACTTGCACTGAAAGCTATCAGAAAAAGAATTAGTTGTCTCCTTACTGTTCCACCATCTGTACAAAAGCCTTGTGTCATACTCTCCACAAAATAAAATTACTCTCCATTCATTTTCCACTCCACAGAGCCTCAAGCTACAGAGTGTCAGAAGCAAGAGAAAGAAAAGAGTTAAAGATCCTACATGCTTCATCTCCATCTTTGCTGAGGGCCTAAGCCAAATTCATTTCATCCACGTAAAAAAAAAAAAAAAAAAAAAAAAGAGAGAGAGAGAAAACCCTCTACTAACAATAAATAAAATTCTTTTTGTTCTGCTGAAATTTTGAGCATTCACATAGTTTCCAAGGAATCTGATATCTGCCAGAAAAGTGGTGCTCATCACATCTATTTCAGGACACCTCCTCCTTCTACCTCCAATAAAATCAAATTAAACTTGGACATTAACATGTCCGTAAGCCTCTGGGGAAAAAAAAAACAAACCAGAGATCAGATTCAATAAATTTTTGTCAGAGCCTGGCAACAGTGTTCCGCATTAATTTCATCTGCCATATACGCATGCTCCATTGCCGAGAGCTCCCACGGGCCAATTCATACGGCCCAGCTACCTCCACAGCTTTACGGAACATGCATTCTCCCAGGACTGCAGAGATTATAGGGGATTCCTTCTGCAATTATTCTTTCCACCAGCTCCAAGCTGCTGTAGCATCAGGTAACAGAAGTAAAGAGGACAATTAGCTCCCAGGCATCATAGAAAAGAAGCAGTAGTTTGTCCTGAAGATATGAACAGAAGGACTTGGTGGTTCTTTTGCGGGGAGCGAGAAAGGGGACCGAGAAAGGGGAGTGAGAGGAAGAGAAAGGAAAAAAGGAGGACATAAATGGAGAATGGGCTGACTAAGGGCAGGAGAGAGCTACAGGGCTGGCAGACGTGGAAAGAAGCAGTAGATCTGAGAAAGAACTGGGGTATTGGGAAAAGTTTAGATAGAAACAGATGTCTAAGAAAACAAGTTAAGAACAGAATTTGGGAAAGAAATACCCACATTAAAAAAAATAAATTAAAACCCAAATATGATCCTATACAGAATATGGATTGACTCAGAATTCACAACTGTCAAGACTACTTTTTGTTTTCAGGACAACTTGTAGACCTTACAGAAGGCGTGACAAGATGAAAGTCCGGGTTTCTCCAGTAGTTCACATGGAATAATAGTTATATCACTGTCCCCAGTATCTAAAATCTTACATGAACTTAAACATCTTTCCTTTCATGGGACTTTGGAAAGATGAAGAGGAGAAGGAAGAAGATTTGTTTTTTAAAACAGAGAAAATTACAGTCAAGTAAGGTACATCAAAACAATAGTAACAGCAAAATCATGGTTTCATAAGTTACTTTATCTGGTGTTTCTTATCTGTTGAACTTCAGCTCCAAACTCTGTGCTTACACAATCTTTAGATCCAATATATTTATCACCTTTACTCTGTCTCGGGCACCAGACTGTCAGCACTCTCTGAATAGGTAATTATATACAGCTTTTTCCGTTATATTCCACGTCCAACGGATGCTACAGGCCTCTAGAATGAAACATACCAACCCAAATAAAATACTGAATGAAAAAAGAAAAGTTTATAGTGCTTTCAGATAAGTTAATGCTTCATAACACAACCCTACAAAGAGAGTTTAGAGTACAGAAAGCAAGACCAACACAATCAAATGAGTTCACCGGATCTGGGTACCCAACTGAAAATCGCTAGAGCCTCATTTTTTACGATATCTATGTAATTTTTTTTTTTCTCTCTTCAAAAGTAACACTAACCACCTCTAGGAGATTTTGCAATCTTAATACTCCTAACAGACTGACAGATTTACTTGTTGGGGCAGCCAAAAGTGCTGTTACACACACAAAAATATACTGTGCACTAGTACTGCAAAATTCAAGTAGTCAAAAATTATCACGTGGCTGACCACACTGCAACTAGCAAACTTTCAAACTGGGCATAATGACAAGACAGAAATTTGTAATATCCACTCTATCAACTATTTAGCCACTGTTCACAAAAGGCACTTAAGTTTTATTCAGAATCTGCTTTGTCCAATAAAACATTAATGGAAATGTTGATCAGGATTAGCACACTATCAATCTGTATTGCTACAGATTTCCATCTTATCAGGATACTTCATGCTCATCTTCCAGTAGAACATCTCTTACTTCTCAAAGCAACATGGACCTGCTCCCCTAATATACCAGGATTGACCATCAAAAAAAAAAAAAAAAGAAAGGGGGAAAGGGGGGAATCAACAAAATAAGGATGTCAAACATTTGACAGATTTTGAAAGATCCTTCAAGGGTTGTGACCTCTCACTTTAAGGCAGACACACACCCCTGCCATACTGACTCACAGCAATTATGCAGTCACCTTCTTCTCTTGCTACAACTACTTAACTGCATTTATGCTTGATGGATCTTGACTGCCAGTTTTCTACTGGTCTAGTGCAGGAAGACAAAGTTACTCTTCTAGAAAAGACAGCTTAATTTTTCCATAAGCCTCCAAACCAAACAGGAATATGGGAATAAAACTGGCAGCAGTGGAAAACAATGCAGGCTAGCAAGAAAATCTGCTTAAAATAAATGAAGGCTTGCTTTAATACCCCCTTCTTTTCCATAAGGTCAAATCTGTTCATATAAAAATTTAAAATTAATTTTTAAGACATACCAAACCATAACAGAAAACCATAGGCACTATTTTTCTGCAGTACAATAGCTCCCTTGCAGGTAATATGTTCAAAGAACGATTTTCTCAAGTTCAGTATCTTCTTCCAACATCATTACTTTCAAAAGAAATAACTATGGTGGTGGTTTTGTTTTTTCTCATGCTTCAAACGGGCAGATAAAAGTGAGAAGGAAAATTAAAATATTACATGAGTTACTACAAGGTAAAACAAAGATCCAACTGACCTACTTATCTGCGTACTTCTTAGAAGATCTCCCATCACTAAGGCAGAAACAACACCCACTCGTTATCCTTCCTTCCAACATCCCTCTTGCCTACCTTCAGAAGCATTAAAAGAAAATCTGATAGATATTCTACAGACGTATTTCTTCTCTTGCACCAAAATAGCACGTGCATTAAGCCATCGCTGTGAGTCTGCTGTCACGACTTGAATATTTGGTAGCCCTTCAGTTGCCTTACATGCTAGAAATGACTCAGCTGTCACTGCTACATACAGTAATTCTCTTCCCTCTGAGAAGATTTCATAGCAGTCTTTCTGGCTCTAAGTGCAAGAACCACCCAGCGAAACAGTGCAGAAGGCTCCTTGTTGGATTATTCACAGGCTTAAAGACAGACACATGGTCACAAATGGACTTTGGAGTCAACCTGTATTTACTTCTAACATTACTTTAGTAATTTTCAATTCACTCTCACACCCGTCATGTGTACACATGCCAACATTGCACTTAGCCAAAAACATTCACCTATACCTAAAACTCCTTTTTCAATCTTATGGCTTTTTTCCTTTATGTATGCTAAATGCCCTAGTAGAAATTATTTTGAAATGCAACCATTAAAGGTATGCTAATGACTATGAATTGTGACAGCTGCTGTGGAAACAAGCCTGTTGGCTCAGGCACAGCACCATTAACTATCTATCATAAAGTACTCTGGACTTGCTCATTTATTACCACTGCATAGCCCAAGGCTGGGGGGGGGGGAAGACGGAACAGCAAGAGTTTCTTTCTCCAAGGCAAAATCATAAGCCACTTACTTATCCTAATGTCACGATCCCCACTGTTTATCTGCATGATAATTAGGAAAACGAGAAGTAATGACATTTTTTTTTATTTATTTATTTACAAACGTGATTTGAATTCAACCATCTATGAAAAAGACAATGCAGTATCTTACCATGCTAACAGACTGGTGGATCTTCCAAGCACACAACTAAATTATAAGTATCAGCCAGATTAACCAAGAAGTAATGTGAGAAGCAAGTATTATCATCTTCTTTTGCCATGGCTTCCCAAAAATTCATGTTGACAAACTTCCCCCATATCCTTCTTATGACATTTTTTAAATAGCAGACCTTATAGCTGAAACAAGTTTCTGCTTTCAAAATTGATTATTAAAAAAAAAAAGTTTTGCAGGCTACATGTTGAAATCAGCATATTTTGAAGTGGAAGGTACCTCCTGAAAAGAAAATGGCTTGGCTTCAATTCTCCACATTACTTGTGTAAATCAAAATTTGGGGTTTTTTATTGGGAGCAACACAGACACCCATATATCAGATTTCCCAAACACACCACTTCAGAGAAGAGACTAGCACACACA
Organism: Haliaeetus albicilla; assembly: GCF_947461875.1. Taxonomy (NCBI): domain Eukaryota; kingdom Metazoa; phylum Chordata; class Aves; order Accipitriformes; family Accipitridae; genus Haliaeetus; species Haliaeetus albicilla. The sequence continues at coordinate 2,820,236 of NC_091496.1, read as the reverse complement.
CATAAAATTGTGCATACAAAGGCTATCATCACTACATTTCTTGAAAGGATTCTGAATTTCCAGCTACAAACTCCACTGCACTTTGCAGGACAGAGATGACATACTGTGCTATTGGAAACAGTGAAACTAAGCAGACCTCGGAGGACTGTACTATCAAGAGAATAGTTTTTATTACTGAAATAAAATGGTATATTAACATTCCCAACTTATTAACCCTTACACTTTAAACTCTTCCCTCCTTAAAAAAAAGGAAGCAGACTAGTTTTTCTTCCATGCACATACTGGCCCGCCTACCATGGAATATATCATACAAGTAATACATGATAGTGCTAAAAAAATTTCTTAACATCCATAAATAAAAACCCCCAAACCCACAGAATTGACCATGACATTCCATTTTCTGTCCTCACCCTATCTCTGAAATATCCTTTTTAATTGGATTTGTATACACCTGCTTTTGATACATTGGTACCTATTGCTACAACACTTAAGCATCTCAACATATTCCAGACCAGTGGGACCCTAATATGAAAAGACGTAGAAAATTAAAATTATATCAAAAACTGAATTTTTTTTCTTTGTCACCTCTCTCCCTTCTTCCCAAAACACTATTCCCTACCAGTATGCCTTTTCCAGAATTCAGATTATCATCAACTCTACCAGGGTAAGTATTAGCCTACTTCAAGTACCTTAAACCATCCAGCATATTTTGTGACACTATGTCAGTGAATCTATGGTAATGATTATGAGAACACTAATAGTAACTGTGTTAGACTGCACTTTTTGATCACATTTCATTCTGACTTATGATAGATAAATTCACAAAACCTGTTATCTTTGGTGAAGGTTAAATCATTTCTTCCTGAAGATGACTGTTACACTAACCATTATCCGCTGTAGGCTCTTTGCTAACCAAATGTGGTAACTAAGACCGAAAGACCAAGAACTGATGGACAAGGAGAGGCAACAGAACTTTTCAATCTTATAAACTGTATTTGAACTGGGGAAGGAAAAAAAAAAAAAAAAAAAAAAGACATGCCACAGTATTTCACAGTCATCATTTAGTTCTCCTATGGAGACACTGAGGTTTCACTACTTCAATAACTCACACCAGAAACACAAGTCATCTGATTTTATACTAATAAATAAAAAATATGTCAAAGTGCACAAAGAGCAAAAAAAAGAATTAAAAACAAAACCAATAAAAATGTCTCACGCATCACTTACTTTTCTGTTTTGGTTAAAGCAGAATATGACATCACTGTTGCAAATGCTGATAATGTAGATGGTTCTGCCACTTGCTTTCGCCTTACCAACATTAAAGTCAGAGTGCTTTTTCATTTGTTTGAAGATACTTAACAGAGCTTTCCTAAAGTATATTTTTTCTCTCTGTCCCTCATACAAACACAGCACCAGACTTAAGCCTTCAGAAATGCATAAGAAAAAACACTTTGTTAACACTGACCTGGTGGTACCGAGGCTGGAAGGTACCATGCCTTATAGCACTTCCATGCCTTATAGCACTCAAGGTAGAGGAAAGTGGTACAGGGTTCATTCCCCAATTAAGGGTACTACAAAATAAGCACTCAATTAAAAAAAAAAAAAAAAAAAGAGGGTGGGAGTGGGGAGGTGAGCTTTTGTCCTTATAGTCAAGAAGATAATTTTCCAGATGGGAAAGAGATGTAAAATCGGGTGGCAATAGGACTCCCAAATGCAAAAGAGCTTCAAGTAGTAGATCAAGAACACCAAGTCAGCTCCTCCTAAATGAGGCAATGTAAATGTAAATAACTATTTACCTACCAGTGTCTCACCCTTAGTTACCCTCAAGTTTAAAACCCAATGTTGAGCGTAGTTGTGAATATAAAAGTTGGTGGGACATAGTCTATTCATCTCCTTAGTTACCAGGAAATTCAACGTTTCTTCCTCTCTTTCTCCTCCCTCCACTCCTCCCATTCCCAAGAAATACTGTCACCACAAAACTGCCTGGACAACAGAGAGACAACATGTCTCCCAGAACAAAGACATTTTCCATTATTCCAGGATTTCCGAGATGTGAGAAGCACACATCCCACTCGCTCTTAAACAGGCTCTGTCAACAAAACTCAGCATCCAGATTCTCAACTGCTCTCAATAAAAGGGGAAGTATACAAAATTAAGGGGAGTTATACAAAAACAAAAGGGATGTCTACAAAATAAAACTATCAAATTAAGCCATAAGGAGCATTACATGTACCACTTTGTCATCTTACTGCTACTCACAACAAATCCTCTTTTTTTTTTTTTCAGCTCGATACTTTAAAAGGAAGGGCCCTTGCCTCGGAGCTTGTGTGCAACTGAATAGGCAGCATCTTGTTTACAACAAATACTACAACAGTACACACAGTGAATATCATAAAACAGTAACATCAAGACCACTAATCAATGTAGTGACTTTTTAGTAAATAATGACTTTTTTTATATATAGGTGCCTAGATCATTTCCAAACTGTCTTCATTCAATGAATCAAGTCCCGTTCCTTCAGCTGGTGTTCCTCAAGTAAATACCCACGTTACACAGTGAAGAGTCCCCAGAGAAGTTACAGATATCATGAAATAAGGATTTTCATTAATTATTCAAGTGGTCATTAGTAAAACAAATAGCTCTTAATTTCCATCCCCTCTGTCCCCCAAAAAACCTTTCTTCTTGTAAGTCTTCTAATTCAACCCAAAGGAAGATAACTAGAGTATTCTAAAGGAGAGACAAGGGAATGTTTACCTAACCAAAATTAACCTAACCTGAGAGTAAACAAGTATTAAATGAAAGTCAGAATGAGAGTCTCAAGACCCAGCAAATTGTTTTGTTGACATGGAGGAGACTGTATTATGTTTCAAAACTTCTGTCAAATGAACATGTTTTAATCCATTGCATGTATTTGTACCATGTCATGTACAAGGACAAGTCTTGACAACTCTTTGATTTGGCTTTTGTTGCCATACAACTGGCAGGGCGTACATGCTCCGAAGGCCCAGAAATAATCAAAAGGAGTCTGGATAGGAATATTTATATACAAGCATTGTGCTCAAAGCTTCAAGAGAACATTATTTAAAACATTCTTTTCATGATATCTTGAGGGCAGAAATGGGACTTCTCTCTGGAAGAAGGGAAAGGTATACATAAAAAGGATTAATTTGCTTACTTTTTTGCCCATGCATGACAAGGAATGATGATATTCATTTGAAAAGATAGCATGGCAATTTTGTTAGCCATTCAATAAAAAGGGAGTAGCAAGAACAAATTGGTTAATGAATGAGGGAGGAGAGAGAAGAGTATTATGGAGTGAATCTATAAAAATGAACTCAATTTGAATTCAACCAAAAGAACAAATTGATGGAGCAGCAGGCTTTGTAAAGCACTAGATCTTCATCTGGATGCTGAGATAACACAGTGATTAATTTTGCTTCTGTCAAATATCTTGGGTTTTGCTATATAAGAATTAAAAAAATTGCACACTTTTAAATGCTGTTTGACTATCAAAACACATTCCTCTCACCATTCAAAAAGAAATTTTAAAAGAATAAATGCTCACTGTATGTACCTTACTTGCCTTCAAAATTGTCTATTTTTACTGTTTTTCCTATCTGTCAAACTTTGACATAGAGAAAAAAACAATTAAGCATTACATGTTAAAATTTGTAAAAGACCCAAATGCCTATAACATGTTGCCAAATGAAAAACTGAAGGAAGGAGAAAATAATTTGTATATTTCCATTGAAACAAGTATTTTAAATGTCAGAATGGACATTGTAAAGGGACAGAACAGAGATACAGGTAAGCAACTTCTTACTGTAGTTCACAGGCACTTAATGGCAGTTTCAGAGATGAAATAAAACATTTGCTTAACAGTTCACATGATGGAGTTCGTACTGGGATTACAACCTAGAGCACAAAGAGTGCTATCACCCGCAGGTTATTTTAAATTATTTTTACTTTTTAACTATATCAAGGGCAGGGCGGGGAGGGGAAATTGTTCACTCTTATTAATAATTTGAGACATGCAAATGGGTCTTTACCATTTCTTCAAGGCACATATATTTGTCCAGATAAGAAAACCATTCATGATTTGCAAATATCTGGTAGGAAGCACCATTTCTTGCATTGCTGGAAAGAAACCACCATTATTGATCTCTATTTGCATAGCAACAGCTTCTTTTTCATACGGTGGAGTTTCACATCATCTATTTAACATCCCAGAAAAGACAGAAAGCTAGATTCCTATCCCGAAACACCCTACCGCTGCAGTAGAAATGCCGGAAAGAGAGCAAGAGAGAGTCAGTGAGAGAAGAAATGTGTGCCAGGAGAGACATAAGCCACATCCATGATATTATGTTTATTCAAATGAAGATGAGCACGTACAGTGCAATAGAGTTTAATATTTTCAAAATGTAAATGACTTCTTCATTGTATCCCGCTTCCTTCTCTAAAAAGCAACCAAACCCCTCTCCTCCAAAACAAAACCAAACAAAAAAAAGATAGATCACATCCTCAATATTCAGAAATAACTTCTTCCTCCATTCTTGTCTTTTATGCAGTCTTCTACAACAGGAACAACCAAACCCAGATTACTTCTGCCCCTATGACAAGAGTACTAATGCAAAAAGACTATTTCCTGCAACAAAACTGCTATTTCTAAACCATAAGAACAGCAGCACAAGGCAAAAAAGAACTACGTACATAAACCTAAACAAAATTTTATGAGTAAATCTCCAAAAATCTCTACTTCCAAAGAGATTTCAAGAAAAATCTCTACTTTTGAAATTATAAAACTGAAGAACAAGAGATAAAACAACTGTCACTAAATTTAATTTTGTACCATGTGGTTTCCAAAGCTTAAGTCTAATTTTCAAATATGAGCCTTTAATACTTTTACTATTATAAATTGTGAATTATAGTCACCAATCATACTGTACTTTTCAGAAACAGCTTGGCCCTCCCTACAGTAAGCAATCGTGTTTTGCCTCAGGCTATGTAGTTTACCTCAAATTATTTCAGAATCATCTAAAAAGATTCATTTTTCTATTAAAATGATGAATGAGCTAAATGAGGTATGTAATAAATACTGCAGGTTTGTAAACAGACTTCTTTTCTCTTGAGAACTAATGCCTTAACTCATTTAGTAATTCTTCCCCCTGGTATTTTCTAGTGAAGTCATCCTTAAAATATGGTTAGCACAGGACTGTTCAGAAAGAGCAAGAAGGGTCAGAATATAATATGCATATGGAAAATAGGGGACCTCCTCTTGACAAAGCTAATGAATTGAGGACAAGAAAAATAAATGCAACACTAAAGCAAAGGTCACTGCATAGCACACGTACGTAGTGACTAGGACCAGCCACCCAAGGATGATAGGGAAAACATCTAAACAGCTCAGACACAGAAGAGTGAAACACTCTATTTTAACAATACGTATTCAATTATGACAATAGGTCAAATTCAATCCTAACATAACTCAACACGCTTCAGCTCTAATATATCGAGGAATGTATTTTGTCTATTGATTTCAGTGCTCAGCAAAGTAAAAGAAGAATTATACATCTCAAATACGATTGTGCTAGGAAAAAATACCCAATAATCTGATTACCACATTCACCTAAGGTGCAAAAAGTGCTCTTTAATATAAGGATACTTCTACAAAATTGATTTTTTTTAACATAGAATTTATTAATAGACCTTCTTGTGTAGAAGATCATTTACAAAACAAAAAAAATACCTCAGCAACAATAGAATTCATTCTCTAACAGGTACTTCAATGAAAGCCTGGAACAATACATAGGGAAATATATATAATTGTATTAGTATGGATACAGATTTCTAATGATAGCAATAATCAAATTTTAATGTTACGGTTACAGCAAATGAACAGAACAGTATTTCTGTGCCTCTTCAAAGGGAAATGAGACTTTAATGTCATTGGCAGCTCAATAAAACCATTTTCTAACATACAGGGTCTTAATGACAGCCTGTTTCAGTCCAGACAGTGAACCAAATATGTTAACGGTAAACTCCAGGTCATTATAAGGAGATGGAAATACAACAGGTCCTCGGCACTTTGGATAACTATTGATTTTTTTACTCCATATTCTCTACGTCTCACCCTGACTCACATAATGACTCAAGTGATAGAACGTCAATAAGCTATTTATGGCAAAGCTACCACATTTCAAGCCACTCAACAAGACTATGCCCAGCTCAATTATCCACAATTTTTAGATGTGCAGCAAAGATCTCCAATAATAAATACTGGAAAGGAGGGTAGGTCTGCTGCCTATGTGAGTAAAACACAATACAAGTATTCTTGGAGCAGTCAGAAGTATGGGGCCTTCAACTGTACCCGTCTTTGCTAAAGAGGACCATACCACTACCAAAATTCTTTATGGTTAGACTGAAGTAAAAGACTTCATTTATTATGAAGTACTCCTTCAAGAAGGATGGGTAGAAAAAATACCATATACATGCTAAGGGTATGGAAGAAAGAAATATTTATTATTGGTTGCACTGCCACAGGCAGTTCTCAAGCATGACTTCAAGCACACAGTGTACTTTGTCCTTTGGTGAAAACACTCAGGGATACTTTGCAAAAATCATGTCTCAAAACTGACTGTAAGTAAAGCTAAAAGTACAAAACCACTCTCTTTGGTGGCAAGGGCAGTTCAAGAACTTTTCATTTTCTTCCCCCAACAACTTGCCCTCCATGTACATTTTGCTATGTCCTCACTTCAGCTATTTTTGTAGTCAAGCTATAAAGCAGATTGTGGGCATGCCTGCATTTGAAAAAGGTCTCCAGGACAGATTGTATTGTATTTGCTTCAGTCCACCACACCTGCACTGACACAACAGAAAAGGAGGTGAACTGCATTGCAGAGTTGGAAATGGGCAGAAAAAGAGGTAAAGAAATTCTTCATCAGCAAAGCATCCCTTACACCGATGTACATCTGTCCCTTCAAAATAAGCTAGTTCATTTCATTTGCCAGACAGGAGGGAAAAAAAATTAAAAAAGGAAAAAGACAAACCAAGGACAATGAACTTCGCCTAAGTCAGCTCGTTTCAGCACCAAATATCAGCCCCACTGCAATGGAGACAGCAAGATCACATGGCCAGAGATGGGTGAGAAGCCAGAGGAGATGCAAGACCTCACCAGCTCTTCAGCACGCCGAGTCTCCCTGGCATCGCTTTTTAAAGTCCATACCCAAATGCTGTGGGATAAGGAAAGTTAGGCTACGTCTGAAATACTCCTCAAAGTCAGCGACATCTGAAGGCATTACTAAAGGAATCAACAGCAGATGGATTTATTTCTGCTGAATTAAGCATCAACAGTTCAACAAATCCTCACACTGACTCCACAAGGGATTTCTAGGGCTTTGGTCAGGGTCTGGAAATTCCACTCTATATTGTAATTTCTACCTTGGTTGGTAAAAACATCAGAATTACTAGTTTGTAAACCTCTGGATCTTCCCCAAAATTGTTTTTGAAGCAGCTGACATCCCATCAGCCACTTTCCAGTCCACTTGTACTGAGCGAGCTTCCTCTAACAGCTTACACAGCACATAAGTAGTTCAGCTATCATTAGCTCATCTATCATCTCCGAGTTTCTTTCAGAGCTTTTATGAATACCACCCAGGCTTGAAGAGCTGTTATTGGTAAAAGTGTCCATTTCCCTTAATGTTTTCTACTGAAACCTCAGATCTGAGACCTTGTTTGAGGAGACCTCTGCAAAGAAAACTTTTGGCATGGGAACTTTCAAAAGTTCCTCCACTCTGAAGAGACACGTGAAAAAATTAATGCAGGGTATTTTGCTGCTACGGCCTCATCTCTTCTGCGTGCTGCTCGTACTTCCCCGATCTGCTCCTGGGTCTACAGGCTTTGGTAGATCCTCGTTCCACGGTGAGCAGGTATGAGTGTGCCTACACGCGCACATGTGTGTGTGAGCTTTTATATCTTTTGTTAATTGTTTTTTAAAATCCCTTTTGTCATACTTTATGGTTTGGGTGAAACGGTAGGTTTTTTAACATTTAGCCTAACAAGTGTCACAATCCTCATTCTGCTCACTTAAAAATTATTTCAGATTTTTTTTAAGGATGCCCTCCTTCTTTACCTTACCTTGCTGCCCAAGCTCTGCTGACTTCTTTTAGGGTTTGTTTTGGTTTGGTTTTTCTGAGAAGTACAATACTTTCATTTAAAGAGACGAATGATGTCTTTCTGTAGTTCTTGTCACCTGTAAAGCTTTTACTCATTTAGCTGTTCAGTTTAGCTTCATTTTATCCATCTTATTCATTTGTACGAGGAGTTAATGCCAACTTTTGGGGTGTTAACACTTAAAAATTTCTTGTTTCTGAAACTATAAGCAGCAGCTGGTGTTAAAATTGTTTAAGAATGGGAAACATCACTTCAATCTAACAATTTTATGTCTATTTCTTAAAACTGAATTAGCAGCCTTTACAAAGAAAAAATAAAATTCTTTCTTTCGAACTGCAATTTCTTTTCCTGTGCATTATTTAAACAATTTAACAGCAGCAAAGGAATTAATTCTGTAGATAATGCTACTGACATTTCAGAAACACTCTTTTTTCTCCAAAAAGAATCTGACAGATCAAATCCAGGCTACATAAAATACAAACCTACCATAGCAGTTTACTAGAACATGGAATTACTCATTCTACCTGACAAATGGTACACATAGATATATCCCACCGTGTTACAGATTTTATAAATTCAGCTTGGATGCATGAAACAAACAGCTAGCCTAAGCAATGAAGCCAAGGGAATAAAAACTGACCAGTTACAGGAAAATAAACGAGGCAACTAATAGAAGGACTTGCAAGGAAGGTGAGAATTACTCCATGTTTTAATATTTAGACCCATTTCAAGGAAATAAACACACAAAGCTTACTTGCTACTTTGTTATCCTCCAGTACACTTCAAAGAATGAACAAACTATAGTGGAAATGACAAATTTGCAGGAGTAATAGCAAACGTGCACAGCAATTGTCACCAAAGAACCTCAAGACATTTTAAAATTTCACAGATTGAAACAGTAAGATGATCAAAAATTAGATGACTACGCCAGGATACGTAAGACACTAGCAGAGCCTAGATACCTAGCTTCTCTTCTGATGTGCAAAATTTATGCCTTAACATGCCTATGCTTCCACAAAAGCACATTTTTGGTAGTCAGCTCTAAAATGTCATGCAGCAATGCTGTCACCACGGAAAGGCAGCAAGTCATGCTGTCCTCCACACGAAGGGACATCCTGTAGGATTTTAAGGTGTTTCCTTGATTTCATTAGCACCATTTGTATGTTGTTCTTCCAACTCAACATGCAGCGACACCACACACCTTAAAACACCACTCCCCAGGCTGATAAGGTTCAAAATTAGTTAACAGCAATTCTCGATTGCTTCACGTAGGCAGTGGTAACTTAAATATTCTAGAGTACATAAAAATTAACAATAAAATTGACTTAATGGCTAAATAAACCAGTTTGATATCCATAATAAGAAATCTCTCAAGCATTGGGCTGATGAGAAAGGCGTCATGTGCTTCTCAAAAGCACAGTGCTAACTACAGTAGTAAGTGAAAGATGCAAACCCCCTGGTAATTATGCAAATAATATTCCCCATTATAAATCTTCAGCTCCTCATTAGGTTGAGGCCACAAAACCCTTATCTCTCCTGCACAATATTAAGAATCCAAGGGTTTAAGGCATAAGACTAAAGCTGTACCTTGCTCATAATTCCTCTCTATTTTCCTTTGTTCCCATATTTTGAAATGACAAAATATTAAACATTTGTTTACCATATTGTAATTATTCTTCAGCAATAATATTACCATAGAGGTGAAAAAGCATTGGGAAACGTCTGCAAAAGACACTAATACTCAGGTGTACTTAGGTGAAATTTGCTTGGTTTTAAATTGTGATTTGGAAAAATAACATGGGCAATAGATTTTTACTTACACAGCATAGATAAAGCTATTGCTTATTGAAGTGATCGGTTTACTATGTTACCAACCAATAAACCTTAGAAAGCTTTGATTTTATTTCACATACAGTGGGCCAAACAGATATTTATATAGTTGCTGACATAAGTGATCCCATTTATTTTCATAGGAATGCTCACATAAGTATTTTAAACTTTTTTTCTTGAAAATACCAGCCTGTTTACTATTTATAATCAATTCAAAAAAAAAAAAAAAAGAAGGCATAGTCATACCTCAGATAACAATGATCACTGTTACAAAGAAGGGTCAATACAGACTCAATATAGCAAGCAACTGCTATATACAAGAACTTATAAATCTGCCAGACATCTGAAATGGACTGAAATATATAGTGTCAGTTTTCAGAGGAAAACAGCCAGCCATATTTTACAACTTGCCTGTCAGGAAGTTTTTACACGTCAGCTCTAATGAAATATGATTGTTTGATACGGAATTTTTCACTAAGCTGATTCCAAGGTTTGAGACAATCATCAAAAGTTAGACTTGTTGTTGTTGTTTTCTAATACATAAGAAACTTCAAAAATATTACTTTTTTATTCTTATTATTAGACAGATTTCTAGCCCAGAAATATTATGGACTCCCTTTAAATATGGAGTAATTAATTTCTAGAAAAGTTCTCTTGTATTCTGTAACTTCTTAACATAGAATAACCAAATTTAGTAAATAGACCTAGACTATCATATTACTTTTCCACCCTCTGAAAAAAAGACATTTAATATTATCCACACACACAAGGTGACATATTATATTTGCAGCCTTCAGAAAGGTTAGGCTCTTTCCAATCAGCTATTCTTAAGACAGGGATATTTGACAAAAAAAAAAAAAAAAAAAAAAAAATTACACACTATTACCTAGTAATAAAGAAAAAACAAGTAACAAGAAGAGATCTGCTTTCCTCTTCTACCAACAGTTTGAAACAAGTTTGAAGACATGGTTGCTTGAAAAATCAGAGACTTCTATAAAAGTTTCTGAACTTACAAAACGCTGTGCCTTCTGACGCTCCTCTTCTGTCGCAGCTCTCTCTCGAAGAATGGCTCGAGTCAAATGTTCATTTGAAGAAATCCTTTCTCGTTCCAGAAGTTTGCCAAACTCATCACGTACATACATTTGTTCTTGTTTCAATCTACAGAAGGTGGAGGGAAATTTAGATTGAAGGTATATTTTCCAAATGTAGTTTAAAAGGACATAGGCACAGTCGCTTCAAAAGCAATCACTGTAATACATTATTACCAGCTTCTTAAGACACCCAAATACAAATATTTGCTAAAATTTCCAGAAATTTATTTCAGATTGAAGTGTCAAAATCAGAATACACAAAAGCTACAAGACTTAGTATCACTATTCATTAAATCATACAAAACACAAGTAATTCAAGAACTTTATGAAAATATATTTTCAAGTAATCAGAATATGCATGGAGCTCGGCTGGTTGGCTGGTTGGTTTTGTTCTGTTTTTAAGGAACCCTTTTTCCAGGAAAATCCTTCTCCCCACCAGCCAGTGGGCACCCAATTTCCAGCTAAAAGCTCCATTATTTTCTGCAATGGGATAATGCTTTCTTACCTCTGGACACACCATAAACCCAAATACTGCATCTATTTACCAAGCTGCAAAAAGATCGAACAACCATAATAAACCTTTCCCAGTGATTTGAGAGGATGAGATGAAAATAGCTATTGAACTTGTTGCAACAGTTAATAAAGGGAACTCCAGTCCCAGAAAATTCTCAACATTTATGTCACAAACCATAAATATATTTGAAATCTTCACTATAGTAGTTGATATAAGCACACCATATCTAATTTTCATGAAAATACATAGATATAAATTGTTTAGCTAATAAAACTTATCTGTTGCATGTATGTTGTGACACTGAATGCAGAGTCAGCATTAGGGAACTCAGAATAGTAATGGCAGTATCAAACATTGGTTTTCAAATAGATTTTTGAAAGAGTGATGGAGAGGAAGCTTAAGTATTCTCAGTGCATTTATACGTTGTCAAGGGAGCTTCAGAGAACAAATCATAATGAGTACGGTCACTTTGTAAAAGGTAGTAGCATTACAGTACATTAGATTCTTCCCCAGGGAAAATATTTAAGTGAGGTGGGGAGGAAAAAAGACAATTACAAGATCTATTACTTCTGTGCTCAGACACAACCCTCTGAAATGCAGCAACCAACTGGGAATCTTTATAAAAAGTTTATTAAGCAGCATCTTCAATTACTCTAGCAAAAAAGTCAGATTATGCAGACATGGACCAAATTCCATTAAGTGATTTCCCAAGGTCCCCCAAATTATTCCAGCAGCATTGATATAACAAATCCTTCACACAATCAATGGTGCAGTCAAAACACACTGGTTGTCTTTTCGATTGAAGAAATCATGTTTTGTCTAAAAAGAAAAAAAAATGTCAAAATAGAAGTCTCAGCAGCTTTTTCTTGAGACACAGCAGAGAAGGCATTTAGCGTTTCCTGAGACTGAAGTCAGCTCCTTCCTCATCCTTTCTGGATTTTCCTTCCCGCAAGTGGTTTTCCCCTAAAAATATCTCTTCTTTATGCATTCTGTACCTGGCAGAGTAATTAAAGTATATGAAATCAGACAATATCTGAAAAAATCTGCCAGAAATTTCCACATTACAAACTCTCCAAAATTAAAAAACAAACACTTAAACATTTACATCTAATTCTTGGCAAATTATTCCCACATCTGACATGACCTCAGTTAGTCTTCTCAAGCCTTTTCCTTGCCCCTGGAATTATGAACCTGCGCGAGATCTCCTCTCTACCTCTCTTGCAAGAAGAAGAAAGTCAGTTTTCCTAACACTTAAAAATAATGGGCTCCTAATGTCAAGAGAAACCCTTTGATGGCTTAACCTGACTGCTGTTACATTCAGCTTCCCTGCTAAGTACGCTACAGAGGGGCAGTATGTTCTTTTCTACTTTTGCCAAAAATCCGCGTGTCCTTTGCTGTAAACTTGCTACAAGACGACAACCCAGAATCTCACCTACGTTTGCGAGTCATCTGACTCCTCACCCTACAGCGAGCCATTAAAAAGCTTTTCATCAGAAGCTCTGACATCCCCCAGAATTAGCAGACAATAACACAGCTGTGGTACAGCCACACCAGTGACAGAAAGGATGGCTATATAATGCTGGTTTCCCATAAGCAGAGAACTCAGGGTAAGACTTGCTATTTCACCTTAACCAGCCCATTTAAAATTAGTCCAGGTATCAACCCAGCTATTCCAGTTTTAAGTATCTTGGCCATGAACAGTTGTATCCTACCACAGCAAGAGAAGAAAGGATGGGGATAGACACCCAAAACTGGCACCTATAAAATCCCTACCAAATTTGTATAACCTTACACATGATCCTGTAAGTTACTGGTTTCAAAGTACACCATGTGATGAAAATCCCAGTAAAAGGATTCTGTGCCATCCTTTGTGGGCAATCACATCTCACTGTCATTGCCAAACCGATCCCCCAAGGAACTTCCATCACAACGGAGTAACTGATAGGAGTGCAGGGAAAGTCCCTCACTTCCAACTCCCACCTTTATTAATAATGCATTATATGGTTTTAAGAAATTACTATCCACCCACTTTCTTTTTCCCCACTCCAGGTGCAAAATGATATTACTAAAAAGTTAAGTGATGTGTTCTTTCCCAACATATGAAGACGAAAAATCAGTATTTCATACTAGCTTGCTCATTGATACCAATACCAATAATGATGTGAAATATTTACATCAAAAATGGAAAGATTTTATCTATGTTGTTCATAACAGTTCATCCAAATTCAGTTTTCTTATTTATATATTAGGTCCTTTTTCCTTAAAGTGGGATTCCTCGATGTCTTCAAAAATGCACTTATAATAGTGTCAGCATAAAAATGCAAACAGAAAACTGTAAGTATTTACCAGGTCATCAGGCAGTTAACAATTTTGCAGCTAAGCAGTAAAGCCTTGCATAAATTGATCAACTTCATCCAAAACAACCACCAAAACAAAACCAAAACACCAAACCCCAAAATCACCACCATCACAACCTCCTTGCAAAAAACCTAAAACAAACCCAAAACCAAAAACCCAAACCTTACCGCTGTCCCTGTTCCACCTGCAAGGCTGTGGCAGAAATTCACCTTCTGGAGATTTAGGAACATTCTTGTAATCTCCAAACTCAATTTATACTTGCCCCATTTAAACACATTCACTTTGGGGACAGAGATTATTTAAAGATAGCAGCCTTGTCTGCTGTTCCATCTTGCACTTTTCATACAAACAAAATCCACTCTTTCAGGCTTTTGTAAGAAATGTTGTTTCCCTGATCAACCCATCAGCTCTTCCCTGCAGCTGTTGCAGAACTACAGGCTCCATTTCCAGAGGATTTCACTTTGGTGATTAACTAATACTTCCCAGTTTGTTTAATCCCCAAAATATTTGTTAGTTTGTTAGCAGAAGTACCCCGCGCTTTCATACCACTTATCAGTCAGTAGGAGTCAGTCATTTATTTCCTGTCATATGACACCTTAACCTTTATTTTGCAATAGTATCACTAAATTTTGTACCGCATGCATCTTTCAGAAATAAAAATATTAACATTAGTTCCAAGACTGCCTTCCAAGTCCCATTAATAACCTCCTTCCAGACTAATAATCTCCATTTGTCATTTGTGACAAATCTCCATGTTCTCCAGTTTAACCAGTAATTTTCTAAAGATGCCAAGTGTTTCAGTAGCCATTGACAAGATTAGGCCTACTGTGTTTCTGGTTTAAAGTAGCTATGTTTTTATTGGGGGGAAATAAAATTGTTTATTCTCTGCTGCTACTTCCCTTTAGTAAACATGTATTTTGTCTCTTATTTTTCATTCCCTTCTATGTCAGTAACAGATCTTCTCTTCAAGATTTGTTACACCTTTGCCACTAATTTTACTTCAACAGTTCCAGAGCTGTCTGATTTGCCTCCTACCCCCCCAAAAACATCCTTCCTTGGTAAGTGGGGAAAAAAAAAAAAAAAAAGAAAAAAACACACACACAAAAAAATCTATTTCATCTTAAACATACCAGTGTAAAGCAAATGAAAATTTCCACTTGACTTTTAAATTCTCATTTTGACTTCTTGGCTTCCTTTTGCTCCATGACTTTTGGCACAAAGCTTTCTTTGCTGGTCCATATATCTGCATATCCATCTTGTGGACCTTTTGATCAACTGCAATCCTTTTTGAAGGCAGCTATTCAGACAGCAACATTTGGAGCTCCTTCCTACACTATTTTTCTTCTTGTTTGGCTCTGAAATACTAGAGAGTTTTCACAGCTTTGTCTTTTCAATTCTTTGAATTGGTCTTTGTCTTTGAATTTCCAGCCTTCCTCTACATTCTTCTTCCTCTCCTCTGCATGAAGTGTTTATCAGCTCCTCATTTCAATTGGCTTAACTAGATGCCTCCTTTCATCAAGACGTACTTGCTGATGTCACAAAGCAATTCTGCAATGTATGTGCTCATCTCCAGAAGCAAAAGCTTGCTCCTTCACTGGAGGCTAGCCGCAAGCCAGAGTAGTTGCCTGCATTAATGTGTCTATAAGCTCAAAGGCTTGGCGATGTCTGTGTATCCAGTTTTGCCAATGTGTTTAGGAGTACTTATTAAACTTCTAGATCAAGACACTCAGGTCACCTCAGTCAAAGAAAGCTGTACAGCAAACATTTTACTGATTTTTTTTCTTTTTTCTTCCTTGCATGGCGTTCTACCATAAAAGAAATTTATACTATTTCATGATAAAATTTTATACAATTTAGGCCAAAAAGGTATTTGGTTTATGTTCTTCAAAAACATCCAAGACTGCCTTGCTCATAGCAGCACCTTAAAGCAAAAATTTAAAGTCTTTCCTATCTACTCTAATCCTCATTCATGTGATCAGGAATGTATTTCATCATACCTACAGAACAAAATACAACTAGTTAACTTCCTGAAGTACCCACCAAACTTTTCCATTTAGGGCAACTTTTGTTCACAAAAAAAGTCCTAAATACCCATCTCAACTGATTTAAATTCAACAGAGTTTTAACAAAATAAGTAGGATTTTGAAGTAATTTTCATTTATTTGAGTTACATAATTGGGTGGCTTGTAGGAGCTTAATGAAACAAACACAGGGCAGATACATGCTGATCGCAAACATTTGCTTGCATCAACTTACAGTAGTTTTCTTCCTTGACATTACAAATTCATTTTACTGGCATTCAGCATGTACTGCTGCTGAATAAAGGCAAACATCAGCTAAATCTATAGTAATATATTACATTATTATCTAGCCAAAAGTAAAAAAATAGATGCACATCCACAATTTATAAGGAGTTAAACAACACAACTTGTCAGTACAGTCTGCTACTCGAAGAATTCCACAGAAATAGACCACTTAAAATGACATTTTTAATTACAACAAATATAAAGGCTTAATGTAATGGTTCTCACATTTAAGCACAAAACTCTAGTTAACAGACAAGAGACATTATGCATTACACTGATCATTTATACAGGAAGAAAGAAAGTGTTTAAAAAAAGGTGCTGAAACAGCAGAGAGGGCTGCTGGCTATACATTTTTCTACACAGTTGATAGTTTTAATAAAATACTTCTAAATAATTATGAAATACTGTTTCAAGAAGTCTACAGCTATTTAGTTACAGTAGCTGATTTAATGCAATACAGTATGCAATGCTATCACTTTTCTATAGCACTATTTGAAAATACACATAAAGCATTAACAAGAAGCTCTACGTACTAAAGTTTGGATTAACACTTCACAGTATTTCATGCTCTCAACTGTTTTATAGCACACAATCAGACATAAAAAGCAACAACTCCTGCCATTCTACAGCACTGCCTTTTAGGACTTCAACACTGAGTTAATGCTATGAATAAAATTTATGTAGTTGTACTTTTTGCAATTTAGTAAACAAACAGCCAATGATTAGATCACTTATCTTATTACCCCTAAAGCTTCTGCCACTCAAATTCTACATCATAACTTCTTTCACCCATCCTTTAAACACTTGATGATTGCCTCTACTTTATTAAATGGAAAGTGCAGTCCACAACTCTCACAGAATCACACAGTCATTTAGGCTGGAAGGGACCTCCTGTGATCATCTGGTTCAAACACCCTGCTCAAGCAGGGTCAGCTACAGCAGGTTGCCCAGGACCATGTCCAGTTGGGTTCTGAATGTCTCCACAGATGGAGACTTCACAACCTCTTTGTTTGACCACCTTCACAGTGTTTTCTTGTGTTTAGACAGAATTTCATGTGTTTCAGTTTGTGTCTATTGTTTCTTGACCTAATTCCCAGATCTCCCTGCTTGCCCCTCTTGAAAACGTCAGTGACATTTGCTTTCTCGCAGTCTTCATGAACCTCTTCTAATCACCATGACCTCTCAAAGATAATTGAGAGTGGCCTCACAATGACATCAGCCAGCTCCCTTCGCATTCATGGCTGCAAGTCATCACTCCCCATGGAACTTCTCTATGTTTAGTTTAAGTGTTCCTAACTTGATCCTCCTTCACCATGGGTAAGTTGTCCATGCTCCAGACCTTCCCTCTGGCCTCAAGGTCCAGGGATTCCTGAAAGCTGGCCTTAATAGTAAAGACAGAGGAAGAAAAAGCAAAGGGGCTTTAGAGTATTTCCACCTTCTCTATTTCCTTTGTCACCAGGGACCCTGCTCCATTTAGCCATGGGCCCACATTTACCCCAGTCTTCCTTTTGCTTTTGATTTTAAGACTGTATTCTGGTATTCATATCCAAACAGACAGATACCTACATCTATCCGTAGATCTATCTGCTGACAGATAATTAAAAGTAATTAAGTATTTACATTAAGTAAAGCAATAGCAAAAATAACAAACAATACCAAAATTTTGCTATTTATGTGATCATGAAGTTTACAGACTGAAGACAGGAAAATGTGTGCATATCTTCCTGAAATTTTTCTTTGAACAATCTAATGCACACAAAGTTCAATTTTTAGATTGTTCAGTGGTACTTCAATCTAGTTTTATCTCCGGAGCAAGAGTACATCACTGCAGTCAATGACTGACATCATGAACCTACTGGACACGCTTCTTGTAACTATGATAGTTCAAACCAACATACTCATATCAGCTCCCATCCTTGTTCTGGAAATACATTTGTTTTCAGTACAACCCAAACTTGTGAATATGAAAATTGAAAAACGTATTAGTGAATACCTAGAAAACTTCCTGGGGGTTTTTTTGTGGTTAGATGCAAAGATCCATTTGTTATATATGTTTCAATAAAAGCATGCTTTCCAAGTAGAAAACTGGGTCATCTGCTGAATATAGATATTCTAAATATAGACAATATTTGGGCATTAAAATATAGGAGGGAAAAAAGCTTTTGTCAAAAGAAAAGAAATTGTACTGGCTAAAACTGGACACACCTTTGTACCGACAGCCCTCACAGCACTGCAAACATCCTGCTTATCTCAACACAGAGAATAAAAATGCTCTGCCTGAGGCTCTTATTGCCTTTAAAGACGACTTAAGGGCTTAGCTAGAGGAGAAAAAAATTATTGAATTTCCTTTGTAAATGAATACTGTGACAGTTATGAAGCTTACCTATTTGAATGAAAAACTTGAATCCAGATACCTTCTAGAAAAAATTCCTAGAATCAAGTAGTTCCCATCTTGTTGGAGACAGCAGCCCCTTGGAGTCACTCAGAGCAGAACGCTATCACATGCGTTAAAATTACTGAACACAAGAAGCATAAATATATGCAGTTTGGATTTTCCTCAAAAAAAAAAAACCAACCACAAGTATGACTGAACATTGATGTCACCGAGGGGAAAAAAAAATCCTGGAGGAAACTGCAAGAGGCTAGGTAAATCTTGATACACTAACCACCAAAGATCTATGGATCTCAGAACAAACAGAGGCATAATAAAAATTTGGATACTTTTGTTATCATATTGTCATATTTAGTTTCCACTGTAAGACAAATTTTGGACCGTTTTATTCCTGAAGTCACTTTAATCAAAATAATGTTTGCAGTACACTCCACCTAAATCGGATTCTGTTAAAACTGAACACAAAACCTACCACATTATTCTCAAGGAGCAATCTCGCACCAGCAGACTGATGAAAAGAATTCTGAAAGATGCTCTCATATATAAAAGCCAATTTATTCTTAGATCTAGATTTTTTGAGGGGTGGGCAGGAGGGACAGAGACAAAATCGAATTAAGTTACACATGTGGTCAAACCATCTGTCCCAAACATCTCCTGAGGAAGATCTTCAGATCAAAGCCAAAGGGGAAATACCTGATTTCAGGAGAATAACCTTTTTGCTTCTGCACTCCTCTTTTTTATTCACATCTTTTTTTCTATAAAAGCAGTGAATGTGAAATTCTAGGTAGCATTTGTTATTACACAGCTTTTAAACTAGCCAAGAACACGCTACATGCAAAATTAAGTAAAAGAGAATCTACATGGGAATACAGCAAATGTTTCAGAGCATTATCTAATACAGCCTGAAATGCTTACCCCACATCTCTGGGAGGAAAACCTCCTTCTCTGCAGCTATGGTAGAGCCCAATTAATTCAATTATGGCATTTCCCCAAGCTAGTGGTACTGATTTAGCCCTGACTTGAACAAGGAACAGCTCAAATATCATGGCAGGGATGCTGTACCATACATTGTCACTGAACAAACAGGCTACAGCTGAGAGCACCTAGCTAGGACACAACAGTCTCATCAATTACAGTTGACCATCATAAGCACCATGAAAAAAACAAAATAATCTCAATTGCCAAATTCATCTTGGCCATTTACTGCAGTTGACAGTAAAGGAAAGGTAAATTTGCCTAAATTAATGCATATTAAGGAATAGATTGAATACATCTATATTTTAAAACTCACATAAAAGTTTGCTCTTTAGATTTTCAGAATTTTATGTTTTCAGTATATATCAGTTCAAAGTAATTATTCCTATCCAAATGAAACTAGTATTAAATAATAATAGCATAAAAATAATACAAAAAAGTAACAAAAATAATTGCTCAATTAAGTAATTACTTAAAATTAATAACTGACAACTATCATATCTGGTCCAACAAAATAAGTGAAGTCAAAATACGCAGCTAGCTCCACTCCAAATACATTACTGTGCAGAATTAGAAATTTAAGAACAAACAAGAAAACATCTCTGACGGGACAAGCAATCTGTTTTCTGTACCTCTTTTAAGAAATGCAAAAATACATTCCAGGAAAAGGCACAACAGAAATTTGCTGCACTCTGAAAAAAAATTCCATCCTTTTCATATCCATTTTTTAAATGAGTTCAAGAGAAAAAAAAAATGTTGTTTACCACGTGAACTTATGACATGGTACTGCAATCTTGCACAGCATGAACCATGTTAGCCACACTAACAAGTTGAATCATTTAGTTCTCAATCCAGAAGAATTCACTCTATTGTTTACTTCAAAATATCCATTTCTGTCATTCTTGAAAAACACCTGCAGATGTTAAAGATTATCATTAAGGAAAAGGCACCTTTCAATTCACAGACAACAGCAACACACTGAGAAATGTTAAAAAAAAAATTAGTTTTGTGCTTTGATGGCCACTACACACTTTATTCTAAATTAATCAAGAATCTCTAGGAAATCTAAAATTGGTAAACAATACCATATTAAAAGCAAATACAGTAATATATCATTTTCAGCCCTTATTTCCAGCTATCGAAAATTTATTATGCTATCAAACATTAAACATTTTCTTTTTGTTACTTTTCAGGGAAATGATTACTTGCCAGTTGTTGTCTCTTTATCATAGTCTCCAAGCTACACAATCTGATAAATCTGTGGTGATCCAAGATAAACTCATTGAAGTCCAAAGCATGAACTGTGTCATTTTTCATTACCTCCAACCAACCAAAATCAAAATATTTCCAGTTTCAAAGTCCACTATCAGGAAAATCACCCTCTCCTCTTCTCCATACAGTGTAGAAAAATCTAAAGAGGTATTAGTCCTTAAAGTTGGAAATGATCCCTAAATAGGAACTCCATGTAAGAAGACATAAAACCAAAACATTTCAGTATCAAAAAAATATATCTGTACACTTCCTTACAATGACAAGGGGTTTTTTTAATTAATGTTAGTTTTACCCAGCTTCCTTCATCTTTCATGATCTCTGAACACTTCCATTTCTATATGGTACCCCCTCAACTCAAAAAGCTTACACTGACTAAAAATAAGAGTACAATGTGTTTACAGTGGAAACTGTTCAACAGGTTTTTTGCTTAGTTTGACACAATCAAGTTTGTTAATGCATTCTGACAGACTTGCATAACATCCAAAAATGTTTTGAACAATGCAGTTTAGGCCATGATTCAATATTAATGGATGAATAATGTTTCTGAGTACTGAGTTTCAATATTTAATGAGTGCATGGTGAATGTGCCATAGAAGGCTGTGGTTGAAAATCACTGTAGTTGACAAGGGATTTGAAAAGATGCGAGAGACATAAGGAAAACAACTTTAACCTGAACTGAGGTCTGAGAAGTGTGAAATGGATATTTTTCCTACTCAATTTCAAGTAACTGATTATTCACCTGACTGCAAAGTCAGATAAATTATCTAAAGTTCATCTGCCTCTGCAAAACATAGAGAAGGACTGAGATATAGAAACAAATTATCGAGACGCAATGTCTTTTTTGTCACAAAAGTCTCAGTATGACAACACAAAAAAGCTCTAAATTGAAGTGATTTCCTAGCACTAGTTACACATTAGAAAAAACATTCTCTATTCACGTAAGACTTTGCATACTGCAGGTAAAGGGGGCTATTCCTAACACTAGCGGCAACCATATTCTCTAAAAATCTGTCCTTAATTTTCATTTTTAAACCCTATATTTCAGATTATGCAAATGTTAACAGAAAATACAATTTTTCTCCACCATAAAGCCATGGTGTAAAAAGAACACATTTCGCCTTCAACTTTTTTGCACTCATATTGCCCACATGTCCCAAATAGGCAAAATGTAATATTTTTTTTCTCTCATTTACTTTGTTTTTTTGACTAAGTTTTACGTGAACTGTATTTTAAATGATGCACTGCCCTGTGTGGGGGGCAAGAGGGACAACCCAAAACATTACTAAAAACCATATATGGCAAAGCAGGAAACTCTTTTAAATTTAAGACTGGAATATAACTGTCCTGAACTTATGTTCTACCCAAGTAGTTTTTGAGACATCTACATACTGAACAAATCTTTCATTAAGTACAAGAGAATTAGAACTGGTAAAAGGACCGTTTCCCACAGCATTCTCCTGGAGAAACTGGCTGCCCATGGCTTGGACATGTGTACTCTTCGGTGGGTAAAAAAACTGGCTGGATGGCTGAGCCCAAAGAGTTGTGGTGAATGGAGTTAAACCCAGTTGGCGGCCGGTCACAGGTGGTGTTCCCCAGGGCTCAGTATTGGGGCCGGTTCTGTTTAATCTCTTTATCAATGATCTGGACAAGGGGATCGAGTGCACCCTCAGTAAATTTGCAGATGACACCAAGTTGGGCGGGAGCGTTGACCTGCTGGAGGGTAGGCAGGCTCTACAGAGGGACCTGGACAGGCTGGATCGATGGCCCGAGGCCGTTGTATGAGGTTCAACAAGGCCGAGTGCCGGGTCCTGCGCTTGGGTCACAACAACTTGCGCTTGGGTCTTTTCCAACCTAAACGGCTCTATGATTCTAATAGAAAAAAAGCAAGGCAAACCAAAAATGCTAAAGCATATAAAGTCAAAAAAGGAACATGCAGATCATCAAACCTAGATTTGCAATTATTTCATGAGTGCTTAGTCCAAAACCATTCAAATGAGACTACATGGGTCCAAATCACTATCCATTTTGTAGACCGCAAGATGCACAATCAAAACGTTTGACAAATTCACTATAAATTATCAAGAGCTCTCATGATTATGGTGCATGCAGGAAGAGAGATCAAAGATACCAATAATGCTTGCAATCCCTGCCCCATCAAACACTTTGAGTAACACAACTTGTCCTATAGACCAGCAGGCTGCAAAAGAGAGCCCTCCAAACCTAACCTGATGTATTCCACACCTAGCGACTGGCTTCCCCCTTACTGCCTAAGCAAAGTGCAACCAGGCACTTGCCAGTATCACTGAAATCATCCCACTTGATTTACCACAGCTATAACATAGAAGGCAGGCAACCTCCAACAGCTCAGAGTGAAGTTAAAACAAATGAGAAGGAGGAAGAGGAAAAGAGAGAGGCCAAATTACACACTCAGAATAGGGGTTGGGAAGGTCTTTTTGTTGCCTGATGAGAGCTAGCAGATTCATATAATGAAAACAAATATGAACAATATCTGTTTCATGTGGGGGTTTTCTTGGCCTATCTACCTCAAACAGCATACAATAATCCGAGTGAGATCTTCCTATGGTTTTATACCATATTACTGTTACTTTCCTATGCTTGCACTTGATGTTACTAAATTTAACAAGAACTCCACTACTTTATTCCATATACAGCTCTTCCTCATGGTGACCTGTTCCTCTTAATGCTGGCCATACATGTATATAAATTAGTGCTTCATTCGTTATAAATATAACTGAAAACATAAAAGTGATAGTGATTCCAAAATTGAACCCTAAGCAGCAAATAAACTTTTCCCATAATGTTAACTCCTCCCTCCAATATGTCCCCTTACACGTTTGTCTTTGGTCAGCCCCAAATTGTCTTACAATTCTTACATTAGGTTTGGACATGTCCAGTAGCAATAACAAGGAGGGCAAGGTACCAAGTGCTTTGCTTTATTCTTTCTTTAGGCTGAAGCCTGTTAGCCAACCCAAGAAGACATTGAACTTGATACAAATTATCTTGGTTGAGACTACATTCCATCTTGCCCCACTTAACCATTTCTTTCAATTCTCTCAATTACCCCCTATTTCAAATGCTATACTTCTCAAATCACCCACAACAATGAGTCCAAGTAATAACATTCAGTTGAACATATTTATTCATTTCCTTTTTCCAGCTCCTTCCAGACTCAGCATAACATCTGTCAATTGAAAAATCTTTGCTAATGGCCATGTTATTTTATGCGCCAGTCCTTGATCAAAAGATCAAAGACACTAATTTCAAAACTCGTAATTACATACAGCTCTTCAATTTATCAACAATACTGTCACAGACAGCTTGTTAATACTCATTGCAATATGGACACTGACTTGTCAGTCTGATCGCTGCTCATACCCTATAGAAGATGGCTGAATTGACTTTCTTTATTAAGATACTTGGGTTGTGGGGTTTTTTGGGGGGGAAGGTTCGGGTGTTGAGAAGAGGGAGGGTGAGCAGGAGGGAGGGAAGGTTGTTTGAGGGGATTTTGTAATTACACTTCATAAAGCCACTGGTTTTAAAATATGTGCATATAGATCAGAATTATATAAAGATGGAATAGTATTATATAAAGATGGCATAGATGAACAAATTTCTACCTTTATGCCAGAGGCATGCAAAGAACCTAAGTCAGAATAGTAAAACTGTTTTACATAATTTGTATATGTATTTAGCTAAGACTTTTCCCAACATCCACATAACTCAACTCAAAATTACTTTTGCACTTAATATCACTCCTCTTGGGATCTGCAACGGCAATCATGAAATTACGACAACATTAATTATCCCTTAAAATGAAGTGACAGTTGCAAAATTTTTTATTATTATTATTTTTAAGTGTTTCTCTGCTATGTCTACTCATTTGCTACTTTTCAAAATGAAAGAGCTCAGCAGTTTGAAAGCAAAGGTTTGCTTAAAATTGCCAGGGGGGAATAGTTTCCCTCCTCCCTACTTGAATTGAAAACTATGAAGCAGTATTATTTTTGTTGATGCTCTCTCCAAATAAACTTACTGGCTTCAAGTCATTTTCCCATCTCTCCTAGAAATAAACTTATCAAGATGAAGCTTGATATACAAGTTGTCAGTTGAGATGACAAGTTTTAAAATCGAAGTGAAAAATAATCCCTTGAAAATTGGGGTTTATAAAGGTAGGAGTGAATTATAGCACTGCTTTCTCAAATTTCTACTTCCTGTCTCCAAGATTCATCTCCGTATATACTGAGAACTAGACATAATGGTATTAATGGAGAGTCAGACCAGTAACAGAAATCTTGGAGAGCAACTCTACCATTGCCAAATACTGTTTTTTCTTGCCAGAAAACAATAAGGAACGTAAAACAGGCTTCAAAGATAGCTTGATATTTCTAAACCCTCAACTTCATAAGCAGCATGGCTGCAAGCATTTTTATGCTTCCTTGGCATTTTGCAGGTAAGATCATGCACTTAAATTTTATGGTTTTAAAAAGGGTACAATGCAACCCCATTCAGAAGGTGACTTATGCTTCCATAATAGAATTATATTTTCAACAGATGGCTGTCCAAAGAGGTATCAGTTACAACAGCTCACCTGATCACAGGACTTGTTTTATAGGTAAACCTCTGCTTGAACCCAAAATGTCTTCACACTTAATCTTGGCTTCTTCCCTTGCCTGCAGAGAGACAGTCTTGACCCAGCCTGACCCTCCTCATTCCCTCTTTTCCTGCAACAGAGCAGTATTATCCCATAATCCTCCAGACTTCAGTAATATTATAGCTGTTAAAAAATAAATTCATTTTAAATCTTTTGCTGTGTTTGAGATCAGACAAGGGAAACTTCTGCTGTGAGAGGGGAAAAAAAAAAAAATGTTTGAGATGGCATGACTAGGAGGGGGGAATAGGAGGAACTCAACCTGTGGAAGCGATGCCAAAACTTGCTGCTGTCTCCGTGCTGTTCCCCAACCCTGAAGCTGAAGCGGCCTTTTGGACACTCACCAAACAAAACAGGTTTTACTTTTTCATATTTTTATAAAATCAGTTCTACACACCAAACTTGAATGTTTTGTTTTGGTAAATGAATAGCCCCCACCACTGCCTGGCATTAGCTGATTTTACGCTCCAGAAGAGCCTTCTCTGCAATCTTACCCAATTACTATTTTAAGTCCTCTCTCTACCAACTACACATCTTTCAGATACAGAAGGAGAGAGTCATGCACACGTATGTGTCTCATTCAGAGACAGGAGGCCCTTATCAGATGTTGCATTAGCCTTTCTTTCCAGTTTAAATACTATTTATGACTTATCTTCCGAAGTCCTGTTTATCACTGTAAAAATATCCAAGTTTTGCTCTCTCAAATCAATAGCCAGCTTTTTTTCTGATACACTGACCATCATACTAGAAAAAGGTTAAGCTTCCCAGCATTTGTGGAAGACAAGTCATACTGTATAAAGGTGTATGACCAAAGATAGAATAACTATCTATAGACTACATTAAGTGTAGCAGTACTGACAATAGAGCTTTACTTCAAAAGTATACCTTTTCACTCCAGAGTGAGTAACTTCTCCCGCGTGCACCACCACCCACCCCACCACCCCGCAGAATGACAACGGTAATGAAGAAACTTCCCTCTAAAAGCAGTTTCTCTCAATTATATTTTTAAACATTCCTTGAATCTTTCTCT
The DNA here is from genome assembly GCF_947461875.1 of Haliaeetus albicilla. Lineage (NCBI taxonomy): Eukaryota > Metazoa > Chordata > Aves > Accipitriformes > Accipitridae > Haliaeetus > Haliaeetus albicilla. Next base: position 2,793,633 of record NC_091496.1, on the reverse strand, counting down.
GCAATACTTACTTCATGGAAACCTTGTCAGAGAAAGGATGACCAGAGGAGGCAAGCTTTGGTGCAAGTCTGTTGTACCAGTTCTTGCATTCCTGAACGTGATTATCAATTGGGTAATATCTTCAGCTGTTTTTTACAAACAGTATGGTCACTCATGCCAGAAGATATTTAAGTCTTATTCTTGACCTACCAGAAGTCAAAGCAATTATAATCACTTTTACTGCTTCAAAGTATTTCCAGCTTTCTATCCTACTGTCAGCAAAAGAGAAGATGTAATTTCTGTGACTGTTTTCACACTTAATCTAAACACTATCAAGACGTCCCTGTGGCAGAAGACTAGATTACAACTATTTTCAAGCAAAGTAGCTTTTTGTCCCCTGTGAGAATACTGCAAGAAAAAGCCAGTCTCCCAGTTCAACACAGCTCATTACCTGGGAAAATATAATAATTTAGGAAGACAATAAATCTACTCCAAAAAAGTTTTCACCACATTTAGTGCACTACCCATATGAACTGAAGATAAATATGCTCTTCATAAATTTACCTCAGTAAAATAGAGAAAGAATATTGTAAATAAATCAATCATTTTACTTTTTCCTTATGTTCTCCAGACCTATGCCAGTAAACTAGAATAAACATGTTATTAAAACAGAAATCAATAGTAAGCTTTAAAATATACAGTAGCACAAAAAGGTCAAGCCCCAGTATTGATTTTAATATAACATTTTTGGTGTGTAGTTTCCCAAAGGGTTCTTCGCCAATATTGTTCTTCATTCTTCTTTCACTTTACATTTTCACTGGTGAATTTGTTGTTGTCTTCTGCAAAAGCTCTCTACTCCAACAAGTTTACTAAGAGCTTGCCATACATGCAATGTAATGCTGAGACATGACAAAACAAGGTCGGGGGGAAGCACTCAGACACATCAGATTATCAATTAAACCATAAAGTGAACTGCTGTTATATAGGAGCCCTCCCCCAAGCACAACAAAACATATAAAGAAGCTCATGGCTGCAGTCTAATAACCTACCACTGCGAGCCACCTCCATGCACCAGTGTGTACATATTTTTAAAATCTGACTTAGAGTTTAGAAAGATTTTCTTTAAACAGATGAGGATGTTTAGAAATACAGAGCTTACATAAGTTATCCAGCTAATGACAGATAAAATGCCATACCATGTGGAGTCCAGCTAGCCACGAAGAAAAGACTCCAGCAACTCATCATGGAATGTTTAAAAATCTACGTCTGTATTACTCAAGAAAAGCATTTTTCGTGTGGCTTTCAAGACAGAAGTTACCAACGTCGTTATAGGAGACTAGACAGACATAGCAAAACCTAAGAGTTATCAAAAGCCACCACAGAATTGCAGAATGGTTTGGGGTGGAAGGGACCTTTGAAGGTCATTTAGTTCAAACCCCCTGCCGTGGGCAGGGACATCTTCCAGTAGACCACGCTGCTCAAAGCCACGTCCAACCTGACCTTGAACACTTCCACTGATGGGGCATCCACAGTTCCTCTCTGGGCAACCTGTTCCAGCATCTCACCACCCGCATCGTAAAACATTTCTTCCTCATGACGAGTCTAAACCTTCCCTCTCTCAGTTTAAAACTGCTGCCCCTTGTCCTGTCTCTACAGGCCCTGGTAAAAAGTCTCTGTCTTTCTTGTAAGCCCCCTTTATATACTGAAAAACTGCTATAAGGTCTTCCCGGAGCCTTCTCTTCTCCAGGCTGAACAACCCCAACTCTCTCAGCCTGTCCTCATAGGAGAGGTGCTCCAGCCCTCTGATCATCTTCATGGCCCTCCTCTGGACCTGCTCCAACAGGTCCATGTCTTTCTTGTTCTGCTAATTGGCTTTTTGGTGACCATATCAGAAAATAAGCAGAAGCCAATATAAGGAAGGGATAATGGGGATCCCAACAGGAGGCCCAGAAAGCTGGGCAAGGACTGAATAAGACTACAAAAGAAAATGCAGGCTTGTACCTATAGTACAAGGTAGTTAGGAGACACTGAAACACTCCTGAGGCTGCAGGCAATAGTTCTCTCCTGGATCTGCTCGTTAAAATCATTAATCTCCAGATACCCACCATTTCCTATCCACTGACAGTTACCACCCGTTCAATTCCCTTCACAACAGATCCTAGAAATAAGTCCCATTCAGCTTGAGATGAAGTCACCTGGAGAAGTTCAAGCACATTCCTCAACTCATGTTAACCCATGTCCATGATCTTAATTTAAACAGAAGTCATCTTGCAGTCTTGAGACTGTCTAAACAGACATTTTAGAAAAGATTTAAGATACACTGTGTAACTTCTACATACATGAGATCCTTTTCAATAAGATTTTGAGCAGCAGTTGCACAATACTCGGCACTAGTCCTGATAATTTTCTACGTCTGTCATGCCTTAAACAATTTTAGAGCAGACCTAGCAACAGAGTTACTGAAGGGCCACCAAACCAAACAAAAGGCTACTTTTAAGCCCTTCCCTGCCTTAAAATTCCTACTTACAGCAGTACTTATCCTCTAAGAAACAAATGCTGGAATCACAGGAAATATGATATAGGAGAATCCAAGTACAACTAAGCATAGGGAAAACAATCGTCTGGGTCTCTTGAGACAGTCATACACCAGCAAACTGCACAGGGACATATATTTGGCATACTAACAAAATTACATGCATGTATATATTGGAGACATGAACAAAATAAACTTTCTGCAATATTAAAGGGATCGTCATGCACAGCATTTTGCAAATACACCTCATTCTACATATAATTAATATTTGCCACGTGCCAAATCATATAAAAAAAAGTGGAAGCTAGGAAACACTTACCAAGCAAAAGAGACTGAAAAACCACAAATATAATTAGCCTAGCCTGAATGATTAGCAAAATAAGACTGAAATTTCTCTGATCTTCAAGGGGAGGAAAAAAAAAAAAAAAAAAAAAGAAGTAGTCATTCATGAATGTTCAATTTCTATGGGAAACCACATCCTTCATTTGCCTCCTAAGTATTGTTTTGTATATATTTTAGTGGAGGAATCCAGCAGTCTGATGAGGTTGAGAGTAGCTAAAATTTTAACATTTTGCTGATGATAAAAGTTGTTACTCACTTTTGCTTTTTCAAAGTATCTTTTCTTCTGCCTTTCATAATTATAGCCAAACAGAGAGATACAAAAGTTAAAACTGGAAAAATCTCATAATTGATAAAGTTTATTTCTTGGCAATAAATTCCTTTAGTCTAATACCACTTCTCTTTATTCCAGATGTGCATTTTGTGATCCCTAGTGCTAGTTTACTACTGTCGTATTCTCCCAGAAGATACGTACTGGTCCACTGAGTTGTACAGATTTCTCTGCAAAACTTGATGGAACAGATACATCTTGCTGACCAGAAGCAGCTTCTCATTGCTGAAGTTCATGAGCCATGGCACCATCTGGTATGGTGCAGGCCACCATTGGAAGAAATGCTTCCAGTTACTTCAATGGGAGCTATTTCAGACTTTCTCATCACCAACATCAACAAAATTATTAAAATAAGAGAGTTCAACAGCTGTGACAAGACATAGTGTAATGATCTACACTTATAAGACTACACCTCAGGAGGAAATCTAAACAGCTAAAGGATTCAGAAGTTTCATTGTCATATTTTGTATCATTTCTTGTCATGGCAAATAACTAGTTTCATACAAACTCTGTATCTCCTTCTATTATGACACTGCAAAATAAGTTAAGGAACTTTGTGGAAAATTAAACTATATCAACAATTATCATTTATTACCTGTCACTGCTGTCAAATTCAAGTTCTTCTGCCTATTCTCTCACGTTTTAGAGTCATTTCTTCCAGAGTTGTGGAACAGCGGTTTTGGCACATATTTAACAGGGGCAAAAGCCTGCTTCTTCAGTAGGTGCGAAGGGACCATACATACCAGAGGCAGTAACAAAAATCACACCCAGAAAGCCTTTCAAAGATGCTGAAAGTAATGATACATGTGCAGTTTATTGAACCATTCAGGTACAAACTTACACTCCATCTTCAGTAAATACAAAACCTTATAATGAGTGGAGTCTCTCTGCAACACTACAAGAATAAGGAATATTTTGGGGAGGTACTGGTAGGTACTGACATGAAATGGAAAACAAACTACAGGAATACTAAAGCTATATTTTCTCTAGGGTGAAAGGGCACATTACTTTCTTCTTACTTCTGTTCAGAACATAAAGAAACTCTCTAGTATTACCAACTGCAACAATAATAGTATTATTGCTGTAATTGCTATAATACTGACAGTCTTACAACCTGTACGTTACCTTGAGTATTATCATGAGATTGTAGCTCTGGCACATTAACTGGTCACATTCACTAATGCAGTCACTGCAAATTCTGTTGCAATCAAATAATAATCCATTTAACTTTTCTAAATGAAAATACTTTTAAGATTAAACATTTCAAATGTTCAGAAACCAAAGTGAGAAACAACAGTTGGTCTGAGTAAAAGAAGGAGTAAACTAGAATCAATTTTGGCTCTTCAGTGGGGTTTGTGCACATTGCTATTCACAGACATGAGACACCATCACGCTTCAGTCCAACTGGCCTTGGACAGCACCAAGGATGCATTTGTAAACTACATCCCTCCGTATAAGTTATGAAGCCTGCATTACACTGTATTTTTTTCTTGTGCAACTATTGACATATGAATACTATAAACTGTTCTCTGTTAACAGTTTCCTTCTGTTACATGTTTTAAGCATGGTATAGGTGGGAACTCGGGTTTTGTTCTGTTTTCCAACCTTACATCAATGTGTTTGTATGTTTATTAAAAATAACTACATTTGAGAGTAAAGTTTTCCTTTTCGTGTTTATGTTACTTATAACACTCTGCACTAGATATGCAAGACATAAAATACTTTATCTGAACAATGTGCATCTAGCTCTTAAGTACGTACTTGCTTGAAAATTGAAGTCCAGTAATGCTGAAAAATTATACCAACTCTGTAAGTGCATGAGTGTCCAGAAACTGGCACAGGAGCTTGTACAGAAGACTGCAGTTTTTTCTCCTGAAAGTATGGATCCTGACATGAAAAAGAACATTGCACAAACAATGCTCATGCCCCTGTATTGTGGAGAGATTGCTTTCTCGACTAGAATAAAACAGGAGGGGTAGGTATGCTGAACCTGAACAACATAAACCTGTTCTGAAAGTGATCAACAGAGCAGTGTTCACTTCATTCTCAGAAGAACACAATCCAGAGAACAGCTCCACATTTGCTACAGCATTTCTTGAATGTTTTTAAAACACAAACCTCAACCAGAATTCAGCCCATAAAGACCTTAAGTAATAGCTAAGTAAACATCTGCATCTTTTCAAGTTGTTTCATCCAACATGAAAAGAGCCTCTACACTCTGTTTAAAATGTATTTTTATAATTGTTTATATTGTGTAGAAAGTGTAATAAAAAAAATCCTTGCTTATTGCTTAAAAAAGAAACAAAACACAAACTAGAAGAGGATTAAAGCTGCTAACAGGACTTGATATTTGTAATTTTATACTTTGTTGTTATTATTACTTATTTATTTTGACAGCTTACATTTCAAAAGCACTGATTCTTCCACCTAATTTTAAGACAACAAAAAGATTTTACAGGAGCCTTTTACTATGTAACATCTTCTTCACTAATCCTTAGTCAAATAAAGGGAAGGCTGCCAGCATTGTTCCCTACAAAATATAAAATCAGGTATATGACAAGCCAATCTGCTCCCTACCTTTCACAGACCTATGCACAACCCATGAAAACTGAATTACGGAATACTTAATGAAAGTTACCGAAAAGTGTCAAATGACAAAATACTGAAGTTACAAAACAAACATTTCCATATTGTAATCACGTTTAGTTGATCTCTTGAGCAGTCAACATTAAGCTCAGATGTAACACAAGTTTTCCTCTCAGAGCCCAGTTCAGAAAAGGAGAGATTTCACTGTCACATATTGATTTCCTTTATTGCTGATTCAAAAAAAAAAAAGCCTGATTATTTTTCTGGGACATTTATATAGTCCCATCTAATTATATACTCCATCAACCTAACTCAATTAAATAATAATATAATGATGTGTAGGAAACAACTGATATATATGCAGACAGTTTAAGTAGTACTAATTACATTCTAATTTTTTTAATCCATCATAATGAGCCTTTCTTCCCATTCTCAGAATGGAGGACAATGTGTAGGTTAATATTTATATTCAGTGTGTTATATTATCTATTTAGGAAAATCACTGAAAGTACAAAAGAACACACAAGTCCACCGAGTTCACCATACAGCCAAACTCCACTTCAAATTCAAGCAGGATTTTTTTTTAATTGTCAATAACCCTACAGTATCATACTAAACATTGCAGAGTATATTTTTAAAATGCTACATCTAAAGTCTGTCACCGCTCTCTGTACAATTCTATCCAGTCTTTCACAGTAACTACAGTCTCTGAAAAAACATGCATAAGAAAGCACTGTTTCAATATACAGAAAGCATATCAAAAGGGTTTTCTACTAGTAAACTGGTTTAATACAGTACTGTGTATCTTCAAGGCATTATGCTGTACTAACTATTAAAGCAGTTCAAAACATACTGCAGCTCAAAGAAATATCCAAAATTCAAGAAATAACAAGAATTACCATTTCTACTGCTGTTGAAATTTACCTTTTGATCAAACAGAAGGGATTATACGTAACCCACCTCTGCATTGCTCTCAAGCTATTTCTATCTCCGCACCACAAAGTGAATATTGGGACTCAAGAGAAATCAACAAAGATTGAGCTTAAAAGACTGCAAAAAAGATTCAGGCTCATGAGGTCAAAAGGGATTTAGATCAACATTTTGTATCAGGTCTTACAAGGAAATTTCAGTTAATTGGTTGTTTTAAGATGTATTTAATATCAAAACTTGCTATATTGCCCAAAGGTCTTACCTACCATTTTGTCTTGGGGCACAAAATTCAACTGTTTATAGCAAGTAGATAAACAACAGTAATAAAAGCATTCACTACATGTTTGTGTTAAATATTGTTATTAACAAACCAACCTTCTCTTTTGAGCTTCAGAGTCTCTCCTGGCTCGTTCTAATGCCAGTTCTTCTGCTATTCTTTTCTTTAGTTCTTCATCATTAACTACAATTAGAAGAAAATTAAATGAAATTTTAACACAACACAACATATTCCTAATTACAGAAACAACTGCATAATACAGTGCTCTATTTTATTTATTTTCTTTTTTCTATAAAGCAGTTGGAGTGCTTTCTTGTGGTTTAACCACCTTTCAAATTTTAGCATACAACATTAGAGAGCCTTTAAAAATTACTCTTACTAAACAACTTTTCAATTAGTGGAATCTTTTGAAAATTAAAAACATACAGTATATGTTAAATTAAATACATTTTTCTTAGGAAATATGCCTTTATAAAGTAAAATTAAGGGGGATGGGACTGAGACCTAAATAGTAAAGCCATAAAATGCTGCCTTTTATTCACATGGAACCAAGGGAAGCATCTTCCTGTGTAATGAATCAAGTATTTTCAGATGCGTATTTTACCCAACCAAGCATTTGCAACATATCCATACTTCTAGTTTCTATCGTTAGAAAAAGATTTTGCCTCAAATTCTCCCCATTTGGTTTAAAGAAGCAGACATGGAAAGAATATTTTCTTCATTTAGATTACGTCAGATGAGTTAGCTGAAAGTCTGGTTAAGAACTGAAAAAGCGGGGAAGCAACTTCAAGTGTATGAATAAACTTTTCCACACAAAGGTAGAAAAGTATGAGAGCCGGTAATCCTACAAGCTTGAAAGACATCTATAAGTCTACCAAAATCCATACCATAAGGTTCTGAAACACAAAATAGGTCTATTCCCAACTCTCTGATATTCAAGGGCTCAGTCATGCAAGCTACTACACTGATACCACTCAATATTAACCATCTCTGCATCTATAGGCAACTGCATACTTCTGAAAAATCTGACCCAAGGAGATCAGTAGTTTGTTGTTACTTCCTTTAATAGAAGTTGTGGCAATAAAACACGTTTCAATAGACTTCCAGAAGAAACCATACTGAAAAGGTTGTTTCAACCTAAAAAAAAGAAAAACCTTGGAGATGGTTTTGCATGTTTTATCTCTACCTGAATACAACTTGACACATACATAGCAGGAATTAAAGAAAGAAAAAAAAAGATTAAAATACCCAATCATCTAGTAAGAAAGAACAACATTTTCCATTTGGGAAAATGAACTAGCTTTGTAACCAAAAGTTATGCTGACTTCAGTAGAACAGCTGTTAACTTTGCATAAAATGTTGATTTGTAGCAGTCAGTAAGTGTGTGTTTTCCTACAGGAGGAAAAGAAAACAACTATAAAGTACAGCTGTAGAACGAGATTAAAAATCAAGTAATTACTTCCAGATTTATTCCAATATAAATCCTAATCTAGAAATCTAGACCTGCCTGTCTGGAATAAAGGTACACCTACACTAGCTGAGCTGTACTTCTGTAACCCTGCAATACTCTAGTATTCCAGTACAGGCATACAGATAATTCCCTTATTTATATGAAGCATCTGGCTCAGATTCTACTCTATGGAACCACAGAGCTAAAAGACATGTAATCTCAGTCCAAAATGCCTATCACTTGAGCATAATAGATGTTAAATTCCAGAAGGTGATACAACCACCTCATCTGCCCTCAGAAGCAGTAACAAAACCACTTGCTTATGTAGCTAAAAGCCAGAGAACTACATTTTCAGGCAGTATAAGACACGAAGCAATTAGGAGACAACAAGCAGTCTCTGTAGAGGTTGCATTTGTATTACATATTTATGCGCACAGACAGCATTCAACAACTGTTAGCAGTTGGAAACTTGTGGAGATACTGGGACAGAGAGGGAAAAGCCATCAGCCTCCTTTTTCATAACAAGCTGATAGTTACGGTATTTGCTCAGAAAGTGGAACATCTGGAATTTAGATCCTCGTAAGATGGACCAGTTTGAGTCCGCATATCATATATATTCCCATAAAGTGCTCTAAACGCCAACCTACCATCTAATTTAAGCAGATACAGCCTCTTTTTTTTTTTTTTTTTGGTCAAACAAAGCTAAAGAAAACACTGCCTGAGAGGGTGCCTAGTGATTAGAAGACAAAACTGAGACAGCCTCCAATTCTAGTACCCCCTTTGTGGAACCAGTTATTTGGTTTACATTAGACAGCAATCAGATCTAAAAAAAAAAAAAAAAAAAAAAAAAAAAAAGAGAGAGAGAGACACACACACACACACACAAAAAAGCCAGTGACAAATAGCCATATATCTTGGTGACCTTGTCTCCAGGAGTTGGCTTTATCTGCAAATATTATCCAACATCATTAGTCCACATTCTCATTATCGTTAATAGAGTCCAGTGTGCAATTCTGCTCTTCCTAAAGTAGACTTTTAAAATAGTGAATTTTATGAATGAATGAAGCAGCTTCATCAACTATATGGGAGTCTTGGCCAACTAATTCAGTTATAAGCATCTTAAGTAAAGCAGAATAAATCGATATCCATCCTGCCAGACGCAGCAAATGCTTAGATGACAGAAACAGAGTTGCGTTGGGTAAAAGTGGGGGAACACTTGTGAATGGCAAAAGGAGACCCCAGCCTAAAAATATATTAACATATGTGAAAATTCAAGAGGTAAATATGAATCTTGTAACAGATTACTATCACAAACCCTGGATGAAAAAGCAAAACCCCATTTTATTGGGACTATCTCTACTGACTCTTGACACTGTTCCACTATTTTCTCCTCTGAGGCTATGCGAGGATACTGTCCATCTGAGAAGATACTGAGTTGTTACAGCACACCTGTACAAGTCCAAACAAAGATCAGCTGGTCACAGTGAACTGTATCACCAGAAAAGAAAAAAGGTTTTGAAAATATCAGGCAATCACAAAGATCCTGTTTCTGTACTGCAGCACACATTAATCTTCCCCACACCTCAGTAAGCATCACAAGCCAAAATGAGAGCAGTTAAGGTTCTGCATTTGTACACTTAGAAATTATTAAGCTGTCATAAAAGCAAAGAATTTATTTCACATCACAGCTACCTTATTCACAGAACAACCTGAAAACCCACGATCAACTGTTTCTTACTGCAGTTCTGCTCAACCCAGATACCTCAATATTTCATGTCCTTCTAATACTGGACCTGAGAATACACAAAATGTTGCATAAGTATATTGTTCACCAGCATCTACATCATGAAGTTTATGTTCTGGTGTGCAAAAATAAGTACAAGAACTCTAACAGACCATAGAACAGTTTTTTAAGTCATAATGAGAAAAGATTCAAGCATCAGCCAATAAAGACATTTGACCTTAACAATCAATTAGGTTACCCATCGATCAGCCAAATACTAATAGGGAATAAAAGTGGAGCTATAGATCATTCAATTGAATTATTGTAAGATATAATTGGGTAGCTCCCATATGGGAACTTTATGATGTTCCAGTAAAAAATTGCAGTTCTGCAAGTAGGAGGGATTTGTTCTAGGGGAAGAAGCATTTAAAAAGACAAAAGTTAATTTATTAGAAAGAGTATCAGAAAAAAAATGGAACTGTTTCTAGATAAAAGCAATAACATTTCTCTCTGATGCCAATCTCTACCCAGACAATAGGGCATTAAAAACAGACAGTTGGGCGCTAAACTACTGGAGAATATTAGAACCTGTTGGGTGCAAGACTGCTAAAATAAGCGCGATCCGGAAGCGATAAGTATGCAGCAGTTGCCAAAAATTATGTAGCCATTCCCACTACCACCCCAAGTACTTTAAGTTCTTCAGGATACTGAAATGAGCGTCAACTTCAAAGTAAGTGCATCCCAGAGCAGACAAATTTGGAAAATTTTCAGGCAAGTACATTTACAAAGGTCACACTTGCATCCCAGTGCTTTCTTATACTCCTATAAGAGCGTAAAATGAATGCAGCTCCACCATTTCCCAAGTCTGAATGTGCTAATGCACAGCTCACATCACAAGACAATTTAGATAGATGGTCAGTAATGGGAACTACACTTAAAAAGCCATAGTGCTACAGCCAGAAATAACTCTTCTCTGTCCTCTTAGCATGTGAAGGGTGGATGCTGATAGGTATCTGACAAGCAGTATTCTCTTCAGGATAATGGAAATGGAATACCACCAGCTGCATTGCCAATGGGCTCATTACTATGCTCAGATCTAGCAGCAGGTCTCACAATGCTTAAAAGAGTGACCAGACTCTTCTACTTAACACCACAGAGACAGAATAGCACTATTTGATAAAACCCACAAAGCTCTTGCCTGGATCTTAACAGACCAAGCAGTGATTGTCAATGGACAAGGACCTTTTGCCATTTTGATGGCCTCCAGTGTGCAGTAACCTAACCTGCTTATTTGTCCACCTACTATTTTGGAAAAGTTTGAAAGATACGGTTATTTATGTCTAATATTACAGTCCAAATGCATGACACTTCTCCCCCTTCATGCATAGATTCTAACTTTAAAAAGAGCACAGATAAGTTAGCCAATTATTATTTAAACCATTTTCACTTACTGCAAGCACAGGCTAATACATACATTTGGTTCACTTCCCCTCCCCACGCACATACACAAAACGGTAAATTCAGCTTCTTTAACATTTAAAACAAAGCTCCAAGAGCATGGAAAAAAGAGGGCAAGACAGCCAAAGACAAGATCTGAAGAAACTATAAATTATGTCCAATACAGATGTATTGGCCAAAACCTCTGACCATGCCCAACAAATAGAAGAAAGGCAACTTTGAGAATAAAAGTTACAGCACATTTACTCAAGTTTTCTACCAAATCATTCCAGTTGGTTTTATGCCTTCAGATGGATCTGCAGAGTGAAAGGGTGTGAAAGGGTATGAGAGTATGTCTCACTGGGACAGGGTTTTATTTTGAAAGGAATGCAGGACAGGCTGGCAGTTATGGAAGCGTAAGAGCATTCTCTGCATGCCCTTGTTTCAGCACTTCTCCACATGCCCTTGTTTCAGCACTTCTCCATTCAGCCTTTCCAGACAGGGAAGACACCGAGATTCCTATCCACCCAATGCCCTTCTGGCAAACCTGAGAAGAGGCTTATTCTGCCACGTTTTTAAGAGGCCACAAAACCTATGAAAATGGTTTTGGGAGCCATTCGTAGAGACAGATACCGTTTTCTGTAGTCCAGCTGAAGACTAACCTGATTGGTGTTAAAAAAAAACAAAAAACAATTATACAAACAAAAAGAGTGTGCAAAGCCATTTGCTTAACCCTTATAATTGATTCCCTATTTGTGCTTCAAAATCAAATGAACAAGGAAGTATACACCTGATATGTTTCCCAGGGTCCAAAACACTTTGAATTACAGGGACAACTGATGAGGTCAGAGAAGCTAAGGGTACTGAAGAGCTTACACACTTACCAACAGTTACTGAGGTTTCAGCTATATAGTACGCACTTCATCTTGAACTTCAAAGGCCACCCATTAACAGTGGCAGAGCAAAGCCAAGAGCTTCACATAACAACAATGCTTGAGAAGCAGTCAGCAATTTTATCTCCCAGGTCTACTGTAGGTCGGTGCACGAGGGTATGTGCAGCTCAGCTAATCTCACAGAAATTTTCTCCAATTCCTCTGCCCTTGCCAGTCACAAGATCTAAATATGTACCTTTTTCCTCTCACTCTAAAGCAGTTGCTTCACAGAAAAAGCATTCAGCATGATACTAAGATTACAGCAAGAAGGCAGCACCTAAAGCTGCAAATAATACACGTTAGGTAAAGCAGACACCTGCAGCCACAAAAAGGTTAGCCTGAGAAATCAGAAATACAAATACGGAAAAGTTAATCAGCCTCTAGCCTGCAGAGCTGGAAATCTGCCCATTAGTCCTGAATTTTCAAAAAAATCATTAATGGAAACAGCATTTATTATCAGGCACCTTAACTAAATCCTCTTGAAAGGGCAGGTGCATTAAGTTATTAATGAAGAGACACTTAGGTTTGATACAATCAAACATCTTTTAGAAAATACTTAGCTAAATAACATTCAGAAAATGAATTTACAAAAAAAAAAACCCAAACAAAAAATGCAAAAAAACAGTTCTAAAACAGTTCTACTTTTCCTTTTCATTCAGCTTTGCTCCAAAAAAAAAAAAAAAAAAAAGATATCCAGTGAACAGGACATCCTTCACAGAGAAACTTCTCAAAGACCAGAACAGAATCATACGGATGTCCTCCAGGCCATTTGACCATTTTCCTTAAAAAGATAAAAATTTGCTTTTACATGAATACCTCCAAGGATGGAAACAGCACAGCCCCTCTGGGCAACATGTTTCAATACGGGACTGACCTGAAGGTGAAAAAGCATCTCCTTACAGGACAAAAGCAGTCTTGTTTCAAAGTATGCCTCTTAGTCTTCCTGCCACACACCACCATGAAGAGGCTGGTTCTGTCTTATCAATAACTTCCTTCCTGAAAGAATACTTCCAAGCCTAACCAGTCCAGGTGCCTCGGCCTCTCCTCTCAAATTTCAGACCACCACTTCTTCACCCAAGGAGCTCTGCAATGCATTTGGGGCTACAGTGGGTACTTCTGCCTTCAAATAAACAACTCACAAGGAAGGACAACCCATGCCATTTAAATTAAGTACATGGCTTGGGTGCAATCCAGATGACTAACACGGGGTACAATACACAAAACCAGAATGCACAATCTTTAGCGTCTGAATGCATCAACAAGACAGCAAATGAGAAGCTACATATGTGACTGTGGTAGTTTAACCCCAGCCAGCAACTAAGGACCACGCAGCCGCTTCCTCGCTTCCCCCCACACCCAGTGGGATGGGGGAGAGAATCAGGGAAAAAAAAGTAAAAATCGTGGGTCGAGATAATAAGAGTTTTATAGGACAGAAAGGAAGAAACTAATAATGATAATAATAACAATAATAAAATGACAATACTAGTAAAAGGATTGGAATATACAAAAAAAGTGATGCGCAATGCAATTGCTCACCACCTGCTGACGAACACCCAGTTAGTTCCTGAGCAGCAATCCCTCCCTGCCCAACTCCCCCAGTTTATATACTGGGCATGACGTCACATGGTATGGAATATCCCTTTGGCCAGTTTGGGTCAGCTGCCCTGGCTGTGTCCCCTCCCAACTTCTTGTGCCCCTCCAGCCTTCTTGCTGGCCGGGCAGGAGAAGCTGAAGAATCCTTGACTTAGTATAAACACTACTCAGCAACAACTGAAAACATCAGTGTGTTATCCACATTCTTCTCATACCAAAATCAAAACATAACACTATACCAGCTACTAAAAAGAAATTTAACTCTATCCCAGCTGAAACCAGGACAGTGATTCAGTTCATTTTATACATCGGTACTCAGTAGAAGCTGTTAGGAAAGCATAGTTATAAAACGAGTGGTAAATTGCTGTCATGGATTAGAAACAGACTAAGACAAAACGAAGAACAGAAAGCAGTAGCAATGGGAAAGCTAAACAGAGACTTTATGCTCTGCACATGAATAGTCTAAAATCATTTTAATCAAGACTTTGTAAGACTGGAAAACTTTAAAATGAAGAAAATAAGGCCAAGCAAGCTGAGAAGCACAATGGTATACAAATTCAGTCTTGAAAAATGGTCACACACACTGGAAAGCATAATGCGATTTTATCTTACATTTTGCTTGGTGTTTTAATCAACCATAATCACATGTAAGTCCCAAGTATCACACAAAGAAAATTTGTTTAATTGCCAGCTGGGCATGAAAGGGGAGAAGGTAGAAGGGGAAGAGAAGGTCCAACATAAGAAGGTCCAAGTATAGAATATATAAAGAATTAGAGAGAAAGAATATGATAAAACAGATATAAAATGATGCACCTCCACACTTCCTTAAGCACAGTATAAGTCTTTCCACACAACAGTTAAAGCCAAGGATAAGCTTCGCTGAGATCTATTTCAGTTCCATCAAAATTTATGGTCTTAACACAATAATCACTTTGAAACGTTCTCCAAACTATTTTGTCCAATAGCTTAAGTTAACATTTTCTTTCTTTTAAGGCAAAGGGGAAACATTACAAAATTTAATCTTTGACTAAACAAAGCACAGAAAAATTGAGAGGTTTTGAGTGTGGGGGGGTGAGTCAGAAGCACTAACATAGGCTGGTTTCTCAAAGATCCACATTGCACATTTCTCTGCCCCCTCATATCAAGTCAGGCTGACCTTTCTTGTCCCTACGACACTGTCTTCCTTGAGCACTTCTCCAGTCTCTAAACTTGAGCTTTCTCTCCTGTCTCCTAGCTTGGCAATACACAGCACAGATTGTAGTTGCTTTTGCAGAACACATGCCAATCTGCCAGCCACGGCCTATGTGTGGAGTGGTAAACCTTCAGCAAAACAGCTCAGGCAGCTGAAGATCTTCTCTCCATAAAGGCGTTTGTCTTACTCTTTTCTACCCAGCCCTTGATTTATCCAAACCTATAGAAGTATCAGGGCCTTGAGTTCTTCAGTCCCCCTTAGTTAGATTTTGATGAAACAACTTAATAAATTCAGAAGTTATCAGAAGGCAAGTGGTGAATGTATGGCACTACCACACAACTCTCTTCCTTTGGGAAAGCACATAGAAATAATGGAAAGAAAACCTGAAATGGCTCAACACAGAGAAGAGACAAGATACAGAATATAATAATGTATAAATAGGCAGCTCTGGGTTTCTATTCATTCTTCCATCACACATTGTTAAAAAGGCTCACAACAAAGCTGATAGGGCAGCATTTAAAAAATCTTTACTTTTGTAATATTTGAAATGCACAGTGGACAATATATTGTCAAATTCTTTTTGCAGAACTGAAAAGCAAGTAAAATCAAGGGGTGGTTAAAAAAAGACTAAAGAAAACTTATGTTAAGTGGAGTTGGAGAACACTGCTCCAAGTTATGTACCAACCATTGCCAGAAACAGGAAGATTTCTTTTTTGCTGGAAAAACTATTTTACAACTGCTTACTGCAGAATTTCTTGCATTCACCTCTGTAGCATCTGGTATTGACAACAGAGCATCAGGGCATTCAAACCATCGATCTGATCCAACAAGGCAGTTCTCATGTCCCTGTGCACATTAAGTATGAACATTAACCAGCTCACTTGGGACAACGTACCTTAGGGCTGTCTTTAAACCCATCATCTGTCTCAGTAGCTGGCAGGGCAACTGCAGCTTTGTAGACATTAAAGTTAATGAAGATGTCACAAGGAAAATTCCTAACTGTGCATTAAGAGTCATAAATATTGAATCAGAAGGCATACTTCAGCAACTGGTACCTTCACAACATCAAGCTGTGGGCTTATAAACACATTATGGGTCTTCCATAATTAAAACATTTTTCCCACCTACATTCCAATTTAAGATGCATAATATGCAATTATTATAATATTCACAAATACCCTCAATTTAGTCTCTCTACTTAATAAACACTCCAGTTTGGTCCATATCTAAATTTCATACATCACACAAAAAATATCAACAGTAGCCATTTAAGTTGAACAGCAGAGGAAAGACAAAATATCAAATCCATTAATCTTTAATTTTAAAAGAGTAGCCAACTATATAAATGACAGGCACTTGAGTAGCATAATTTCCTCTAGACCAGGAAAAAAAGTATATACTTTGTTTCTTATTCAATTAAACAACAAGAATGTATTATTACCTTTCCTGACATTCTCAAAGTTGTCTCAAGCTGCTAACCATGGAAACAAAATTTGTCTCACCCCTGAAATAGGTTACTTGAGGTCCAGGTTAAAGTGCAGTGGTAAATCAATGCAAGACAGTCCATCTACACCTCCCCATGCTGCGTGCAGTCCTGTGCGTACATAGAAGCTTCAGCTCATCAGAGCTGTCAATCAGGTAACTCTTATGAGCATAAAATCACTGGTAGAATTACATACTTTAGTTTGCTTTGGATATCAGTAACACTAGCAAGAACTCTTATCCTGGACTCCTAAAAACATAAGTTTTTAAGAAAGCCATATAAATATTCATTGCCACACTAAAGAAAATAGTTAAGGCTTCTAGTTCTGAATCAAACTGTATGATTTAAATATTGATTAAAGCCGCAGCAAATATATTTAATGCGCTTAAATTAGGTGGTAAGTCAATGACATCATTAAATATACTCTTCTTTCTTTAATCACTATTTTTGAAAGACCTGGATTTGCTGGTAGCAGCACACAAGAGGAAACAAGGAAATGTTGTAACTGTTAATACATCAATATTCCTGGCATACAACTTTTTTTTTTTTTAATTTAATGGGTTTCCAAACACTGTTGTAGCCGGTCTTAACCCTATAAATAGTCCAAATTAGTCTTAGGCTCAATGGAAGAAATAATGAACCATCCCTTCATTCCACCAGCACTAAAGAAAAAACTCCAGAAATAAGTTATTTGCTTTAAAGACCAAAGCATCTGTTTCTCTCGCTATCTCTCTCACAACAAAGGAATCCCTTAGAGACCCTCAGGAAGTTTACTGTGGTATGTACAATTGAACTATCAGAAACAAGAATCTATGTGTGCCAGAACAGACGCTTTCATGAGTGACCTTATTACACATATCCCAAATTTCTTTATTATGAGCCATGGATCAGGGTGTGGTCAGCATTTACACTGGTGGTTGGGGTTTTTTAAATTTAATTCTTTTTAAAGAATAGCATTCTTAAGAATAAATTCTATTTTAAAACTCATACAAATTTAACTACCAACACATACAGCAACTCTTCAATTTAAATTCAGAATTACAGGCACTTCCTACAATCACGGATTCAGTACAAACATAAAGCACGCCTCCAAGGACAGAAATTTGTATTAACTGTTAAATATTGGTAACATGCAGCAATACTTAAACAAGCTCATAGGATAATTAAATACAAAAACAATGCAATTAAGTGTGCATAATTTAAAAATATTTAATATTTTAGTTTCCAAAGGCACTCTTGCATATATATTACATTATCTATTTTACAATGGAAATGTGGATATCAATCGATTTATACTAATTTAAATTAGCAACAAGATGGTACGTGATCTAGAAATAACAAAGCAAAGTTAATTCATATTATGCTTGGAACATCCTCTTTTCAGTATCCCATTATTGTTGTAACTGTAGCAGTAAATCCCAGAACAAACTTATGAGGGGGGGCTGGAAGAAACAGGTGAGAGCAGGATGACAAGGTTTTCCCTTGCTGTTCTTCAAATTGGGTTCTATCTGCCTGTGCTTAACAGTTATATTTAACGAGAATTTGCACCTAAACTAGAAAAGCAGAGAATTTTCATTACTCCCCAGCATGTCCAAGGTTACATTCTAATAATCTAGCAGAAAAATCAAGTAAACAGAAATGGATGTATACAATCCACAGAAAGACAGAAAATTAAAAAATACAAAATCCTGAGGCTAAACTTAGATCTTTTAACCACTAAACAAAGGAGAAATGGAGTATAGGAGAATAAAGTGGTAGGAGTCAAGAAGCAAGGACACATGAGCAAAGCTCTGTGCAGGACAAGGCCATCCTGCTGCACCGAAGAGCCTGCACAGAGAGCCCTTCCAGTCACCAATGGCTTAACAATAAAAGCGTGAGCTCTTCCACTACAAAATCCTTACGCAACACACAGTCTGAGTTTTCGTATCGCCCAGAAAACACATCCTCTCCCCTATTCATGCTAAGCTCAGACTGTCAGCCCTGAATGCAGGAAGGGAGAGGTGTCCTGGTGTCACGACAATCACAGTGGCAGAATAGACAGAGGTTCTCACCACAAATTTAAAATTGGATGTTTGTGCGATTCTTCCGTCAGACTTCATGATGATTCAAAAAAAGTGTTATAGGAATTTCAATGCAGTATAGTGAATCCTCAAAAAATCTGTCAAGAATTTTCTTCCAGAAACTTAGAAATCGTAACAAAAGATATGTATGCTTGACAGAGACGAAACATCCTGTCTTAGAGGACTTAAGTTAGATACAACAGGTGACAGACACAGGGAAGCACTGCAACAGAAGAAACACAAAATATGGGCAATATATCTTGAAACATATGACAACTAATAAAATAACCCATTTACAACCAATAAGTGGATTGAGTGAAAGAAGCCAGTTAACATAAAAATGTACCTAATTTTTATTTTTGCTAGGAATTCCTGCTCTGCCAGCTACATGACTATGTGAAGCTTTACTGTAACTTTTAAATTTGTTCTCAATGCCCTTACAAGGTTGTGAATAATTTCAGCCAAACCTTCTTAATAAGCCATCCTTCTCACCCACCTCTATAATGTAAATGTATATATATGAAATAACTTATTTCAGCAGCTATTTAGCTGTAAGTCATTTTGCTGTCCTGTTCATTTTAAATAATTAAAAAAAAAAGAAAGATTAAATGGAAGCATCACATACCTTTACAAGGCTATCACTGGCAGAATACCCTTAGATTGAATACATCAGTTGAGAGACTTGCTATTCCAGCTGTCTGTGCTAGTAATTCCTACTATACATACACTGTAAGGCTTTTCTTGCTGAATACAATGGATAAAAGCATCAGGATTCCATAATTCAACATTTAAAAAAATAATCATATTGTAAGCAATGATAGAAAGGATTTTATGATTCTGCTCTCAACAGGATTAAGCATGCAGTGTACTTTCAGAACAATTTAAGTTGTCCAGTTCCTGATCTTTATGGTTCATAAGTTTATTGTAAAGCTATTTTATCTTACAGTATGGGGAAATTTACTGGTAACCCTTTTATTTTCTTGGACAAAATAATTTCTAAATTCTTTCACCACATGTATTTCAATGAATGTCTTCTACCACTATAGAAGACAGTGCAATAATTATGTATTTCTACACATAATCACTAGGTAAAAGTGTTTATAAACTAAAACATCTCTTTAGTTTTACATTTAGAAGTTACCACTAATAGCAAAGAATTACTAACTGCTATTGCACAGGCCAGCACTCCCAAACGGGACTCTCCATACTGTCAAGGCTACATAAATAGCAAATTTTGATGTTCAGTTCATCTGCTACCAGCATTTTTAAAGAGGATTCTCCAGCTGTGATTGCACACTATCAGTGGCACTGAAAAGTCAATTTTACCCAATTACAGCCTTGGATTGCAGTCACTTTGGACAGGAATAAGAAGATTCACAAAGCTGCTAATCGCTCTGAATCAGAAAGCCTCTGTCGAGGATATTTTCACATACCTGTCCATTGCTGGGAATACCGGCTCAGAGTAGCTCCAGGCATTGAATTTTATTGTCAAATGTCCATGTGCCAACTGTTTGTAGGGTAGGGGGCCCTGCTTTTTACATAAATGTGGTTCAAAGCATATGGAACGGGCCTTGCTACCCAAAGAAGATTAAGTGAAGACTTCTAATGAGTGAATGAATGGCATGAGTTAACACGAATAGGTAATGGCATAAAGAATAATGTTATTTTCTGATGTTGTGCATTCCATACACACAGTGCAAATAACTGTACACATTTATAAGGAAAAAAACCCCACTCCTTTTTTCCTTTTTCTTTTTTACAGATAAACGTTTGTCCTGGTTTCAGTTGGGATAGAGTTAACTGTCTTCCTAGTAGCTGGTACAGTGCTATGTTTTGAGTTCAGTATGTGAAGAATGTTGATAACACTGATGTTTTCAGTTGTTCTCAGTAGTGTTTAGACTATAGTCAAGGATTTTTCAGCTTCTCATGCCCAGCCAGGGCACCTGACCCAAACTGACCAACGGTGTATTCCATACCATGGGACGTCCCATCTAGTTTAGGAACTGGGAAGGGGGGAGTGAGTGAGCGGCTGCGTGGTGCTTAGTTGCTGGCTGGGGTTAAACCACAACAACGTTTGCAAAATATAAATTTCTATTCACCTAACTTTTCCACCTAAACTGAAATTTTGTGTTCCATTCACACTCACATATTGGTAACTTCAAATGATCTTATCGTGCCCTAGGATAGAACCTGTCCTTTTGTACCAAATCAATCTGAACAACCAATCAGGAGAAAGAGGGCAAGGCAAATAAACATAAAGAAAGAAAACTGGTATTTGCTGGAGGATACAGTTTCATGATGATGATGCTTCATCAGCCTTCTGACATTCAACCCCTTCACTACTACTTACACTATTTCCAAAGCCAGCTGCATACTCACAGCTCCAAATGCCAAAGGAAATTCTCTCCCTGCTTTGTGAAATTAAAAACCAACAGTATTTTCCTTCCCATAAGCAACTAATTAATGATAATGTGGCTTCTTGTGGATTTATGTTCTGTTCCTCTTACACAGACAATAACCCTACCTTCTCTCATGTCACTGTACTATTTAAACAAAGAAGGTGAATTTTATGGCTGGCCCAGAGTTACGCACACAGTGACTGCCTTCCAGCACGCTTGTATTGACTGATCAGTAGCACAACATACTATAGGAGAGTTTTGCCTACCTGTCCTGTAGTAGGGTGTAATTTGCCTGTCTCCCAGCCTCCTGAGGGGTCACACAGTAGGTAATACTGTAAAACTGTGGTTCCAAATGACCATCCTGTACTAATATGATCACACACCAAAGCCTGCATCCACTGCTAATTTGCAATTACTCTGTTACTTAAAGCTATCACAAGACACATCAAATTTAAGAATTTATCTTTGAATTTTACTAAAGAGGGGAGCAACTGCTCGTTTGTCCTATCCCACTGCTGTTCTCAAAGAATGGTGACTTTCTGCACCCAGTTCCTTCCCTTCAGCTGCTGAATTTCAAATGCGTGTGACAGCGAAGCATCAGAAAGCATACCCAGAACAGCAGCACAACCGCTAGCTCCAGGACCTTCCAAAACCTAGTCTGGCCTATTTGCCTGCATTGCCCCAAAGCATCTCCCCACTTCATATTGACCCAAGCTCTACCAAATCCCCCAGGCTCACTGATGTATAGGCTTTTCCACAGTCTTGTAACTCTCCAGCATTCCCCTGCCTCTGCCTTTCTGCAGTTGGACTCGATGATCTTAAGGGTCTTTTCCAACCTAAATGATTCTATGATTCTATATGCATCAGGTACAGCTGCAGAAGCTCTTGTTCCAAGTCTCTGCATATCCTTATCTCCTCCAAGATCAACCCTATCATCAAACCATCTCTCCTTTCTCACCAGTAATGCTCTGAATTTTTTCCAAACCAGGTTACGCACAAGCGGACACAGCAAGAGGTACCATTCCCTTCCTGGCCAAGGAGACCAGCCTTTTTGAAGGGAAGGGACTGGTGAAGAAATCTGGTAAGGAGGAGGATGGAAAGATGAATACAGAAATTTCAAAGCACTGATAAGGTGGAAGGGGAAGGATATGTGATTCAGAGAGGCAAATCTACAATTAAACTAGGAAAACACACTAATGATGGTAAAAGAATATGACAATAATGATGGAAAAGGTATGGGTACTTGCTGGAAAGAGAGACCTTTGTAACCATTCTGCAGCAGACCCACATCCACCAAGGAGCTTCCCCCAGGTGTCCTGAACACATACTTTTGAGGAAATTCCTAGGAGTGGAACAAAAGCCTTAAAGTTCAAATAAAGTAAGTTGCAACATGCATTGGAGGATACACCAGCAGTTATTTTCACTTTGCAAATCAGTTCCACAGTATGAAGATAATCTATGATATATAATGCTGGTCAATAATCATATCAGGAAACACTGCAATAGTACTATTGTCACCAATCCATTTGCAAATTTTCAGATAACATGTAAATAAATTAGTTATCCTTGAGAAATCTACCTCTCTGACTAGTTTGGATAAAACTGGTTAATAACTTTGAAAGTTATTCTGGGAAAGAGGGAAGATAAAAACAAATTACATAAGAGGCCATAATGCAATGATACTGTGAAAAAAACAAGCAGTGAAAGTGCATCTTTACAGGTAAAGGTTAATGAAAGGAAAGAAAAAAAGTGTTTCACCCAAAGATAACACTCATCAATACATTTGCTGATCCTATTAACCAGATTTCTCAGTGGCTGGAGTTGCATGGAAAGATAAATCAAGATGCCAAACTTCTACACTGTACATTTAAAGCAATCTAACAACTTAGCACTAAATTTTAAAGGGAGTAAAAATTTTCCAGTAGAAGCTGAATATTCAGCAAAAAAAGGTGTAACCATCTCCGTATCAAGTCATAATTTTATTTATTGATGACATGGGCACTGAAACTCTGCACAAAGTCTGAAAGCAATCACTTCACCTAAATTAGGTACAAAGAAGCCGGCAGTGATAAATAAGTGGATCTTTAACAGCTGTTGTGGTGCGCTCAAATCTAATCTCCTGTTCATTCATTCAAGTTATAACAACAGGCTGATACATGGATGTTTTGTATCAGTGCAGAGAAAACAGTAATTCCAGAGTTTGTTTATTCTGCTCAGATGCAAACTACAGCACATTCAGTCTCATCACTGCTGACTCAAGAAGGATACAAGGAAAAGAATTTAAACAGCATTTGTAACAAGGTCCCGTAAATGAAAATCACTGACTTGAAAAGGTAAGTGCAGGAGAATCTGCAAGTATTTTCTTATGTCCTGAGGATAACGTTTCCAGTTTCCTACATCCCATAGAGCAGCATGTTTATTTTGGAGAATAATCTGAAAGTCAAGCTTTAGTAGCAAAGTGACAGAACATTTATTTCATGTAATATTAATGGTAGGACACAAGAAGTCCGATTAGAAATAGCCAATGTACACATTTCAAATATATGCACCACAACAGTATCAAGGGCACGTGAACTCCTCGCACAGGAGCAAGGATATGTTTCTGTTGAGGAAAGTGGAGGCGACAGACAAAACATCGTCAAGTGTCTTCCTCCAACTTCAGCAGACAGCTACAGTATTGTCAACTTTGAAATGTGGTAACAGAAGTATTTTCAGCCCAATATTTAGCACTGTAATACTGCTTGTAGTAATAACTGAAAACTGATGGTAAACAATATGAAACTATGATGTTTGACTATTTTCATTATTCAGAAATTATACAAAAATAAAGGAGAAATGCTGAAATGTTTATAATTCTCGCAACAATCCAACACCTACATTTTTAAGAACAGGTAATGAGATCTGCTAACAAAAACAACTTTTTTAAATGACTGGTCTCTAAACTGATGTAATACTTACACCATCTCCACCACCGATAGCTTTTTAGTGTTCTAAGTTGTTAGCAGTAAGGAAAACAAGATACTACAGAAGGACGCAATGAGTAGCAGTATTGCCAAAACTAAGCAGATGCACTCCATTCTAGGAATAAACTGCCTTGAGTAGTCACCAAGTAGCACATTAACACAGCATGAACGAGCAAATGCAAGAGCTAGTAGTGTCTCAAATACTAGAAATTGAATTCAGGAATTTAATAAAAGGTGCAGGGAGAAAGAAAGAGGCTGTTCTAGCAAGCAAGAGTTCAGATACAAAAATCCTAAGGAGAAAGAATAATCTGTCAGCAAAGAAGCTTCCGGTTAATTCAGAAATATATGAGGTTCACTTTTTCTTTGAGTAAAACATTCTCTCCTCTCCTCTCCATATGACAGAGCAGGTTAAAAGGAACCCGTGTGTTCAGCAATCTCTTCAACAGACAGATTGGCACAGAAACAGACTCAGTCAAAACTTAGTTGACAAAGTGATGTAATGTGATATCCAGTGCTGCTTCTCCAAAAATTACAGTTTCCTTAGGTTTCTGATTAGCATTGAAGTCACTCTTCTATATAATCACTGCCTTTATTAATTCTTTCTACAAATTTTTGCAGATACTACTTTTTCTACTTAAATTTCAGAATACTCAGTGCCATCTCCCCCTGTTGAGAAATGTCACTTTGTAACATCAGGGATAATTGAGTCCTTTCTCTTACGATAAGCTGCCTCCTTCTCACCAAAAAGAGAAGAAGAAAAAGAGGAAGGAGGAAAAAACCAAATCAAGCATCTTGGATGAACCACTTAACTCCTTCTGTATAAAGCTCAAGAGATTAAGGAGATACAGAAGGTTTTCACAGGACAGGACGAACCACCATATCTCACCCCTAGCCTAAATGCCTAGCTTAGATTAGATGCCTATTTTTCAGATTATTAACATTAGGTGAAATCAAACATGGTTAATGAAGCTAAAAATGAGAATCAGATAAACTGGTTTCATGAAGCATTGTCAGAGGTACACAACAAACCTTGCAAGCAAAGGGAAGAAAGAACGTACTTACTCTATTTTTTAAATTTAAATTTCAAAAAACAGGTAATATTACCTGAAAACTGCAATTTTCAGTCTGGTGTTCCCCAAAACTTTAGTAATATATCTCAACATGAGATCATTGAAAAATCAAGGAGTTCAATACACATGCAAACCAGCCTTGGGAAAAAAAAAAAATCACAGCAGTAGCTGAAACTGCATACTGTTCCCCTGAGGCACATGAAAAGGTCTCTAAGTGGTTATCTTCTGTTTAACTAAAAAAACAACTAATACAAAGCTTTCAAGAAGCAGCACTATACAATATACTTAACCTGCCTGATCTGACAAGTGATGAAGAGTTTTAGTAACACTTTGCTGTAGCCTGAAGATCAAAGAATAAAACAAAGCTTTTCTTTTCATCTTAATGTGATAAACCACACATTTGAAGTATTCTTTAATATCACACTGAAAATTCTCTAACTGGTAAATAAATTGTGATGGAAAGAAAAGTAGCATTTACTACTAAACCCACAAGGTTTTATTACTTGGAGGTCTCCTTGTCCTGCACAATGATCTCTTACCAGTTCCTCGGAGGCTTGGTTTAGAAATATTTTGATACATTATCCCTTTATAGCAGTCCCTCACTTCTTTTCATTTTATTGACAGTTGTAGTCAGTGGAGAGACAATTTTGATAAGAATACATTTTACTATAAAACCAGAGAGGATGCTATATAGCAGAATGGCAGTTTCCTTGCATAGTGCTATCAAGACTAATACTGGTGAAAGCAAACAGTTCTAATTTAGTCATTGGTTTTATTTCATTAAAAATATCAATATTTTTGATTTTATTCTTTAAGATAGCAAAATCATTCAGACTGCTCCAAATGACTTCTCTTCTAACAATCCTTTAAATTACATACCCTTTTATCTTAGCCAGCTATCTGGTCTTTTTGACCTATAATCCCAGGAAGGTCTCTGAAGGACAAAGGAGAAATAGCTCGGTTTTATTCTGGTGCTCAGGCACAGCACGTACTAGAGAAGTCAAAAGGCTGAAATTTCAGAGGAAATATTAAATAGTTCAATGCCTACTACTGGAAACCTTCAGGACATTTAACTCTCAATATGAA
The DNA here is from genome assembly GCF_947461875.1 of Haliaeetus albicilla. Lineage (NCBI taxonomy): Eukaryota > Metazoa > Chordata > Aves > Accipitriformes > Accipitridae > Haliaeetus > Haliaeetus albicilla. The sequence continues at coordinate 2,767,270 of NC_091496.1, read as the reverse complement.
CCAAGAACGTGACCAAGTGTGAACTTTGATTTCTGCAAGAACATACATGGGAGATTTCCAACAAGGCCTGCAACAAATGTGTGCCAACAGGCATCATCTTCTGTCACATTCTGATTTCTAAAGGATAATGTAACTGAAACTAAGAAAAAATGGAAAAAAAAAAAAAAAAGATGAAAAAAAGCCCCATGTTACCAGATAATTTTTATTTAATTCTAACATGAAAAAACCACCAACCCCCCCCACCCCCAAAAAACCACAAAAAAACAAAAAAGCACACCAAAAAAAAAAAAAAAAAACACACCACACTGTCTTTCCACAAGTCTGCCTCAGGAACATTTGATAAACTCTGGCGGCATTTTCAAATGCCTAAGGCTAGGCTCTGACTATCTATGCTCAAAGGTCTAAAACTTTGCCAGGATTTAACTACAAACAATTCAGTACTCAGAACTAGTAAAAGGCAATGGCATATATTCCATGCATAAATGCATAACCATTTAGTCCTTAAAACTCATTACTACATGCCGTTTTACAAAGGGCTCCATGAACTGTGCACAATCTTTTATTCCCAGGTTAAATTATTTTCTCTGTGTTTTTAGAGACAGTTTCCCTGGCTTTCTTAATTAAGCTTATTGCAGCACTATAAATTAACACAAGAATCACATGCCAGCCACCAACAGTTGTTTTTCAACATGATTTTCTGCTAAGTACTGGAAGATTATGTTTTAGCATGCACGAACCTTGTGCTTCCACATCAAAAAGCAGGCGATTCTAACTTCTAACTCGCAAGCCATTTCTAAGCAAATACTTTGGATATGTTTGTCATACTAGCTACGACAAAAATTGCTTTATATGTGTACCGCACAACTACTCCGAAAGATTTTTAGAGCAAACGTCTGCACTCAGTAAACCCTAATAGAGCACATGCAGCCTTAAGCAGAATAGCATGAAATTTAATTTCAACAAATCCACTTGAGACCAAAAAGCACACAGTATGCGGTACATAAGAATTACCTGTTTCTAAGAATATATAGAAACAAAAATGACACTTCTAAATGAACGTCCATTGAAAGATAAATTCCACCTATCTGCAAAAAGCCACACACACAAAAAAACATTTGTAAAATATAAAAGAAGCTGACTATCATCTCAATGAATCTACCTCTGCCTGAGACCTAGTTACTTATGCATAAGAGTAGAACAGGACCTGACACGAGTGTTCTTTCTTTAAATTTCATCTAGAGTATCAAAAGTTCTCTATCATTTGTAAAATGAAACCCCCTAAATAAATCAATCAACTGTCCCCCTAATATTTAACAATATTCGTGTGGTATACTGGCTCTCTCCCTGATCCTCATGTAGGGGAAAAAAAAAAAAACAAACCCAAAAAAAACCTACACAAAACCCAAAACACAACTCAATCCCACAATCTCTCAAAAACGCAATTCCTCCATTGGCAGAACCCTTGCAAACTCAGAATTCATTTCTTTAGTTCCCTTTACAACACTGATTAACTACAAATAAAGCAATAGTGGGAGCAGAAGGAGGGGGGAGGGGACAGGAATCAGTTACTGAAATTCTAGCCTTAAATGCCTCCCACACATGGAGGGTTAACATTAACACAAATGTCATTTCTTGGAGCATATTTAAGTGTATGTATTTCATGCAGTCTACTACTATGCTGAGATATAAATAAGGTATCTCAGGGGGCTAGTTGGGTTGGCTTTTTTAATTGTTGTTACTAATTTACCTGTAAAAGTTATTTTTTGTTTAGAAAAAAAGAATTTAATCCCTCCTTGAACAGCATAAAAATATTATTTCAATATTAGGAGAAAAAAAATAATTCCAGTCTACAAAAGCCTGAGGATTGCTTCATCTCGCAACACTCTGTCTGAAGATACAGTCCAGACCACTTGAGCCCTGCCTGTGCTCTCCATCTCCGTTAATTGCATGATCTGGTTTATTCCCTTCCACTAGCACTTCAATGACCGGTGGTGAAGTTGCTTAACCAGCTGATTAGGGAAAGAAAAACTTAAGTTTGACATAATTTGCAAAGCTGTTCCAAAAGGTGGTCGTCACCAAAAAGGAAGTGACACTATTGCTCTTATGTGTGCTCCTGCTTCCCTTCTCTGAATAGACAAGGTTCAACTAAGAGAGCTAAGCTGGTACAAAACTCTTCTTGTAGGGTGTTTCTGGATGATTTAGATCACTGGACACCAATTTATTACAGGGACAGACATGATCAGACATGAGACCGTTAGATGAGGTTCGTTGTAACATAAGTATATGACGTTTGCACGAGAAGTTCCAACATCTTTTGCCATCCATTCTTGTTCTACCTTTGGACATTTGTTTAAAATGTCTGTTGTTCCACTGGATCTATCAGCACCTGAAACGCAATTAAAGTGGGCAGCCCAAAGGCGCAGTCTTGATGACACCTCAAAGACAGTACTTCAGTGAAGAATCAAAACGCTACTTCTGAAATGGACAAATGTTGGGAATATAGTACAGGGAAGTGCCCCAGGCACATCCAGGCTTTTTCATTCACACCTTAAAAAATTTCTGTTCCTAAGTGAGATGAGCATTCGTAAGGTTCTAGATGCTCCTCTAACACAATTGTGTATCTCAACAACCCAAGACTTTTAAACAATTAAATTAGGGCTTTTTGCCTACTCTAATATTCTCATCAAGTCCATCCAACCCTCCGTTAATTACGCACCATCTTTTTGATGAGGTTAATACTGTACTTTGAGGACATGGACTGAACTAAGCCCTTCCACAGCCCTGAAGTCCAAATTACTATGAACTAAAAATAAAAAAACAGATGTACAAGTTGCATTATTTGCTAGTTTTTCCTTCTAATTTCAGTACCATTTTACAAGGACATACCCAGCAACCTGAAAGCGTTCACAGAACACCTTGCATGTCACACAGACAGTGAGAACTTTAATTTATTCAGTACTTGCTTCATCTCCCATGCATAATTCTATCTTCCCTATACTCCTGCAATCCAGTGACATGAATGTCAGGCACAACTAAAGATTTGCTGTTACAGTGACAGCATTAAAAGTTTGGCATCTTTAGCAGTCTAGTGAGTTACAAGACGTTTCACCTTTTGACGTTTCACCTTTTGATAATAAAAAACTTCCATCAATAGTGAACCTTTAACCTAAAGAGTATCAATATACATCACTGAAAATAAAGTTATCTCCAAGAAACTCAGTGACAACTAAGTGGCAACACAGCAAGCCACATGAGAGCAGGAGCAAGCGCTGCCGCATCACGTATGCGAGAACACCCAAGACGGCTTGCTCAAATGCAGATCACACATCAAAAAAATATATACCTTAGCAGGCTACTGCCTGGGTGTCAGAAGCTTCTGATGAAGCTGCCCTTTCTCTACAAGCCAATGTAGAGCACCATGTATCTACTTCCTTCACCAAGAGCAGTAGGATGAACCTTACTCAACAAAACTGCCAAATATTCTTCTGAATGTATTCTTGCCATAATAGCTACATTAGAGTCTTCCAAGATTTTCAGACCAAAAGCCTATCACAAGTCATCAGTATTTCTCACAAATATCTCTGCATCCCTTCAAAAAACTTCCCCCCCACATCTCCAGAGGTCAAAGGGAAATCAAAACAAAACCACAAGCGTACTATTAAAAACAAACCCAATATTATTCTATAAGATGCAAATCACGGCATTCCAGGCTACCAGTGGTCCACAGACCAGATCAGTTTGTCGCGCCTCCCAGGGAAGGCACTCCAGCCCCTGACCTTTGCTGAACTCATTCCAGCTCCTTTTCAACAGTCACTGCCCAGACAGGCAGGCCCCAGCCTGCACTGTGGCAAGGGGTTGCTCCTTTTCTAGTGCACGACTTTGCATTTGTCCTTGTGGAATTTCATGAGGTTCCTGTTGGCTCATTCCTGCAGCCACTCTAGGTCCCTCTGGATAGCAGCCCTGCCCTCGAACGTATTGACTGCATCCCCCCAGTTTGTGGTCATCTGCATTGAAGAGTATGTACTGCACCTCCTCCTCCAGGACATTGATAAAGCTGTTAAACAGGACAAACTCCTGCAGAAACCCACGATACCAGCCTCCAGATACAGTATGACCCATTAGCCACAACCCTCTGACCCTGACCATCCAGCCCGTTTTTTTAACCCAACTTGTCGTCCAGTTACCCACACTGCAACATCCTAACTTGGATACAAGAATATTGGGAGAGACAGTGTTGAACACCTTGCTGAAGTCGAGGTAAATGACACCTACTGCCCTCCTCTCATCCACAAATCCACTCATTTAGTAGTCTGCCTCTGCTTCCACCTCCTGCTGACCTCATTTTTACGCTGAAGCTCTACCATGAGCTCCCTGTTTAACCAGACCAGCCTCCCAACATACCTATTAATTTTCCTGAGTACTGGAATGGACCGTTCTTGCACCAGGAAGAGGTTGTCCTTAAGGACCTCACAGCTTTCCTGAGCTTATCCCTCAGAGCTGCTTCCTATGGGATCCCACCAACTAGCTCCCTTTATAAGCTGAAGTTCGCTCTCCTAAAGTTCCGTTAAATCATGGTTGCATCTCCAACTAGAATCTAATTCTTCAAACACTCATTCCTGTACATCTCAACAATACTTCCTTATATGTTTCCAACTGAGCCAAGATAGCCTGGGCCACTGAAACTCCACCAAAGACATAGACACGAACACAACAGAGTACACAATTAAAAGGCATCATTCCACACAAATGAACAAAGCTACAAAATAGGACTTTCTCCACTGGAAATATGCAAGGTCTAACCCAATTTCTCAGAAGGCATCAGCAGTGCTCATTTTATTACACACCTACACAATACATAGTACCTTATGACATGGATCCTTTACTGATTTGTTTTCATGAGGACAGTATAGTAACAACAACAAATAATACAGTTTTAAAAAAAAAAAAAGAGAGAGAAAAATCCTCTGTGTCCTCAGTGTAATCTCTTTCTGCAAAGGGAAAAAAATGGCTGTCTGAGATGCAGAGACTCTTGATAATTTAAGCATTTGCTGCTCTTTTTTTTTTTTTTTTCCATAATAGACTATTAGCTTTTCAGATATCCACTAAGCTAAAATGAATTAAACCATTCCCTTTGTGTGCTATGACTAAAGCTTTAGGTATAACATACACTCAGAAAAAGAAAAAAAAGAAAAAAACAAAAAGTACAAACTCATTGTCTGACCAAATTACTTTTCATCAATATTGCTTTAGGAATTACAGACATACTTTAAAGATTTTACACTTGTTAAATATTTTAGTGCATTTAATATTACTCAGAAGTCAGAAAATGATCCAAGCAAGCTAGGATGCTTTAAGACGTAGTATTTAGATGTCAGATTTCATTGTAAGTGTATGTAATTTCATCTTCCGACCCCAAACTGAAGTCAATAAATTCATCATATATTGGCAAGCAACAAGATACACATTCTTTCATGTAATCTAATCCATTATTCCTCTACCAAAAGCTATCAGAGACTTGACATAAAGAAAGGGCTGGTTTTAATAGCTCTAATGTTTCTCCCTCTAGACATCTTCTTTATTTTTGTAGAAAAGTGTTATTTGTCTAGAATATACAAAGATATTAATGCAGACTAACAAACTGTCAAGTTCGAAAGTTGCCCAGCTGGGAATCCAAAAGCCAGAGCCAGCCTCCAAACACCACCATCCTTGGATAACTCTCTTCAGAAACAGTGAGTGATCCACTCTGTCAGGAAAAATGAGTCACTATCACCAGCTTCATAAACAGGACAGGAGGAGCTGCCCGGAGAGAGCTCTAATTAATGGTGCAAGAGGCTTTAACAAGAAACCAAGCCCCAGCATTGCTGCATCACAGAAGGAAGATGCCCAGATTTGGGATCCAGCCCCCACAGCCATTAACCAGAATAGTACAATATTAAGTGATCAGAGCACTAGCTTTGAAGTGAATACCCTTCATGTAATGACACCTCATGAGACAAATGCAGACTCTTGACAAGTTAGATGTAGCTACAAAATAAACAAAGAGGTTGACTGTTCCTACAGCATCAAAGAAGTTCAACAGTTTGCAGTTCTTCATCAAAAAAACATTCAGTGAAAGAGGAATGGATGGTATGGTAACATGTACTTAAGTATAATTTAATCCTCTTAAATACAAATCATTTTAGCAACTGAGGTATAACACTGATTATACTTTCCTGGGGAAATACAAGCACTTCACCTAAATCACTAGTTCTTAAAGCAAAAATACACGTAAGGTTTCCCAAGCTCACGAACGGTCAAGTGATTCATTAAGCCTTTCAATAAACAAAAATAAAAAAATAAAAAAGCACTATTTCCAACACACAAAGAAAATCAAAATAAAGGATCAAGATATGTACATACTGTGAATTAGCAAAGAATTGCTGGGGTATTACAGCCTTTATCTCTAGTCACCACACCCCAAAAATCACAGATGCTTACTCACAAGACTACTTCCATAACTCAGGTGTAAGGATGAAAAGGGAACAAGCGCTGCTGTGAAAGTAGGTAGGACGTGCAAGTATTATTTCACAAAAATCCTTTATCTAGAATAATTTCTTCACCATAGTAAAATACATGTACATAGTGAGAATGCTATTATTTAAAAAAAAAAAAAAAAAAAAAAAAAAAAGAAGAAGAAGAAAGATGGACAATCTGGCAGTCCATGCATGAAACTACAGCCCTACTCCATTCAAACCTCACTTAATCAAGCATTAAATTCTAAGCAATTTTATTAGGCAAACTACATTTCACAAGCCAGGTAACAGTTTAAGTCATTTTTAGCACTGATATTTTCCTTGCCTTCACTGTGCCACATTCTTCCTATTCATAAAGTGGAAAAACAAACCTCTAAAATAGCATCATTTGGGAGCCCCGATCTTTGTAAAGCATCCTGCGTTGGATTTACTTGACATCCTTAGATGCTTACATCTGAACTCTTCACCCCGGAATTCCTAGAGAGCAATTCACCTCATCCTGAAGCAGGATTCTCAAATAAACCAGAGGAATTGTCCCCCAAAATGTCTTTTTCTTTCTACTGACTACAGAGGGAGTCCAGCTCAGATACAGACACCTACACCATAGACACTTTCAATTAAGCAACAGGAAACCAACTTTCTGTGCTTCAGATGAAAGAAAGATGCTATATTCTGTTCATTCAAGTCTTGCTGCAAGGCCCTCTACTGCCACAGGACTTGTTTTTAATCAGAGTGTTGTTTTGGTGGGATTTTTTGTAAGTATCAAGGCAAAAGGCCCTTAGGGAATACTGGTATCATTAATGTTTCTGGAGCACTGATAAGAAGCCTTACTTGAACCTTACAGGTTTCACATAGTCGACAAACATAAATCTCACGCTCCAATCTCTGCCATTCATTTTCACTCCTTCAGTAGCTACATCGTGTTCACTGTGCTGAAGTATTTTAAATTAGAGTACAGGCTGCCTGGCACGAAGCCTGTTTGATGCATTTGAACAGGCCTCAATAATGAAATACAAAAAGTTAACAAAGCCATCATTTTGAGCCATCGATCTGTATAAACTGTATGTGACTTATTTCCACTATTCCACAATAGGAAAATAGCACATTATTCTTTTAATGTTTGCTTAAGTATATTTTAACAGAAGCTCACTATACTAAAAGTCAGTGTTGATTAAGTATGCAAGAATTTTCAATTCAGAACTCAATACATATTTGGAATGGATATTTGCTTTTTCTGTTGGTTTTGGTTTGGTTTTTTTTTTAAAAAGTCTTTAACAAGGGGAAATACCATAGGAAACTAAGTATAATAAAAAGTTGTGGTTTACACTTTCATGTCAGCCAGAAGAAAACAAAAAGTAATTTAACTCTTCTAAAAGCCTACAAACTACTTCCTTCTTCAAAAGGAGATGAGAAAAAAGTTATTGTCAAAAAGTCACCTCTACGAAATGGCAATTAGTTCATTACAATGCTCTGAAAGGCAGATTTCATTTTCTTCCTCACATTAGGAAACAGAAAAATATGGGCGTACCTGCCCCAGATGATGATCGATGCTGAGACTGCTGTCTTCCACTGGGTGAAGAAGGTTCCTTCATACGATCAATGACACTGTCAGATAGCTGAAAAATATAACCCCAAACCCAGAGTCAGACTGCACTTCCTCCTTTATCCCCATTACCCATCTCTTCACCTCAAAAACTAAGTAAAACTTTAAAAAAAAAAAAGAGCATAGAGCCCCAAAATAAGATATGACAGCTGCTAAAATTCTATCCGCAATGCAAAACAAACCTTCTATTTCCCCTTACTTGTGGGGTGAGTGCTCATCTCTGAGTGCAAACAATTACACTGAACAAGATTTTTTTGGTGCTCTCAGAACTCAAGAAACTGATATGACAAAATATAAGATACAGGGAACAGTAAAGGAAACAACACCCTTTGACACATTGTTTGTAATTAATCAGCCTTTTTGCTTTTCTCAGTCATCTGGATGACAGTCAAATATCACACCGTGCAGGTGTAGAGCACTTAACCCAGGAGGAACTTCATCCCAATCAAGCCCTCAAAATAATTGTGCAACACAAGTGGTCATAGCAAGTGTAGTCAACCACTAAGTTCATTCTGCCGTTGACACATGCACACACAAAAATACTGTCACAAATTATGCAGAATCAAACAGAGTAATAGTAATGTCCAGTTTCAGATCTATTGTAACCCATGGAAAAAAAGTAACAGAAGGTAAAGTAGTAATAACATGAAAGCTTTTGTTTTCCCACTTACAACTTTCTATTGGTTTCCTCGAACACCAACTCTATCAACACACTGTATTGACTGCCCATGAGAATTAATTTTAATTAGCAAATTCTTTACTAAACCTACAGCATGACGTCTCTGGCAAAAATTTGTGTTACAAAGACTTTTCTAAAATCTGTAATCAAATACGCAAGTGTAAAATTCCTTCAGCATAAAATTTCTTAACCCAGTCCTCAAAACTCTCAATTTAACTTCACACAATTAGTTTTACGTATGTAAACAGTTATGTATATCCCACTTTTGGATACTCTGTTGACTAACATTACTCATTTAGTGAAGCTACGTCTTCCTAGTACCCATGATATTATTCAGTTTTTATTCCCAGTATTTCAAGATCCAGGACATTTTAGAAAAACTCCAGTAGTCCTTCCCAGTATTTAAGCATGCTTCAGAGCAGATGAACTCTGGTGTGAACACTTACATTACTGTCACCAGTTTGCCCAGGAGCATTAAATGCAGAAAATCCTAGTATGCTGAAATAGGCAGCAGTTACTACTGTGGTTCATTCCACAACACTCCTCCTCCCTAGGAGCAGTCATACAAAATAAAAGACAACTTATTATCCTTCCTGATATGAACGACAGCGTCTTCCATTGAAACTTTTCTAAGCTGCAAGATTTCTCAGTGTCTCGCCTCACAAACTATCTTCTGGTATATTCTAGGCAACAGCATGCCATAAGTAGGAAAAAAAATGGGAATGCTTCTGCAGGTACACAGGAAGTCGGATATAAGGCATGAAAGAGAGCGAAATATGGGAAAGGGAGGAGCTCTCCTATGTATGTAGAGGTCACGGAAAGACAAAACAAGCTCTGCTAGTTACACATCTCTCCCACAGCTGTGGTAACCAGCCTGGGGGAAAAGCTCTCCCATGACAGCTTCCCACCCGCGGTGTGCGCTTCTTGCCAGGACCAGACTGCACCGGAGCACAAAACCCGCCGGAGAAAGCGGAGCCGGAGGCAGGGAAGGGACGGAGGTCACTGCGGGAAGAGGGGATGGAAACGGAGGAGAGCAACCGCCAGGCGTGAGGGGACGGAGCTGCAGGGACAGGAGCCAGCAGCGTGGAGACACACAAAAAAAATAAGACGAGAGAGGAGACCGGGGAGGGCCGAGCTGAGGGCGGGGGGGGGGGGGAGGGTGGGCAGCCCAGGGTGAGCCAGGCCGCGAGTGTCCCGCTGGCTACCGGCGAGAAGCGAAGCCCAGCCGCGGGGGGAGCCCCGCTCTCACCCGCACGCCCTTCACCACCGTGATGTTCTCATTCTCGTCTGCCTCGAAGGTGACGCGCCGGGTGCTGCTCCCGCCGCCGCCCATCTTCGCCCGGCGCACACCAGGCCCGCCGACCAAGGGACGGGCCCCAAGGAGACTCGCCCTCCGCCGCTGCCAGCGCGCCCCGCAACAAGGCCGCCCCTCATTGGCCCGCCGCTCGCCCTACCCCGCCCCCCGCGCGGAGAACCCGGCTCCCTATTGGCTGCGGGGCCGTAGCCATGGAAACCGCGCACACCCCCTCCCCGCGCCCGCTGAAGAGCGGCGAGGTAGCCGGAAAGGGTGAGGAAACTTTTTCGGTTTAAACTTCGGGGGGTAAAGACTACAAGTCCCATGATGCTTAGCGCCAGGAGGCGGGGAGGGCGGGAGCCGTGCTCCCGCGCAGTGCCCGCTGGGTAGTGTAGTTCTCGCCGTGACGGGGCTGCGGGGCCGCGCTGAGCGCGGGGAACTGTCGGTCGCTCACGGCTCTCCCGGGGTAGGGCCTCGCTCTGAGGGGGCTTTCGGGATCCCTCACCCCCACCACCCCCCTTCCCGCCATCTCTGCTTGTCCCGCTGGGGCTGAGGGGCGACGTGCTCCTGTCCTCCCTCAGCGAGGCCTCGCTAATGGCGGCTGTGTGGGGTGAGAGCCCCAGGCTTCTGCCGGAGCTCTAGGCCTGAGCTGGTGCCTCATCCCATTTTCCACATCATAACAGCATAAAATTACCATTAGCGTAGCCCCTTTGGGCATGTAATTTTCTTTCCAAAAGATGAATAATGTTAATAACGCATAACACATTTTCTTTTCAGCCTACAATATAAACTGCATCTGGATCTGGCTGTTCTGTGACTAAATCCCCCCCTGTAGATCCCATGGCCTATCTTGATGGCCAGAATTGCAGAGGTCCGTGCTGGGAAGACGTCTGAAAGGAGAAAAAGGTGCTCTTTAGTGTACAATAGCAGGAAAAATATTGCATTCTGAATGCCAATGGTGTCAGACACCCTTGAATTTCCTTATCCTAAGTACGAGGCAAGAAGTACCTTTACGAAGCTGGAATATGAGAGTACACATTGTTTTGTCTCTCCTACCATCTGGCCTCTTCACTTGTTTTACCTAATGAAGTCCCCACCCTTCTGCTGGCTCTTCTTGACATTGGCAACATATAAATAATAACAACCGTGATATTTGGGAAAATGTATCTTTTCTGTTTCCCCCTTCCGAGCCCTTCATCTGCTTGGCTCAGGGAAGGGTAGCCTATACTTACCAAAGTGACACTGAAGCCCTCCACTCCCCTTGCAAGAAATTTGTCCCAAAGTGTTTACACAATGATCAAAATGGATTATTGCAGCCTGTGTCAACTGACGCATTTCATTTCTCTGAATCGATGCAAACATCGTGTTGGTTGCATCAACAGAACTGCTCGCGTGTCCTTGATATATTTTCAAGCAATTTTTATTTGGATGTAAAGTGTCTATCAGCCAACATTTCAGCAGTATGTGCCTTCCTTGGGGCTTAAGATATTGCTGAAGCATTGGCTGATAGCCACTTTACTACCAAATAAAAATTGCTTGAAAATATATCAAGGACATATGAGCTGTTCTCTTGAGATATGTGACGTGATGTTTATGCCTGTTTTTATAGATGTTAAACCAGTTTATATGAGGGGGCACTATTCAGGATTCAACATCCTGGTAACTGTATGTTTTTAAGGGAATAAATGGACTGTGCCTCTATCTGTCTTGATATTACGTGAGCGCCAACAAACTGAGGGTATTGAATTTTCTTTTTTTATGCACTGGCAATGTTTTTAGGGGGTCAAATTTTATTTATTCAGTTAGTTAGTGATGTAACTGTTGTGGAAATGCCCATCTCCCAACCAGAAGCAGCTCTTCTAATATATTTGTCCTCTTTTGGGAGAGTTCTGAGAAAATACTCTTGTCTTGCTGAACAGAAATATTTATATTTAGGAATTAAGGTTTTAACAACAGCTATTTTTTACCAGGGGTTTTTATGATTGTTTTGTATGACTTGAAATTACAGAACACTGTAACATATGCATAGATTTCAGGAGGGGGAAAAAGAACAAATGGGCAGAACTACATCTCAAAATTGCTTTGGGTCATTTTGATGTGTCTGTAAGGTTCACTCACTGTAGAAAGAGCAGGACTGAGGTACTCCAGAATTTATGGCTTCCCTATAATAGGTGGAAATGAAAGACTGTCTGTTGCAGGCCAGAGCTATCTATATGTCAGAAGCTTTTCTCTGTGGACTGTCAAACCTATTTGAGAGCTCTTTCAAGGACATTGCTAGATGAAAAAAATATTAGAAATTAATGTTAGAAATGGCTACAACAAATTTGCAGTCCAAAAATCATTCATTAACAACTGGCAAATAACTCATGTCTAGTTCACAACTCTCACAAGCAATTCGCAAATAGAAAAATAAGTTGTTCTGTGTATAACTTCCAACAATTTGTACGTTCTCGTAACTAATACGCTTATTTTAAGAGTAGTGTCTATCAGTAGGGTTGACTGCTATGTATGTAGCATAGAAAAACCCAACCTAGTTTAAACTAACTAGTGCAGGCAGCAGCAGTAATCAAAACATCAAAACAGATGCAGCATAGAATAATTTGTTACTACTCAGTAGTGTTAATCAGCCTACAGGAGTTCTGGGCAGCCAAGCCAGGTGCTTTTGATATGTGTGTTACGTCCAATACCTACGTCCCACTCCAGCCAGAGTAAAACTCTTCAAAGATACAGAAGATGAAGTGACATGCCCAAGGTCATTCAGTGCCAAAGCAGTGGGACATTGGTCTTCTGTATCAGCTCTCTTCAGTGGTTACTAGTGAGTACATTTCTACCAAGAAAAAAGATAATGCAAGAGCAGAATGACAAATAAAAATGTAGCAATCAATACAAACCTATTAACTGCTTCTGATTCTTGTTTGATCTGAACCCATTTCTGACTTGCGTAAGCAGAAAATCCATCTCAAACCGGTAAACTTCAGGTATTTCATTGTGTATCTGAAAAACAAGCAGTATCTTATTAGGTTAAAAACATTCACTTCTTGTGGTGCTGTGTGCTTTTCCATATACCCCGCACATTTTTTATGGCCAGATTATAAATGCTTGATCCTTTGTTAAAAAGCAATGCTGTTGTCCAATCTTGTTTGTCCTTGACCAGACATATTCCTCTGTGGTAGAAATATTTCTTGTACCACTTAATACTCAAATTGTTCACTATAAAGTATAGCCAAAGAGTAGTGAAGGACAGCATTGCCAGACATTCACAAACAAATAAATCCCAATGAGCCCAGGAACAAGTTACTATTAAATTTCAGACTCTTGTCTCAAGACTTAAAAAATGCCATGAAAACACTTGATAGGTGAGGTGACATATAAAGGCTCATTGCACACCTGCTGTGAGTTTTTATTCTGCGGAGGATCATCTTGCTCGGTCACTGCCACGGTGAGCATGTTGTACCATACGACTTTATCTGGTTATCCCTTGATGGTCATCTATTCCTTAGAAATGTTCAGCATGGAAGGACTTTGATAGTACCTAGGTTCCTCCTTATCAGCAATGACCATTATAGCAAGGTCTGAAAGTTCTCAAAATCTGGAAATTACTCTTTCCTGTTGGATGTAACAGTCCGCAGTGCCTTCTGCCCTGAGTTTTCATGAGTAAACAATGTATCTTCAGTACATTCCTGGTGTGCCAAATCGTGCTTCTGTTGGTGCTATTGGCACAAGCTTCAGTACCTGTTATAACTGCAGGGCAAATTAAGCTAAGCCGTCAAATTCCTCTAAATGAGCTTTGCAAACATATTTGAAGGCCTGGTTATATATAGGGCTGAATATCTTCCCTTTCAATCCCAATTCAGCTCCTGCAGAAGCTGAAGGTTCATGGCTTATCTTGGAATCGATGCTTCAATCATTGTTTCGCTTTTCACAGTTTGTGTTTATTCTCGTTATTTCAAGCCAAGAGCATGCCTGAATTTTGCCACATACTCAGTAGCATCCTGTCAGCAACAGTTACCAGCTGATATCACAGGGAGAGTCATATCTGCATGGTTTGGTTTCCCGAGTCGTCAAGGTTAACAACCTGATCAATGAATAATGATGAATTATTCTTCTTTTTCTGAGGGGAAGAAAAAAAAGTGAGTTTAACTCATCATATTCATTGCAGGAATGAGGCTGGATTTTTAGTTGGTGTCTGAGACAGCTCCATGTGATGGGTGCTATCTGCAGACCACCACCGCTTCCTCGAGATCAGTTCTAGAGTACCTGGGATACTTTATTAGTCTTTATTTCTCTGTTGGCTACTCTGCACAGTACGTTGGATTATGACGACATATAACACCCCAGAGATCCCTGCACTTTCCACAGAGGGCAGCCTGGATTCCGCCCCTTGCAGCACTAGCCAGAGGAAGCTGTTGCAAAGCTTATTTATTTAATGTGTATCATGCAGTTCAGGACCCCCAGATTTACATACGGACTTCAAAGTGTAATATATTAATATTATGTCATATTAATATGTGATTATTTATGTTGATATACTTTTATCTGACTGGTGTGGTTCACATCAGTACAAGTGAGCTGCAGAATTTGTAGCCAGCCTGACTGTCATCTCCAAGACCAGATTTGATTCATGGTCTCATTTCCTGTTTTTCTTCCCACAGCTCACAGCCTTTTTTTTTTTTTCCCTTCTCCATGGTCCATTTATTAAATGTAGAGTTAGAAACACAATTAGAATTTACTCAAGTCTATAATGTCTGACTACTAAATCTTTGGAACAATAAAAATTCTTTCCCAAACCTGCCTTATCTGGGTTGTCTGTTCAGCTGATGAACTAACTCAGCCTTCTTTACTGATTGAATGACTAAAAAAGAAGCACCTGATTTGATCAATTCCAAGCAATGACGGTGTGAATAATTCTGAAATTCCCAAGCACTGCTAAAAGGCCTGCAAGCACAAAGGCACAGCAAAAGTATTTTCTTTGCATTCTGTATACACTGACGTACGAAGCTGAAAACCAGAATTGTCATGGTGCTAAGCACTAACACACCAAAAGAAAAAGGTAAAGTCCCAAACCGAAGAGGAGACGCGGTCTCCTGCGGACCGTGGAAAGGGTTCGCCTTGAATCCATGCCAGGAAAAGTCATTCCAGTAGTGCTTCTACCTTGAAAACATTTATGCATGTAAAGACTACTGTTGAATATTGGCAAGAATTCAGGCTTGGTCTGTGCCACCTTAGGAGTTTCTCAGCTGGAGTCTACCTAAGAGCAAGAGCAGGAGCCAATAGAGAGATAAGCTAAGAGTATTTCCCTTGCTTCCCTCACTCTCTAGCACATCACAGGTATACTGCTAAAGGGAACCCAACACTCTGGTGAAAAAAAAAATCAAATTATCATTTGTAGAACTGATGATTAGAACGTTTGTTATGGGGGAACATCTGCACTCCAGACACAGCTGGGTGTTTTGTAGAGGGAGCTGAACTCACACCTTGACAGTACAGTTGTGAGGCTACGGTTTGCTTCCAGGCTGCTCTCTGCATTTATTCTTTCCACTGTGGCTGGTTGGATGAGTCATGTGAAAGGGTTTCTATACCTAGGCTATATTCTCAGTTTTATGGGCCACGTAAATATCTTTTCCAATTGGAGAGCATCTGAGAACATTTCAAAGTGTCTGCTATATCTTGTACGAATGGGTTTTTCAAGTTATTTCAACAAGAGGCACACAGTACAAAGCCTGTGGTCTCTCTCCTAAGTGGTTCACCCAGTTTATGACAACAACTGCTTTTAGCTGACAGAATTACTCTTCTAGCCAAGCGCGAGGTGTCTCTGGTAAAGAAGACAGAAGAATGCTGGTGTTCAGACTTCGGAGGAGATCGGTGTATGGGAGCATTACAAAAGTCGCACTATAACTGGCTGGAGGCTCCGTGTTTTGAATGATGTTTGTTGCGGAGAAAGCCCATGTCGTGGCCCGAGCGCAGCTCACATCTCCCTCTAGAGGCTGGTCCTCTAGTCTTAAACTCAAATTAAGCTTCATTCAGGCACCCAAAAGCTGAACTACCTTTAGAGATGACTTGTCATCAATTACAGAGGCAACAACTGCAGTGCTAAAGAAGACATCTCAGTTATGTGCCTAAAATTAAGTGGTCTAACAGCCTTTCACTGCTAATGTAGTTAGTCAAGCAAGTGTCTACGCTGAAGAAATCAGGCTCAGTCCCCCCTGACAGCTCAGGTGCTTGCAGCAATGCTCTCAGAAAGCCTGCATTCATGATGCTTTCTGTGAAGACAACTCTGAGGAAAAACCTGATCACCTGGCAGTGCTAATGACAGGCTCAGGGTGCTGTTACACTGAAATTCATGTTCTGGGCAATAGAACACACCTCATGAGTAGAGCTAAGAATTTATTGTTAGCCCGGATAACATTGCAACAGTCTAGTAGTCCAAACTAATTAATAGTTTTAAAGTCTCATCTATAATGCAATTTAATTTTTTATACAAAAAAACCTTCCTAGACTCTACCCCTTATCTCTGGTGTGATGCTCACCCTGCCCGTGTCTCTCTGCATCCCAGGAGTGACAGGATCAGTCTCCCTCAAGCACAATGAAGGAGAAGGTTACAAGTCATCACCACGCTGAGCTCTTCCCTGGCACGGGTTGATGTCCATTGTCCATGGTGGAGTCTGTTCCTCCTCACTCTTGGGTCCCCCTCAGAGGTATCTTCATCCCGCGTCTCCCCATCACCCGCTCCCTTCTCCCCAGTCCCCAGCACCAGCGGCAGAGCTGCCCAGCGCCCAGTCCCGGCACACAAAGATCTGGTGTTTGCTGGGCAGTGCCTGCCCGGGGCGGCAGCCCTTGGCCATGCAGGGTGTCCCCAGCGCTGAGCTCAGGCAGGTCGGGCACGAGTCCTTGGCCATGGGACACTTGCCATCACAGGGACACCCGGCTCGGGGCACGGCAAGCCCAGAGACGTCCGGAGACCTTGCGGTGTCGGGTCAGTGCAGTGCACACGGTATTCTGCTACTGATGGCAAAAAATCGTGTTTAGTAGGTGATAGTATAAATATGGCAATGTCACAGGATGAAAAATTAGACTAGCAAAAATACTTGGAAGAAACAAACATGTTTGGACATACAGAACAGTCTTCAAATCTGGCACAGCACAGGGCAGAACCTCACCTCACTTCAATTTCTGAACGCTTGTGGAAAACAAAGAATGAAAATTCAGTTTTATCTTGTTTTAACAAATTAAGATGCTTCTGGTAATACAGAGCAAAGAAGGAAGCTTTTTGTTTCACTTTGTGTATTGCATGTTTTTCCAGAACTTGTCTCTTTAATACACAGTAATGGTCTAAGGGACTGCAAAAATTAATTGCTTAGTAGATGTTTACAGCAGAGTGTCACACAGATTGTACTGGATGCCACAAAGAGATCCATGGATTCAGGTGATCATTGAAGACAGGGGGTTGCCTGTCAGGGGTGGTCTTCTGTGCCTGGCTTCATTGCAGTTGCCTTCGTAAATACACGAGTGGCAGGACTGCAGCACATAGAGAGGTTCCAGCTGCTTCAGTACAAAGGCAAAAGGATTTAGTATTTAACATCAATGTCAGCAGAAGTGTTTCATGACCTTCAACAGGCCTCTGCCCCCTACGGAGTTATTCATCAGAAAACTTGGCTGGGCTGTAGCATCATCTTGGACACATTCAAGTGCCTCCTGCAGAGAGCATCAAGGACTCGGGGACTTAGCATTGATAGTCTCTCTGGCCTCGCTCCACTGGTGCCTGAGTCACAAGGGCTGGGAGCTGCATTTTCAGAAGCAGGTTTTTAATCATTATCTATCCTTTCTGCTCTGTCTGAAGAGAGAGAGAGGTTTGAAGTAATCTCAGTTGATGCTATTCACTTCTTTAACCGCATCATTAGGCACCTCCCTCCTCACCTCAACTTTTTGGGGGCTGAAATGTACAATTCCTCTCTGAAAAACTATTACCTGATACTTCTGTTTATTATTTGTGCTTCCCCAGCACCTAGGAAGACCAGTCACGGTCTGCACAGTGGTCAGAGTGGGCAAATGGGAAACACCAGAATGGTTGCGGTGAGCTTCACAGAAAGATGCAAGAGTCTAGACTTGGAGGGATAGGCTGTCCATGGGGACCTGGAGCCTGCTTCTCTGGACAGCTAGGAGGCCAAATCCCAAGTGACATGTAAACCCTTTATTGCTGAGGAGCTCAGCCTCAGCCTGGAGGTGGTCTGGCCAGCATGAAAAAGGCACAAGAGAGGAAGAAGAGAGGGGAAATATTGGAACAGAAACTACTTTTCTAATATGCAAGCTGGGATCTCCTTGAGGAATGATGTAGAGAAAAACTCAGAGGTCATACAGGGTGGGGCAGTCTTTTACTGTCCCCCAGCAAGATAGTAAAGGGGGTGAGAAAAAATTCAGGGTGCTTGGGTACAAATACTAACAGTCTTCGCCCTTCTGTAATGGAAGTTTCACTACTGTGCTCCGTCTCTTTACGTATTAGTAAGATGGGGCGATCCTTCTACTTCCACGCTGCTGTTGTCCTGAATCCCATCCCCAGTCCCTCTAGTAGACACGAGAGGGGTCATCACGTGTTGGGACATCACTTCCACTGTTACTAAAAGGGACTATTTTTCTTACTATAATACAGCTTGTCCAATGTGTTATCTAACATAGTGTGAAACAACATTCTCATAAGCTAAGTAGAAAGCTTAAAAATGGTGTAGGATGCAACATAAAAATGGTGTAGGATGCATGCAAAACTCTTCAGAGTTGGAAGGTCATTACTGGTAGGCTGCTATTCAAAAGAAAAAGCAATACTTAGCAACCCTGGATATTCACTTCATTGAAACCCTTCCTGTGGTCATTTCCACAGGGAAATTCATGCCAAGTGAACTAGCCTCAATCTTATGGTTGATCTTTGGGGGAAAGGTAAACCTTTGGTTAAATCCAATGGCCTAAGCTTTATTGGAGGAAAAAGGATCAACATCACTTTGCCACAAATTGCCTAAAGCAAAAAATATTTTATTCTTCAAGAGAACTTAATTTCATATATGCAAAACCAAAATGGAGTAGCAGTCAGATTGTTTCTTTACATGATTTTCTTGAAGAGTTTTCCCCAGGGAGATCATAGTTCTTTAATTGAAATGTGCCTGTATTTTTTTATATCATTATAGTAGCTTTAAACAAGACATAGTCTGTAGGAATCAATGCGGAAAAGTCCTCTATTTGCCATCCAGGGTATTCCATTTGCACTGTTTGCTTTTCCAATAGTAAATTTTCAAAAAGGCTGTCAGCTAAGTTGCTAAAGTGCCATAATAATTAAACAGGAGATTAAACAATTCAGGAGAATAGCAACTAATTTAAGGAGGTGAATTTACCTCTGAATACAGCATGAGTGACACCAGTAATGGCATTCTGCCCCAAAAATGTAAAAGTATTCTAGAGGTAGGTGCAGTGCAAACAAGAGCCCAGGAAATGATTCAGTGGTTAAAATAAAGCTTGACAGTAAGTCAGAGAGTTCAGTGTTTCTGTCTTGACAAAAAGACGACTGATGTGTTATTTGATTATAGTGCTTAAGCACTTTCACAAAGGGAAAATATTGGAGCTTTTCAGTCTAATAGAAGAAGGCATAACAGAGGATGGGTGTTAAAAGAAGAGAAATTCAATTTACAAGTGTCGGGGTTTAACCCCAGCCAGCAATTAAGCACCACACAGCGCACACTCACTCCCCCCACTCAGTGGGATGGGGGAGAGAATTGAGAAAAAAAAAAGTAAAACTCGTGGGTTGAGAAAAAACCAATTTAATAGGACAGAAAAGGATAATAATAATAATAATAATAATAATAATAATAATTGGACTACACAAAACAAGTGATGCACAATGCAATTGCTCACCACTCACCGACTGATGCCCAGTCAGTTCCCAAGCAGTGACCTGCCCCCACCCTGGCCACCTCCCCCCCAGTTTATATACTGGGCACGACGTCACACGGTATGGAATACCCCTTTGGCCAGTTTGGGTCAGCTGTCCTGGCTGTGTCCCCTCCAACTTCTTGTGCCCCTCCAGCCTTCTTGCTGGCTGGGCATGAGAAGCTGAAAAATGCTTGACTTTAGACTAAACATTACTTAGCAACAACTGAAAACATCAGTGTGTTGTCAACATTCTTCTCATACTGAATCCAAGACATAGCACTATACCAGCTGCTAGAAAGAAAATTAACTCTATCCCAGCCAAAACCAGGACAAGACAGATCAGCAAGGCATTGGGACAAACCCAAAGGAACAGGTAAATCCTCTGTCTCCTGCCTGGGTGCCAATGCAGGGTCTTCTTCAGACAGGCAGAAGTTATTGATAAGTGAATGAAACTTCATGGCAGAAGGTCAAAGTAGATTATCTAATGACTTCTGTTGGTGTTAAAAAAGCTGTACATGTAGTTCCCTAGGACTTCATAATCATGAACTAATCGGCATATCATGGGCACATGGAAGATCAAGACAAGGAACAGACTCTCGTACTGCTTTGAAAGGTCAGGTATCTGTTCAGGTATGATTGAGGGCATCCTATGGAAACAACAGGGTGTAATTAGGGGAACTATACTACCTCATTGCTTGTGTTAAACACTTCAGCCAGTCTATGCTGAAACTGTGGTTTCCAGAAATGCAAGCTGGCTGAGCTTCAGATGCCTCAAAGCAACCTGTCACACCAATTTCTGTCAAGTATTATTCCTTCCAGCAGAGGCCAGAGCGTTCAGCATGAGCTGCTGCCAGTAGAGTATCTCTGATCTATTGCTGAGTTTGACTCAATCTAACAGAGAGGGGACAGTGGTCACATATTGGCCCTTCCATGATGATCTTAAAGTAGAGAAAGTCATTAACAAAAGTTATAGGAATTAAAGTGGAAAAGAACTTTGATTGTCCCTTTCTTTGACATAACCTTGAAAAGGACCACTTGCATTTGCTGGTCATGCCATTTCCTACATAAACAGATCTAGCCACATGCTTAAAGCAAAGCGTATGCTCAAATTATTTTCTTAATCAGGTTCTTATTAAGATATAATAAACCAACTTAAAATGAATGTTTCGCTACATGAAAAGTGAATGAATGAAAGGCAGCCGTATCCTGGGCTGCATCAAAAGCAGCGTGACCAGCAGGTCGAGGGAGGGGATTCTGCCCCTCTGCTCCGCTCTGGTGAGACCCCCCCTGCAGTACTGCGTCCAGCTCTGGGACCCCCAACATAAGACAGACACGGGCCTGCTTGAGTGGGTCCAGAGGAGGCCACAAAGATGATCAGGGGCTGGAGCACCTCTCCTATGAGGACAGGTTGAGAGAGTTGGGGTTGTTCAGCATGGAGAAGAGAATGCTCCAGGGAGACCTTATTGCAACTTTTCAGTACCTACAGGGGACCTACAGAAAAGATGGAGAGGGACTTTTTACAAGGGCATGTAGTGATAGGGCAAGGGTTAATGTCTTTAAACTGAAAGAGGGCAGATTTAGATTAGATGTAAGAAAGAAGTTCTTCACTGTGAGGGTGGTGAGGCACTGGCACAGGTTGCCCAGAGAGGTTGTGGCTGCCCCATCGCTGGCAGTGTTCAAGGCCAGGTTGGATGGATCCTTGAGCAACCTGGTCTAGTGGAAGGTGTCCCTGCCCATGGGAGGGGGGTTGGAACTAGATCATCTTTCAGGTCCCTTCCAACCCAAACCATTCTGTGATTCTATAGTAGCTGTTGTGGCCACGTACTGGGGGATACTTGATCATACCATGTTTCTGCAGATGTTTGATCCCCTTTGGGGAATGTTTTTATCTTTAATGTACCACTCATACACCCCAGTGGTCCCAAGTTTGTGTGGCAAGGTCTCCAGCTTGTCATGAGAGTCATTCTGTTAAATTTGCCCTTTTCCTTTCTGGAAGAAAGCATGCAGTCAACTGCTTGCACATGCAACAGAGACAGTCATACCAAAAGAGAGAGTAGTGTATTATTTGCCAAGATGGACAAGAATGGCTGAATGCTCTGTGAAATAGCAGATTGATTAATTATGCATGATCCAAGCAGATTATTTACTCAGTGAGAGACTAACAGAGGATCTGTTGTCTTGAGTCTTGCTTGCTAATCTGTTTGATTTGGCAGTTTGTAAATAACTGGTTAATAAAATTTGGGAATATTAAACCTGAGTGGTGAGTAAAGGGCAGCCAATGCTCACATAAAAGGGCAGTGAAAGAGCAAGATTTTTTTAATCAATTGAAATGACGAATAGGTAACAAAGGAGGGAGAGAGAAACAAAGATGGCTATCCAAAATGCAGGTTATATTTTGAAAAAGCTTTAATTAACATTCAGAAATACATCCATATAACATATTGAGCTTAAATATCTTTTTCCCATGGCTCACAAAGACATTTGAAAAGTTAAGCACCATTATCCCTGTTTTACAGATAGAAAAAGTGAGGCACAGAGCCGGAAAGCGTCTTGCTCAAGATCACACAACACACTCGTGGCAGAGCTGACAGGTCTTCAGTGTTTACGCTGGGGGGGATGCACTCCGTGGAGCATCCTGGACACCTAGGCTGATGCACACCCTCATCCTGTCCCTACTCCGTGCTTTTGTTTCCAGCTCCGTTGTGCTCTCCGCAAGATCTCCTACCCTAAAGGGGACCACAACTGCAGGCCCATAACAGAGCTCACCTGCTTTACGGCGAAGACACGGCTGGCAAGGACCCAAATCTCCAGCCTCTTAAGCCCGTGTTCTCTAGTCTGAGCATTGCCCTCTTTTCACTGTAAATGAGGATCCTGTGACTGAAATGAAGTAGTACGACCTATGACGTATCTTCTGTCAATTCCTTCTTTTCTAGAAAAAAGAAATGCAAAGTTTGCATTCAAACACAATCGCATAAAAGAAGGATGCTACATAGTCAAGTGCTCAAAAGTTCAGGCATGTTGGCGAGCTCCCAGATCATTTGCTGTGCATTTGCATGATGGTTGAATGTTAATTACATGATCCCGTACTGTTTCTTTCTGCAGGACACCTACCTTTAGTGCACGGGATAATGGAGTTCATTTAATGAGCAGCTATGTGATGGTTTGTTTTCACGTTGTGGTTCCGTGTGTGGCCCCGTGCTTTATTTGCTGCACACTATTCAAACCCAGCTCTCAAGGCAGTGATTAATGCTCGCAAGGACTTCTCCATGGCAACAATCAATCTGGCATTCCCTAATTTTCAAGTGCTTTACTTTGCAACATTGTTTTCTGTTAAAACGATGTGTGTTTTGTCCTATATTTTTAATGCAGGGTTTTAGTTGGGGCTGGAAAGCTTAAATTTATGTATCATCTCCTTTGATTTCAAAGATTGCTGAGGTAGTAGTAGCAGGATACTTTCCACTCCAGATGATGTGGTTGCCTGTGATAATTGGGAACATTTTTGTCCTATATTTCTGTTTAGGTTTAGTAAATAAATGATTACATACTAAAGAGATGCAGTAGCTGACAAGAGTATTGGAGTCTATTTGACACTCCAGAAGAAGAAGCCAGGAGGTCCATACAGAAGTGAATGGGAACAGTAAGAAGCAATTGTCTTTTCAATCATAAAGTCTATGCCCAGCAGTGTGCCCTCAGCCAGAGTCCTGGAGGTGCTCCACAGCCAACCAGTATGTAAATCTAGTTTCTATTTGCATTGCTTAGAGGTAACCATCAACAGATGGTATTTTGAAACACTCATAATTTCGGCTAATAGAGTTACTGTTGCCAACTGTCCTGTCCTCCAAGTAGTGATTAGATAGATTATTATTAATAAATAACACTTAATAATGATACAAACAGTCTAAACCCTGAAGTCCTTAGTCCTAAGCAACTCCCACACTCTTCAATACTTTGTGCTCCTATCTTTGGATGACTAAGTGTTTTACTGCACCAAGCCAAGTACTTCTTTCTGATCTGCATTACCAATCACTATTTTTTTAATACAGATCCTATTGGCATTCTCCAGATGAGCTCTCACCAATGGGAATTCCATATGGCCATTAGAAACAGAACTTGCTCATGCAGGACTCAGCCATAGAAACTTTAATCAAAACTTCCATTAAATTCCCAGAGCAGAGGAGCCAAAAACTCTCACCGACTTTACACGCTCGTATCCAGATGGTGTCTTCCAATTCCACGGGAATCAAGTGTTCATTTGAAAGGAAAAGCGAGATCCCATCTTTTATGGTTATTGCGATAACCTTCTGGACATGGCTGGAAGGTGAGCCAAGGACTTCTACCTGAGCAAATGTGCGTGGTATAAGGCCAATCACTCACAACAAATGAATTTCTTGTACTACTGACTGTTTGGAAACAGCACAAAGTGTGCTGAGAAAGCAGCAGAAGGTGGGAGAGAATCCTACTTAAGGCCAGTCTTCAAAAAAGGAAGGAGGATAACCCAGAAAGTCACTATTCTGTCAAAGCAGTGCTTACGCTCGGTGAAATTAAGGGGAAGAATACTGCGAGAAAAAAATGCACTTGGTGTTATCCTGGAGGATCGGGGAACAGCCAAGTGAGGGGAGATGTATGAGACTGGAGTGACAGGTGCAGTACAAGAGTATCATTAAGCAAATCATTTTTCAGGACTAAGTATTGTATTATTCCAAGTGAAGAGACTGAGCTAAAGAAAGGTGCAAATGACTTGCAAGGCTGTGAAGCTCATAAGAGATCGTGAAGCTCCCCACAATGAGCCACCCGATGCAGCTGGGAAGTATTGTCCCCCTCTCAATGAAAGCAGCATGATTTCAATTCTATCATATTTAGCATATGCAACATTTTCAGGCAAGTGCTTAAACAAATAACTACTTGCTATTAAATTTCTGGATTACTCTTAGTGACCAGGTGGGACGTACTGCCATTTCCTATAGATGTGCTTCTACTTATATCCAGACTTTGATCATACAGACCGATTTATTGGCAGTTTTGCCAGAGAAAGGACTGATGATTGAAAAACTTGGCCCAAAACTTCAGAGCAGAAGTGGCAGTAAACATTAGTCACTGTAGCAAACTAATTTGTTTTCCATATGGCATTTTCAATGGAGTGTGGAAGATTCACAAGTGAAATAATAATTACAAATGAGGAATACTTTGAAAAAAAATGTGTTTTTCTCCCTATGCATCACTTAAAAGGATTTCTAATTAAGTCAATACTTGATTATGCTGGAGATGACATTGGCAGCCAAGTTATAGTTTGTTGGGTTTTGTTCTCAGGGAAAGATTGTTCCCAAGGGCAGTAAAATTCCTGCATCTATTCAGCCTGGGGTGCTGCTGAGATGTAAAAGAGGTGAGAGAGGTGTTTAATTCCCTTTGGAAAATCAGGTGGTGAACACTTTCTTAATAACATTGTTGCCTGTAGTAGAAAATTTTGCTCAGTAAGATGAGGGTCTGATATTACCGATTAAGCCAAGTCAAAGACAGATGCTTTAAAATATCCTTGGATCTGTACCTGGCTAAACTCAAAGCCAACTCAGAGCTGAAAATTATGCTCCAAGGCAGAATGGAAGTAGCTTCATGAGATCTCAGCCCTAAGACAGCAAAAACTTGGAATACCTTCCTTTCTTCCTAAACTATTTTTATCGGGGGAAAAAAAAGAAACATACAATATAAATCGAGCCAAGAATTTGTTAGTCCGATTAATATTTTGAAAGTCTAATTTCCCAAAATTCCTAATTAATGTTTTTAAAGTCTCATCAGTAATGCAATTTAATTTTTTATACAAAAACCCCTTCCTAGACTTTACCCCTTATCTCTGGTGTGATGCTCACCCTGCCAACGTCCCTCTGCATCCCAGGAGTGACAGATTCAGTCTCCCTTGAGCACAACCAGAGAGAGGGTTTCGATGAGTTGTCACCACCCTGAGCTCTTCCCTGGCAGGAATGTGATGTCCATGGTGGGGTTTCTTCCTCCTCACTCTTGGGTCCCCCTCAGAGGTATCTTCATCCCGCGTCTCCCCATCACCCGCTCCCTTCTGCCCGGTCCCCAGCACCAGCGGCAGAGCTGCCCAGCGCCCAGTCCCGGCACACAAAGATCTGGTGTTTGCTGGGCAGTGCCTGCCCGGGGCGGCAGCCCTTGGCCATGCAGGGTGTCCCCAGCGCTGAGCTCAGGCAGGTCGGGCACGAGTCCTTGGCCATGGGACACTTGCCATCACAGGGACACCCGGCTCGGGGCACGGCAAGCCCAGAGACGTCCGGAGACCTTGCGGTGTCGGGTCAGTGCAAAGCCCGTGGCCTTCTGCTAGTGATGGCAAAAAATCATATTTACCAGGTTACAGATTCAGCCCAGACTCTAGAGCACTGGGAGGTTTGCATCTGGAGACTCAGTTTTAAAATATAAAATGTAAAATCTGATGAAGATCTAAGATCTGGCTCAGGTCTCAGTTCACTTTTCAATCCAGTCTCATAAGGACAGGTTTTTTGCAGTGAGTTATGCAGAGACTTTCTACATGTAAATGGGAAGAAATATGAGACCAATTTGTTCATACTCCCTTGTAACCAAGGTATTTGACAACTTGTACTCCAACAGTCATTTTCTATCTCACAAAGCAGTCAGAGGACAGTCCTCCTTTCTGATTTTCACTGCCAGTCAATCGCAGGGAACTTGCAGAAGTGAGTGGTGCTACATCCACAGACGACTGAGCTTGTGGAAGGATTTAGAACCCATGACTGTATTTTGGTCGGCAGTACAAATGCTGATTGTACTTTTATTTCTTTCATGCAACTTGGATCCTGTCTATTCAGATCTTTATACAAATTTGGATTACAGTTCTTATCTTTTAATGGTTGTCTAGCATATGCGTAGAGCAGCCATGTCAGAGCCCTGTTCTGAATGCAGAACATCCTGACGGTAGCAGAATGGGCCTGAATTAATTAAATGACCCTCGCTGAAAGACAGCTAAGGCCTGTAGCATCAGATCCTGTGGGGAAATGTCCACTTCTATCACATTTGTTGTTCAGGGACCTCAAAATACTTTAAGGGTAAGATTTTTCAAAAGAGCCTGCAGAGAATACAATTCTTCTTTCCTTCACTCAAGTCCTTTTGGGAAGTGCACAAATCAGACACATTTGTT
Source organism: Haliaeetus albicilla (assembly GCF_947461875.1). Classification (NCBI taxonomy): domain Eukaryota; kingdom Metazoa; phylum Chordata; class Aves; order Accipitriformes; family Accipitridae; genus Haliaeetus; species Haliaeetus albicilla. Next base: position 2,740,111 of record NC_091496.1, on the reverse strand, counting down.
TTTATCCCAGAATAGGCCACATTTTGCTACAGTTGAATATGGAGGAACATTTTCTTTTTGCAGATGTGTCCACTCAGTAGGAGGTATCACCGGAAGAGATAGTCAACCCTTTTCCAAAATCTCCTGATTTTATTTATATATTTGATCTTCTGCCTGGACAGGATCCATTTACACTCCTATATGCACTGATTGACATGCAGAGACCCAAGAAAGACACCAAGAAGACAGGATACTGCTTCACCCTTGAAATGCTCTCTCTCACTCTGGTGCAGTTGGCTGTAAAGGGCTACTTGGAGGTGCTGGTTTGGGATCTGAACAGGCACGTCAGACCCGTAGCTGACCTCCCAGAAGTTCACCTCACACTTAGTGATTCATATCTGAATCGCTGAGAGCCACCGAGACAGTAACTCAGACCATTTTTAGCACCAGCACGCACAGCCAGGGGAAGTCCATACCTTGTCATGAGGACCTGCTCTAAGCATGCAGGTGAAAGCAGTCTTTAGTCTCAGCCAGTTTGCTAAACAGCATCACAAAGCTGTTCCTTCTGATGCTTCACATAATATCTCCAATCTGATTTCAGAGGTTTAGGTATTCCTGGGATGATGCTGCTATTCTTTCATTTCTTCCTTGGTACTGTTACTACTGACCATTAAAGGCTACGATCTACCATCCCCAGCTTCAGGTATATGTAAGTCCACCTTTCCTGGGGTTGCTCCTCAGTGTGCTGTGAGCTCCAGAACGGTTCTGTAATATCAGCATCTTTCTTTGAGGACAGTGAAGTTGGCTGGTTTAAAAATGCTATAAATCAGTCACAGTCAAATGGTCACCGTCACCGAGACATAACTTTACTGAAGTGTCTTAACAGAAATTTTAAGGGAAAAGGGTGAACAAGATTATGGGGCTTTCTACACAGATGTGGCCAGTAAAACTAAGGCAGGAATGACTCCTAATGATTTTGTCTGGCTTGTAGAGTCATTCAGCAAAGACAGAGCTTGGCCGTTGGCAGAGGCTCCGTTCTGATACAGAAGACAGATGGGTTATCTTTGCTCGGATAATGAAAAAGACATGGAGAAATGGGTTGAGCGCTGTATCTCCACGCTCCACCACAAAGAGCACAGAGGAAATAGACACCTGCACAGAGAAGCTCATCTGACGCATTGTAGACATCTGTTTTTAAGATGTGATACACGGAATGGGCCCATTGCTTTCCACTGATTACAAGGGGAACCTGGGGTGACTTGCTTAGATGTAGACATCTAACATTTGGGTACCTAAGTCAGGGCAGATAAATCCCACCACAGGGCACTCATTAGCCTTGGCTGCCTCGTCCCGTAGGTTAGCACCAAAGCAGAACACAGCAACACACAGGGTGTTGAACAGGGTGCGAGATGCTGGGGCACTTACCCTCTTTTCACCATCTGCCCATGCGTATTTTGAGATGCTCTATCCATTCCTGGTGTCTGTAGGGTAGCTGGCTCGCTGAAGCCGTGATCTCTTACAGCAGTTTTAAATGTTTGGGGAATATAAACAGTAACAATGGGCAGAGCTGGTGCCACGTGGTACTGGTTCACAGAAGGGTATTGAATGCATTTTCCCTTGACACAAGTGATCATGTGTGGTACGAGGCATTGGAGATGTAAGCACACTGCATCCTTCTTCAGTATGTAACTCTGATAAACATGCAGAGTTTCCTCTCCTCTGCGCAATTCAGTTCATGGCCCAAGCATCTAAGCCAAAACAACTCAATATTAAAGTGATAAATTAGAACTATTAAATATTTAATGACGGGAGGGAAAAAGCTGCTAAAAACATAAAATATCCACAGGGTAATCTCCATTGTATCAGATAGAAATGTTACATTGGCAGAGATGACTCTGAGTTTTAATATCTTATTTTAGGCTATTTCGTTTTTGAGAACATGCAGTGCTATTGCCATATAAATTTATGAACAAACTCCTGAGGCCACATTTGGTTTCTACTTATTGTTTTTCCATGACTTACATGACACTTCGGGGTTGCCAGTGCTGGAGGATAAGTGATTTTGATTTTGATTTTGATTTTATGGTGTTGAATCCTCACCATTTCCCACCTGTTTTTTTGTTTGTTTTTTCTTTTTTTGGTTGATGGAATTCCAGGACTTCATGAAACTTGTAAAACTCACAGGACAGACCTCTAACATGACTATCAGAGATATCGTCAATAAGGCATTTCAATCTGCCCTCTTCCCATTCTCCCTCACCAGCATTATGCTGCACATGACAGATTTGGTACATAAAACGCCTGAAGTGCAGGCTGCTGCAGGGAGAAGGACGAGAGACGATTAGCCCACATCAGAATACACGACTGTGAACAGAGGAAAAAACCTTGCCCTCAGGACCCCTGGAGAAAAAGGCATAATAAAATTAATTTACATGTCAAGATCCTCACTTAAAACACAAAGACTCCCATCAGATTTAAAAGATGTCATAAGAGGATTCAACTGTATCATTGTGCAATTGAAGTCCTTAAAGAACTTTGCCAATGCTGTTAAGACTCTCTACATCCTTGAATGTTAATTAAGTGAGAAAATACAGACAGCAGTATGGAAGTAGTTAGGTTACAGCATTTGAAATGGACCAATGCTGAAGACTCCGCCAAAATATTGCTTTGGGCATGAAATTTTTCGCCAGGTTTGTCGTCGGATCGGGGCAACATGTTGGGGTTGGGAAAAGATGCCATGGAGTTATTTTGGGGTGCACGTGGAAGGAGGCACCTATGAAAGGCCGTCGCCTTGGAGCCAACCGAGCAGCTGTTTAACTCTTTGCATCGACAGCTCCCAGCGATGATAGGAGCTCGGGAAGGGAAGGAGATTATGTCACGTAAGGAACTGCAGGGGGTGGGATTTGAGACGGAGATTACTTGAGCTGGAATCCAGCCAGGTCACTGGGGTTGACCCCCTTGCTGTTGCGAAATGCCGTGGGATCTTTAACGGACGTAAGTGTTGAGGAGCTTGTCTTTCACATCTCATCTGATGGCAGGAGAGGGGGGAATTAGTTTACTCTCTTTAACACTGGGCTTCTGTACTGCAAGTGTCACAAAAGATATTTCTTTGCAGGCAGATGTCGGCTGCCAGTGGGAAGCTGAGAAATGCCAGTTTTAATTAAAAGCTTTATTTTCAAATACAATCCAGAGATTATAAGCGGTAAGAAGGACTTCTCCGCTGGGAGGCTTCAATGTGCGGCCCTGAGCAAAACAGCAGTAATTGAAAGACAAGGCCTAATTCCCCTTCTCCCAGCTGGGTCTAACCACGAGGCAGGGACATCAATCCAGCCCTTGAAGGAGGGCTGGCAGCATCTCGGATTTGTCATTGCGTCTATTGTCAGAGCGAAGGAAGCCAAAGCAAGGCTTTTGGATCTTCCTATCCCTTTTCTCTAAAGTTGGCTTATGAAGAGAAAACAAAAGAGAGGGGCAAAGCTGTTAGAGGAGAAGGCTGAAAGGTACCTAGCTGACACATCTTCATTGCCTGCGCAGATTGCCATTATAAAACTGGGTTTTCACGTCATTTGAGTGTATGCTAGCCTAATCCCAGGCACCTGCACCCACTTCAGTCTACCCCAGGATGGTTCGGGGGCACAGGAAGGTTCTTCTGGCTTCAGCTCGCTATGGCAGCCTCACCCATTTTCCACCTCAAGTGAAGGCACAGCTGAAAATGGGACAACAACAAACAGGAGCGCTCTGTGCTGCCTTTACTTGGATAGTCTCCAGGGCTTTCATTGGCCACTTTTAAGGTATTCATCGCTTTTAAACAAAAAAACAGTTCGTATCAACAACTCCATCTGTTCTACAAATCAGCCTCCCCATACCCGCCCTCTGTCTTTAGAGATTGTATTTTGCCCAAAACAGCAGGGACACCAAGAGTTAAAAGCATGAACTGCAAGGACTTTTGTAAGACTTAAGGATCCTCAGATGAGGCTGTAAGAGGGTCAGATGTGCCGTGGATTTCTGGGTACGTACATCCCCAAGTTGTGCTTGCACCAAGTTGTACTTGAGATGCATATGACCCTTTTGCCTAAGACCCCGTTCTTAGTTTATAATGGTGTGAATTTGGAAAAAACTAAATTAGAGCGGATCTGCAGGGCTTACCCCCATGTAACAATGTGTTATCTGCTTCTCCTCCTTTTTCTCCTCCTTTCCAGACATTTTTCCTTGCCTCTTTCAAGCCCCACTGCTGTTGTACTATATCAAGTTCTGTACATATATTTAAATGTAATAAGATAGATTACAAGAATTGATTTTCCCCAGGGTCAGGTCGATAAGACTGTATAAGCAGGGAATATACAATGGCTCAGGAAGAGCTAGCTGTAGTAGATTAATTAATGATATGCAGTATAGAAACATCCAAGTAACCGCAGCTCTTCTCAGCTCACCTGAGCTATTAGCTGAATCTCTTGCGGGATTGAGCGGCTTGCTGCCAACCTAACAATATACAAATTTCTCTTGGAGTAATCACAGCAGTGCCAGAGCTTTTGAAGATCCAAAGGTTACTTTGCCCTTACTCTTTCAAGGAGAAATCACAGTGTGAAGTAAATAAACTTTTGAACAGCACAGCACTGACCTACCTAATCTTTATTGCAACCTAACAGGGAAAATAAAAAACCTGCTGTAAATTCTTACTCACTTCTTGTTTCCCATAGATATTCAGCTTTTGGAAACAAGAGAAAAAAAAGAGATGCTGCTTTCTGGCAGTACTGGAAAAAAAAAATATGTTGGATAATCTGTATGAACTAATACACTTTTATTGAAGTGGTTTGATGGTTGCAAGAGGATTAGGAGCTGTGAGTCCTGTGTTCCCTTCCCAGCTCTAGGAGACACAGGATTTACAGCTGGCATCTAGAGGAGGGAAGACAGAAAGGTGGGGTACGTGCTGCATCTCCCTTACTAAAATTCAAATTCAGGTGCTCAAAACCAAAACTGGATGTTGCGTACCAAAATCTTTGTGAACACACTAAAGGCAGGTGTCTTAATGGGTCTGTGGATCTGACCCAGATCTTATAATCATAGCTTCAATGAAACAGCCTAAATAAATGTATTGTTGAGTCTTCAAAAATGTTTAGAAGAAATTGATTCTGACAGAGAACGTTTCATATAACTTGACTATTTTTCCAGTTTGTGTTATCTGGAAAATATAAAATGAAAATACAAATAATTTTACAAATTTAAAATCAAATATGTTCTTGGTGCCATAAAGCCGAGAAATACAGTTTCCTAGTGTTAGTGTGTGGGCAACTTTTGGATCTTTTGCCTTTAGTTCTGCTTTTAAACACACCGTGGAAGATTTTTAAGGATTGGGGTTCAGCTTCTTATTTTATTTAAACCAGTTCAAAACCAAACATCTTAAAAGACATCTTCAAGATCTAATAAATATCATCAAGCGAAGAACCTCATCCAACAGTGAACTGCACTGGTGATAAAGACTTGGGGGTATAATTATCACAATAGCTACAGCAAAGTGTGAGATTTGACAGAAGAGAGGAATGAGGAGATAAGAGGTGACGAGAGGTGGGTTTGGACATCTATAATGAACAAGTGCTGAGGGTGGTTGTGTTGGGGGCCAAACTGTGACAACCACAGAACTCCTGGAGAAATTTCTGACCTTCGGGGATCTCACTTAGCTCCTACAAGCTTGGCTCCCAATTCTGTACTTTTTAAACTCTTTGTTTTTTTAAAAACCTACTCTTAAAATGCTACTTTCAATGGAAAAATGAAGAAATCAACAAAACCTAATCTTTCCTGTTTAAATTTTAAGCCAACATTTTCCCAAAGGTTTTCATTGTATTTTGAGGGGCCAGTTCTGTATTCTCATCTCTACTGTAGCTTTTTTCCTTTCTTGGCTGTTTTTTTTCCCCAAATAAAATATTTCCCATCAGAGAAAATAATGTGGCACTTTTTTAAAGAGCAAAACATTCTTATTGAAAATATTGCTAACCTCACCAGGAAAAATGGTTTAAAAGTTTTGCCTAACGCAACTCTGACATGTTGTGCAGTCACCGTAGCTTCAAGATCATTTCAGATTTCAGCAACGACAGGGTTTAGCAGCATGAATTGGAGCCGTCTGGACACAAATGAACCAGAGCTCTAATACTGGCGTTTCATACTGGCTGTGATTCAGCAAGCTCATTCACTGAACAGTAAGATTTTCCTAACAGGTTGCTTGACCTTTTCATTACTATTATTTATGGGCCAGTAATGTGCAGCATCTTTTAAACTCTAAAATGAGCACTGCTGGGTGAAAGGTTGATATTTTAAGGGAACTTTCTTCTGCTTAAAGTTTATTATCGCTGAATGTAATGCTGTCGACATCTGACATTTATAGAGTATGCTTATCCTCTAGTAATCCCTGAACATTTTGCAAATGAATGAGCCAGATGCTCAGCTGCTAAAAGTGTTCATACCTTTACTGATATCACCAGAGACATCCTAATTTACACCAAATGTCTGTAGGTAGCAAAGCAAGGTAATATCCTTAATCAGAGCAACTGATTCATCCATAGGAAACAAACTTTTGGACATATAGCTGCTTCGTTATGGCTTTGCATGGTCTCTGGGAGAGCTGGGGAACACCAGACCTTCCCTGTTTCTTCCAACTTTGTCAGTTTGCCTAACAAATGTATCACCATTCCCTCTCCCTTGACCTCCTTCATATCCTTAGACAGTCACAGCAGCTCAACACAGCTAAGATGTATCTCTGAAGCTTCTGCCTGCAGAAGGTTTATGCTCCAGGAATGGAAACTGCTGGAGGATCAGAGTGTTTCTTCATGTTTGGCGACTGGTTCAAACCAAGAAATAAATATTCTCAGACTCCGGGAATTGTTGGATATGAATCTGCAGTGCAGCTTGCTGTCCTGAGACCATGTAATTCATAAAACATCAGAATCTTTTCTTCAATATTGGTGTGAAAACAACTCTAAACCTATATAACAAAGTTTGGGAGAGTGCTTAAACGGTCAGGTCATCTTCAGCTTTGAGGAGATCATTGACTACTCTGGGGTGGAAATTATATTTGCTACCTAGGGGAAAGTAACACCAGCTCCATACCTAGGAAAAAAGTACAGAAGAAAAACACTGAGATCCGCCACCGTCCACCTCCTTCATGAATCCTGCCTGTGGAAGAGGTCCCACCTTCCAGCTCCTGCTTTCCACTCTCCTTTTGCCTGCTAGAGAAAAGGTAAGCCACCTGTAAACTGTGATCAGGTCTTCTTCACTTTGTGACCATTTGGCCCACCTCACTTTCTGAAAGAAGATATTGAATCTGATATGGTGGCCGTATATCCTGATAACCCCTGGCTCTCTGTCAAGACTCGACAGGGTTCTTCTCTGTTGGGTTAGCAGACACAGGCCTGGTGCTGAACTCTTGCCTGATGCCTTTCTTGGCCAGTGGTGTCTGGCTGTTTGCTCCCAGTTCTCCCCGTGTTCCCTGCACCTACCCCAAGCAGCTCTGTTTTTCTGATTTCACCCTTCATGAACAACAAGTGAATAAAGAAACAAAAATCAGCCATAGCAAAGGAGTTTCTTACTCAGACGTACTTCAAATGTGTGAAGCCAAGAGCCAAGCAGGGGAATAATTTTGCTGTCATTACTTTCCAGGCATAGATTATTGCCAATACAGTAAAACACAGCATCTTGGAGATATGTACAAGCTAGCTATAGGCTTTGCAGATCAAGCACCAGAAGAAGCGTGGCTTTTCAGAACTGCGCTTCATGAGTATATAGTGCACTCTCCATTGTGAATTCTTCACTAAGCTATGGAGATATACTCCAAGTTTTAAAGCGTCAAGCTCCTAAAAGCATTTCAAGGCTTGCAACCAAGCTGAAGTCAATATTCAAAATGGAATACAGAAATAGGAAGGATGGGGAGAGAGTCTGCTGCCTTCCTGGACGCATCTCTCAAAAACAAAATATAATGCAACATTTACAAAGCTAACAGGGAGTTCATGCAAGGACAGTTTGCAGACATGAATTAGAATATGCTTCTCAACCGTCTCACTCTAAGGTGGATTTTTTGCATTGTTCTCGCACTTTTCTTTACCCTTATCATCTTGTAACACCCTTTGCAAAGTGCAGATGTCAGAACTGGGTGCAGATATTCAGTAATGGGCTTGCAAATGCCCTATGCAGAGGAAACATTGCCTTTCTTCCATTCCTGCTCCCTGCTTGTGTACTCAGGGATCACATCCTCTCTCTGAGCTACGGCATCACGCTGTGAACTCACCTTCGGGCAAGTTTCTGTTGTTGCCCCAAGCTGGCTGCGGCGTCACAGATTATGTCTCCCGTCTTGTCAGCATTGACCTACGCTCTTCAGAGCTGGATGTACGACCTTGCGGTGACTCCTTCCGCAGGTAGGCTCAAGTCAGTGCATCTCACCAGGTCACTCCAGCTTGGTCATTATTGACTTCTTCAATTTTGGAGTCATCTGCAAATGTGACCAGAAGTTGTTTTGCTTTTTCTACCAGACTCCTGATATAGGTACTGAATAGCAACAGCACCATTCATGCACATTGCCTTCATTAGCTCTGCTCTGGGGCAGAAAGCTTTGCAGAGAGGAGGGAACAGGCATCTGAGAGAAGCCAGGTCCTAAATTTTCACAGCAAGGTTCACTAGCACCTGTCTATCAGAGCCTTGCGGTATGCCAACACGGTCATCTTTCAGAACCAAGCTTGTAGACCAGTAAAAAAATTAAGTTCGTTTGATGAGCTATTTTCCACACAGGCCCATCGATTGCCATAATTATCCTACCTTCCTGAAAGCCTGTACTGATTGCAGTCCATATCAGCCTTTCTGTAATTTTATCCCCTGCTGAAGTCAGACTGAGCAGGAACTTTTGAGGCCACCCCCTTTATCCTGTAGTGTGTTGGTACAACACGAAATCTTACCAGTCCTCTAGAACCGACCCAATACTACAAGAGTTATGGAAAATAAACATTTAATGGATTAGAGAGCTTTTCAGCCACTTTTTAAATACCCTTAGGAGCTAGTTATATGGTCAATGGAAGTATGTTCAACTTTAATAGTTGCTGTTTAATATCCTTCCTAGTTACTTTTAAAATCAAAAGTATTTCCTCACTACACTACAATATGAATACAAAATCTGACTTTTATTAAAAAAGAATATTTATGAAACTTTTTATTTTTTTCTGAATCACAATCAGCAATTTTATTAGCCTTATTTGGTATCATGCATATCCTAAAGGCTTCACTTGTTTCTGATATTTTTATATTAGCCTTGTTATTAAAACATCTTATTGTACTTAGTTCCCTCAGCCACGGATTTGCTGTTGATATCTTTACATTCTCTCACTAACTGCCAGTATTACCTAGCTGTTAATATGTGCTATCGGCCATGAACTTAACTTCTCCGATCATGCTAATACCCCAAATCCCAATATAAACGAGGCCCTGCCACCACCTACCATGCAGGATCTTGTGTAGCTCCTAGCTCTTGCTTTTTTTGGCTTTTCCACTTGCACAGTGCCAATGTATGCTCTCCCTATAGCACGTGTGAAAACACAGCAGAGCGTTATAGTGTTGCTGAAGATATCCCCAGTGTGCCATGAACACTGTGTACAGAACTGGATTCCTGGTCTTGGAAAGGATAAAAGGATAAAGTGGAGCTAGAAAAGGTTAAGGGAAGGGTGACGAGCAATGGGATGGCTTCCATGGCAGGAATGATCATATGGGCTACATGGGCGCTGTGTATGGGGAAAAAATAAGGGGAGGGGGAGAAATGTAATAGAGATCTGTAAAAAGCTGAAGGTCACAGGGAAAGTGAATAGGAAACAGTTGTTCACTGACTCTTTTAAGCCAAGAATTAGGGGACACTGATGAAATGAGGAGGTGGCTAGTTCAGAGCAGAGAAGGAAATGCTTCACACAGTTTAACTGCAGGGCTCATTGCTGCAAGATGTGGGTGTTGAAATTTTCCAGGACCTCAGAAAAGCATGAGTGGATAAAACCCACCAAATGTTATTAAACACTAGGATGTCAATTAAGACTCACAAAACTCATTATCTGCAAATTTCTAGAGGCTGGGAGAGCATACCAAGGAAGTCTGTTAGGGTGCTTGCTCTCAGAAGCAGGATATTGAACAAGATACACCTTTAGTTTGGGTTGGAATATTTGTTCTTATGTTCCTGTCTATGCACATGCAAAATCCAGGTCCTTAAATGAGTAGGAAGAGGTCAAGTCCAACTATTTTTTTGCAGTGAAATGACCCAATTTTCCCCATTTTTCTGTGGCTGCTTTAAAATTGAGACCTGGCAATTGAGATAGATACATTTCATTTCGAAGCAAAAGTCACAATTCGCAGCATAAATTGGAGTAACAGGACCACTGGGATGTCTTCTGAATGGGGGTTGTCGTAGCGCATTTGCTGCAGACCTCAGGTCCTTGATGTAATGTGTTTCTCCATCCAGGAAATGTTCCATTTGTCTTTTCCTCCCAAAGGTGATTTTACTTAGTGTTTTCATTTTGGGTTTTGAAAGCAAATGGTGGTAGCATGACATGAAATCTAGCAGCTGTGCATCCATGCTGGGGATGTCCACTTTGTTCTGACTAAATTAGTTACTCCCCAATTGCAACTGCAAATACAAAAAAGAAATAGCTGCTAAGAGCTCCATTTTATTTTATTTACTTTACTACCTTGCCTGACTAAGTGCATTGACATATTGCCGCATATTCCCAGCATGTAACATTAGAGTAAGACAGTCTGTTAAGTTGGATCACATCAGCCTAGGTCATAATGGTACCTAACATGACATGTTATGACACAGAGCACTTCATTATACACTGGAGCACTTAACTTTGCACACAGACATATCTCCATTTAGACCAGACCACGCTTGCAGTGGTTGTGCTATCGACAAGTATGCCTTGTGAGGTATCCGCATCTCCACATTAAACCAGACAAGATGGGAAGCTAATCTTTGGTTTCTGCTGTGAAGGAGAAGTTCTCTAGTTTCACCTAACTTAAGCTTCTGTTCAGCAATGCCCTTGGAGAAGCCTGTCTCTCTCCACTGCCCGCAGAGACAAGTCAGCCAATGTAAACACTCACATCAGTGGGCTTTTTAGTATTTGGATACACATTGCAGAATAGTATTATCAAATATGATATCTAAACCAGCATCACCCTGGCTCAGTATCAATGCAACGAACAGGAATGTTGTCGGTCTTCCTCCTCCCTCTCCTCATTTCATCTAATTTACTATACCACTATTATTCTGGGTGTCTTAACTGCTTGGTTGCCACTGAATGTTAAAGCTATGTTCATATATGGTGCACCTGCTGCTTTGCTGAATATATCGAGCATGTCCATGCAGAGTACACCTGCTGTGCTGGCCTAATGGCAACAGGGTACCACTGACACTTCTGATCCACTCCAGCTGTTCTTGGCGTGCCTCCGAGAAAGACGTCTTTGATGGGTAGACATGTTAGAAGAGTTGGACAAAAAAAAGGCAGAAACACAGACTAAAATGGTCGCAAGGCAGACTGTCTAGGTTACATCATTATTACTTGAATTACCCACTTGTGGAAGCAGCAAATACAGTTCTGGGAACAACGTGGTCCAGGTGGAATTAAGTATGAAACACCTCCTACGCTCAGAGATAACTGACTGTATCTGGATTGAGTGTGTGTAGGAGCTACTGCTTTCTGCCAGTTGACATTTGAAATTATTACTACTATTTGTCACTCTCCTAGTCATAAAACAAGTTACTGAGTGTTTTGCAGAAAAGAGATGTAACTTGCCCAAAATAGATGCACCTGGGACACTTACAATGAAATCAGCAGTCCATTACAGGATTGCTGTTCCCTGGCTGAGAATACCAAGCAGAACCAGAAAATTAAGCACGTCATAACCTGCTCTATAGCCTTTGACCTCCTCAGGAGTCACGAAAAGCAAGTGAAGCATCTCAGCACGTCTAAAGGGTCTGGGCAATACGCGACGCAGATCAGGACACTTATGAGTGATTAGTCGCTCAGCATCAGTTGCGTATCTCAACATACTTTGTTCCAGGAATAGCACGTGCCTTGCCATCAGTGCTGCGATAGCAAAATTTTAGGGATTGATGAAGCAAAGATAGTCAGTGGCATATTGATTCAGGAAAGGTAGGAAGGTATTTTAGCTGTCAGGACAAATAAAGGAGGGGTGGATTTTTGCAGCATTAAGTACAACAGGAAAGAAAAGGGAAGTCAAACATGATCTTCAGTTTAATCAGCCAGAATGCAAGAAAAAGAATGGTGTTATTAAGTGTATTAGTTAACAGAGGTGGTAGAAAGAGTTTAGAGGAAAGTGAGTCCTTTGGGAAGCTCGATCTGAATTCTATGGTTTCTGAAGTGCCCCAGCGGAAATTCAAATAAAGTTGTAAACAACTGCAGATGAGTGAAAGGTGAAGATGAATGATGGAATAAATATGGCCCTGACTATGAAATGAGGTCTGCCAAAGCAGATAAATAAGTCAACTAATTTGTGCTCTCCAGATGAAATAATATGCAAATTGAGTCCTCAGAAAGGTGGTGGAAGATGCAGGTCAGAAGATTTGGACTGGAGAACAGAAGACAGATCCCTGCAAGCCATTGATGTGCAGGACAGTTTCAAACCTGCCCTAGACTGAAACTACCAGTTGATGGGTAAAAAAACCCTGGAGAAGGATTCCAAAATATAGGAAAAAGTGTGAGGAAGAAGGGGATAGCTGCAGAGAGAGAAATACTCAGAGAGCATCTAGAGTAGTGACAGTGACACCAAGTCACAGAAGCCAAGAGAAAGCAAGAACTCAAAGTGTAAGATCAAAGATCATGATGGGGGATGAAAATGACGTAAAGTTTTGGCCACTTGCTCAGGCAGGAATCATTCTGAAGTGGTTTCCGTGGAGATAGAGGATACTGGAAGGCTAAATGGGGAGGGAAATAATGAATGCAGGAGAAGTACATAGATAAAAGGAAGTGAAGAGAGGACAATAGCTGGAAATGCAGATGAATCTAGTAGAGTGTTATTCATGGAGGCAAGAGTGGTTTGAAAATGGAATTAAAGTAGGCAAGGGAGAAGAAAATGTACGTAGAGCAGACTAGAGAGTGCTAGGGAAGTTGGAGCTAATTTTAAGATTTGAAAGTGAGGTTCATGCAAAGTTAAGTTAAACCAATATGTGAGTTGCACAGCTTCAGAAAGAGCAGGTCCCATTTGTGCCCATCCTATTTGGAAAATTAGGAAAAGCCACATTTGCACACAGATGAGATTTTAGACGAAACTGTTTTCAGATTTATTCCAATCCGATGTCCATTCTACAGTAGGCTGATTGTGGCAACGTCTGCTTGCTGGCAGCTATGGGTCTTTCCCAGTCCCTCTATACTTAGACCACAGTCCAAATTTCATTTAGAGAGCCTAGATTATCATACATTGTGCCCAGGCAGAAAAATTAGCTCTCCTCTTCAGCGTGCATCAAAAAGCAGTGGTGGTCCGACAGCCAGGGAGAAGCAATATCACCAGGGCCTTGAGAAGCAAGGTATGGATTTAATGCGTGATGGAAAGCAGAGGTTAATGAGGGCTTCTTGGACAACAATGGTCAAGGTGCTTTCCAGGGACTGGGAAAACCCAACCGAGTGGCCACCAGCTCTTTTGCCCTGCAACTCACAGGAGCAGATTGCCCGAGATGTGAGCCCTGATCCTCCAACTGCTCCACACGGAAAATGGAAAGGTCTCTACCTTCCCCAGCCAGGATTTTCCTTATTTGTTTCAGTAAGGACTCAACAGAGCAGCCAGCATGGACAATATTCATTTCACCCTGTCCCTTCCAGAAACTAACACACTGGTAGCAACTTGCAGGCAGAGAAGTGCCACTTGGTGGCTTCCAGCTGGAGCAGTCTGGGCTGGGCATGGCCAGGATGAAGATGCAAAAGGAAGAGCCTGCCACCCATAAATCCCGTTATGTGCCTTGTGATTAAGCCCAGGCGCCAGCCATCAGCAGCGTGAACACGCCACGTAGCTAATGCTGCCATGACCAAAGCAAGGTGCTAAATTGCTCTGATTTAGCCGAAATCACAGTATATCTGACTAAAAAATACACGATTATAACTGCTCCTCTGTGTGTCTTTCCATGTTCATTTGAAAGAAGTATGGCAGATCATAAAACACGGCAACATCCCCCAAGCCCAGAGGGTTTAATGAAGAATTAAGGAGATTGTAACTGCATAGCTGAAATAATAAGGAGGAAATTGAATTATTCCACCCATATTAAATGCATATATTCTTGAGCATTTCTGCCAAAATTACTTTGCTAACCCATGGTGTGAAATACAGTCTGTTTTCACATGGGTGCATTAAACAAAGATGCCTGCTACAGTACAACAGCTTTGAAGAGAATGGAAAGGCATCAGGATGAAAAAGCGCTCCCGACGTATGGTTATATCAGCTCTAAATTGTCTCACAGATGTTTCTAGCTCCATTAGATGGAAGACTGGGTAATTTATAGAAGTCATTTTTAACAATTTGATTGTTGGTATATATCTGCTGAATTGATTGGCTGGGGAGACAGATCTTTATTTTTATAATAGCAATAACATCCTTTGCAGATTACTGCTCAATTTATCCCTGATGTTAACAGTGCTAGCCAGCAACTATCCATTTATATTATGCTGCTGTTTCTTAATTATCAGCCTAATTGTAGAGAAGAGAAGAGCCCAGGATGCATGAGATGATTGCCTGGGCTGGACAAGAAACCACAGAAGCTAGGGGTCCGGCTCCTTCTCTTTTGATATGCTCACAGCTCTGGCTGAGATCAGTGGGATTTAAACACTCAGGCTTGTGCTTTTTTTTTTTTTTTTTTTTTTTTGAAGTTTGCTAATCCTGTGTGGGCTAGAGTGATATTTCCCGCTGAAGTCAATGGGAGTTTGGTTACAGATGAGGCCGACTTAGATAATGTACCTGCTTTTGCATCTAATGATGCTGGAGGCGATCATCCTGAAAAAGAATGAGCTTCCAATTCAAATCAGAAGTCTGATAGGCACATGGGGATGTTCAGAGATGACCAGGCCAGTGGGCTGCGTAATTCCTGACGCTGTCTTTGAGGGCAGCCAGTGCCACTTGACTCCCAGGTGGCTGAGCCGTGACCTGTTATATGTCTTGGGAGGAGTTTATTCCCGGCCTCTGAAAGTCAGAAGGTGGTTTATACCTTGAGGCTTGAAGATATATTGTCTCCTCTGAGCTCTTTTGGTAATGTGCATTTATTGCAACTGCCTATTTTAATTCGACAGAATAGTATCCACACCTTTTGTTTGAGTCCTTCAAATCTCCAAGCCTCAGTGCTATCTCGTGGCAGTGAGATTTGCAGATTAACTAAGAAATCTTTGCTAAAATACATTTTTACCTCAACTTTTAATTTGTCGCCTCTCAGTTTTGTCCTCCTGCTCTAAAGGGATGGGAAACAACTGGCAGTCTCACTCTGCTCTCCATAGGCTTTTTGGTTTTCTGCATATTTCTGTCTTCATTAAATAGATTATAATTCTGAGGTACAGTCTTCTTCTGCATTTTCAGTCACTTAAGAGGAGACATCACTCAGTGGAATAGATAAAAAGCTCAAGACTTCCCCAAACATGACGCTAACTTCCTACAGTTTGTGCTGTTCAAACTCTAGTCCTTAGGAGCAGAAATTCTTCTCACAGGAGCTAGTTTCAAAAGCCAAATCCCAGGAATGGTATTCAGTGTTTTCCTGACCTCAGTGAGTGTTCTGTTTAAGCAAGAATATGGTGAGAGAGGGTTCAGTCCTTAGTCTGGTAACCAAGGGATTCTCCGAAACGGATTTTATTGGAATGAAAGGATGGAGGAAAGGGGTGAGAGGGTCTGCTGCAGGTAGGTAGCAAACTTGCTGAAAAATAATGGTATGAATGTTTTTTTTTCTTTCTAATTTAGGGCTTGGTAAATTTTGAAGCAAGAAGGAAAAGCTATGAAAGCAGAGGTTACTCATTCTCCACTTGCTCAGAGGAGTGAGTTAATATTAGCTGTATAGTGAGCACTTAAAAATACCAGTGTCGTTTACCTTTGGTGCTATTTCTGGAGAGATCTTCTCCCTCCCTTTTCGTGTCACACCCAAGTTTCTTCCACTCAAGACAGCCAGTGACACTGCTAATTTATGTCACACACTCTTCATTCTCTTTCGTCTTTTCCTCAAGGGGTGAACTGTTACATGTTGGGAAATATTTTCTTTTCACAGGTTATTATTAACCCTTAGATTGTTTGGGTATAGTTGGGAGCAGGATCAGCGACTAGGGTTGTTGGGTTTTTTTTATAAGCACGGGTTCTGTATGTATTAAAAAGAATAGTGTCCACATCGCTTAAATGTCACCAAGCCCAGCAGGCTTATGGTGACATCAATGGCTTGAATATATACATGGGCAAGCTCCCCCGGAGTTTATCAGTGCAAATCAAAACAGTCTCCATTCAGCTGGTAATCCACGGCTTGTAAGTGATACTCAAATCCAATTTATTAAAAACACATTTGTTTTTCAAGCACACCAGATTCCTGATTAATTTCCAGCACCGTGGGTTATTTAATGCTGTAGGTTTCATTGTCATTTTTTATTTTCCACAGAGTGCTTGATTGATAGAAGCTATTGTGAGCCTGTTCTTTGAGCACATTGTTCTTGTCAAATAACAATGCGCATCTTATTGATGAAAAGTCAGTGTGCCTTTTATATATGGCAAAATCATCATGCAAGCTTTGGGACCATGTGCCGAGCATATGCACAAATGAATGAAGGAGTGGTAAATTACGCCAGGAAAGTTTAATATTGTAGAGGAGTTACCGTGCCAGTTGAATAGCTAAATTCAGCTGGCATAACATACCCCAGCAATCCATGACTCAGATGTTAATCAGTGTTAGATGCTCTTTTTATTTTTATGCTACTGCTGAATGTTACAAAATCAAGTGTCTTGTATCAAGAGTGCAAATCAATTTTAAATTAAATTAGCCTTTTGTCTGGAGGGCACTTGGGATTTGTTTGGGTTTTGATAGCTGCCCCCAGCAATGGCTTTGTAAATTGCAGGTGGTAGAGGGGAAAAGGAGACTCTGCCTGGTCTTTTGGTCCATCCTTCTGCCACCCGTAGGATTGCACCCCGCACAAAACAATCTCCTGTGCCCCTTGGAGAGCCAAATCCCCCCCGTATGCTCTCTCCGCTCCTCTGAGGTGTTGCAAGTGAAGGGAGTGCAAATTGCACCTTACGGGAGCGGTGAGATCTTCAAGCATGAAAACCAGAACTGACAGTGTCTCTGTGCTTCTGTCAGAGTAACCTCACAACTCCATGGGCTGTGACACTGATTTAACTCATCAAGCTGCAGATATAAAGGTCAGACAAGTTGAAAGTGGAGCTACAGTCCAGAGGAAGAGGTTTCTCACAGACAAAATAGTGATGCTTTTAAAAGTAGAGGAAGTAACCTATGAATATCAATAGGCACCTTCACAGGTCTTCCAGCTAATATCGTGTGAGCTACAAAAGTAAATATTTTCCTTTTCTCCTCCTGTTCAGGATAAACACAGATGTATTTTTGAAAAGTTGATTGTAAACTTTACATCTGTAAAACAGAAGGCATGTCAATCATAACCAATGACACTGACAGGTTAGTCCTAGAACAGGTACAGGGTCCCTTTACCTCTTCCCCAGGCAGCTCTCTTGCCCCAGTATAAAAATCCATGAAAGGATTATTTCTGTTTTCAGATCAAACTCTGGAGATGCTCCTCTAACACTTAATAGTCTTGTCAAGAACAACGGATTCACAAAATAGACATGAAAACAGTTTCCATCTCCACTTCTGTAGGCTCACCTTTACCTCCTGCCTTTGCTCATGCACCTTTTGAGGACGTTCTGCAAAGCAAAAATTGAGAGTCCTAAACCCAAATGCTATCGTAGCCTTTTATATCAGCCTCGTCTCCATCAATCTTAGCCTTTTACCATTCTGTATCTCTGGCAAGCAAACTGTCCTCTCTTGGGGCAATGCCAGAAAGACTGCCCTGTGCAGAAAGAGTTTCTGGGAGCACTTAGCGCCCAGAAATCCTCTTTAGTACTGAGCAGTGTCAGGTTAGTTCACAGTGAACTGCCCCAAGACCATTTCCAGAAGCAACTGTATGGAGCTGTCACTGGAGGAAATGCGATTTAGTTGAGGACAAGGAAGCTGAGAAATCTACTAACATTGATTTAACAAAAAACTGGCAGCAGAAAGACAAGGATAAGGGAATCTTTCCTTAAATGTGGTACGTTTTAGCCCTAAGCATTTTATTAGCGGGTTGTACTAACTTGCCATGTCCTCTCTATTTTTATCTGTCTCAGGCTGAAGGCTTTTCATGGCAGGGACAACATTGTTTGCCGAGTTTGGAAAGAATACTCAGAACCTGTTATAGGCAATAGATAGAAATGGTCTCATGGGATGCTGCGGGCAAAGTCTCCTTAGTTATTTCATCAGGTAAAAACAGAGATGAACAATTTGTAGACAGATGCTAATAAATGTACTTAAGACATCTATGCACTTTTCATCTTCAAAGGACCTAAAAGTTGATGTTCTCACTCTAATCCCATGTGATCAAATGTAGGACGGACAACACATTAGAAGGTGGAGGACAGGAATGAAATTCTTTATATTAGAATCTGGGAAGCTGTAGAAACCACAATGTTAACTGTTTCTGCTTTTTTCTGCCCTTCTAGCAGGATGCCTCTGGAGTACCCTTTGAGGACCAGGGACTTTGCAAGACCAAAGACTTTGCACAGAGAGACAGCACAAAGGAGAAGAGCAAAGGTGCAAGGACTAGCCTACCACGTACCTGAACAGAGCCAAATTAGCCCAGTGGATTGGCAGTTGTGTGCCTGGGAGAGAGGCTGGGTAGGCTGTTCTGAAACGAAAGCAGATGAAAACACCCAGAGTGAGCTGTGGTGGCAAGTGAGATGGAGCAAATACTGTATCCCTGGGACAGGCTGGCTGAATGAGGATTTTGTGATCAAAATCATTTTTCTTAGACAAATTGTTTTACTTAAACAAACTATTTCCTTTGGCTGTTTGGAGCCGGTAGGGAAGTCTTGTTATCTTCAATCTAAATCCTTATGCTACAGCAAGTCCACTTCATAGGGACTTTTTAATATTTGGTTTCATTTCTGTGAGTGGATCTATCTCAGCTTGACTTTTGGCAGTTCTTACTTCCTGACCTCCACGATGAAACTTTCTTGGCTGATCAAGCTGTCCATAGAGATGACAAAAAAATCTATTACTTCCACTGCTGTCAGCAAGGGGAGGCATGTGTTTCTGGAGCTGAAAAGCAGGGTTTGCTTCCCTACTATTTCGGTATGTGAGGGATTTACTGCATCTATTTGCCAAACATGGGGTTTTTAGGAGGATGTCTGAGTTAGAATAAGAAAAATGGCTGGAACAACTCACTGCCTATGGAAGAAAATGGCTTAAACCTCATCAGCTACAGCTCAGCATCCTTGACTTGGGGCTTAGCTCCTGTGTGCAGATTCTGAACCTTCCCTTATGAATCACCCCCTTTCCACAGCTGCTTTCAGCTTTGACATAAAGTTGTATAAATCTCCAGCTAAAGTCCGTGATTTTCCCAGTGCTGGTAAAGGAAGAACATTAATTACCTGAAATTGTCTCTGCTCCACTGAGGCACAGCATTTGCCAACAGCATAGCTGATTTTCCAGTAGGAAAGCGATTCCAGCAGATGCCTTCCTTTCCTCTTTACTGTAACCCACGCTTCTTAAAAAATCCCCCCGCATCCCTCAGCATAAAACCCCCAAACTTTTAGATTAATCAAGATATAAATTGCACTCCTGGGAGAGAAAAATTTCTCCATGTCCTGAAAAAAATCCGCCCTTCCTACTGCGCTGCAGTCCAGCGCCTAGGCTTCAACAGGCATGCAATGAACTAAGACCCAACAGATTGCCTCCTTTTAAACTGAGACACAGCAATGCATCAAACATGCAAATCTGGTCCGGTGCTGCAGCTCCTTTCTAGGATATTTGCCCAAGGGAGCCGAGCAGCTGCCTGCCAGAGCCTTTGATAGTTTTAGCACAGAAAATCTATTATTCATACACACACACGCACACAGACTGAACCAAGGATTAATTTAGCTTCAAAGTTGCGCAAGGATATTCCAATACTATTCTAAACAAGAGAGGAATCACCAGCTGAAGTAATAGGGTATGACTGGGGTCAGCTTTGGAGAGAAGCAAAGCGTGATGTCTAGCAGGTGCCGCTTTCTGCTGGATGACCGTCTTTCTGAGAAGCCGTTGGTGTGAGCGTGCCGACTTCATTAACCCTGCGATGGGGAGAGGTGGAGAGCTGCCCTCTCCTTCCAACTCTCCATTTGTATGCCTCCTCCCGACATGCCTAAGCCTTTCGCATGTTTTCTCACCCGAGGGAGTGCCTTCATCCCTTAGAAGACACACATCTTCACACCAACACAACTGCAGTATGTCCATCCAGACACAGTTCAGGTGCAGAGCTTGTATCCAGAGATAACAGAGAGTTTTCACACTCCACGGCTGATCTACTTGAGTATCTCAATGTTTAACCCATGTATTCATACTTATCCCTTGTATTATTACCTCCATTTTACAAACAGACACCAGCAAAACAGAAGAAATCACAGAAAGGTTGAGGTTGGAAGAGACATCTGGAGGTCATCTGGTCCAACCCCAGTATCTGAAGTAATGAAGTATTATTGGAAGTGTTTGCCTGAGTAGATGACTACATCCCTGTGTCATTAGTCACACTAATGTGAAAGCCTCTAAAGGGTTACATAACAATTTTATAACAAGTGGCTTCTTAACGATGAATTAGGAGAACAAAATGGAAGGTGTTCCCATCATCCTGTTCCGTATCTCCCCAAGAAGTGTCCCTACTTTCTTATGCCCCCATACTCTTGCTCTCCATCCTTTTTCTTCTCGCAATAGACTTATTTAGTGTGCTTCCCATCATACAGCTTCCCATATGCCCCTTTCCTGTCTTACCCTATTCAAGGTTAATGGTTGGACTCAATGATCTTGAAGGTCTTTTCCAACCTAAATGATTCTATGATTCTAAGTGGCAGGAGGTGTGGAGCACAGGGGTGGGAAAAATGTGAGTGGGACGTGAGAGAAGGATGTGTGAGAAAGGGAGACTCGTAGTACTGTCTGAAAGGGCTTTTTCTTGGAGCTGGAAAGGAGGACGGTGGAGCAGAGCTTCCCTCCTGGCAACAGTCATCCTCCATCTGAGCACCGAGAGCGGCTCAGCTGATAACAGAGGGGCAAAACAGGCCAGAGCGATGAGATAAAACGGCTGATACTGCTGTCATGCTGATGTCCGCAAATGTGTCTCTCAAGTAAGCAGTGTTCACAGCATGCTTCAGGGCTGAAGAAGTAACTTTGGGTGTGCAGCACTTGAGGACACTATGACACCCTCATAGCACAAATGAGAATAAATTTAAAAAAGCCTGTGTCAGGTCCTCTAGCCTTGGGTCCTTCCTAAACAGGACAGATGAGGCTGGCATCTTTCTGTAAAAGCTTTTTGACATTCTGATGCATCCTTTTTAATTCATCAATAAAACCCTATTTATTTGATCATCTGAATTTCCCTGAAATCCTGATTTCCCCAGAGCATCTTGCTAAGAGTGCAAAACTAAAGGAGAAAAAAAAAAAAGGAGAAAGCACTAGTTCTTTTCTCTTTAATGAGTTCATTTGCTGGTGTTCAACTCACAGATTTGCTATTAATGTTAAATTAGCTGGTTAAATTAGCTAATTATGTAAAATGTGTACAATACTCTCCATTTGGGACAACTGGCAAAGAAGGGCTACTCAGCGAAACTGGTGAAGAAACTACTTTTTAGACCAAATGAATTAGAAATACTGGAAACATTCAAATCAATTGGACAGTGGCCTCTGCCCAACATCCTGATGAATGAAAAGGCCATGTGTTTTCAAGGGAGCTGGATTAATATGCTATATATTTTTACATTTTTTACATGCATAGCTACAGATTGTGTATATGTTTGCACTTACTTTGTACATATAAGTAAACAGGAGGGTCCCTGTTAGTCCGGTGTCATGGGGCAGTCAGGAATTCTGGATTCTCCTCCTGGCTCTGCCACCACCCTGTGGCCTGAACTTGGGCAAGTCGTTGTGGTGTTTTGTGCTTCTGCTGCCCCAGGAGTGTTTTCCATTTAGTTTACCAGCTGCTCAGGGCTGAGCACACACCTCTGTTTAGGGGACAGCAGCACAACACGGTACAACGATGCAAAGATGCTGAAAGGGGACCTTGTGAAACGAGAAACTAGTGCAAGGTGAGCTGCATCAGTTCAGCAGGGAGAACTGCTAACCCTAATTAGCTCCGCGGAGAAAGGCTATTCAAAGCTAAGTTATGCCTACCTGCCTGCACAATGTCATTTATATAGCTGTATCTTATCCAGCAGCATGGATATCTGTCTCTTACCCAAATGCACTGCTATTATACAAACAATAGTGCATTCTGGGCACCCACATATTTCACTGAATTCTTGCAGGGTTTGAGTGGTTCGCTTGAAGCTCACATCTTCAAAAAAATGTGGACTGACATGAATATGATGTAGATGGGAGAAATTGGTCTCCTAAAGTTAGAACATTTCCCTCTGAAGTGGGCAAAAAGTATTGATGTAGTAGCAGAAAGGGGCTTTTAGCTTAGGCAAGTGTAGCCAAATGCAAGTTGATGTAATTCCTGGAGTTAATACACTGGTGAAAATGACTCACTGTATCCCTCTGTGTCTTTTGCATTCAGGAATGATACAGAACTTTCTTTGGCTGGCATTTGTTGACATTTTTAGCATAAATTTACACCTTTTCAAGTCTGCAAAAGCCAGCAAATCTCATTAAAAAACGATATTGATACACCGTTGTGCCACCTTGCTCAGGATGCAAATTCAGTTTCTCCTTGTTGCCGTACCCCGTTGAGCAAACATATGTCATGGCCTTTGAATACGAAACTGGCAGATGTCTAATTGACCTGAATAAATTTCCAGCATATACCAGAATGGGTCAATAGAAGGTCTTAGAATCCCCCACCAAATTTTAATCAAAACTAATGAGATGATTAACAAGTGAATGCAGAGATGAGTTATGTGATGTAGAAAATGCTGGGAAGCTCTGCATCTAGAACCACGGGCAATTAATTCAAATACAATTTTCTCTTCCTGGAGCTCCAGAGAACTTTGCTGTGTGGCAGGGAAGAGGCTGCAGCAGAGCCATTTAAGAAGTAGTCCAGGTGGATGCCATCCCAGCAAAGAGCATGGAAGATTTCTCTCTCCAGAGGGAATAGTCCTAGTTAGGAAGAAGGTACTGGGGATAGAACTGTCATGAAATGAAGATCTGAGCCAGAAAGCCACTAAACCCTGCAGGACAGAAGTCCTTTGCTAGTAATGAGATGTCTGCACTTGGAAGAGAGCCAGAACCAGACATAACCCAAATGATGTTGTCAGACTTGGGCTTCCTCTTGCAGCTACTTCCTGGCATGAAGGAATGTGTCCTCCCAGCCCAGAACATTTGAATACAGGTGTAGCTGGAATGTATATTAAAACATTTGTAAAATAAGCAGGTTACTGTCGAGTCTTAACATCAGATGTGGTAAAAAAACTTCTGATGCCGTCGTGCAAGGGAGGAATTGGATCCCGTGTATGAGCAGAGAAGATAGGTGAAGGCAACGTTTTCCGTTGCATCCTCAGGAATTGGACAAAGGAGCACTGTCCAGTGCATTTATTTTTTCCAGTCTTAGGTGCTGGCACCAGCAGCCCTCACAGCAGTCCTGGGAGGCTGGTGGGACACACACCCCTCAGCTCCCAGCAGTTTGTGTTAGGCAGTCGAACTTTGCGGGTGCCGCAGTCCACTCAGTGTAAGGGTTCATCAAAGCCAGATGGCGTGATTGTCATTAATGCAGTCATCAGCTCTCCTATAAAATGTTTGTAGCGACAGCGTAATACAGGAAAATTAGAAATTATAAGCTTGAGCGTGTGGGCCTGGTGCATCACACCATCTTTTCACCACCTCCCCCTACTTACACCCATCAGCTGTAGATAATTCAGCCAAGACCGATGCTTCTTGTTACAGCAACACCTAGTTGTGCCAGCACCACCGTGCAAAGCACTGTACAAACTCAGAACACGTTTGCTACTTGTCTTGACGAGTTTACAGTCTCCATTCAGTAACTCAAGGAACAAGTCTGGACTTTTTGAAGGTACTATTAAGGGCAATGCTTCTCTTGTCACACCGCATCCCTGACACCTTGGGTCTGACTCTTGCAGTATCTGATGGGGTCTGTAAGGAAATAGTAAACGAGCTCAGCGCATTCAGCATAGCTTTCATGCATGGATCTCACAAAAATACGAGTTTCCACTCAATATTTCTAGCTGCCAACAGTGTTTTTTGGTTTTGAAATCAAGCTGAAAGACCTAAAGGAGTATTTATAGGTTTTATTACTTTCAGTGCAGACAACAGTTATGGACCAGGGCCCACTCATACTACTAAACCTTAAGCACTGTTTAAATACACAACAAATGTGCCAAACTGGTCATAACTAAGAAACTGTTGAACCTCTGAAGCATTTATTTTTTGGGTAGGTACTCTGGAAATTTAAGATTTCAATTTGAGGTTTATACTGTATTTAAAAACATCTTGCTTTTGGACGTTCACTTCCAAGGAGTTCATCCAAGCCATCATATTTTATTAGATAATGTGATTTTAGAGGGGGTAAAATGTTGCAGAGAGAGAGCACGAGAGACAGGAGCAAACATTCATTTCACATGTGTGTACATTCTTGTCACCATGATGGCCCTCAAGCATGTCCATCTGTTTGTCTGACTGGACCTCGTCAGTGGAATATGAGTTCTGCCCCACAAGAAGTTACAGACTGGCTTGTGGTGAGGGGAGCCAGGTTGCTTTCTTTACTCTTTCAACAACGACATGGATGAACAACTCATCAATCCAAGCCAGTTATGGACTGGTGCAGGCAGTACAGGTTCACAGTAAGAAAGAAGTCCAGTCCCAAAGAAGTAAGTAGGTAATTCAGACAAAAGTAAGTAAGGGTGGAGAAACAAATGCATGGGGCAATGTAGGTTCTTGCTTCAGAGCCCGTAAGGCATCAGTACCCAAGTAAGGAAGAGGACCCAGGAGTCCTGCACTTGAGGCAACGTGGGATGGATCCTGAAGATGTCCCAGGAAGGAGGGGATGACTGGACCAGCATCTCAGCTGAACTCAGGGTATTCTGCATAAAGGGGGAGCTTTTGCCAAATTGCATCAGGTGTAAGTGAAGATAAATTTGCCATTTCATCAGAGTTTTTCTTTCCTTTGCAGGGTCTTGTGATTTAAGCAAGCAAATAAATGCACAGCAAGATGAAATGTCCTTTCAGCCTGCTGGGAAAATTTGCATCAACTTTTGACCACAAAGCCTAGGAGCTTCCTTATGAGTTGAATGTGCCTTTGGGAAATTTAATCCGATCCTTTGTGTCATGGCTTCCAAAGAAGAAAGAAAAATTGGACAACTGACAGAAATCTGCCAGGTTTGAACAAGGAAGCCAGGAGCTGGGAGAAGGTAAAGCATATAAATGTGTGTGTTTTCTGTTTCCTGCATTATCGCTGCATTAGATGTGTCAATCCGACACAGGAACTCAGAACGCAAAGAGACAGGGTATTCAGATTTAGCAAAGCCCATTACATTTACAAAGGCTCAGGAGAGATGTCCCAGCAAGACAGTGATGTAATAACTACAAGAAAATGTATTTTCAAAAAGATAGGCCCTTAGCTAAACTGTATGCACCAGGGGATCTCTCTACAGAAAGCTTCAGTTATTACTTTCTTGAAATCCTTATTACATTTCCAGCTCTATAAAAACTGAGTAATTACTGTCTTCAATTACCTCTTGGTGCTAACTCGATTAATGTCCTTTACGCCGATTGCTTTTTGAACTGTTGGAGAGAACAGATGATCTGGGTCAACTCTATAAATGGCCTTTTCAATGTCTTGTTAGCTGAAAAGTAGGGACTTGCATTTTCAGGGAAGGGTCATCACTTGATGGCTCTGAGGAGATGTAATGGATGGACTGGCAGGAGCCAGACTTTCAGTATCGAGGTCCAAAATTTAGGTGATGCCAGTGGATCAGCCATTCAAAGTGGTTGGTTCTTCCTCTTTCCCTGCAAATGCCCTTGCTCTAAACCCCTGGGATGTAGGCTAGAGAGGTGGCACTAAGTGGGAGGATCAATGGTTGTCTATGCCGGCTTTAATAATTAAAGCTATTGAGCCGTTATGTCTTGGATCAACAAACAGGGCTAACAGGTCAGCCTTCCCGGCCTTGTAAATTGATTATTTTTCTACAGACAATATTAGGGTCAAAGGGCTTGGTATAAACAACCACTGATTGGGACCATCTGGCCATGATTTGGCTCAGCCCATTGGTTATTCTCAGCAGGAAAATACTTTTCTCCTGTAGCACAAGTGAGTGGTGTGTCAGTACTGAGCTTTCGTCTCCCTTGAGCAGGACCCTGCACTGTGGAACAGGACAGCATATAGGATTTGCTGCTGGTAGAGTTGTCTGCTACCTCAGGATCTGATATCTCATAATAATCATAATAAGGAGCTGCTGGCTCCTTCCCTCAACACAGCAGGCGGTGATCCATGGACCACTTCCAGAATCCAGGTTGAGTCTTTCCCTCACATCGCAATCTTCCTTCTTCCTTGTAAAATCAGCCAAGCAATTATCTTACCTTCCTGATCCAGGCTTTTTTGGGGACCCCGCTGTTTTCTGCCAGCTGATTTTTGAAGTCACCTGGGTCATGATCTTCAAAGAAACCAAGCTGCCATGCTCTTGTTTTAACCTATAGAGCCAATCACCACTAGCACTAATTGGAGGGATACTGTGCGCTAAACACTTCAGCGTTTCTGCTGTCTCAGGCAGAGTTTGCAACTGGCACTGAGCATCACACTGTGGATGCTGCTCTACTCTCTGTCTCCCCAGATAGCTATTTAAAGCTCTCATAGGCACATCTACATGGTCTACAGCCAATCTCTGATTGCAGCATAAATGTTTCCATTATAATACAAGCCTTGGAGACATATTCCAAAAACTTGCCTCCTCCTCCTGCCTGTTTCCAAGTGGCAGGAGAAGGTTAGACTAAAAGTGCTTTGCAATTGCTGAGGATTAATGGTTTTTAATGCCAAATCCAGGTAGGAGTTGCCAAAGGTCTTCTTTGCATAAAGGATTTTCAAGCAAAGACAATCTGAAATTTGCTCCTTGCAGCACAGTAAAACAATTCCCAGCAGAATATTATTCCATGCTTGGGTTTCATTGTATTATAATTTCACCTGTCTGTATTTTGATAGTCGGGTCTTGGTGTTTAACTCAAACTTCTCTCATGCACTGGCAATGTTCTCATTCCTTCGTCAGGCCCCCAGTGCCACTTTCCTAATCAAGGTTTTCTGCATCCCTTGTTCTCGGCCTGAATTTTCTCTCTTTTCCTTTGATACCTGCATGAGTTTGGAACACTTGGATTTTACATGCCAGATCTTGATTTTTTTGTTAATTTGTTTTGCTTGTTTTGACATAGGACCCTGGTGAAACTATATGCTACTGACTTTCTGCTCTCCCAGTTAACACAGGCAGGGTGAGATCTTCACTACCAGGTATGTCAACCTGGCATATATCACTTCAGAGAAAAAAATGTGTAATTTTTCAAACAATAGAAAATGTAAATATTAGGAAGCTATTGTAAAGGAAAAGCTCATGTGCATAACAAGGCATGCTCTTATCCTTTCCCTGTTGGTCCCTAATAATGTGGACGGCATTAGTCCCTTACTGAACGCCGACATCTCAGTTGCTGCCGTGTGTGCAGCCCAGGTAGACACTTCTGAATTAGCTTGCAGTGAGTTATCTATCTGTCTCAGCTGCTGACAGCAGCCCACCCCAAAGTAGCTCAGTGTAAGCTACTGCCCTGAGCATTAAATCAGCTTCTTGGGCGAGTTTTGTAATTCAAAGAACTTCAGCCTGGGAGTGAAGAAAGTATCTTTCCCTCTCCTGAGCCCTTGCGGACTTCAGTCTGGGGCTGGATGTTCCCCAGGAGGTCAGGGGCAGGGATGAGTGCTCTGACCCCTGTGCTACCACACGTCTTCCTTTGACGGGTGTTCAGACAGTGAGCAGACAACACTTACCTTCACCTAGGTGTGCGCCGGATGGGTAAACAGGATAAGTAAAAGGATAACTTAACATCAGATTTTTTTAAGCGAGAGACAGAAAATTGCTTCATTCTGGGTGAGAACAAGGGCAGTGAGGAGCTCTGTGAGGGGTAGTTAGTGGTGAAAATGTAGGCACTTAAGGAGCCTGCAGGGATTTGGGAGAAGAGAATTTTGCTGTATCCACCATCGTGCCTGAAGTCGCACAGGGAGAGCCTATAGGAGAGAGAGCTGGACCCATATTATCAGAGGTTTCAGGTGTGTGCCAGCCTCCCTGCCCCATTTACCGTGCTGCTAGCTTGGTGATCCTCCGTGCCTCCAGACTGTTTTCTGTATTCACAGCTCTTTCTCAGCTCAGGAAGAGCTGAGCACCTGGGAGCAGCATGGAAACATGGGGAAAGAGTGAAGCCAAACAAAGGAAAAAAAACTCTGGATTTTGTTTTCATTCTGCAGCATGTTGATTTATATTTCAAGCTGTGGTGGGTATAAAATGCTCATAGATATTGTAGCCCCTTCTTACATCCATGGCAGCAGGGGAGCGTTATCTCTGTAAGGACTGAAGGCAGAAATACACTGAGGAATACATCGACCCCCATGGCTTTTCCTGCCATCACATCCCAGCGACTTCTGGACCCACTGAACTAAAACCACTTCAGACAAATGGTTTCTTACTGAAAAGGCAGCAGCTGTTTTCCAAAGGTTCCAAAATTTACTGAGCTTGTAATGACTGCAGCCAGTTGCCGAGACTGTGACTGAGTGATCAGGATGTTCATAACCCAAGGCTATGCACTTATTGCTTTTTCCCTTGGAAAAATGAAACTGAGTATGTGGTAT
Source organism: Haliaeetus albicilla (assembly GCF_947461875.1). Lineage (NCBI taxonomy): Eukaryota > Metazoa > Chordata > Aves > Accipitriformes > Accipitridae > Haliaeetus > Haliaeetus albicilla. Next base: position 2,711,051 of record NC_091496.1, on the reverse strand, counting down.
ATCTTCTCTGGTTCCTTTTTAGCTTAGTGAGAAAAGTACGCGACAAAGGCTGTTCACTGTTCTGCACTTTTCAACTCTTTTCTTATTGTCTGCCTGAATCCATGGTCTATGGCTGGCTTGTATAATCCAGGGTGGGCCCACATGCATGGTTGTGGTGGGACCAGTCTGCTCCCTGGAGCAGTGTCCCACAGTGACCCATGGGGCCATCTTGCTACTAATAAGGAGAATTTCAAAAGAACGCAAATCTAGCATGAATATTTGTTCTCATCACTCTGGACATGTGGATAAAGCTCAGAGAGATTCATAGACAGATTTGTCAAGTCACACGCATTGGTTATGAGATGTAAAGGGTTTGCCTCCTGCATCCTGCTCCTCCAAAGCCAGGTCTATATTTCCCGCAGTTGTAGCACAAGCCCCCATTTTCTGTGAATATCTAGGACACCAGAAAAGGTTGTTGCATGCTGGTGAAGTGGCATACATAATACGAAAGCCCTGTAATGGTTTAACCATTCATTTAGCCTGCAATGTTCTTCACATCACGCAGCCTTAGATTACACAGTTGCATGAAGGAGTAGCAGGCACGGGGTTGAGAAGAAGGTTGAGAGGTCTGGAGATCTTCTCGCATAGTAAGATCAAGTGGCTGAAGGCTTGGGCAAGACAAATTGAAACAGAACACATAGGACACAGTTTTAGTAGGAAGGACAAACTTCTGTTGGAACAGGTTACGATGGGACTGGGTGAGTAGCCCACCAGCAGGTCTTCCAGAGTGGTAGGTTTCTGCAGGACTCACTGCCTGGAGTCCCCTGGTCTAAGTTATGCAAGAAGTTAGACACAGACATCACGGTGTTCACCTCTCACCTTAAGAGCAATGAAATCCATGTAGATTCCACAACTTACATTTCAACCTTCACTGAGGTGTATTTTATTATCCTGCTTAATTATGCTACATAAATCTCCGCTATGCTAAGGTTAAAATGTGGCCTCTGCCCCGATAAGTTTATGATTTAAATAAATGAGGCGCTTGAGTTTAAGAAGCAAAAGGATATAACACAGAAACCAGCAGCGCAATGACTTGTAAATTTAAGTTGTGTCATTATAATTTAAAAAATATCAATGGTGTTTAGTGGAAGGGATTAGTAAAATGTAAAGATGAAGGAAGAGAGGACACAATAGAAAGGCAGGAGATGAACTGGGGAACAATGAGGAACGGAGGGTAGTAGTGAAGGGATGATGAAAGACAGCAAAAGAAGCAGCTGAATGATCTTCAGCACCTGAATGGTTGTCTTCAGCACTAGTGACAGCTATCTATTAGTTTGTGACAGATACCTCTTAGTTGTGCTGACCTAATTTTTCACCAGATCCCTGGAGATGGGTACTCCTTGAAATGTTTTTCTTCTCCAAACCCAAAAAGATCATGGGAAAAAAATGATATTGCATTGTAGGGCTTGCCTTTCCTGAAGGGGAATTGTTAAAAACCAATACCAGTCATACCAATGCCATCTTTAAAGTAGAGATGATAAGACCTTTTAGTTAATTTTATTGCATTACATTTAATTTTATACATGTAAAGTAGATTACATTCAATTTTCTTGCTGAGCATTTAATATTGCCTTACCAGACTTTAAATGGGAATTGCAAAAACTCTGCTGCATCGTTTGGAAATCACTTAGTTACACCACCATCTCTAGGAACCTTTCAGGTGCACTGACAGCTTAAATTCCTGCAACATCAGAAAGCAAATCTCCAAGAGACCCGTCCTTCTTGTGTGTCAAAGGCCACCTGGACCCCACTTCGTAAGGTTATTACGATGAACTGGCTCTACGCCACTGACATCTCTTAATTCACTGTCAGGTCTTTTGGTGACTCCAAGATCATTGATGAAACAGTACAAAATGCAGTGATCTTCCACCCTAACATGTCTGTCTCAAACCCTGCACTACTGGTGATAGAGTTGTGGGGTTCATCTGCAAGTATCTGTCTTGCTGATTTTGTCCTTCTTGCTGACAGTAACAGAAAAAATTAAAGACATCTATCTTCAGCCTTATTCAGTGCCCACATAACACTGCTGTACAATAAAGTTGATTTAAGTCTGTTCCTGTAGATTTGGTGCTTCAGTTAGCTCTTTATCACAATGCTTTCAAAGCTGCAGTGCCTGTAGCTCTCTGAGCATCCTCACTCTTTGACTACCCACAAACATTTCACGACACCAAAAATTTGGGCATTACCATCATCTCCATCTCACAGATTGGTTACTATTGAACGGTTTCCAATCTGAACTTTGAGGCTGCTTGATGGGGTATGTCCAGAGATTTTGATATTTGTCCAGCCTGAGAGTCAGGCCAGTGATCACTTCTTCAGGGTTCATCTCGCCCACCAAACTGGAATAATTCCAAGGTGATGGTGGTAACATTTCTGGGTGATGGGAAAGTCAACCCTTCTCCATCACCTAAGCTGTGGTGCCGAGTCTGGGCGCATCACGTTGTCCCAGGCCAGGGCAGGGGGTGGGATAGCAACAGCAGCCAGGATGGTAACACCAAAGGAGTTGGCTGGCACCATCAAAGGCAACATGGAGCAAACATTGCTAAAAAACCAGCAGCAATGCCTGACAGATATGGCACCGTTCGTATCACGCACATTTGAAGCATGCTGCAGCTATGGTATTATGGTATTACGTCGCAGAAAGCTGCCTGCAGGGTTTTTATTGAAGAAACTCGCCAAAAGAAACTCTCACTGATGTTTTTTCTTAGTGAAAATGCAGGACAAGAAGGTGCTGGTCAAACAGTGGGGAGGCTCAGATTTCTAACATGCAGGAGGACATTGTGGAAAGCCCTATCAGAGGCACCACTCACTCTCTGTAATGTCCTTCAACATGGCTGTTCTTCAAATGCGTTAAACTGTAGACTGAGTATAGATCATTCCTGTTTCTTCTCCTTCTTGGCAGCAAAACTTTGAGACTGTAAGGTAAGTGGGGTTTGTTGTTGCATGCTTGATTTTAGTATCACTGGGTCACAGTTTCTCTTGTAAAATGGGGGTTATGATGTTTGCCAGTGATATATTTACTTTGTCAAAAGTGCTATAGAAGTACAACAACTGTCATATTATCCTTCTCTTATATCACTTCATAGTAAATTAAATTTGAGGCCAAAAGGACTGTTCAGCTGCTGAAACTTATGCCCCATTTTCTGCAAGGGAAGCCTTGAAATTGGATGTCTGATGTCTCAGTTCAGAAGGATTGATACCACTGCTATTTCTTGAAAATACAAGAGTGCATTGCTGGTACTGGGAGTTTTACTTACTTCATTTCAAGTTGTTGTTTCTCTTGCCTGAAGCTGCTAGTTACACAAAACAGAAAATATCCAAAGCTGTATTCAGTAGGATGAAATACTTTTGTGAGCAGTGGAATTTATGAAATCTTATCTCCAACGTATGTCATGCTTGGCTGTTCACGGTTTAATAAGGTGGAGCTCTGATCTAAGGGTTTTTCCTGGGGTTGAGGCATCCATTACCCCTCCCTCCCACATGAATTTACTGGAATGGATGAGCCAAGCAGTTCCACCTCCCTCTCAGTGCCAGCAGGAATCTGGGACTTTCTTTTCTATCCAGCCACCTCTTTTCCCCAAAACTGTAGGAACTTACTGGCTCAGATAGCACCCGAGGCAAGTGTTGATGCCCAACAAATCCACAAGTGATTACATGGAGACTGGTGGTCAGCCAGACACGGGGAACTTAATGGAGCTGGGTTAAAAAGAGAAGCTTGTGGATAGGGTCTAAGAACTCCTTACAGAAGGGGTGGGGAAAAAACCCCATAATTAAGCACAAGAGAGTCAGGATGTGAGTGTTGTTTTTTATGCCTCTTACACACCTCAGGTCTTCCATGGTTCCAAATGATAGTAAGGCTTAAAGATTTTAATTTCAACCAGCCAACATGCAGCCTGCAGCTGTTCATCTGAATGAGATGAGGAAAGACAGGCTGAGGATTTGGAAGATAACTGAGGATGACTGGATGCATGACTTCAAATGGGAGATTTGTCTTACCCATAAGATGGAAGGCAGCATTGGTAAATCACATTTAGGCTTCCTAAGCCCAAGGTTTGGTGCATCTACAGTAACAATGAAAAAAATTATATTCTTCCTATATGTATTGTCACTGCCAGAAAATTCTCCATTTGAACAAGTCCTTATGCAAAAGTATAGACATGCTTTGCTGAGAAGGCTATGGAATATGTTCAAGCTCCTGGAAGGTGAATGCAGGCTCTGGGGCTCAAGCTGCACATAACTCAGTAACCGTGTTAAGGTGTAACTAGATTAGAAAGCCGTTCTGCCACCTTGCAATTTACTGTTTCCCAGGGAATTAGATCAATTAACAAAACAAGCCATGATAAAAGATTATTCCATGGGATCAATTATGGGGGCTCTGTTCCTTTTTCTGACATTCATTGTTCTGGCCAGGTCTGAATCAGGTCACCAACTTCATGAAAAAACTGCCTGGTTCAGTCAGTCTCACCTCTCTATATTGTTATGGATTGCACAACTGCAAAACCAGCATTCCCTTAGTAAGGATAAGTAAAATAAAGGGGGGAAAATAAGCCCCAATAATCTGGTTTTTTAGTGGTTTACAGAAGGAGAATAGCTCATCTTCTTTCACAGTGTTTTACCTGCATGGTGAAGAGAAACACCTCACACTTCTGCTCTGATTTCCTTCAGGGCTTGCATTATCATAGGTTCTATGGCTTTGACATTGGAAAAGCAGCAATACTTTTCCACTTAGCTTAATCTTAGTTACTGTTTTTTCTGTGGCAGCAGTACACAGTGCAACTTGGGAAATGTCAGGAGGCAAAAAACAGTAAGAAGGCATTTGAATCATATCTCTGCCTTGATTCCCAGCATTAAGCCAGGCAACTTCTTCACCTGCCCCATGGGTTGCTTACTTCTTATTCACAAGCTGAGACAGAAAGAATTGATGGCAGCTATGTGCTGGGAAGAGATACTGATTGTTGTCAAGCAGGAAATCCAAAAAAACAACCTAAACCACCTTTAGTGCAGACTTATATAATGGTAAATAGGAATAACAACATCATCCAGATGAGCGACTAACCATAGGGACAAATCTTGATGTTTCAGCACACTTTTATTCAGTTCTTATTCAGGCAGATTGGTAAAGCCTGATAAAGCTTCATAAGAAAGACAGAATTAAGTGTATTGCAAGAAGTAGGGGCCTGGGACCTGATTCTTTGACCATAGACCAATTTCAGCGTAATGGCAGCTGATGTCAGGGTGACAAGCTCTGCAAGAAGACGTAATATATTTTATTAAACTGACTGACATATGCCAACTGAATTATGCTCGCTTTATACAGGCAAAATTGCTCCTACAGTCTTAGCTGGAAACTCTGGCCTTCACTCTGCTCCCATTTACACTGATGCAAGTCAAAGGTAATTTCATTATAACTAATGTAAACGCATTACAGACAAGGCAATTACACCTGTAAGATATTGGTGTGAGCTGAACCCTTTTCTCTGACATTTCTACTAATGTTTGAAATGAAATAACGAAGTAAAATGTGGTATTTTTTAAAATGTTAAACCTGTGGATGAGAGACCTGTGTGTACAAAAGCACTGAGCATTGGTAAATCTGTTAGATTTAGGAATTCACAAGTGTCACTTAGAAAATACCAGCGGATAAATTATGGAAAGGGATTGCAGGTAAAACTATCTCAGGAAAGGGGGAAAGCAATCCCCTAGTATCATGCCAGTCATATGGGGAAAGGAGTTCTTTTGCCAGTGGAGTTTGTAAAGGCTTCCCAAAGGGAGGAAGCCATATTTGCAAAAGAACTGTGCTGTCTGTGCCTGTTTAGGCTTCTTTTTGGCAGAGCGCTCTGCCACTGCGGTGGTCCCTTGGGCAACTGGCCCAGTGGATGAGAAATGGCAGGGTACGTGCTCGCCTCCGCACTGAGCCCTTTCCTTCTCTTACGAAGGGAGGACGGGGAGGAGGAGTGAAACCATCTGTGCTTCCCAGTCCCTTCTGGTTTGGGGGGATCCTTTATTGAGCCCCTCTAATATTTACAGACAAGTTGTGACAGTGATTAATGAATCATCAAGAAAATTGTTTGGCCTTTATTTGGTTTGAGTAGTCAAGGAACCATAGGTTTTACTAGATATACCTCATAGTATTAAATCACTATATGAAAGAAATGTGAAAAGGAAAGTTATGTTTCTGTCCCCTGATTTCTAATCCATCAGTTTTCAGGTTGAGATCCTTTCTTGCAAGCTGTGTGAGGAGAAGATGCTGTTCTCGTGACCCTTCATCCTCATCATATCATATATTATTAATGAAGAAAGACCTCAGCATTCAAGTTCTGCATAAGCCTGCACTATGTTGATTTTTTTCTTTTGTTTAAAGAAAACATAAATTGACACCTATAGCTCTGCTTGGGTTGGGAGTGAAGGGAAAGGGCTTGTAAATGAAACAAGGCAGTGGTTCAGCAATTAGAGCCCAGGATTGAAAGTCAGCAAGGTTACAGTTGTGGGGGAGATTTGCTGTTGTTTGTCCTGATGAAGTTCCTCCTAAATGAGGTGATTATTGTAGCTGTCAGGAATGAAAAGGTAGGACACATTGATTTCATCCCCACTGCAATCTCCAGGACGCGCCAGTACCGAGCAGTCAATATGAATTGCCAATTAACAAAAAAACAATATTGGCAAGTCGGCAGTTTGAGAAAAAACTCCCTCCAGCCAGTGCATAAAACTCCTGCCATTCAAATCACCATCCTCGAGCAAAGGCATTAGCAAACCTGCCCAGAAAGTCAACAAAGATGAGCTTTTTTGGTGTAGCTGAATAGCAAATAGCGGAGCTGAGAGCCTGTCTGCACAGGGGAAATGTAGCAGAACAGCTATACGGGAACACACTTCAAGTGCACACCCTATCCGGAGATAAAAATCACTTTACTTTGGAGTAATTATTCTGTTATGAAAACACATTAGTTATTCAGGAATAAAATATCTTTTATTTCAGAATTAAAGTGCCCGTGCTCTTATTCTGCCATTCTGTTAATGATAATAGATACAGCTGTTGATTATAATAAATAGAGATTCTTCCACAATAGCTACTGTGGAAATCTTCCCCTTGTAAAAAAGCCCTAGGAATACCATGCTTCCAATTACCTTGGATTTCAAATACAGTTCATATAAATGGATACTGTTGACATACGTACAGATTTCAGCAATTTTCATGCAATTAAAATTGTTAATCTGCAGTTTGGGGCTGACGAAACAACTCCAGATTAGCAACCAGGAATAGTGTCTTTGACACTCTGGAGTGAACCTGGTCTAGAAAACACCCAGCAGCTATTAGTACCTGACTATTAACGCACTTGCTAAGGAATTCCTGCCTTTGCAATAACAAACTTGGGTCTTGCGCGGTGCTTTTAACAAGCTCTCAAAGGACTTGAATGGAGAGCTATCATTATCCCTCATCTGCAAATGAGGAAAGTGAGGCAGCTGCTGTAAGATGATTTGCTTGATGTTGCCCAGCAAGCCAGTGAAAAAGAACCTTTTGCTTTCTAACCCTGAACATGGCCTTTCCTTTCCTAAAGCAGATGATGCTACGGCAAGAGACGGAGCGCATCGATGGTAAAGCAAGGTCTACGGGCAAGACATGGGCTGGCCTTCAGCGAGCATTGGATGTTGGAGGTCTGCCACTTCCCAGCCAGTTTGTGAACTGACTCCGATTTGTCACCTCCAGCTGTGCAAAAACCACAATTCAAAAGCAAAACGCCAACTAGCTCAGGTTTACTTTCAGAGCTGACTTCGAAGATCACCCGGGCTGTTTCAGCTTGAGTCACCTCACTGCCTTCCCAGTGAAACCTGGGGAAAACTGTTTTTAAAAACATCGTAACTTTAAGACATTAAATTAAGTGACGCCTCAGCAACCCCTTGTAGACGTACTTGCAATCAGAATCCGCTCGAGGCTATGGCACGCAGCTAACATTTAGCATTAGCTAGTTTGGAGGACACGTTACTCTAAGTAGCTAGTGCGTTTTGTTCGTTTTAAACCCTATAAACGTTTAAACCCTTCGCCGTCGGGTCCAGGGAAGGCCCGGGAGCTCGTCAGGCGCCGTGAGGCGGCGGGCCCAGGCGGCCCTGGTCCCTCGCCCTCCCACCCTGTTTCCTTGCAGCTTCCAGAGCGAAGGAAGATTTCTGGGCACAGCCCTCTTTGCAGATGTATCTCGTCTGGTCCCTAATTTCTTAATCTGTTAATCTAGTTGAAGCGCCTTTCGATGTGGGGTGTGTTGCGCCGTCGAGGGCGCCTTTCCGCCGACTCTAGGCTGAGAAAAGCAGAGGCCGGAAGCGCCGCCATAAAAACTACAACTCCCAGAAGGCTCCGCGGCGCCGCCGCACGCTGCACGGCAGCTGGACGCCGCGCGCCCCGCCTCCCTCGCCTTCTATTGGGTGACAGGCCCGCAGCTGCCCGCCTCCTCTCTTCTGATTGGCTGCGCCGCGCCAGCACGGGTGGCTGCCCTGTGTTTGAGGAGGAGGAGGTGGGGGGGTGCAAGATGGCGGCGGGCGAGGCGGCGGGGCGCTACCGGAGCACCATGAGCAAGAGCAAGGACCCCTCGGGGCTGCTCATCTCTGTCATCAGGTAGGGGCGGCGCGGACACCCGCTCCGCAGCCTCCCGTCCCAGCCTGCAGGGCCGCCCTGGGTGCTGCGTGGGCCCCTGGGGGTGAGACCCAGGGGCGTGTGTGGGCCCTGCCGTGCTGTGGGGGTTTTCCCGGGCCGGGCCTCCAGAGCCTGGGGTCTTCCCAGGGCCCTGACAGCGGTGGGGAGGCCTCAGTGCTGGAGCAGGCCTTCTCCTGAGGGGTGTCCTGCCGTCCTCCCCGCCTGCCCGGGTCCCCTCCCTCTGTTCCCCTTACTTTGCTGTGCGCTGGGGTCAGAGGAGCAAGCCCTGCAGTTAGCCCTAGTTTAATGCCATGCAGGGAAGGTCAAGGCACCATCTTCTTACTGCTGTAGAGTCCACAGTTGAACCCCATCCACAAACACACAGCACCACTGAGTGAGATATGGCTGGTTGGAAAAGCTGTAGGACTAGGAAGTCCTGTGTGCAGACCCCATGCTGTTTTAGGATGGGAGTGTGAGAAAAGCACTAGTTCTCCTGAGTCAAACTGTCTTGCAGGGGATGGAAAGAAAGCAGTTGCGTTTAGTCATGTTTAGACTATTGATTTTTGTCTGCCCTTATTCCTGAACTCTCTTCTCTGCTAGAGGATGATTCTGTGATATACTTGGAGCCAAGCACGGACCTGAATTCACTTCACTGGTTTCTCTCTGTGCCTTCTTCAACTGCTTGTAAATCTCTTCTATGCTGCTTGTAACGAGTGGGTTGGCAGCTTATTTCCCACACTGAAGCTTTTAAATGTTGGCCTTATGCACACCCTTTAAAGCAGGTGTCATACTAGTATGATACTGTGAGTTGTAATTAACTTTCAAACTTTGGTTCCGACTTAAATGTCTTTGCTAGAAACTATGGTCATTCTGTTACTTGGAGAAGTTATTGTAGCAGTAGTTCTGTATCTAGGACATGTTATGATTTTAGAATCCTCTATGAATGATAATGTTTAGGACAAAATTCTGTTCTTTTTCATTACGCTGAAAACTGGTCTTTCAGATCTTGCAAAACTTGAGGTAGATGGTGGCTCTGAAAGAAGCAGCTGGTTCACAGAACTGCTTAGCCTTTCCAGGGTCGTGACTGCGGTCTATGAATCGTATCTTAATAGGTAATAAAGGATCACACTGAACAATGAATGAAAAGTGATGCTTAACAGAGGCTGTGTCACCTGACTTTTCCATTTCAAGTATGTGTGGTTCATTAGTTTTATAAGAAAAACTGTTACAAACCCAGATTTGTTTAGGTTGGAGCTTACAAGTATACATGTATGCAGATGGAGAAAAGTGTACATAGGTATGACCTCATATAAACATGAGGTATGACAGTGGTAGTAGTGTACTTTGGCAACTTTTTATTTTGTGTATAAGAAATGTTGAATGGGAAAGGGGTGGGACGCTAATACCCAAATATGTGACTATTAAAATGAGTGGTGATCCTGCAGATTTTAAATTGAGGCCTACACCCGCTCGTGGGTGCAATTATTCATAAAATTGCATGGACCGTTTGTATAATAAATACATGATTAGTTGTGAAAACCTGAAAAAATCGGGCCTCTCACCTGGATCTTGAGTTTTTGCTGGGCACTTACACCTTATATTTGGGACAAGGATAAATAGCGTGGATTTAAACTGTGTTGTGCTTAGTGTTCCTTTATCAGCGTCAAATTTGAATAAGTTGGAGAGGCAGGCATGGTAAGTTGTAGCTAGACAACCCAAATTTAGAGAAAATACAGTAATTTATAGACAGTGGAAGAATAAATAATATACATGCATTGATTGCTGTAGCATTTTCTGTAGTAATCATCTTTTTTTTTTTTTCTCTCTCATGTTTCCTATAATTTCCAAGAGTATTTTAAGGGCCTCCTTTTGTATCTCTGTTTTAATAAATCTTAACTTGTTATTTCGTTTATAATATAAAATGAGAGTGAGCTCATGGTACTGTGTTCTCCAAATAAGAAATCATGTTTGTCTAATAATCTTTGGTTTGCAGGCACTGATATCTTGGCTAGTTTAGGTCCACTGTTTAGACACAACATTGAGGTTATCGATGTTATGAAATTAAAATTATTCAATAGAACAGCCTGATAACTAAACCTCCAGAATTTAATTAGAACTTGCTTTGGATGTAGAGATTCTTTGCAGAGCTTGAAGTGTCATGTGGAGCCAGACCATGAAAACCTGAAAGTAGAACTGATTGCAAAGGAAGGAAAAAGTGTTAATAATATTCATTTTTCTTAAGGTTAGCCAAGTACAAAAAGCAAATGCCGTGGAAAGGAATTTAAATCACTTTCTTCTGTATGTTGTTTTTGTATAGTAGTTCATATAGGATGAACTTGCCAAGCAACAGGTGAATTTTTTTTCTGTTTTCTATGCTCATAAAATAGCATTGCAAACAAATTTAGACCTGGGTGGGTTAAATGTATCTTTCTTATAACTTTACTCAGCTTCAGAAAAATACTACAAATCTTAATAGTAGACTGTTGGTTTGAAATGTAGCAAAGTTTTCTTTTCTTGATAGCTTTACTTCCAAAACATTTATGTATAGAGTCTTCTGCCAATCCTTGTAGTTTTACACTTGCATTTCCCTGTTTATTTAGAAGGCTATTTATTTCTCTCTTGTTGCTGTGGGAAAGGCTCATAAAAGGAAACAGTGTGTGAAAAGTAACAAAACTTTGACTACATTATTCTGCTGTAAACAAACAAAACCAGAGGAGCTTCTTCAAATATTATGGTATTTTACTTGGTTATAGCAAAGAGGGTTACGTCTTTCAAAAAGAAACATTGTTTAGGTCTGCAAAATCTATTCAGTGTGCTTGTCTATAAAATGCTTTGAAATGTGAAGCTGAAAGGCCTTTTATAAATATAAATTATTTTATTAATGAAGGGATAATTTTTGATATTTACTCAAGCTCAGTAGCTGTCTTGCAAGAGACTGAATAATTTACTTTCCTCTGATACTAGGATTCTTTTACTTATTTCACTGGACTTCCCAGGAGAAAAATTGTCTCACTTTCAGGGAGCGTATTTGGGGTCAAATCCTTGACAAAGTTTAACGTATTATAGCAGCACTGAAATCAAGTAAGAAATAGTATTTTATGGGAGCTGGGGCTCTGGTCTAAAATCAGGGTGCTGCTGCTTCAGGAAGGTTTATTGCATCAGTAGCAGTGTAGTTTTCATCACTGTTGTTCATCCCAGTCTCGGTATAGTTGGGAAATTTTGGGTTGTCCCTAATCTCTACGGTGTTGCTTTTCAGCAGCTCTGAATGCGGAAAACTCTGAGATGAAGGAAGACCCAACAGGAAAGACCGTCCCACTTTTGTTGTCTTTTCTGTCCCTGTGAAGTGTCAGTTTTTCCTGTTGTGTTGGGGAACGCATTTTTTCTTTGGGAGTTGTTTCCTGTAGGAGGATTCGTGTACTGATTGAATTCACCTTGGTTTTCCAGTTGTTGCCAAGAATAGGGAATAAAGGCAGTCTCAAGTACAGACTACCTTGGAAGAAGTTTTTTCCTGAGCAGAAGGAGATGTGCTGCTCAGTAGAGCACAAAACTGAAAATAAACGATGTGCAGTACTGACCCAGGACAGGACTGATCCATTTGGAAAGAGCCAGGAGCTACCAGGGGAGCTGAGTTACGAGGTAGTGTAGTCATACCCTTGGCAGTGCTGCTGAAGTTCTTGGGCATAGTTTCCCTCTTGTTTCTCCTAAAGGAGAGCTAGAGGGTTTGTTCATAATAATAAATCTTGTAGAAGTAAGGAGTGTTTGGGAAGCTTAATGAATGTTTGCAAAGTCTGCTATTAAAATCCCCACCTTTGTTGTGGCTCAAGGAAGCCTTCCTTTTTTCCCTGTGCCTTTAGGGGATATGACAGTAAGTTCGGTTTGCCCTTGTCCTCGCATTGTTGAGAAGAAATGACCATTATTTGCTACAAGAAGACATAACTCCTGGGATTGTGGCTTCTAGAGTAGAATATTGGATATTGGGGCTTTACAGCTTCTGTCCCCATGCTTCTGCTGGATGGTCAAAAGTGCAGCACTTGCACTCATGCCTCAGCACACCCACTTTCAAAACATGTGCAAATTCCTTCACATATGAGAGAGATTCTTTAAGTTCCTTAAATAAAAGGTATTTTGTAAGGTCAAAATGTTGTCACTGGAGACCAGGAGCTTTTGTTGTAGAAGTCTAATGCTGATCGCATGGGCCTTGGCAATGTCTTTTTAAAAAAATAGTGCAAAGAATGGAGAAAATTCTGCTCGTCTGCTGGAGGACAACTTGGGAAATATTTTTTTTTTTTAACTTTCAGAGGACAAACACGTGTATGTACATTGATTTTTCTTAACCTTTTGTTTTGTTGCTAGCTGGTTGAAGCAGCTTTTGTACTCTGAAACAAGCAATGTGGCATTTAGCAAATGCTATTTTTTTGAGAGATCTTGTCAGATTTTTAATTGGTGAATGTGTCTGCCTTTTATATTTATTGTTAGGTGTTTTTCTTTCCAATTAAAGGTTGCTATTTTTTAAAACTGGCCTTTAATAGCTGCTTTAATTGGGAGAAAACAAACTTTAGCATTGACTCCATAAGACCTCATTGAAATCTTTGTGCTCAGCTTCCACACAGGCAAACACATATGACAGATGTCAAGGAGAACTAAAAGCGAGGCAAGATATAGTGCATTTCCTGCTTTCATGTCTGCAGAAGTTGAAATTACAGGCAAAAAACCTTGAACATATTTTTCACAAGTGGAATTCTTTTTCTTTTTAATGCTTTTTGGCCATTATTTTCATTACATTTACAGTGAACTTTGTTAAATGGATTCTTACTAAAGGCCTGGCAATTGGTTTTTCTCTTTCTGTCTAAAGCACTGGAACTGATATCCCTGTCTGTGATGTAGAGTGAGAAAGACGGATGTATAGCTGTTGCCCTTGTTACATTTGGGAAATAGCTGCTACAAGAAATAAAGCTGAGTTACTCTGATCTGTATGTACTGTCGTGGTCTCTTAAAACTGCTTTTATTGTTAAAGGTGTTTTCCAATGTTATAAAGGTAGTGGTTCTTCTACAAGACAAGTAGCTCAGAAATTCACTGAGAATAAATTGTATATGGCAGAGTATGGTTTTAAATGATAAATTTTCCTGAAATTGTCAATAGAATCACAGAATGGTTGGGTTGGAGGGGACCTTAAAGATCATGGAGTTCCACCCCCCCTGCCATGGGCAGGGACACCTTCCACTAGACCAGGTTGCTCCAAGCCCCATCCAGCCTGGCCTTGAATGTTTCCAGGGATGGGGCATCTACCACTTCTCTGGGCAACCTGTTCCAGCACCTCTTCTCTATTGTCGTAAAAAAAGTTCTTCCTTATGTCCAATCTAAATCTACTCTCTTCTAGTTTAAAACCATTATGCCTTGTCCTGTCACTACAGGCCCTCTTAAAAATTCTCTCTCCATCTTTCTTATACACCCCCTATATATATCAAAAGGCTGCTATAAGGTCTCCCCGGAGCCTTCTCTTCTCCAGGCTGAACAACCCCAACTCTCTCAGCCTGTCCTCATAGGAGAGGTGCTCCAGCCCTCTGAACATCTTCGTGGCCTCCTCTGGACCCGCTCCAACAGGTCCATGGCCTTCTGATGTTGGGGACCCCAGAGCTGAACACAGGACTCTTGAGGCACTTGTATAAAATGTATGCATATTTGGCAAGTGTTGGGTTTTTGCTTGATACAGATAGTTGGTTACATTTAATAGCAACAATAGGTGAGGGTGCATATGTGAATACACAACCACATGTGAAAGGACAATAGTGACCATGCCTGGTTAAAAGCTCAAGGTACTTTATTTTTCGGCTCTTATTTTAGCTTTAGAGAATGCACTGTGCAGAGTTGTTTAGCCTACCCTGACAAAATTAGAAAGCAGAAATAGTTGGTTTTGTTAATAAATGATTTTAAGTTCTGTGGCTTCAACAGGTCTTCATTCCAGTGCAGTATTGAAACCTTCAGGTTGATAATGAAATGTCCAAAGCTGCTTGTTAATTCATGCAGGGCTGCTGTTCTGTTGTGGTGTGATATCAAGGAAGGGTTCATAGCGCAAGGCGGTCAATGGCTCCTTAAATACTCTTCATCTTTTAATCGTCCAGGTGGCAGGTCTGAGTAGTGTTGTCTAGCCTCTGCTCTTGCAGATTTGAAAATACTGATCCTTAGGACTTCAGTTTTCTCTTGGGAATGTGGTAATTCATGTAATAGCTGTTTTGGCTTTTTGGATCTAAAGTTAATTACAAAAAAAAGGTAGGGAGTTGGTACCTGTGGTCTCCTGTACGTGGAGATAGTCCTGGACAGGTTCTCACACAGTGGCCTGGTAGCTGAGTTGCTCTGCTTGCGCCTGGCAGTGTAACTGGCTTCTCGTGGGTCTGTCTGCTGTCTGCATCCCTTTTCCAAGATGGAAAATGGTATACAGCTGGTGTCGTTAGGGTTTTGCTTGTGTGCGGCATTGTTTTTTCATCTTAATGTACTGCTGTTGGAGACATCTGAAGGAGTGGGACTACTTCTGTTGAAGTCATCATCTTAAATGACTGCAGTCCAGTCTTTGTTTCAGAAATCAGCTGATTACTAGCTATGCTTGCATCGTTTGTATTGGTGTGGTGAAATTTGATTAAGGGTTGGTTAATTTAGCAAAATAAAGAATTCCCTGATGATATTTATTTAGATGGCTGTAGGCTGCTCAGCCTTTTCACTGCAGCTATCATGCATACATCTGCAAGTCCTCAATGATAAAAAGATCATCAACTTCTGTTGAAAATGCTCTAACCAACTGTGTAAGCAGCATGAAAGATTAATGGAATGTAAGTAGAGGAGGAAAATGTTTTATAATGCTCTGTTTACTTTGTATGTTTAACAGCATTTTGAAGAGACTTGGTTCTGCCATTTCTTGTAGTGAAGGAGGGAGTTATTTCTTTGCACAATGTTGTTTGGAGGCTGGGTACCTTGTATTCCCCTTAATGAGGGTGGAGTGTGCTGGCCTCAGGATTTAATTTTTTTTTTTTAAACGGGAAGATCCTTCATAATTTTATAGTCAGTTTACAGCAATACCTCATTTTCCATGCCTATTGACTTGTATGGTGCAATTTTTTACTACCTTCTTTCCAGCACTTCATTGTCTTCATGAAGGGAGTGGTTTGTCTTCTGAACATTTTGATTCATTTCCTCAGATCCAGAATTTCACAGAAACAATCAGCCAACCTATGAAAATAATGAGAAAAGATTCAACGTGTTGCTATTGAGTTAAATTGTTAAATACCTTTTGGATTTTTTTTTTCTTCTGGCTGGCTTTGTTACATAAGGAACCAACTTTTACAGCGGTTTCAATGAGACTGCAGAGGTTTCAAAACACGTATTATCAGATTATATGCTTTGAGGTTAAATAGTGCTGGAAGCTGTAGATCACCCCATTTGGGACTTGTCTTTAAGACAACAGTTTTCAATTATAAAATTCAAATAAGTCCATTTAGTTTAATGAATCTCTGGAAATTTGTAGAGCGTTGTAGACAGTGTGCTCAAGTACAGTTGTTCTTGTCCCAGGGTTCTGTAAAAAACTTTTTCATTGTGCTCTGTTGAAACGAAGCTGCTTATAAGGTCTTGCAGGGTGGAACAGCAGTCAAGAGGAACAATACTTGCTGAACTGCTGTAGACAGGCTCTTTTTCCAGACAGGATTTTTTTTTTTTTAACTTCCATAAAAATAAGGCTTACGGGGGGAAAAAAACGACCAAACAAACCCTGATGTTCAGAAAGGATCAGATTTTATTGTTTCTTCTGCACTTTATTCTGATTTACTCAAGGGCTTAAATACTACTAAGGTGTCTTCAGTGAACATTTTCAAAATGCGTGTTTGATCTTAGGTGTTGCTTGATGTTTTCACTAGAAGGCCCAGTCCTTGAAATAATCAGGATCAGACCCATTGTGTAATGTTCTGTTTCCCCCTACAGATTTTAGGGGAGGAAAAGGTAGTAACAAATTAGTGCATTTTATCATATTCTTCATGCAGAGCACTTACATGCATCTTCCATGCATCTGTGAAGTCAAAGCTTGATCCTCCCAACGACTTGCACTTCAAACTCACTGCTGCAATTCCTGTGATAATTTGCAGTTTGACAGTGTCTGAGTAACTGCCTGGTTACGGTTGCTTCTGCTGGTCAGCTGAGATGTGGACAGATGCTCTCTCTCATCTCAGTTATTTTGTTCCCTTTCCCTCGCATCCTGACCTCTTATCTTTTATTCACCTGTTGTTGTTTCTTGTCTACTAGATTTCCTGCCACAAAGAGCTCGCGCTGTCGGTCCGCGTGTCTGGGCTGTGTCTCTCAATGGGGCGGCTGTGTGGTTGGCCTTTGGGTGTTAGTGCCCTATAAATGTCTGGTAATGATCACAACGTTTTAAACTGAAATGAGAAAGCAAATACTGTAATTGGTGTGTGGCCACGGTCATCAGGGAGAGGTGCCTTATGAAAAGTAACTAGATTCTAATGGGTTTCTTTTTACTCTGCTTTTTTTTTTCCCTTTTTAATAGTGAAGTCTCCTTGGCATGCTGCAGCTATTTCCTGCAGAGAGGAGACTGGTCTTTCTAGACATCCACAGTGCTCTGCTTAAATGATTATTTGTTGCTTCTAGCAACTGCTTTCTTCGTTTAACTCCACAAATCCTTTGTTGGTTGAAAATTGTCTGTGTTGGCTACGGTCATGCTTTGATTTTTTTTTTTTTTTTTTTTTCTGTACCTTACACAGGCTTGTTGTATTCTGGTTTGTGTTTTAGGTCCTTGGTATGGTGTAAAATGGAGAATAAATACGTAAATAAACCCCCCTTCTTTAATTTTCCTTCCTGAAGGGTAATTCTGATAATCTTAGTGTTGTACTATTAATTTTATTGTCCAGAGTGATGCAAGTATATATGATACATTGTGAAATGTATTTAGGAGAGTTTTTATGGTATTGATATGTAGTACCTACCCCGCACTCTTTATCTGCAGGCTTCCAAGACAGACAGTAAGAATTATTGTTTAACTGTTACCCACACTGTAAAACATTGACAACCTCGTCTGATTTCTTTGGAAGGGGTGGATCGTAGCGTATCCCTTAAACTTTGGATTTTGCCCAAGGCTGCAGTGTGTTCTTAAGAAGCTTCTTCTGTTGAACAGATTTCTGGCGTTGTTTTTACTGGAGAAAAAGGTTACAACATAAGTAAGTCCCATAAATTGGCCACAATTCTAAACGTAGCCTTAGCTTTCACCAAGAGAAGCTTTAAGCCAAGCTTTGTTGTGTGCAGTTGATACCACAAGCTGTCTGTATTATTGTACCTTCAAAGGTGTTTTAAAGCGAGGAACTGGGAGGCTTAACAAGGCATGTGATATGGTGCAGAGCACCGCAGAAACAGGTGGCAGAAAGTTTACTGTGGATTGCTGTTAAAATTGGAGCTTTGTTTGACCCCCCCCCCAAAGTGATTCAGCACTCCATTCAATTATACTTCACTAAAATGTTCATTTTCTTGATCAGATGAAAAATATTTAAAATTGATTGGCTTGCCTTTTTTTTTTGTTGGTGTTTCCCACTGTCTTTAATGAGTGTTTTCATTTGAATAAACGATGCTGAGTGAAGGCAAGTGAATTGCATGCTTAAAAGAAACCTGATCCAGAAGTAATGGAAGAGTCTTCCTGGAGTTCCAAGCTGCACTTGTGCATCATGTAATGCTCTTTTCTGCCTTTAACCACAAATATTTGCATTTGTCTGCTCTGATAGTGTGGAGCAGAGGAAGAGAGGCTCTACAGGGACACACAGAAGCTGAACACCTACAGCAGTGGTCAAAAGCAGCGGGGACAACAACACTCTTCTGTAAGAATTGTCTAGTGTGTTGCAGGTGCTAACTTAACATTTAAAATGCATATTTGCATTTTGCACACAGTATCTGTTCTTTTGTTTAATAAAAAATCCACAGAAGCATAATGCCCACATACTGTTATTACAATGTTCTTCCTGTGAAACAAATTCTCTAGTCAAGAAATTGATAATTAAGACTCTGTTTACTATCCATAGCTTAGCAGTAATAATACTTAACAGGGCTGGCCTTAGGGTGGGTAAAATAGGCAGGTGGTTATCCACCCAATCTAGCTGGAGGCATCAGAAAAAGCAAATTTGCAGAAATGAAACATTTATTATTCATTAACATTAACAGTTTTCTCTTAAAATTGACACTTAATCTAATTTTCTTGGCATTTTATTGGACAGGTGGGAAGCTAACAGTGGGTTGGCAAAAGAAATTACTCGTCTGCCCTGGAAAACAGACTAAAGTCCTTGATAATGCAAGCTGTGTGGGGAAATACGAGACTTCTCAGTGGAAACAGAAATTCTTGTTGAGTCTTGAAACTGATTCCTGCTGGAGCTGTAATTTTGAGGTTGATGCCTGTAAATGGATAGTCTTAAAGGTTGTTGTTAACTTACTTTTGCCACAATGCAAAATATGAGGGTGAGGGGGGCAACTCAATGCAGGATTTGGTGGAAAAAACACTCTGTTGAAGGAAATACAGTGACAGGGTGCTAGATGAAGCAGGCGTGGTGTGGGTCACACCCTGAATTCAGGTTCAGAAGACTGAGAGCTTGTGTGTGGTATCAGGGCATTCAGCACATTGCAAAACAAAACAGGGCTGGACTGTGAGCATTTGGAGCTCAGAAATTAATGGATTTATCTCTGACTGACCTATTTTTGTTATTGGCCCTTGTAGAATAAAAGAGAGGGGAAAATTGAGTTGTTTATCTGATGCTTCAGACCGAGGTACACTAGTAGGATGGTGTATGCTAAAACTAAATCTTTGCTGTCAAGCAGGAAAATAAATTTGAAAATGCATTCATTCATGTATCCCTTTGAGAGGAAGATGAGCGGATTTCTTCAGGAACCCAAATTTTTCCACGTTTGCTTTACATGTCTCTCTATGTGAACAAAATACTGAGTCCCCTTGAAGCTTTGTGGTTCAGCACATATCGCCAGCTTGAGCTTTTTGGCACTGCGGCTGCCTAAAGTACCTGCAATGATGCCTGTTGCTGGCTTTGCGAAGGGTTTTCCTACTGAGTGACACAGGATACCCCAGAAAGAGCATTTCTTAGTAGCTGCCCTTGTGGCTATTCTCAGTTTGCACTAAGCTTGTTGATAGGAGGACTGAGCAGAGAAGTCTGTTGTGCATTTCGTTCGCATCAGAGCTTATTTTGTAGTAGTTTGTTG
Source organism: Haliaeetus albicilla (assembly GCF_947461875.1). NCBI lineage: Eukaryota > Metazoa > Chordata > Aves > Accipitriformes > Accipitridae > Haliaeetus > Haliaeetus albicilla. The sequence goes on along the minus strand of NC_091496.1, from coordinate 2,691,159 downwards.
GTGCGGATAAGCTGTGTGCATTTGTGGGAACATGAGTGTTACACAGAATAAAGATTAATCTGTGTGTGGTGTGCTTTCTGTGGTGGTAGGAGCTATGATGTTAAATCCTGTTCTGGAGCTGGAATGCATTTGAAGCGCAAAAATAGCATGTTACACAGTGAGGTGAATTGCTTCATAGTTTTGCAGCTGATCATCTCTGTATAGCATGTTGTGCCACATGATGTGTAGTACAATGGTGTTTGTTTTCTTCTACTGTTGAGTAGCTTAGTAAACATCATGTTCTTTCACTTCACAACAATGAAAGAAATTTATTAGCTTGTGAAGAAATTATGGCTTGTTTTCTGTCCTTTTACATCATCTGCCTGTTGTTTTTCTTGCATTGTTTGAATGGTAGAGAGTTTGCCTTTTTTTTTTGTTTGTTTTTTTCTTCCCTTCCTCTCCAAATTAATGCATCACACTGTAGGAGTAAATTTACAGAGAAGATGAGATTGTGTGGTAGTTCTGCTGTCCAGGCACCTGTGGATCTTGGATAGGTCTATGAAAAACATTGATTTGTCAAAACATAAAGAAATAGCCAACACTAAGGCTGTAGTGTCAGAATAACTTGTTATGTAGCGCATGGTGTCTGCTGGTGTTGTTGCTGGGAACAGATTAATTACATTGGTTCTTAGAGAAAAGTTTCTTTTATTCGCACTTAATATGTTGTGTTTTCAAAATACTGTATGTATTTACTATGGTAAATAGTAGCTATAGTCTGTAGCATTTCCTGCTTTATAAGAATGAGACATTGTGTGACTTTCTCAAAGCTCCTTAGTGTTTTCTGTGAGAGAAGAGTTTCATTTTGCCGCTCAGAGGAAAACGCTGAGACTCTGAGGTCTGTGGAGAGAAAAAAGTTTTAACGACTCAAGTGGGTTTTCCAACTGCTTCCAGATACCATGTTAAGCATTTATAGGTAAGCATCCTTAAGTCAGAAATCTTGCTTCCCAGTGTTTTGAATTACTCTTTAGTTTCTGATGACTGTGGTCTGTTGAACTACTGTAAAGCAACTGATGAGGGTAGATTCAAATGTACTTTTGGGTCCTACTTGTGCCAACACGTCTGACACACTTTGTTCTCTCATCTGTGGTGCTGAGGAAGGAGGACTCTTCTGGAGCTGTGGAGTTTGTTCAGTTTTCTAGAAAGGTACAGCTTCTTGCAGAAATGTTAGAGATGGCAATTATATATGATCAATGTGAATACATTTTCTTATGTATTTACCTTTGGAAACTAGATATTCCTGTCTTTGATGTGAACTGTTGTAGCAAGCAGTTTAAGGGTTTAGGTGTCTTGCAGGATGACAGTGTTTCAGGACTCCTGTAAAAGTATTTCCACCTACTCCCTGTGCTAGTTATTTGAGTTGGATGCTGGAAAGCAGAGATAAAAAATGCTTGAGATCTACAGATCAAACTCTACCCAAATGAATAGTCCCAATGGACTTTTTTTTTTTTATTAATTTAATTCCAGTGTAAATTCACTGACCTCCGGGGGAAATAGCAAGGTTTGTTTTTTTCTTGTATGAAATATGCTGTACATCCCATGATTAAAAACATTTCAGAATTGTGTCTGATCATCTTCTTCTCTATCCTGTCTTCCATATGAGGAAGTGACTCCAGTGAATTAAGCATTTTGCATTTGTGTAATCTGTATTTTTAACTATGTAAAATCAAAAGTCAATGAGATTTGGCTCAATGAATTTCTGTTTTACTGTAGCATAAAAATGTCTCTTAACAGACTAACATCCAGTTGGAATTATTCTAATCCTTTTGAGCTCTTGCTAATGAGACAGGCATATGCAACCATCCAGCTGCCAAGTACAAATTACAGGTATCTTACAGGGGAGGCGGATTCTCATTTAGAAAAATGAAAATGAAAAAACAAGTGAACTGATCAGGGAACCCTACTGGAGATCCCCACTGAGTTCATAACCTGCATGCACTTGGTATCTAAATTGGCGTTCCTTCTGTTAGTCGTATGTTTTGAATGCTTTTGTTTTCAGGGAGTTTGTGCTGGTTTTCACTGGGATAGACTTGGTTTTCTTCCTAGTAGGTAGTATGGGGCTATGTTTTGGATTTGTGCTGGAAACAGTGTTGATAACACAGGGATGTTTTCGTTACTGCTGAGCAGGGCTTACCCAGAGCCAAGGGCTTTTCTGCTCCTCACCCCACCAGTGAGGAGGCTGGGAGGGCAGAAGAATTCGGGAGGGGACACAGCCGGGACAGCTGACCCCAATTGACCCAAGGGATATTCTAGACCATGGGACGTCATGCTCAGCATATAAAGCTGGGGGAAGAAGGAGGAGGAAGGGGGGGATGTTGGGAGTGATGGCATTTGTTTTCCCAAGTCTCTGTCAGGTGTGATGGAGCCCTGCTTTCCTGGAGTTGGCTGAACACCTGCCTGCCCATGGGAAATGGGGAATGAATTCCTTGGTTTGCTTTGCTTGTGCACGCGGCTTTTGCTTTACCTATTAAACTGTTTTTATCTCAACCCACAAATTTTCTCACTTTTACTCTTCCAATTCTCTCCCCCATCCTGAAGTGGGGGGAGTGAGCAAGCGGCTGTGGGGGGCTGAGTTGCAGGCTGGGGTTAAACCACAACAGAGTTCTAAAAAGCTAATGTATATTTATCATTGTTTCATAATCCTGTCCTGTTTTGTAATTCTCCCTTCAAAGTTCTTTCTGCAAAGTTCCTTTCCCAAACAATTTTGATCCTTTCTATTTGGCAAACAGTGTGTTGACTTTTCCTCTTCCTTGCCACACATTTTAATAGAACTGAAACAAGCAAAGATGCCCTTGGCTTACTTTTCTGCAGTGTTAGCAGGAACATATATAATCTCAAGAATATTAAGTATTCCTCGCTTAGCTTTTTTTGTGCATAGCAAGAAAAAGAAGTGGCTCCAGTACCAAGGGGCTTAGGTAGGAAATTCAGTTGTACAAGGTAATGTTTCAGATTCAAAGTGACATCGCTCCTTTTTGTAGTTACAGGTGCTGCTAGACTTCAAGGATTTAATGTTGTGTTTTTGAAAGAGGAAAATACAAGGTAATGAATTACTGGAGTAGAGAGAAGGTGGTGAGTTAGTTTTGGTTTAAGTAGGTGAGGGCTCATCTGATTGATACAGTGACTTGAGAAGAACATGAGCAGAAGGGTCTTACTGGTGGCTGTAAGCAGTTGTAAGTACTTGTACTGCTTTTGAATGTGTTCTAGAAATTTGTATGTGACAGCCGTGGTGGACAAAAATGTAAATTATTGTCTGGGAAAAGGTTTAATGTGTTTTTTAAAAAAAATCTAGAAGAGCCATTCTCAGTTTTATAGCACACTTGTTTCTGACATTTTGGCTTGAAACAGCTTCACTTCCTCTTATTTATATATTGCTATTCGCATCCGTTAAAGAATGGGTTTGCTTTTCTCTAAGTGCACTTTGATGGTTCTTCAATACATGCTTGTGGGACAGATCACGCGTGCAATTCTTTTCTGTTCTCCAGCCATTAATCCAGACTACTATAATGACTGGAAATAACCACGTCCTAAAACCAAAACCTTATCTTCTGAAACTTGCTGGTCTTTCAGTAAAATAAATGAAAAAGCAGTCTCTGATGTTGCCTTTCTCCATTTAGATCTTGGGTTGTGATTTAAACTTTTATCCTATCCATAAAGAGATAATTTACAGGTATTTAAGGCAAACTCATGTGGGTGAAGGGGAAAAAAAACCTGTTAGGCTTAAATTCTTTGTTGTGTGGAATTGTTTATCCCTTTTGGCATAGTGAGTGGTCCCTTTAATGTTTTAAACTAGAACAGACTAAAGGGCTGTAAATATAGGTAAATTTTCTGGTCAAAATATGAGTGTGATACTTTTCGTGATGATTGTTTCCACAATATTTTCCCAGAACAGGTAATTAAAGACAGTGAGATGTTCCCAATACTGGTGTTAATTCTGGGAAGATTTCCCAGCTGGTGCGTCTGATAGAGCCAGCTGGAAATCTTGGACCATGGCAATTGACTGAGCCTGAAAATTCTATTGAGTTGAAGTCTTACAGGTTAGGATGACAGGCTGGAATAATACGTAACAGTGTGTTAATTTGATCTTGGTTGGTCAGTATGTCCCTGGGATGTACAAAGTAGTGTTTTGTGAAAGTCCGTAACTCTTCCCTTCTCTCCCCTCCTGCTGCCTGACAGCACAGTGGTTTCACCTGGAACTCTGCAAGAATGGATCCTAGTTGTCTTGTCTTCTTGCAGGTTTGGATGCTGAAACATCCTGGTAAGGTGAAGGGAAGGCCCCATGTTGGCACTTACTCTGTGTGTGTTTGTGTGTACGTGCGGAGGAGTCGGGTAACATCACCTCCAGCACCTCCAGAACATTACTCAGCTTTAGGTAGTCTGCCTTACTGGAGCCTTCCGCAGGTAAGACCAAAGAAATGCTCTATTAATGGTTCTTCCAGCCTGGTAGTTTGTCTCCAACAGTGGTAATACAAAATATTAGGGAGGGGGTGCACGCCTGGCCACTTGTTGGTGTCCAGTGCCTCTATATTTCCCTAGTGTCTACAATTGTTGAGTTAGGGATGTTGGAGGATACATTCCAGCTAGTTTCTTTCAGTATTTGTTTTGACCTGTTGTCTGTGAATACATTTAAGTCCTTTTTCTGAACCTGCTGATGCTGTGAGCCTCAAATCCTGCAGCAAGGCTCAGGAGTTCACTACCTAAAGTGTAAGTGTGCTTTATCCTTTTTTAAACGGATCTCCTGTTAGTTTCAACAAGTGCCATGAGTTCTAGTAGTGCATGATTTGGTGAAAAGCTGTTTTACATTTATGCTATTCATCTTGTTTCTGACTTCTGCAAACCTTACTCGTATGTCCTTTCAGCCTTTTCTTTTCCAAACTGAAGAGTCTTGGCCTTAGCGTCTCTGCAGCGAACAGCTGCTTCATCCCCTCTGTTGTTTTAGTTGCCCTTCCAAAGGCAACAGAAGAGAGAGAAGACCAGAACTGTGCACGTCACTCCCAAGTATGGGCATAGTAAGGTTTTATACAGCAGCAGAGTGATTCCTTTGTCGTGCTTTCATCTTGTTGGATTCTGGGTTACCGCTGCATATTAAACTCATTTTTTCAGAGAACTGTAGGTGTAGAAAAAGACTTAATTAGCAACTACGTTCCCAGTGTGTGCTGCTAGGTTCCTGAAGCCAGGTTGGATGGACTGGAGCTTTGAGACTGCTGCATTCCTGTTACCTGTCTTTTTAATATGGGTTGGCAATATTTTCATGCTACTACTGGCTGTGTTGTGGGTTTAAAAAATGAGGTCTTTGGAGTTCAGACTGTGTGAGAAGGTGTGTAGTGCTCAGCGAGATGGTCTTTTTCCCCAATAAAGCATCTTGATTCTGCTGAAAGTGGCAGCAAATGTATATTATATATCTAAACAGACAAATAGCAAAATGACCACTAAAATTGATGCTTTTGGTTAGACATTGTCATTATTTCATTTCAGTAGGAATAAGCTTGTGGTACCTCACGAAGGCTTCTGATTTCCAGCTATACTAGCTTTGTCCTTCTTTTGACATGTTTTGTGGTTTCAAAGGTACTGGTCCTGTTGTGACCTCTCTCAGGCTTCATAAACATCTATGTTTTGGCTGAGCAAATGTCAAGTGTTTTTAGTAAAAAAATATTTTTCCTGTAGAGGGCAGGTTAAACTCAATTACAAGAACAAAAACAACTGGGCAGCACAGTTTGAATCTGCTTAAAAAATATGGATGTAACTGGAAGTTGTTAGGGAGCCTAAGTTGGGCAGGAACTTGCTGGAGCATTAGAAAAGGCATGTGACATTCTCTGACAGTACAATGATGTAGTCTTAGCCTTGGAGGAAAATCTTTAGCTTTTGTAACAAACTACTGGCTTTGCAGATGGATTCAAGCCAAAGCTTGAACAGCTTTGGCAAATCAAGAATTCTGAAATTGAATTTTGTTTAATTAAAACTAAAAACTTTTCTAGTCTGTGATATAGGCCAATTTGGTTCCGCTTCTACATTGTCTGTAGCAGTCCGCGATTCTCCTGCAATCTATAAGGCAGGTTAGAGAGAATCGATGTTTTCATTAACTACTGAGACAAGCAATACTGTTCAGCTTCCAACTCAAACAATACGTCAATTCCTAAAAAGGATATACATTCGTGTCTGGTGTAACCATGCTGAAGAACATTCTTCTAACAAAAATAAGCAGTTCTTCACAAAGAAAACATATTCGTGTGCAAGAGCTCTTAATGGAGGAAGATTTACTGTCAAACACATTCTTGCACATGCTTTCTATTCATCTATTACAGCATGAACCCAAACTTCACCGCATCTCACAAGTACTGTAAGTTTAATACTGTTGCATTAACTGTATGCTTAGCATTGTTTTCCAGCATATCTTCGTACATTACTTTGAAGTGTTTACATGACCTCTGCTAACAGCGTTGAGTGTTTCAGTAGTACTCAGTGCATGTAATTGCAGTTTGCTTGTTTGAGGAACCAGTGCTGTGTATTCCCCAGGTGAGAGAGAAACTGGGCCACAAGGACACGGATCTGCCTGTGCAGCCTATTCCACTGAAAAGCAGATATTTACATCAGGAGTCTGTAGTAGCTAAGAGCTGTGTGTAGCTCACGCTCTAGTGTCAAGACGCAGTCTGCAATGTGAATGTGCTGCAAGCATGATGGCAGAGGTCTGTGGTAAAGCAGAGGCTGTAATCCAGAGTTCTTAATTCCAGGCTTGTTCTCTAACCAGTGTACTACTGTTCTTACTTTACAGGTCCTTTTTGCATGATATTAAAGTGCTTTGCATAGAGTACAAGTTAAGAAATATATCTTTTTTTGTGAAAACATGATTTAAGACACAACTAAGAATGTTTGGGAGTAGAATATTAATGTAATAACATTAGAAAGCATTCCTGTTCCTGTAGCTACCATGAAGCATGGAACTTGAAACACTACAAATAAATTTTATGTATCAGAAGAAGCTATGCTGTTAGTGGAATGAGAAAGGGGTTTCTCATCTCAGCATGTTCTTCGTGCAAGAGGAGGGGTGCGCCTGCATCCCCTGTAAAATGTGCAGCTCTTGGTGTTTGGGAGTCGGGTGGAGAGTGTGAGGCACCCATGCTGATAGTCTGAGGCATAACAAAAGAATGTGGTATCTGTTACCCTTCTGCCACTGCCATCTGAAAGTGAAAAGGAGTGTTAAAACTGTGTAAAGTAAAATACATCACTTGGGTACTTTGTCTTCTTTCAGGGTTTTGTAGCATATATTTTTGGCTGTAATTCCTCTGTCCTCCTTGGTAGTTGAGTAGGACAAGTGAGTGTGTGCTCCTGTCTTCCTCTTGTGCCGTGTTCCGTGTGGTAGTACAGATCTGCTTGCTCATTTGAGTTTTCTTAGCTGCACTTTCTGGGATCGTGATCCCCAGTGAAATGGCTTTTTGGTTTTTCTCTTCTTTTTAAAGATGGGAGTCTTTGAGTAGGTGGTACAGCCTGTTTTTCTTTGAAGGGAAGAAAGAGTAGCGAACTGGAAGTTTGGGGTATGTCTCTGTCGGCTTTCTGAGAGAGAGGGAGCATTTCTTGTATGTTTAAGTTCTTTTTTTACATTTCTTTGGGAAGAGCTTTTGCACTTGAGTTCCTATTACTTTCCTAATGGTATTGGAGAATTCAGAAAAAGCTGTCAACTACTAACCTTTCTTGTGTCCTGCTTGTTGTCAATGAAAATACTCTTAAATAAACCAGAGTGACTGGTTTGTGGTAGGTAGTGCATTTTTTTAGGCAAAGGCTTCTTGTCCTTATAGATAATTTCAAAATAACCCTATTTCGGTAATCTTTTTGTCCTTAGGACTTTATCTACCAGTGATGATGTTGAGGACCGAGAGACTGAGAAAGGCCGCCTGGAAGAAGCTTATGAGAAATGTGACCGGGATTTGGATGAGCTCATTGTCCAGCACTACACTGAGCTCACCACTGCGATCCGCACATACCAGAGCATCACAGAGCGCATCACCAACTCGCGCAACAAGATCAAACAGGTGAAGTCTAGCTTTGCACGTGTTTCTGTGTTTGCATCCGCTTGATAGCGTGTACTCTGTGTACAAATCTGTGCAACTCCTGTACCTTTTTCCTGCGTACTGTCCTTTCACTGGTAGTGTTGTAAGCTCCCATTTTAGCCTTTTATTTCTCTCTCCCTTTTTCCAGCTACTTGTCATCATCCTGAACTGAACTAAAAAATGAATTGAGAAAGCACTGTACCGACTAATTCTGAACTAGGTCTGATTTTTCAAGTTGCTCTGTGTCATGGTTAGGAGTGGACCACCCAGTCCTAATACAGCGGTCCCACACTATGTCTTACTAGCAGTGTGTTTTCCATAGGATCTCTCTGTTGTTTGAGAACACAAGTAATTAAAAAGCAAAATGAGAAGTGGATATATAGTGCAAAGCTTTGCGGTGCCCCCTGTTCATTTATTGCCTGGGCATGTTGCTATCAGGTTTTTGAAGTCTTAAGGGCTGCTAAGCTTACACCCTTCCATCTAATCTGTTCATGTTTTGATATGTTGGCCTTCAACCTCCTCCTAAATAGTCTGGGTGATTCATCAGCTTGCTTTTCGCTCAGAGAATCTGAATTTTGGTGCTATTTCCAAATTCAGTTCTGTTGTGTGAATGTACATGAACTCTGTGCCCCCGTATCTCTCTGTATTTTGAGTGCTCACACTTCAGTAGCACGCCAGTAAATAACTCTGGCACTCTTTGTTGTGGACTTGTTCCATCTGCTCTCTCCCTGCAGCGATAGATTAGTTCTTTGGTCTCCTGTCCTATCTTTTACTTCCTGTGTAGTTTGCTATACCTAAACTTTGCAAACTAGGCACCAAATTTATTCCATTTTATTTTCCTGGCTCTGTGGAGGTCTCATCTTAAAACCTTTCACAGCAGTGCTTTAGGAGCAGTAGGCTTTTACCCTTCTGGGACTATGTACTGACCCTTCTGGCTTTTAAAATTCATTTAGCATTTTCAAAGAAAATGAGGCCATTCAGATGCTTTCCAAGGGTAAGAGTTCATTCTAGGATTTATGTACAAAGCTCAGCACTTTGAAAGCAGAGATCAATTGCACTAAATTTGAAATAAACTGTAGCCAGTGGCCTATTTTCACGCAGTATACTAAGCTTTGCAGAGGTCAAACCAAACATATAGGGGTGTGACCTTTTGGTCCCACCTAGAAGAATGACTGTAAGGGTGAAGGACCTTTTGATATTTAAGTTTTCTTATTAGTTTTGGTCAATATGTATTGAAGTAGCTTTGACCTGATCTCATGGGAGGCCCCAGGTCTGGTTTGTCATCAATCTGTATTACACTATCAGCCTGTCTTTTGATGTTCCCCTCTTGAGGAAGGTGGATGAAGGTACAGGTGTTTACTTGCATTAGGAATTGTGGAAGTGATAGATAGTCCAGATCCCTCTGTGCATCTACCTTTTGTAGTCAGTTCTTGTATGAATTCCTGCTGGGAAAGGCTTGGTTTTGAATGTAGCTTTAGAGGTGTTACCACTGTAAAACTGAATTATGAAGCAGAAACAATTGGGTCTACCAAAGGGTAGTTCTTCCTTAAAGATTTGCTGTTCGCTCCTTTCCCTGCTCCCAAATGTAGATACAGTTGATCTCCTTTCTTGCAAGGACAGGAGTCGGAATGTCTTGTGAGATTCCTTCCAGCCCCATGATTGTTGTACTGACCTAATTTGGCTCTATGTAACAGCAGTCCACTGATGATGGTGTGCTAGGTCAGTGAAACATTTTAAATTAAGGTATTGAACAGGGATTAAGTCTGAAATGAACTCTATGCATTTTAGTTTCCCTCTGCTTTTGCAGCAAGTTATGACACTCTTACATTAGCTTTTCTCTTGGCTGAGGATTTTTTGATGTTGTTCCTTTCAGAAGGACATTGTGGAGTGCAGTGTTACTGTATTGAAATCTTAGTCTCTTCTGACTCTGGATTGAGGCTGTTTTATGTAGCTATTGTTATTTGCTGTTTGTCTGTATTTTGGTCCATCTATGTGTTTCGCTTCTATATTTTTTTTAAACTGCCTTTAGATGGACAAGGTAGGAGAATGTGCAGCTGAAGTGGGATTTCTGGAGTGCTTTGAAGGCTCATTATTTAAAAATAAATTGAAGGGCCTACTTCTGAGAGTCTTTCTTCATGTGTAATTCAGTGAGAGTTCAGCCTGAGAAAAGGTTGGACCCTAAGTATTCATAACTTATCACAAAAACAAGAGTGGTGTGAAAGCAATGTGTGAAGCTGCGTTGCTAATTGCTTCCACATTTTAATATGTATTATTGATTTGCATTATGCAAGAAAAGCTAGGTTATATTGACGTTACTAGAAGATATTGGGAGAACCTGAAAGCAGGGAATGCAGGCTGTGTGTTTGATCAGAAAGAATGGAGAAGGAAACATCTTGATGTTTCCTGAATGGGGTAGAATAGTAGAGACTTTGCTACTTAGAGAGGATGGCATGAGGCTTGAAAACAAACAGAATAGCAAACACCAAGGTGTTTTTCTAGGTGATGTAATGGCCTTGATAAATAATGGAAATGCTGTATTGACCTGTATCTTAACTGCTATTTGTTCCAATGAAACCACATCTCGTACAAAAAAAAAATTTGTATTGCTCAAGATATTAGGAAAATGGTTGTACTCTTAGATAGTCATGTTTCAAGAAATTGACACCAAACTTGAAGAAAGGAGGAGACGTGCCAAAAGATTTAATAGGCAGATGGAAAATGTTTACAGTGGAAAAATTAGTAGTGGCTTATTTGCTTTCACTGAAAATTGGATTCTTGCTGTATGCCAAAATACTGAATTGATTTTTAGAAAACATGCAAATAAGTCTTTGGTCATGGTTAATAGGATGCTGTGTTTGTTCACATTATGATACTTAAGTTAAATTTTCACTAGTGGTACAAAACTTGTACTAAACCCCATTTCACTATGAAGGCAGTTCCAGTTTGTATGTGCTTTATGTTTCCCTTCAGCCAAAGGAATAACCAGAAATTTTAAGGAACTTTGGTTTGCTTATAGTCTTGTGATATTTTTGGAATTCCTAATAAAATAAATTTGGAAAAGGGCTGATCTATGTTAGAAGTGCCAGTTACAGGGACAGATTAGTTAATCTTTTGACATGTTGCTTTTAGGTGAAGGAGAATCTGCTGTCATGCAAGATGCTGCTGCATTGCAAGCGGGATGAGTTGCGCAAGCTGTGGATTGAAGGGATTGAGCACAAACATGTCCTGAATTTGCTGGATGAGATAGAGAACATCAAGCAAGTGCCTCAGAAGCTGGAACAGTGCATGGCCAGCAAGCACTACCTCAATGCAACAGACATGCTGGTAAGATGCAGTACCTTGTGCTGGGCCAGTATCTAGCAGAAACATGCTGGTCAGCTGTCTGATCACCTGCAGACAGATCTGCCGTCTGTGCTATTATTTGCCTTTTTTTAAATTTTTTTTATTGCTTAGTTTCTTTGGTCATTTGCTGCTTTCTTGTACGGGAATTTCTGTTTGGTTTTGTTTTGATCCTTCCTGACTGGACTTAGGGTTACAGTCTCTCATCCTGTTTGGTTAGCTCTTGTCTTTCAGAGCTGTCTGTTTACGTGTCCTGACCCTGGTGATTTCTGTAACCATCTAGTTCTTTACCCATTTATCTGCACAAAGGATTTCCTTCTGCTTTTGCAACCTGTATCATCTTCTTTCTTTATATCTTAACAATTATTTCAAAACAATATGTGTTATTGTGGTGCGTTAATTCTGGCTGAATGCCAGGTGCCCACCAAAACCGTTCTATCACTCCCCCCCTCCTCAGCTGGACAGGGGAGAGAAAATGTAACAAAGGTCTTGTGGGTCGAGATAAGGACAGGAGAGATCACTCAACCAATTACCGTCATGGGCAAAACAGACTCAACTTGGGGAAAACTAGCTTAATTTATTGCCAGTCAACCAGAGTAGGGTAATGAGAAATAAAATCAAATCTCAAAACACATTCCCTCCACCACTCCCGTCTTCCCAGGCACAGCTTCACTCCTGGATTGTCTACCTACCCCCTCGCAGCAGTGCAGGGGGATGGGGAATGGGGGTTACAGTCAGTTCATCACTCGTTGTCTCTGCTGCTTCATCCTCTTCAGAGGCAGGACTCATCACACTCTTCCTCTGCTCCGGCGTGGGGTCCCTCTCATGGGAGACAGTCCTCCATTAACTTCTCCAGCGTGGGTCCTTCCCACGGGCTGCAGTTCTTCACGAGCTGCTCCAGCGTGGGTCCCTTCCCCGGGCTGCAGTCCTTCAGGCACAGCCTGCTCCAGCGTGGGTCCCCCACGGGGTCACAAGTCCTGCCAGCAAACCTGCTCCAGCCTGGGCTTCCCATGGGGTCCCAGCCTCCTTCGGGCATCCCCCTGCTCCGGCCTGGGGTCGTCTCTCCCCGGGCTGCAGGTGGAGATCTGCTCCCCCATGGACCTCCCTGGGCTGCAGGGGGACAGCCTGCCTCACCGTGGTCTTCCCCACGGGCTGCAGGGGAATCTCTGCTCCGGCGCCTGGAGCATCTCCTCCCCTCCTTCTGCACTGACCTGGGGGTCTGCAGGGTTGTTTGTCTTACATGTTCTCACTCTTCTCTCTGGCTGCCGTTTCTGTGCCTGCTGCAACTTTTTTCCCTTCTTAAATATGTTCTCCCAGAGGTGCTACCACCATCGCTGATGGGCTCGGCCTTAGCCAGCGGTGGGTCCACCTTGGAGCCGGCTGGCCTTGGCTCTGTCGGACATGGGGGAAGCTTCCAGCAGCTTCTCACAGCAGCTTCTCACAGAAGCCCCCCCTGTAACCTCCCCGCTACCAAAACCTTGCGACCCAAACCCAATACAGTTATAGAAGAACTATCTTGTTTCTCTCCTATTTCATCTCCCAGAACACACTTACAACTTTGGCCATTATTCAGAGGGGAGACTGTCTTTCACCATTTAGGTGTGTTTGCCTCTCATTGTCTTCCTTTACGTCTTTTACCATGGCCCTTGGTCCTTTCTACTTATTTCCAGCTCTTTTTTTCATCTTTTTTCTCCTTCCCTTGAAGTGTTTTTCCTTTTCAGTTCCATCTCTTTTATAAGCATACCTTTCAATTCCAGTCTTGCGGTGGAGGTAGAAGTTGCCTGGCCTTCTTTAATAAGAGTCTTTTTCTGTCTTTGTTTCTAAACTTAACAAGCACACTTCCTCACCAGGCTCCAGTCCTTTCTTTCCTGGAACTGTTTTCTACCAGTAATTAAAAACTTTACAAGGGAGGTGATTTTTTACTTCTACTCAGTCCTGACATGTGGAGTGCTGAGTCCAGTAAGAGAGAGAGAGGGAGTTACTGGATCGAGTCCAGTGAAGGATCACAAAGATGGTTAAGGCACAGGAGCATCTCACGTGTAAGGCGAGGCTGAGAGAGCTGGGACTGCTTCACTTGAAGAGAAACCTCAGGGAGATCCTTTCAATGGTTATAAATGTCTGATGGGAGGGTGCAAAGAAAACAGAGCCAGACTTTTTTCAGTGGTGCCCAGTGACAGGAGAAGAGGCAATGGACACATATGACTGAAACATAAGAAATATGTCTGAACATAAGAAGACACTTTTTTACTGTAACGATGGTTGAACACTGGAACAGGTTGCCCAGAGAGGTGGTGGAGTCCCCATCCATGCAAAATTTTCAAAACCAGAGTGGATGTGGTCCTGGGCAACTGGCTCTAGGTGACCATGCTTGAGCAGGGGGGTGGATTAGATATTCTTTAGAGGTCCTTTCTGACCTTAAGCAGTCTGTGATTCAAAAATGAAGGCAAAAGAATTATGTCTGCTCATATTCCTCTTTGTGTTTGCCAGAGAACGCCTTTAAGGAAGTCTTTTCATTGCCTTCCTTTGTTATTGTTTTTTTCAACTTTACTGTCCTTTGTATTTCTCTTAGCTGTAGCTCTTCACTTCTTTTTAATAAGTCGTTATTCAACAGGATAAAGAGCTGGAATCCTAGTATTGTCACCTCATATTCCTAGAGCCCAGACATGAACTTTAATTTCCTTCTTTCCGTTTTATCTCATTTTACCTTAAACACGACTGTCTAAAACTTACCTTGTTCCCGCTGAAACATTTTCAACAGTTAGATGTCAGTCTTGTCATCCCTTTCTCTGACGGCATGTGTAACACTGTCTGGATTTTTGTTGTTGCCGTCACATCCTCTTGTCTGATTTCACTCTGCCGTCACCTTCCTCATTTTTTTTTCGGTTGCTTATGTTCTGTTTTCATGTCACACTTGGTGAAATCATCTTCTATAATCTTGTCACAATTTTCCCTTTTTTCCTTTTTGAAAACCATCTTCCAGGAACCCTCACAATCTTATTCTCCTTAGAGTCTCACTGTGCTTCTAATATGAACTGTTGTCTTGTGTCTTTTCCCACCATGTTGTAAGCCGTCTGGGATGGGTAATGCAGCTATTTCTGTTAAGTAATGTAGGGTGGAATTTTTATGATACTTCATAAAATGTTATGTAAAACCTATTAGAATTCCTGAAAACAGATCAGCAATGCAATGACTTGAGGCAGCATATATGTGAAGAGTGCAGTCAGGTTTTGCCAAAATGTTTGTCAGGTTTCTAACACAGGAAATTGGAGTGTGGTGTTCGTCTGGTATTTTCAGTTATGGGAGATGAAGAAGTAGATGTAGATTAGGGGTAGCCAGTGGAGGGGGAAAAACACAGTATTCACTGTTAATGTCAGTATCAATTGAAAAATGCTTTCTTTTACTGATGGACTTGCCAGTTTCCTTGGTGTGTTTTTTTTTTTTTTTCTTTTTAAATTCAGAAAAGTTATTTTCAGAAAGAAGTTCCAGAAAAGTAATTAATTTCCTATCTGGAATATAAGATAAGAAGTGTAAGAAGAAAATAACAATACTTAGGATTTATCATATAATATGCTTTAGAAATGGTTTGCAATATGTGTATTTGTGATATCTTATTGGTTTGCAATATATTGTGTATGCAGTTATTTCATATATACACTTATATACATACACATATGTGTGGATGTAGGTAACGTTGCCTAAGGCTATGAGATAGAGCCGATATTACACCTCACTGAAGTATGGACTTCTGTATTATACTGTGCTGTTTTTTTGTTGGTTGGTTGTTTTTTGTTTTTGGTTTTTTTTCCAGAATAGAGTATCTTTTCTAAGAAATCAAGTGATAATGATACAAAAAGCAGCTGTTAAGGTTGGGGTTTTTTTTAAAAATATATCAAGAAATGCAAAGAAAACTCAAGTGAAAATTAAACACACTATTTCAGCTGTTCATTGACACTTGCAGTTCTCATTTGAAGACAAGTGTACCTGTAAAAAATAAATAGTAACCTACCTGCATTTGGAGCTTTTTCATAGACAAAAATCGCTGTAGGCTCATTGGCTTTTGCCATCTTCTGTTAACGCTGCCTCTGCAAGGCTGTGATGTTGTAATCGCTCACTGGCTGCAGGATAATTCCTTTCTCCTTTTATATGATATGAATATTATGTAAAATAATTACTAAACCGTCAGGGATGCAGAGTGTATATAGATCTCTCTGTCCTTTTGTTTCATTCCTCAAGGTAAACAGATGCTCATGGCTTATAAAAAGCCCAAAGTGATCTGACAAGGAGCTTGTATCCCTCACATTGAAATTGGAGCACTGATTAATATTGTTGCCTGTAGCCTTGTGATACGTACAGTCGAAATTAGACCTTTGCAGTCATCGTGTTAGGTTGATGCAAGCATTCTAATGGCATAA
Source organism: Haliaeetus albicilla (assembly GCF_947461875.1). Lineage (NCBI taxonomy): Eukaryota > Metazoa > Chordata > Aves > Accipitriformes > Accipitridae > Haliaeetus > Haliaeetus albicilla. The sequence continues at coordinate 2,675,333 of NC_091496.1, read as the reverse complement.
TTTCTGGTTGCCGCATCACATTTCTGCAGTCTGTTCTTTGTATTCCACTCACATTAATTGAAGTAATTTTGCCGCTGAAGCATGTTTCAAACCTCTGCATTTAAATTGAAATTTTAATTCCCTTATTGTTTGGAAAAGACGGCTGAAGATGGCTTGTTACAGGTTTCATTATCACTCAAAACTCTCCAGCTGGTTCTAATGCGCAATGACTGAGTAATGCTGGGAAGAATTGTTAATAAAAGAGTGGCAGCTTTTCCCAGTAGTATGAACACAATGCAAAGGTATTTTGTGACAGCTTACATTTGTATGAAGTTAAAAATTTTAAGTGGCAGCTCTTTTGTTTCTGATTCTGTATCCATCTAGAGTAGCACAGACGAGCTTCAGATATCATGTATTCATGTTCTGTGTTCCTCCAGCATCTTGATAACGCACGCTCTGGTGAACGGAGCTGGTAGGATCAAGTTTGCTGTTCTGTAATTGCACCTTACAGTTTGTTTTAAAAGAACCTAGTTCCAAGGTCCTTTGAATTGTGAAGCTTTGGAGAAATTAGGAGGGTCTGGAACAGATACAATACATTTTAGGTGTTTTCAATTTCTGTATATGATTTTTTTTTTAAATATGAGTTTGTACCTTTTTCTGTAAAGGATCTGTTTTTTCACACACTTCGTTGCTAAAGGTAACATTCACATTTATGTGGCAATTGCGGCATGTGCACGCATATGTGTGTATATTCTGCTTAACATAAAACATAAAAAGGAGGCTCGGGGAGACCTTAACATGCTCTACAACTTCCTGAAAGGAGGTTGTAGTGAGGTGGGTGCCAGTCTCTTTTCCCAAGTAACAAGTGACAGGACAAGAGGGAATGGCCTCAAGTTGCACCAGGGCAAGTTTAGCTTGGATATTAGGAAAAATTTCTTCACTGAAAGGGTTGTCAAGCATTGGAACGGGCTGCCCAGGGAAGTGGTGGAGTCACCATGCCTGGAGGTATTTAAAAGACGTGTAGACATGGCACGTAGGGATGTGGGCTCGTGGTGGACTTGGCAGTGTTAGGTTAACAGTTGGACTCGAAGATCTTCAAGGTCTTTTCCAACCTAAATGATTCTATGATCAGGTGCTAAGAGGAGAATTCTGACACAGAAGGAGCTTCCTGTGAAAAGGCAGTGGGCAGTCTCCAAAAGGGAGAGCAGCAGAGCTGGCGGCAGAGGCAAGCTGGGGTTGGGGCTATAGCTACCACTTGGCCTGGAAGCATGAGCTTGGATGCTGGAAGGCAGGAATCCAACTTCTTCTGGAAGAGATGTTTTAGATGTGCTACACAAAACTGTTGCCAAGCCAGAGCCTGAAGCAGAGGGCACGCAGCAGGATGGGCAGCAGTGGGCAAGGACAGAAGGATTCTTGCTGGGAGGAAGCGGTTCCGTGTCTAGTCTCCCCCAGCACTGGACTGGGTATTGAAGGGCGGTACGCTCTGCCTAGCAGTTACTTAACTCAAGTATTGTAGAGGTCTGTGGTGTTGATCTAATTGTTCTGGCTCCACTGTTGACCCATGAGGTACTCAGAGGGAGAAATTAATATTTTCCATTTGTTTAAATAATCTAAGAGATGAAATGCTGAAAACAGTTGAAGGAAGAAATGTTGTTGAATCAAGTAATTAAAGGTCATATCATAATACGATTAAATGAAAATTGCTTAGGCTACTTTCTTTGCATTTCCTGGCTTTTATGTGTCTAGCTTTGCAATTTTAATGAACTAATACCACTTTGTCAAAGTATATAGGGTTTTTTAAAAAAATCTTTTAATTCCAATAGACCATGAAGCTCTGTGTTTCACTCCAGCCGGCAGCTAAGCACCACACAGCTGCTCGCTTACTGCCCCCACGTCAGGATAGGGGAGAGAATTGGAAGGGTAAAAGTGAGAAAACTTGTGGGTTGAGATAAAGACAGTTTAATCGGTAAAGCAAAAGCCACGTGCACAAGCAAAGCAAACCGAGGAATCCATTCCCCACTTCCCATGCGCAGGCAGGTGTTCAGCCATCTCCAGGACAGCAGGGCTCCAGCACACCTGACGGTGACTTGGGAAGACAAACACCATCACTCCCAACATCTCCCCCTTCCTTCTTCTTCCCCCAGCTCTATATGCTGAGCATGACGTCCCTTGGTCTGGAATATCCCTTGGGTCGGTTGGGGTGAGAAGCAGAAAAGCCCTTGGTTCTGGGTAAGCACTGCTCAGCAGTAACTAAAACATCCCTGGGTTATCAACCCTGTTCCCAGCACAAATCCAAAACACAGCCCCATGCCAACTACTATGAAGAAAATTAAGTTTATCCCAGCCCAAACCAGCACAACTTACTCTGAACTTGATTTATCAGTGCAGTACAGTTCCTTTGGGGTGGCATTGTGTCAGGTAACAAAACATCATGAAACTGCAGAAATACATCCGTAGGATAAGAGTGAGGATAACTGCTATTTCCAGTTGAATTTCTTTCTTGTTAGGAGGATGACAGGAGGGAAGTATGAAGATGGAAAGAAGGAAATATGAAGCCCTCTGACTAGTCTTCACTTAAGTTTAACTTCACACTTCCTTGTGTGACAGAGCTAGGAACTGATGTGTATATGTGTTTTACTCATGAGCACATCCTTCTCCTTTAGCCTCTGTGTCTTTGTCCCAAGAAATACAAAGCTGAAATGACAGTAATTTGTTTCTCAAGAAGTAGGCCAGGGAATGCTCCAACACCTACTTTTCTTTCTTTTTCAATGTTAAGGACTTCTATTTCAGTTTCCGTATGTCAGGGAAAGAATAATATATGTCTACTGCTCTGCTTTCTGAAGTGGATAATAATATCAGGCTTTTCTCAGAGCTGACCGCTTTCTTACTGCAAATTTGCATTGTTGCCAGTTTGTTCAGTTTCTAGAGTCGAGCTAGTGGCTGTTACTGTTGTTGTATTCAATTAAATGTACTTGGCGTGGCATCCAGCTGTACAGGAGAGGAGATTGGTTTGCAGGTAAATTAGGTCATTTTCAATTGTGCTGATGCAGCAGAGTGAAAGCATACTGACTTCACCACTGGCATCCTTATGATGCATTAAATGTATTTTTGCTCAGCTCCATAGACTGTAAGATCTGTATTGAGTTATTTTTTCTGAAGAGCATTACTTTGTTGTGAAATCTAACCTTTATGTCAGGAATATACCAATCTGAACTGGAGATGCTGACCAGCTCCATTGTCTGCATGCCAAAGCATTTTACATTCCTTTTTTTTTTTTTTAACTGCACGGCTTTACAACACAACTGGGTTACTTGGTGAGAATGTGGGCAGAAGTCAAAGACATTTTAGTAGGGGAAATGCTGCGCAGAGATAATCATAAAGCTACTGAGGCCATTGGAAGGGAGAGGTGGCATAGGAAAAGGAAATAGAGGAGAGACTAAGAATGGGTACAGATATTTTGGAGAACAGTGTATGAGAACAGGAACCTCACTTGCTCTGGGAAGTGGGAGTCAAACAAGGAGCTTAAAATACTGAAAAGTTTCCTAAGGAGCAAAGAGAGGATATTGCTCTGTGTGTGTGTACACATGGGCATATTTGGCCTCTTCTCTCTCGTCCCATAATGAAAGTCTCCTATGTGATAAGTGTCCCCTACCTTTCTATGCACTTCATGTTAATCCTCCTTGAAGGCATTTGGAGTGATTAATGTCTTCCCAGAAAACATTGGATGTTTGTAGCCCTGGGCACGGTTGGGAGTTTTAATATTTGTTACTTGCATGTAGCTGCTACCTGTGGCTTTCCTCAGTACGGTACAAGGAGAGTCTTTCAATTAAAAGTACCGTGTAGTGAGCAGACTTCTTAGACTGTAAGTAGTCTGGAATAATTAAATTAAAAAAAAAAAAAAATTGCAACACAGTTCTCGGTATGCATTTTATTTACTGTCTGCCTTTCAGCTGGAACAATGAAAATCAATAAAAACAGTCTTTTATTTTGTTTCCGCATTTCTTATTGCAGAGCTGGGATTCAGGTACTGCTGTGGAACAGTTTTATATTTTGGAATTAATGGCATAAGTGGAAATAAGAGACTTTTGTTGGTTTGGGATTCTACAGACATGCTTTTATTACAAAATCTAAATTTTGGTCCTGCTTGAAATTCTTTTTCTTCTGAATTACAAAAATAGTAATATTTTCTCAGTACTTCTGGCCTTGAAGTCTTTCCTCTGCTAACATTGTGTCTTGTCATTGTTGACCTTATTGATTACAAAGCCTTTTAGAAAACAGCATTGAGAAGCTGACATCTCAAGGGTTGTATCTCATTTCAGATTACCTACTGAGGTATATCAGTTTATACTTAAAGGAACTGTTTTGCCTTAGTTTTTAATGATTAGCAAACATCATGATTTCTGTATGGTTGAGGTATGGAAGAGAAGGCGGCAGCTTTGTTTTTATTAAGTTGATGTATGCATAGGATATGTTCTAGTGATTCACACATAAATAAGCATGGAAATTATGAGCTTTCTTCTGTCTGCTGCTCGTTCATTTAAAATACTGTACTTTTACTCAGGTGCTAGGGTTTATTAGTATTACTTGTCTGCCTTCAAGGAGCATTGTAAAGCTTAACTAATTAAGTTTGTTAGAGTACTTCTGAGTTCCTTATATGAGAAGCAGTCATGCTACATATTGTTAGAACTTTCACCTCTTTTCTGCATCTTTCTCTTTTTTTTCTTTTAAAATTCTCTTTTCTGATTTTTTTTTTTTTAGACCAACTTGCTAGGCTAGGTTTAAAGATGTTAGAAAGTAGAGTGTTTCTTTCCCTTTGAAACTTCTTATCATTTTTTCTGTTATATACTTATCAGTAACTTTATCTCCTTCTTTTTATCCTGTAATTTCCATTATCTGAGGAAGACTATTGCATTAAACTCTTAGTGCCTAATACTGCTTCATTTGCATTGACACGTGCTTGACCTCAGCCCCTCCGCTCTTAGTTAATGCATCAACAAGCATTGATATCTCTCTAGAGTATTATCCTGTGGCTGTTAGCTCTACTAATAACAACCATTCATTTAAGCTGATGAAAGTTTATTAAATAAGAAAACATGCTGTAATGAAGGTGGAGTAGAGGTGTCTAGCATCTTTTTATGGTGAAAGTAAGCTGCAGTTACACAATATGCTGTCTTTAATGAACAGGAGTGGCACCTGTAACATGATGGTCTGTGCTTTTGGGAATGGGCATTTCTGAACATTAAATTTAATCCTTCCTTATTATAGTGTAGATGCAGTGATGAAAAGTTCTTTGCTTAAGGCAATTGCTCCTGCCATTTAATGATGCATCCTTCCTTGGGAGTACTCCGAACAGCTTGAGAGTTTTGTGGATTAGTTTACATTTGCTTCCTTTTTTAACTCATGAACCTGGTGTTATTACATACCTTCAGGTTAGTATTTCTTTTGGTATTTATACTGTTGGTTATTTTTATTATTAAGGTATGCTGTGGACGTTTTTCTGTGAGACATTCACATTTTCATCACTTCATCTTTGAATACAGTTGTTGTTTTTCCAGTAATCACTGGTCTTTCCATGAATTCTTTTTTAAACTCTGGATTGTACAGACATAATTCTGTTCATAGTAAAATATTGGAACAAACACCAAGAGAAATTGTTGACGATAGATTGAGTTATGGGACAATATAAAATAAACTAGATAAATCTGATGGCATTTTAAAAAATGCAGCTTTAAAGCTAGTGAGTGGTGAGTGAGAAGGTGTAATAAATTTAGTTTTTAGTAAAGCACTTGCAACATTTGGGGTGAATTTAACCCAGAAGTACTCCACTGAAGTAAACTGATTTATGTCTGGTAAAGTTGGCATAATGCTACCAAGTAACCTTCAAAATTGTGTGGTAGAAGAAACATTTGTCATGTAGACTTAGAGGAAGACTTATGCTGAACAGCTCATAAATGAAGATGTATGGAGAGTGTGCCTGTTTAAGGAGGCGGCAATGGTTGTCTTGTGCTACAGTTTAATATTACCTCTTGTGAATTTATGAATTCTATAATAAAGAAAAGTTAGTAAATTAATAGCTGAGGAGCTAATTGAAAGGACTTAGAGATTCCTTTAACAACAGAGATATGGGACACGGGGAGCATAAAAAATTTTAAATGCCATCTTGAAGACAGCAAGAGAATCAATTTGGGAAACTGCAGGTTTGCATTGAAAGGAAAATCGTGATGTTTTACTTCAATGCATTAGAACCTCATTGTTCTATACATCATTCATATAGAGAGAAGACCTTTGGGACAGAGATGGTCCTGAAAAAACACGCTTTTCTTAATGGCTATTAAGACTAAATGAGGATGCATTAAATCAAGAGACAAAAAATTATGGAAATGAAAACTGGAAGGAAAAGCCTTTCTTCTTATTTTTGCTGCCTTCACAATACCTACAACTGTATTGGTAGTCCGTGACAGTGCTTCAGTGAGATTTAATATAGATGTCTGTACAAGGTCAGACCAAAGGTGGTCTTAGGCCAATACTGTGTCTGATGCAGAGGGTGTTTAGAAGGGAGAGTGAGGACAGAGCAAGCAATAGCAGTCCTTTCCCAAACCGCTCTGTGAACTTCCAGCTCTTGGTAATATGCAGCTTTTGACGGAAAAAACTGATGTCTTTTGTGTTGAATAGCACTCTATAGGTGTTTCTTCCTTGAATTTGTGCCTGTCACTTTTTGCACCTATTTAAACTTTCAGCTTCAACACTGTCCTTTGGCAATGACTTCTGTAGCTGACCTGTCTGATGTGTTTCTTGTGGATAATACTGAATCTTTTGATTTGCTAACTTCATCTGATTGCCCAGAAGCTACTGAGGGTTCAAGGCACACAACTATCACAGGTACTGGGGCAATACATGTCTCATGTCCACCGAGTTGTCACTGTAATGGAAAAGGTCTCAAGCAATTCTCTGATGCTGATAGATACTCTGACTTTCCTATTTCAGGGAAGTCATTTGACCATCCTGTAGTTGAAATTGCTCATGTTTTGTGTTAATGTCCAAGTGAGCAGTTGGATAATCCTTTTTCATGATTTTTAACCACTCTGTTCCTTTAGCACTGCTTTCAGTTTCAGCACTATTACTAGAAAGACATTGATGAATTACAGCGAGTGGAGGAGGAAGTAGAATGATTGATGAGTGACAGGACTAAGGCAAATTTGAAAGAATTAAATTTATGTAGCTGGAGTAAAGGACAGCAAGTGAGGAACATAATTTTATAAATATTTTAAAGTTTGTAGAGGAAAACAGTAAGTTAGACTGGGTCCTTGCCATTTAAACACTTAAGAAAACTAAAGGACATTTGCGCTTTGTGTTAATGTGTTTATAACAGGTTTGTTTTGACGTTTTCATAAAGTGGGAGCAGTAGTCTTATCAGCAAGAGATAGAAAAGTAATTTTGTAAAATATAACTTAATTAAGGCAGTACTATAGGGGTAGGGAAACAGCTGTGTCATCTAATAGACCTTCTCCATACTTGTAACTGATAACATTGAAATTTCCTTTTAGGGGGAAAAAAAAAAGAAAAAAAAGGTAAGTCTAGATGCGATGATTGATTTAGAAAGCAAAATTGTGGAGTTCAGCTTGCTGGAATTTGATTCTCTGGAAAACACTCTTCTGCTCTGTTAAAGCATTAAAAAAGAATTGTGTTACTCCTTAGCCTTTATATATACTTTCTTACTGTTCGGCACTCTGCCATACGCCGGCTGCTTGTTGCCTCCTTTTGTTGAAGTGGCTGCATTTCAGTAATGTTGATGATTGTGCTGGTGGAATCTTAATATAAGGTGCTATGTTTAAGAGAAAACAAATGCCACAAACAAAAAGTAACCCTTTTAACCTGTTCCCATATGTACATTTTCCTTGTCCTTCCCCCATCAAATAAGCTTACACTGACTACTTATCTCAGGATGAGCTCCTTTCTTGCAACCTGAGCACTTTTGTGTGTGTGTGTAGCTCAGAATCTTTCAAGCTAATCTTTCAAACTTCTACCCCTTTTGCATCATTTGGTCTGCAAATCCTTTTATCTCAAGTAGGAGAGTGACCTCAGCTATTTCCAAAATATTGCAAAGGAATTGTCTTTTTTAGTCCTCAGTCTTTTATGGCTCTTTGTTTGCTTTTAGCTTGTTAATTCTTACAAGACTGTTTAAAGGTGAACAAAATTGGTAGCAATTTCTTCCATCATCTTAATTTCCAGTATGTTAATCAACACGCGGTACTGTTCATCATCAGTGTTTTACAGCTACTCATTAATCTTCACATCCTGTGTACCTTTTCTCATTTTCCTTTTTTTATAAGGAGAAGGAGACAGTCGGGAATAGCTATCTTTGATCTGTGTGCTTTTCATATTTTCCATGCTTTTTAGCTAAAGGCTCCCTGCTTTGGGACCATCTGGGTGTTCTTTAAGTTCAGGGTCATCTTAGCTCGCTCACGTTCACTGGTTTGTCTTGATACCAATTCACACTATGCTGTACGCTGGCCTGTGGCTGTTTGGTAGCAGACAATTCCCAATATTTGGGTTTAAGTGCAGCCTGAGTGCCAGTTTTCCATGTGTCCCATTATTTGGATGTCCCACTTTCAAAGGCAGAACTTTTCAGCTTCATCTTGATTCACATTGCAACTAAAATAGTGAACAAATTTACAGATGAAATACAGGCTTACTTGATAAGACTTACGTCAAGCTTCTAATTAAAAAATATAAATGCAGTTTAAAAGCAGGCTTAATCAGTTACTCATTACGTGTTTTCAGCAGTGGAAGCTCAAAGTACTCAACAGTCTTCTGCTTTCTGGATGTTAGCCCCTTCCACAAGGGTGATGAAGGGACTGGAACATCTGTCCTATGACAAAAAGCTGAGGGAGCTGGGACTGTTCAGCCTGGAGAGGAGAAGGCTCAAGAGGGGTCTTATCAATGTGTATAAATAGCTGGAAGGAAGGTGCAAAAGGACGGAGCCAGGCTCTGTGCAGCGGTGCCCAGTGACAGGACAGGAGGCAATGGGTACAAACTGAAACACGGGAGGTTCCCTCTGAACATCAGGAAATGCTTTTTTACTGGGAGGGTGACTGAGCACTGGCACAGGTTGTCCAGGGAGATTGTGGCATCTCCGTCCTTGGAGATATTCAAAAGCCATCTGGATACGGTCGTGGGCAACTGGCTCTGGGTGCCCCCGGCTTGAGCAGGGAGGTTGGACCAGATGACCTCCAGAGGTCCCTGCCAGCCTGAACCGTTCTGTGATACTGTGATTCTGTCCATCATCCATGGAAAATGTGGGAATTTTGCAGGCAAAACAGCCTTGACGTTGGGAACTCTTGCTTAATTTATTGCTAGTTAACACAAAATTCTGATCAGTGATTTGGGTTTTGAGGTGGGAAAAAAAAAGAACACCTCAAAAAACACTTAAGTAAACATGTTTTCTCACTCTACTCCAGGTGCAATTTAAGTCCAATCCCTTCACTCCCCTCCCTTTCTCAACTTATTTTTTCGATGGCGTATGCTCAATCTGTTGGACTCCCTCTGCTGAGAATGGATGGCACAGAAAGTTGGTGTCATCTGTGAGGGTTTCTTTCTGCTACTCTGCTTCTTACTGGTTTCCTCTGCAGGACTTTGGTTCTTCAGGTTTTCCTCTGCTATGCTTTTCCTTAGAGTGCCTGCTCCAAGGTGGATTACCCCCAAACTGCAGTCCTGTTGAGGCTGTCCCCACTCCAGCGTGGGTTACCCCCATGCCACAGTCCCTCAGAGTGGTCCCCCTCCAAGAGTGTGTCTCCAGCCGCTTGCAGTTGCTGGTTTCTTTAAATTTGTTGGAACAGGGGTGCCATGTGCCACCCCAAACCAAAACAGCCCACTGGAAAATTCCTTGTCGTGTAATTCAGCATCCCTTAGATGTATTTGCAGTGCTAGAAGGTTGAAGGATCAGTTCTCTAATGCATCATCCGCTCTTGAATTTATCATGTTAAATTCTTTGAATAGAGACCATAATTTGTAGATAATCTGCCTTTTTGCCTGGTGCGAAGTCCCAACAGCCGGAGTGTGAGTACTTTCCTGTTTCTTAAGCAAACTTTTCAGGTTAGATCCTTATCTCACACAAGTCAGGTGCAAATTGAATTCAGTGAACTTGTTTAGATCTGGCTACACACATTTAAGCCATTTTTTAGTCATTTTCCTTTCCTGTACCTTTTGAAAGCAAGTTCCTTGTAAAAGCAGTAGATCAATTCTCCTCCTTTTAAATGTCAGCATTGTCTTTATTCATCCAGCAAGGCAGCTGAAACTTTCTGGGTTGCTGCTGTTTATTTGCTGTTTTATTCAGAGGGTTCAGCTTTTTTCCTTTTGTCATACTGTGTTTGTGTATGACTTTTTTTTTTTTCTTCAAATTGTGACCTACCACATTGTTTTCTTTTAACCTTTCTCAGTTGTTTGTTCATGTTTTCCTGTCTGTTGTCTGAACTCAGAATAGGCTGGTATCCCAGCCGGAAAGCATTTGGTTTTCTAGTTCGAACAACCATTATTCTGTTTCTTTGCCCTGAAGAAGCACCTAGTTGGTGGTTTTCTTTTTTTTTTTTACTGCTCATAGACTTCCAGGATTGTGGAGGTCTAGAATTTAAAAAAAATTTCCTCTTTTTGCTTTTGACATCTATTTTACAAGGCTTTTTGGAAAGCTAAAATACTGTTGAAAACCCTTTTAAGGGACTATGGAGGCTTAACTGCAAGCAGATTGGAAAACTTTGGCCAAAGTAAGGAAAGAAAGAAGAATTTTAACAAATATCTTGCTAGTACTTAGGTTCTAGTTTGTTGTAAAACACTAAATTAAAACCTTCCAGATTGGACGTTATGATAGGCAAATGTTTAGCTACATTTTCTTTTTAAGGCAATTAAGCCCTGCTATAAACTGACTGTGACCTTTAAACAAGCTGCATAGTGGTTCTGGTGCCACAGTTATTTTCTATAAACTTGCAATTTTTAGCTCATACAAAGCAGAGCTCTTTTTTCAGGCTTATTTAATTGATCCTTATTTTCTAAAGGGTCACTACTTACTACTCTAGGTAATAATAAGTACAATAATAAGTAGATATAGATAAGTAGACTTTAACACCAGAAATAACCATCAGATTATCTAAGCCAAATTCTATTTTAATCCAGACTGATATTTTAATTATTATTTGACTAAATACAGTTGTTCTGTATTTATTTAAGTGTAGCTTTCAATGGGAGAGAGACATTTCTTTCAGGGATTTAAAAAAAAAAAAAAAAAAAGAGTAAAAAGACATGGTGGTGGGGATTACCTACCATTTCTTTTGGTACTATTCGCTCATGGTAAATCAGCTTTTTAAAGAAGAATAACATAATTTTTGTCTGTTGATTCACCATCCAGCTGTTTTCTCTTGCTGTAGCTTCTCTCTGCACCCCAACCCCTGCCAAAAGAAAACATGTTGGGGAGTTCTCTTACCTATAATTATCTTTGTGTCTAGGTACTCAAACACAATGCCATTATCTACCTCTAACCTCCCACTCTCAGAAAAAAAAAAAAAAATCACTTACTCATTTCCAGTTAGCTAAGCCAGGTGGGTGTAAGAAAGAGGCTTGAAGGACCCTCAGGTGCTTTTTCTGGACCCTTGAACCTCTTGTAGTTCTCTTCTGTACATCTAATTTTCAGGTTCTCTGAAAAAGGCTGCTATTCCATTATCAGTCTTAACCAGAGTCTTGTAGTGTTAACTCTTCCCCTCTATATACATTAGTCCTTTTGTAAGTATGAATAGCACACAGTAGGTAATAGGAGTGTTAAAACCCAGGTAACTACTTGGGAAATACAGTCGAAGCTGAAGGGAGAAGAGAAAGGGGAGAAAATCTAATTAAATGCGATACCCTTTCATGTTTCATAGCATCTTTAATCCTCATTATCCAACACACCTACCAGAGCAAGGAAAAGGAGCAAAAAGCAGGGGCAGTGTATTAATTGCACCCTCAGTTCAGTGTATGTGCAGGGTGGCAATGACAGGAAAAACAAGGTTCGGTTCCCTCGGACTTTTTGATAACACTGTGTTGTGCTGAATCACGCTGTGTCCCATTATTTGGATGTCCCCACTCCTATATTTGCAGGATCATAGCCAGCAGATCAAGGCAAGTGACTGTGCGCTTGTGAGGCTGCATCTGGAGTACCACACGGAGTTTTGGGGGCCCCTCTACAAGAAAGGTACATACCTTTTCTTGTATGGGAAAGGAAACGTACGGGAGCGAGTCCAGTGGAGAGCGCCCAGGGTGGTGGGGCTTTAGCAGCACACAACATATAAGAAGATGCTGCAGTAATTGGGTTTGTTCAGCCTGCAGAAAAGAGTGGTTTTTTGCTGTCTGTGACCATCTGAAAGAGGTAGAGGGAAAAATGGAGCCAGACTTCTCTCAGAAGTGCACAGTGAATGAATGAGAGGCAACCATCACCGGTTTCTGTGGAAGACACTGGCTGGACAAAAGGAGAAAATTCTTCCCCATGAGGTGTTAAACACCAGGAGCAAGAGACCAGAGAGACAGTGAATCTCCATGCTTGCAGATTTTCAAACTTTGACTAGAGGCCCTGAGCAGCCTGATCTAACATTGAAGTTAGCCCTACTTTGAGCGGGGGTTTGGACTAGAAACCTAGAAGTCCCTTCCAAGTTGGATCAGTGTATTATTCTAGTAACGCTATGAATGCTGATTCCAGACTTCCAGAATTCTTTGACTTGCTCTGACATAAAATGTTGAAGTCTGTGCTTGCTGCCCTTAGACATCAGTGTTTACTCAGTGACCACAGTGTGCTTCTGAGCTGCTACAATTATTTCTCATCCTAGTATATGGGCATTGTGCAGTTTGCATTTGAGATCACTCTTTGGTAGGTGTGGATAGCCTTTGGCCTCACCGTTATCCTTAATGGCAGGTGCCATATAAGAGGGCTCAAATGCCTTTTAATTTTAATGTACAACAAGTTCTGTAAAGCAGAGATGAATGTGGTAGAAGATAGCAGCCAGAGAAGTTCTGTTATTCTAGCATTAGACAACAGAGTGGTTTATACTGCTTCTTTAAATGTAGAGTTGTTTAATTTCCCAGCGCTGCTTCTTTTGAAGTGAGCATTCAGAACACTGCTGGTGAACTGAAAAAATCCAAAAGTTGCTATAATGTACTGAAAATACTAAAACCAATGTGGAAATGTTGTAGCTCGTATGGTTTTTCTACTAATTGTTCAAAGTAATAAAATTAAAATCCTAAAAAGTGGTACCAATTATTAGAAGTGAAGGGCTTCTGTCTGCTGTCTGAGGACTCCAGATAAATCTGTAAAAAAATGAGTGGAAAAATAATAGATACAATTTAAATACAAAGTCCCTATTTTTTTTAAAGTTTAGTATTCAAGACAGGGAGACAGTTACCTTTTAAAATGTGAAAAGCTTTTTATGTCTAGGAATGGTGCTAGCAATATAAATACACTCAACCCCCAACACTTAGGTTTCTTTTTAGAATGCACCTTTTTCTTGATTAGTTCTTTATACTGTAAGCAGAGGAGCAGCATCCACAATAAAAAATAGAAACCAAAAATAAGGGTTTTTCTTCTAAATTAAGGTTCTCTAACTGGAGGAGTCACTACTAACTTGAAGAACAGCAATACTTTTTTTGCAGAGCAGTATTTGTGTTGTACTCTGACCTGTTACTGCTTTGTGCAGCCTGTCTCCCACTCATCTAGCTCCTTTTGCATATCAGGGTTTGAAATGAGAAAAGGTTAAGAACAACTAGTTGAAATGGTATGCCCAAGTTGAGTGATGAGTTGATGATACACCAGTAAATAAATCTCTGATCTTCAAAGCTGAAAGTATTTTTATCATACATTTGGGTCTCTTGCATAATACAAGTGATGGTGTGTTACTAGCTGAGTGGGGGCATAAAATTCTGGTCTTGATTTAAACTTTGCCAATGTTAGATCTAGTCCTCTTATGAATTAAATTAAAAGAGTCTTCTTTCTTTCTAGTCTTGCTCTCAGTGCTCACCTTATTTTTCTTGGCTGCAAGTGGCATTGGCTGTGCTCTCGGCTGACCCACCATGGGGATTTTCCAGTCCCTTTCTAACCTTACTGTTTCTTGAGATAGTTGACCGTAGTATTAACATGGCCCAGATGGATACTTGGACTTTATTTAAAGCCAATTGTAAACTACTTCTGCTTGTGTTTCCAAGTAGTCAGCAGAGCTGTTGTCATTATTACTGCTCTTCCTATTCACTTTCTGCTTCCCTTTCTTTTCTATCCATCTCTTGTAACTCTTAATCTTCCTGCTTCTGGAGAACAAAGCCTTTGTGATGACAATGTGGTTATTTGCTGAAAATGAGTTTTAAGAACTGATTTTTTCCAGAATAGTAGGGTGAAAAACAAGCTTGTCAACATTTTTCTCATAACAGTTCCATTGTTAGATCTATTTGTAGTGTATTTTTAATTTTGTGCATTCTTCATAGACATTTCTGCTTCATTTTAGTTGCTTATGCTACTGTTCTGTGGTAGGTTATCCAGCACACAAATTAGACAAGTGTTTTAATCTCATGTTTTTGTATTCTGAAATATAATCTGGGGTGATGCTTTATAGCTAGCTTGTTGCCAGGACTTAAATCATCTGTCTGCAAGTAAAACTACAGAAGTGAAAAATATTTGGTTTCTTTTCTTTGTTGTAAACAGAATGTTTATACTTGTTGCCACCTAAACCAATTGGAAACTTTACCTTGACTTCCATGAACTTGAATTGAGCCCTTGGCTGCATTCCAGACCCAAACTGTTCTGAACATTAAAGCTGGAAAAGGGGAAACATAAACCCCATTTTTAAAAAGGGAAAAAAGGAAGACCTGGGGAACAACAGCCCAGTCAGCCACTCTGTGCCTGGCAAGATCACGGAGCAGATCCTCCTGGAAACTATGCTAGGGTACGTGGAAAGTAAGGAGGTGACTGGTGACAGCCAACATGGCTTCACTAAGGGCAAATCGTGCCTGACGCATTTGGTGGCCTTCTATGACGGGGTTAGAGTGTTGGTAGATAAGGGAAGAGCAGCTGACATCATCTACCTGGACTTGTGCAAAGTGACACTGTCCTGCACGACATCCTTGTCTCTAAATTGGAGAGACATGGATTTGACGGATGGACCACTCGGTGGATAAGGAATTGGCTGGATGGTCGCCCTCAAAGAGTTGCGGTCAACGGCTCGATGTCCGAGTGGAGAGCAGTGATGAGTGGGGTTCCTCAGGGGTCGGTACTGGGACCGGCGCTGTGTAACATCTTTTTTGGCGACATGGACAGTGGGATTGAGCGCACCCTCAGCAAGTCTGCCGACCACACCAAGCTGTGTGGTGCGGTCGACACGCTGGAGGGAAGGGATGTCATCCAGAGGGACCTCGACAGGCTTGAGAGGTGGGACTGTGCGAACCTCCTGAAGTTCAACAAGGCCAAGTGCAAGGTCCTGCACATGGGTCGGCGCAATCCCAAGCACAAATACACGCTGGGCGCTGAGTGGATTGAGAGTAGCCTTGTGGAGAAGGACTTGGGGGTGTTGGTTGACGAGAAGCTCATCATGACCCAGCAATGTGCTCTCGCAGGCCAGAAAGCCAACCGTACCCTGGGCTGCATCAAAAGCAGCGTGACCAGCAGGTCGAGGGAGGGGATTCTGCCCCTCTGCTCCGCTCTGGTGAGACCCCCCTGCAGTACTGCGTCCAGCTCTGCGACCCCCAACATCAGAAGGCCATGGACCTGTTGGAGCGAGTCCAGAGGAGGCCATGAAGATGATCAGAGGGCTGGAGCACCTCTGCTGTGAGTACAGGCTGAGAGAGTTGGGGTTGTTCAGCCTGGAGAAGAGAAGGCTCCGGGGAGACCTTCTAGCAGCCTTCCAGTACCTAAAGGGAGCCTACAAGAAAGATGGGGAGGGGCTTTTGACAAGGGCAGGTAGTGATAGGACAAGGGGTAAGGGCTTATAACTGAAAAAGAACATATTTAGATTAGGTGTAAGGAAGAAGCTCTTCACTTTGAGGGTGGTGAGGCACTGGAACAGGTTGCTCAGAGCGGTGGTAGATGCCAAATCCCTGGCAGTGTTCAAGGCCAGGTTGGATGGGGCTTGGAGCAACCTGGTGTAGTGGAAGGTGTCCCTGCCCATGGCAGGGGGGTTGGAACTAGATGGTCTTCAAGGCCCCCTCCAACCCAAACCATTCTGTGATTCTATGACTTTCTGCTGCGCTCTGTCTAGATAATTCATGGTTAAGTGAGGTTTTACTGGAGTGGGGCTGCCTGAAGTTAATGGGCTCTGAGTGCATAACACTGAAACTCGCCTTTGTTATTCACCTGTAGAGTTCAATCACTGTGAAAGTGGCATTTATCGAGGACAGAATTTCCAGGTTGTCTGACTGCAAATATGAAGTGTCAGAAAGGCCATTAAAAAAACCACCTGACAAACCCCACCAAATAAAAAAAAAAACCCAAACCCAAACAGCTTTTTCTAGAAGGAGAAATTTCAGTGCATAACAATATGGGGGGGTTTGGTTTTGTTTTGTTGATTTTTTTTTTTTTTTTTTAAAGTGCAATAAACAATTGAATGTTCCATTTGCTTCTTAGAACATGTGCTTGAAAGCTGTACATTGATCTTAATTAGTTTTGAGAATAACTAACTCTTTAGGAACTGGGAAGATAAAAATAGAGCCAGATGATCTGAGCAGAAAGCTTTGAATTTTTGCTGCTTGTGTTTCAGATAATACTTTTCCTGGATGTCTTGGAACCTCTTTAATGTCATTTTCCTGCTTGCTTTCAGTTCTGCTCTCACTGCATTTTCATCTCTCAGCTTCTCAGTTTGACAAATGTTGTTCCTGATCTTGTTCTTGCTTTGGTGAAATTGCTGACAGCTTTCAGGGCAGTGATGAATGACTCTAACTCTCCTGAAGTGACTGGGGGGGTTAAAGCGCCTTTGGAATTGGGAAATTTGGGGTGCATCTCTACCTGCCAAAGGAAGAAGATAAAAATTAGCACTTACACTTCTGCCAAAGGTTTCTAAGCTGTGTCTGCATGCCTGTTGAGCCTTCTCTATTTGTATTTACAGTGGCATGTCAGCTTTTTGGGAAGAAGCAAATTCGGGTTTTTTTGCTTCATGTGTGGTGTGGTTTTCTGATGTGTTATGGCCAAACTTGCATTACTGTTCACAAATAGATACTGGGAAGAAAGAGGATGGATAGTGCTTTTTGTGTCAAGTGCTAGGAAACCTGTAAATGCTGTTGAAGTTGCAGCGTTGGTGGGCTTAGGAGGGGCCCGTTCAGTCCTCTGTGATTAATACTGTGATACAAATTCTTTCTGAAGACTGAGCTCTAGCCTGAACACTGGCAGCAAGTCCATGCTCTCATCATCCATGCAGACAAGAGAATTTCATAGTTAGGGATTTCTTGGCAAAATTTTTCAGGAGTCAGGAAAAAGTGCATTTTCTTCTTAGAAACTGCTCTTAATTTAAAAAGCCTAACTGCCCCAAAGCTATTTCAGGGTCAATCTTGACTTGGAGGCAAGCAGTGTAATACAGCGTTGATAGATGTTCTTTCAGTATAATTAATATTTACTGGTATTAAGGGACCAGACCTTAGTTTGGCTGTCTACTTACTGTATGTCCTTGCTTTTCATTTTTAATGTTTACCTGACAGGTTTTGCTATAAACTTAAATCCTGAAGTGCAAGCAAATGTCTTCTTTCACTAATAGTATCTTCAGTTATTAGGGAATGATTTTTTTTTTTTTTTTTTTTAATTTTAAATCTCTGTGTGCAGATCATGTTATTTGTAGTTTCTTACAAAATCAGCACTGAGATTTTGGAAACTGCAGAGGGATGACTTTTTTTTTTTTTTTGTAACTGTGGAAGTGCTCTGAAAAACAATCTGGGAGAGATGCAATTTGACAGCGTTGCTTTTGTGCACTGATTTGTCATTCCTGGTGGCTTTTGTCCACGTTTGTTTTTAGGATACAAATGTAAATTAGATTCCTTAGTCTAGTGCCCACTGGATGTCAGCTGGTCACTGTTGAAGTGCATCAGTAGAGAAATGTTATCTATGGCCTGTTTACGTTGCTGTTTGTCAAGATCCTTGTCTGTTACTCTGTTGCTTGTATAAAGTTATTTTGCTTAATTTGAGCCTTAATAATTGAGCATTAAAAAGACCCCACACTCTTTAGAGTTCAAAAGTACCTTTGAACTAGCAATAGTTTTCATTAAGCTGATGGCTATGTTTATTTAAATTGTGTAGTTGCATGACATAGCAGCTATGTAGACTAGAACATGAGGCCTTCTAAGCTTTTTCAGCTATGTCATGACATCACTTTAAGCAAATAAAGTTTAAGCCATCTTCTCCCCATTTGTAGAATTGAGAATAATGTTTTGTTGGTGTTTCTGTAATGAAAAGAATGAAGACAATCAAACATCATTGTCAGTATTGTTTTCTAACACTTTTCTACTTGATAATCCTCTTATTTTGTGATAAACTGTGCTTTGATTTTTATTTAACAGGCTGTGTTTAAATAAGTTGTTTTATACATATGCTCAAAATATTTGATGACCGCTCATTAAATCTGAGTTGTTCGCATATTAGACCCTTTTTATATATTGAATTTTCTTTTAGGAATAGAAATAAAGAAATAGTACTTAAATGTTTTCTGCTTTAAAAGTGTATGGATAGAATTATCATGGTATTCAGACACTCCCCAAATCAAAGAGAAAAGTCCTGAGAGATAAATGAATTGACCTTTAAAAGTTGTCAATGTGTTCTCCTTCCAGGTGTCAGCGGTAGACTCCTTGGAGGGTCCCCTTCTTCAGGTGGAGGGATTGAGTGATCTGAGACTGGAGCTCCACAGTAAGAAGATGAACATGCACTTAGTCCTGATAGATGAATTACACCGTCATCTTTACATCAAATCAACTAACCGAGTAGGACAACGCAACAAGGAGAAAGGGAGAATAAGGTGGGTTTGGTGTGATGCTAACTGACAACAGGTCTGGGGGGGAAGAAGGCTATATTCTCCCTTTCATAAGGAGACACTTTCTTGGGAAAGTGCCATCGACTTAGACCTCAACCTTTCATTTTTGGCAAGCAAATTTCTCAGGTTCATGGCTGTGGAGAGCAGAAAAACTCCAAATATGTTCATGCACCTTGAAGCCTGTGAACAGTCTGTTATCCTTCTTTCACTTTTGCTTAGTGATTCTGTTGGTTTTGTGCCGCTTCCCACAGAATAATGATGAGGTCAGTTCCTTTTAGCATTCTTTTCCTTGTCTGATGCATATACCTTTCCTACAAATGTCATGATCATGAGGCTCAGGTCAGGCAAAGGGAAGAACACAGGGAAAGACTGGTCATCTTTTCTAGCAAATGTCCAAGGTTTAAAAGATTTCCAGCTAACCAATATTGCACCCTATGGCTAGTAACCTTATGAAGTGCCTGAGGAGCGTCATGGCTCTTGTTGTGTTTCTATGGTGTTTTAAAGACGTTGAAACGTCTTACCTGGTTGGTGCCTCAGATCAGTGGAAACTCAGCTTAAGTGTAGGTGCCTGGCTATTTTTTCCTAATTTTGCGAATTCGAAGTTTCAGGGCAATAGAGTTGTTGGAAGGAAGAAAGATAGTGGCTAGAAAAGAGGCACACAGTATTGGAAGATAACTGTTGTAGAGTAGGAGAGGTCATAAACAGGGGCTGGGAGCAAAAAGGGAGCCAGCATATGATAAAGATGTAGAGAAAAGATAAAATTAGTATTCTATTATGAGAAGGAATAAAAAATGCTTACCAAAAATAAGAGGAGAGATAGTAAGTTACATTAAATGAATTTAAGAAATAAAGGATTGATTGAAGTTGAAATTTCTAGGAAGGAAGGTTGCTAGCAAGTCATCAGTCTCTTCCTTACTCATCTTGTTAATTAAAAACAGACACAAAGCTTTGGCGTACCCAGACTATGCGACTGCTAATTAACTGCAGTTTTGTGCAACTGCTACAGGTATCCGTTTTCTTCTTTTCTATCTTTTTTTTCACATTCCCTGTTGCACATCATTGATATTTGGTAACATGAACTCTTGCATCACAGACAGTCTTGTTGCTTTGTTTCAGCATGTTGCCCTAGACTGGCTGTTGACCAGGATGCAATAACGTTTATAATTATTTCTTGTATTGGTTTTAAGTGTGTTCTGTCTAACACTGCTAAGCTGGAATGCATAGCTAATCCCTGTAAGTATGGTATTGTAGGTGTATAGGGAGTATAGGTGGTTCTTATGCAGGACAGTAAGCTTAGCCTTTGTCTTTGCAGGTTTCTATAAGCATTTTGATCTCTAAGGGAACATACTGAACCCTATTACAGGAGCATTCTCCACTTCTTTCTCTTAAAAAATGATTTCTTGCTTGTGTTCCCCTGCCACCTCCAGCTTTATGCCTTTCATTATGCAGCTGGGGCAGCATGACAAATTTCTGGCAAATAATACTATGTGAATTTATTATGAAAATGACCAAGCAGAAAGTCTTTCCTTTCTGAGGAGGTTCATTTGGAGAGGGATGCATGTAGGTGTGCACAGAACAGGAATTTGAAGGGGAGGAAAAAGAGTGGAGGTTTCTAGTGGGAGCTAGAAAAGCTTGAATGATTAAGTAGTTGACAGAAGCCATGGAAATGGGAGCATCTCTTCTCCTCAATATGTAGTTTTCCAGAAAGATCTTAAGAATTCCATGTTAATTTATCATCATGCTAGCAGTAGTTAATTGTGCTGGAGGTGAACGCGTCTGCCAGGAAATAAATCACGCGCTATGGCAAGCTCCAACGTGCCTGTGTCCTGATCGTGTTGCTGTGACCAGTCAGACAAGTCTAGAGTGCTATTAAATTCACAGAGGCCTTGGGATAACAAATTTTGCCTTTGACATGACAGCATTCCCTCATCATTGCGTTTTTTTGCTTTTTCCCTTTTCAGTCAAACGTGTATATATAGACATCCACTTGTATTCATCTGCGGACTTCTGCTTTAAGTTAGGTTTTGTAAACCTCTTGTATCAAAACTGTGTGTTATGTATATCTATTGCTTAGGCTTACAAATTTAAGAAATAAATGGATAATTTGTTGTGAACTAATTTTGTAAATAATAGTAAACTGTTTAATTCTCTCCTTTCACACAGTTCACTTGTGAAAGATGCCTCTCCTGTACCTCTTATGGATGTTACTAACTTATCTACACCTCGAAAGTTCCTTGAAACTTCCCAGTTCAGTACTCCTGGAAGCTCCAGCGGTGAGTATTTAAGTCACATGCATTCCTTGCAGAACTAATTTGTAGATCTTCAGCTGATTTTACGGGAGTAGTAGTAGGCATATCATCCTTTCTTCATGGCTGGCTGCTGATGGGAGGTCCTGAGACAAAAAGTTAGGAAGTGATTTGTGTGGTGTCATGAAATGAGTGAGCAGTATGTCCAGGGGCAGGATTTGGCCATATCTGCATTTTTCTTTTGGCAAATTGTCCTTCCCCTCTCCTCCCTGCCCATCAACTTCAATTAAATACACTTAGTTTTCTGTGCCTCTTATGATCTTGATCATGTTCTTGATATCTTGAGCAGAAGAGAGATTTGCAGTCAGTTCAGTTTGCGTAGAGGTCTCTTCTACGTAATTTAATGTAGGCAGGCAGGTGTGTGTAGTTATTGCAGAAGTGTTTTTTGCTGTGTGGGAGCCAAAAGGTCAAAGCTTTTCCATGTGGGAACTTTGTAACTTTGACTAAAGGTCTATCTATACACAGGAATAATCTGGTGGTGATACTTGTATACCTGTTACTACAACAAACACTGAGCAAAACACTCAGTTTCATTGGTGCTTTTGTATGAGGCTTTGGAAGTATTGCACAGATGGGGAATTAATCCTTGTATTGTTTCAGTAGATTAATAAGTGGGGTTGTCCTTGTTTAACAAATGAATAAAATGAATAATACAGAAGTGGCCTACATCTCTGCCCCCACTTCCTTTCAAAAATCGACTGTTTCAGTATTCCTCAATGCAGAGAATCTTTCCTTCTCATCCTTATTAATTTTTTTGTCTGCTTGTTTCTGTTTTTTCTTGTCATGCTTGTCTCCTAGACTCTTTCCTTTGATCATTCTTATCTTTCAGTCTTGTAGGGGTTTTTGTTATTTAGCCCTGCTCCTGTAGGGTTGGCTAGTCTCTCACAGCCTGAGGCTATATTTCTACATAGTGGAGGTTTGTGAGGAGTCACTTGTGACATGCCAGTGCAAACTTTCAGAGCTGGAAACTGCAGCTTGGTCGTGGAAACCTGGAATAGAAGAATGGTATGAAAATTCTGGGGGAAAAAAACTTAAGAATTCCAGTTCTGTCCCTGTGATCAGTGAGAAGTTCAGTTCAGTTTCTTGCTAAAGATCACGTGATTTTGGGGAGCTGAGGAAATAAACCGCAAAAAACTGAATCCCAGTCTCGCCACTGTAAAGTAACCTACTTCTTTTTCAGCGTGTTAGTTGTATACTGTCTCCACCTAAAATAATAGTTCTCTGTATAGTAAGAAAAAAAAGAAAAGTCTGAAGTTATGCAGCTGATAGGGATCTCCCGTCATGCCTTATGATGGGGAATAGACAGCAGGAGATGCACCTATTGAAGAATACAAATCCTATCCTTTCAGTATCTTTAGTGTCTTCCTTAGTTGTTTTTTTTGTTGTTATTACTAGTGTGATATGAACCTTAAATATGCTTTGAAAATAATTTTGGTGACACTTGTCACCTTTGAACACTTAGATCCTAGCCAATTGTTGTCACATCTGCTGAGATTGGCAAGAGGTTTGTTATTATCCAAAGCTGACCAAGAAGTTTTTTTCTTAGCTGTAGCCAGTGTAAACCTGTTCGTAAAGATAAATACATTTTTAGTGTTTATGCTGGACTACTGCAGTTCTGTCTGTAAAGGAAAGTCCCAAGGCATGCTTCTTTTTCAGAGCCCGGAGCTTTGTGAGTACTGACCCTAGTGTTCCCATTTATGTACTGCCCCTCTGCTTCAGCAGAGTCCAGTTGAAGATTTTCATAGACTCATAGAATACCAGGTTGGAAGGGACCTGAAGGATCATCTGATCCAACCTTTCTTGGCAAAAGCACGGTCTATACAAGATGGCCTAGCACCTTGTCCAGCTGAATCTTCAAAGTGTCCAATGTTGGGGAATCCACCACTTCCCTGGGGAGATTATTTCAATGGCTGATTGTTCTCATTTTGAAAAATTTTCCTTTTGTGTCCAACTGGAATCTCCCCAGGACTAACCTGTACCCATTACCCCTCGTCTTTTCCGTATGACTCCTTGTAAAAAGGGAGTCTCTGTCTTCTTTGTAGCCACTCTGTAAGTACTGGAACATGGTGATAAAGTCTCCCCTAAGCCTTCTTTTCTCAAGGCTGAACAAAGCCAGTTCTCTCAGCCTTTCCTCATAGGGCAGGCTTCCCAGTCCTTGGGTCATCTTTGTGGCCCTTCTCTGGACCCTCTCCAGCCTGTCCACAGCTGCTTTGTATAGCGGGGACCAAAACTGAACACAGTGTTCCAGGTGTGGCCTGACAAGCGCTGAGTAGAGTGGGATAATGACTTCTTTATCTCTGCTGGTGATGCCCTTGTTGACGCAACCCAGCATTCTGTTGGCTTGCTTTGCCGCAGCAGCACACTGCTCACTCATACCGAGCTGCTTGTCCGCCGGGACCCCCAGGTCCTTTTCCACAGAACTGCTCCCCAGCCGGGTAGATCCCAGCCTGTGCTGCACTCCTGGATTGTGTTTTCCCAGGTGCAAGACCTTACGTTTGTCTTTGTTGAGCTTCATAAAGTTCTTGTTAGCCCACTCGTCCAGCCGATCCAGGTCTTTCTGCAGGGTGTCTCTCAAGTGTCCGCTTCCCCACTGAGTTTGGTATCATCAGCAAACTTCATCAGGGTACACCTGATCCCATCATCCAGGTCACTTCTGAAGATACTAAACAGCGTTGGGCCCAATATCAATCCCTATATATCTATTTTCAGTATATAGTTCTTGTACGGAACTGACTGTGATCGTCCATGACAGTCTTGCCCACCACAATTACGACTTTGTATGATAACAAGGTTATATGGAAATCAACAGTGTCATCTTGTACGTAGACTCACAGTTGTTGTTTACAGAAGTCTTCTGAGGAGCAGAACCAAAAAGAACCAACTTCAGTTTTGAAGTAACATAACTGCTTATCTTGCTGCAGTTGGAACCAAATCTAAATTCCAGATTTTTATAAAACTTCTCCAAAATGAATTGATATTAAGTCTGGGTTATCCATCTGGCAGGGATGTTTGTAAACTTCCCCAAGATACCTTCTGCAAAGCATGAGTGATGTGTGTTAAGATTGAAAGTTAAACCAACACGTGAATGATGCCCCTCCTACAAGGAAGGAGCGAAGTGCAAGGTACTTAGTTTGATTTCATTTTTTGGCAGAGATGAGGCCAAGACTCTCTTCCACCATTTTTTACTTAGAATAGGATATGGGATCCCTATTTAATGCATTAGCTTCAGTTAGAATAGGGATGTTTAGGATTTCCTTACCTGGGCCATTCACACATTTCTTCTTATACAAGTAGTGAGTCTATGTTTTCAAATAAAAAAGGTTATTAGGTTATATACCAGGCAATGTTTACATGTGTAAGAAGAGAAAAAGGTGTGCTATTAATCACTTGTGATAGCAGAACAAGAAGTGATACTAGCATTTCTAAAGCATAGCTAGATAAGTATTTTGTGACTCATTTGAGACTTCTAAAAATCAGTAAGTTGTAATTTTATTTGCTTGGTGCAATGTTGATGGTGTTTAAAATCAGTTCTCCTAACATGCCCTGATAAACAGTTATTTCATACCGTATTTGAATTAAGGTTCTAGGGTACAAGCAACAGGTGAGAACCGCAGCCGTGGTCTCTAGGAACTAGGTTGTTTGTGAACATAAAATTGCATTGCTCCTTTCACTTCAAATGCCTGAAAACAAAGGCTCTGGTGGCTTCATCCTTAACTCTAGTAAATAGGTCAGTTGAGAATATGCCTTAAAAATTCTCATTTCTGCAGATCTGTTCTTGCTCTTCATGCCCAACACACCAGAAAATCTCTTACCTGGTTTCTCGTTACACTCTGTATCATTCAGTGAAGTGCTGGGCAAGTGTCCCTCAGACTGGGAAAGATGTAGATTATAATAGAAAACATTTGATCAGCATAAAGTATGCGTATGGTTTTTCTTCAAGTGCACAATGTACTTATGTATATTTTTTCCATATAATTTTATTTAAAAGTAGCCTTTTCCAGGACTGCGGAGCTACCAGAGAATTTAAAACTTATGTGTATGCGTAACAAAAGCTGTTTCTGCCTTTAGTCATTTAAGCTATTTGGCTTTTTATTGATGAAACAAAGTGGCCATGCATATTAATGCACGTCATTATGAAGCACTGACTCATTCAACCTATCTCAGTAAAGATGGCAAAATTTTGAGTCCTTTCTGCATTCACTTCCCAAAGGAGATGTTACCTTGTCCTGTAGAATCTTTATAAGGAAATTAAAGCTGTTCCTGCTGCACTTAAAATAAACAGAACCTTCAGTAACATTCATCTGAGGATTGTAGATACGGCAGTTCACCAGTAACATTTTCCCTTCATGCCAGTTCAGAGAAATAAATTCACTTTTAAATTATATTTCTCTGCTTGAACCTTCTGTACTCTGAAGTGTATTTATGAAGGTTCCTGCTTTGCCAGGCTCTTCCTGGAACTATAAAATGTGCTCACCCAGTACAGAGCAAACCCAAGAGCGCCCTTTCCTGAAAAATTCCTGAGAATACTGTTTAGAAATCCGACAAAGATGAGCTGAGGTGGTGACAATTAACGTTGTTATTGATGGCATATGTAAATTTTATGCTGAACAGATAGTATACTTCATTGTTGCATGCTTCTCAGCTCCAAGAGAAAAAATTAACTTCTAGATCCAAGCAGTTTGGTGGTTTCTAAGGTTGAGTCTAGCTACTGCTTCTGGCTCTTGTTTCTTCAAGAAAGCAAGTACTTCTGCATAGGTGAAAACACGTGGAGACCTGTGAATTTGGCCCTGCAGAACACCTGCAGGAGCCAGACCTTTAGGGTCCAGTTTTAAAGGTGGCTCTAAAAATGCCATTGTGGTATTCTTTGTCTGCTGTCACGGTTGCTTCCACTTCAAACATGCTCAACAAATACATAAAAGATCCCCCCCCCCCCCACCCAATTAACCTCACCTGAGGATCTGACACCAGCTGGGTGATTTTTCTCTATCATTTGTAGTAAAAATTAAATGATCTCCTCACTGAACCAGAGTTTTCCTGTTTTAGCTGTTTTGCATTTGCACAAATCCAGCTGAGGGCTTGATGAGAAGGTGGTGGGAATCCAGCTGTGAGTCTGATTCTGTCCGCTATCATTGCAGTGCTGCACAAAAAGTGGAGTTTGTTCTTAGGGTAAATTTTTGCGCTTAGGATGTTTTAGAGGAAGTCTGTTCCTACAGTTTAAGAAGGGTTTGCAACTACACCATAAACATTAAAGCCTATGAAGTAACTTTTTGTGTGTCTGTTTTTGTAGGACCATGATTTCTCTCACTGATCCTTACTAACAGTTCGTGTTTTGACTTGATGCTTAGCACTGATGTGTGCAATCTGTGTGTGTGTTTGGGGAAGGGAAAATGAAGAAAATTTTAGATCCTTGTGATGACAGCCAAAAGGATAATGCTTAGTCACTCTTCCTGTATAATTTTATTGGTTGTTCTTATACGTGGTCCCAACGTAAGATATTTGACTACCGTGCTCTTATTTTATTATTTGGAGACTCAGTTTTCACGCTTATCATGTCTTATCATCGAATGGTTTGGGTTAGAAGGGATCTTAAAGATCATCTAGTTCCAAGCCCTTGTCACGACCTGGGCTGGACAGACCAGGGAGGGGTCATGGTGAATTCGGAATTCCCTCGGGCTAAATGAAGGTGCAACGACATGAAGCGATCGGTGAAACTTTTTATTTTTGGCAGAAGCAGCCTGAACTTGGAAGGTGTTAACGGCAGGTGGTGTGGTTTCTTACAACAAGAATGGGCATGGAACTATGTCAGGGAACCATGGTAACCATATGTAAGACAATAAGGAGAGCCCTCCTGTTGAGTCATGAGGTTCAGAGCAGACCCCCTTGCTTTCTGGACTCCTTCTCAGAGAGGAGCCCAGCGGCGGCTGGATCCACTCCTAGTCCCAGACTTGGTCAGTGGTTTATGTCTAAAGGGATGAGGTATAGGGATTATGGAAAGAGAGAAGGAGAGAAAGAAAAGAGAAAAGACAAAGATTTCACCGGTCCTGGGTCCAGCGTTGGTCCAACCAGTCTAGAGGTCCAGTCCCAGAGGGCATGCGCACGGCTTCTTCGTGTCTGCGCCTTTTATAGCCCAGCTCCCACCTTTTTTCACATCAGTCACTCCCCCTCTTGGTCTTCTGGGTGCCGCCCGTAAGGACTAACGTAACTCTTAATCTTCTGCGCAGGCGCCGTTACGGGGGGTGGTCGTGAGCCCCCTCCCCAAATAAGCTCTGGGTGACCCATGGCCATATACGGTGAGTTGTCCTGCTCAGTTCATCAGGGCATGGGACTGCGCATCCTCCGACACGCCTCTGGTGTCCCACGTCACGTGGGGCTGCTATGCAGAACTTGCCTTGTTGCCGGACCTGGCAAGCGAGCCGGGCCCCGGTCCCTGCCAGTCACAATGGGTGTTTGAGGCGTTAACTGTGTCCTGTCTCTCACACCCCCCTGCCATGGGCAGGGACACCTTCCACTAGACCAGGTTGCTCAAGGATCCATCCAACCTGACCTCGAACACTTCCAGGGATGGGGCATCCACAACTTCTATGGGCAGCCTGTGCCAGTGCCTCACCACCATCAAAGTGAAGAACTTCTTCCTTACATCTAATCTAAATATGTTCTTTTTCAGTTTAAAGCCATTACCCCTTGTCCTATCACTACATGCCCTTGTAAAAGTCTCTCTCCAGCTTTCCTATAGACCCCCTTTAGGTACTGGAAGGCTGCTAGGTCTGCCTGGAGCCTTCTCTTCTCCAGGCTGAACAACCCCAACTCTCTCAGCCTGTCCTCATAGGAGAGGTGTTCCAGCCCTCCTCTGGACTCGCTCCAACAGGTCCATGTCTCTCCCATGCTGAGGACCCCAGAGCTGGACGCAGGACTGCAGGTGGGGTCTCACCAGGGCGGAGCAGAGGGGCAGAATCGCCTCCCTCGACCTGCTGGTCACGCTGCTTTTGATGCAGCCCAGGATACGGCTGGCTTTCTGGGCTGCGAGAGCACATTGCCAGGTCATGATGAGCTTCTCATCAACATATAATGCTTGTGTGTATTAGGGGATTTTGCTCATGTCTTACAGAGTTGATTTGTAGTTTTCTCAGAATGAAGCGTTGTTACAGGGATTTGAAAGAGTGGCCTTGTCATATTAAAATGCCTCTGTTTTTGAAAGACTAATGTCCTTAAAACTGTAGATGAAACTGAACAACACTTTTAGAAAGAGGAGATTTGCCTTGAGGCCTTGAGGTTATTGATCTGAGACCCATTTTCTTCTGGGCTTTACCAAGGCAGAGAAGAAAATGACCAAAATTTCTAAAGGACCCATTTCTAAAGTAACTGTCCATTTGTTGCTCATTGTCTCCATTCATGGGTCAGAACAAAGATTCAGCACCAGAAGTTAGCAGGTGACGTTTCTTCAAATCTTAAATTATGCCTTTGGGGCACTATGAACTTGCGTCCTTTTCTCTAGGAGGATTGAAGGCAGAAAGGGTATACTCAGAAAGGACGTAAATCATGGAAAATAGTACATTAAATTTTAGTAGTTGCCCATAAAAGCACACAGCTAATGAAATCTTCTGTAATGAGTAGCAGCAAATTTTGACCATTCATTGGAATGAAAAACAAGACCCAAGAGCCTTTTCTTTAGCTGCTTTGCTTAAATGAGTTATCAACATTGGCTTTTCTGGGGATCAGACTGGAGCTATTAAAATGCCTCCTGCAGCAGGTTTCTTTCTTGTGAAATGGCAGAACTGTACAAATGAGGGTATCATCAATTGGAACAGACATTTTTATAGGGCATCGTCAAACCAGGGAGCTGTCAGGGAAGTTTCCACCTTTGTAACTATGGAGGTGATGAATCAATGATGCACGTGATTCAACTTACTAGTGATTTAAACTGAGGGTAGATTTTTGACTGCTTAAATACAGAGTTGTGTGTTTTCTGATGCACCGCTTCAGTGATGCAAAATTTTTTAAAATGGCTGCCTATTTCATTGGAGAATGTGGCATTCCTTTATGTTGTTGTCTTGGGAGGCTTTTGAGAAACCATATTTAAATGTTCAGCTTCACATGTGGTTTTCAGAGATCATTAGAACAAGAAAATCATCAGGAGTCAGCATGGCTTCACCAATGGGAATTCAACTGGCTCTGGGTGCCCCCGGCTTGAGCAGGGAGGTTGGACCAGATGACCTCCAGAGGTCTCTTCCAACTTTAACCATTTTGTGTGATTCTGTCATTTGGTGTCGTCTTTGAATGGAACTAAACCATGAAAACCACTTGAAATCATTAAATGATTCTGAAACTTAGGTTTCCAAAGAGGTCAGTTTAGCTAACAACATTTCAAGCTATATGTCAAACTGATCTGGAAAAGCCTCGATCAGACTTAATGCAATCCAGTATTTCTATTGGTTTGCATAGGGCTATGTACAAGAGTTGATAGCTGAGATGGGACAACAAAGCAGTATGTTGAAGCTGGTTTTTTTAGTATAAAACTGCAAATTGAAGTTTAAAGGCTTCATTATGGTGGAGAAGGGCAATTGTAATAATTTAAATTTTAAATATTCATTTGCTGACATCACATTTCACTTGTTTTACCCTCAAGGAGTGTGGAGAAACTTACTTCTTGGTATTACTGAAGAAATCCTATGGAATTCTTCTTTGGTGTTTTCTACCTGTATTGTTTTTGAATATAGTGAAGCTGGTTTTAATTAAAATAGGACTTTTTTTTCCTTCTCTTTGATAAATCGCAAAGGAGAAGTGGTTAATCAAATCAAATCTGAATAGCAGGTCCACAATTTAGAATGATTTGTAAAAATAATTGTTGTAAACATCTATAGGAATTTAGTGGCTTCTCTACGTAATGCAAGCGCTTATGGCATGAATGATGATCTTACCCCTTTAAAGGGAGGCATGTTTTACAGGCATTTCAGGTAGAAACTGGTGACTGTAGAAAGCTAGGAATAGGTTCTGACAATCTTGTGCTTTTTGTCTTGATACAAATGAATAACAAAGTCATTCACATTCTCAGTTTAAGAGTAAATGCAGATGAAGGTTTCGGTTCTGAGAGCTGATCTGTAGGGACATCTTCCCCCACCTGTGGAGCTCCTCTGCCCACAGAGAATAGCATGTGGGATTGCAATTTTCAAGGTGAGCTTCTTTACAACCACCTGTCTACTTTGATGCCTTTTTTCGAAGAGGTGGGGGACAGGAGGGGCTGATTCCTGGGCCAAAGCTTTGTGGTCAGATAACCCCTTGATGACATTAAATGGCAGAAGAGGATGTTTGAAGTGGGGAAGAAGCAGGAAAAGAAGAACATCTTCAGTTGCCCGGGGTTGGAATCTTGTCAGATCTTACAGATAAATGGGCCCCCAAAGCTACCCAGGGTACCTGTTTAATAGGCAGAATGTGCAGGAAACATGGTCCCTACTGTTTTATCAAAAGACCAGATCTAACAAAACTTACATACCAGTGTGTTGCTACTAGATACTGAACTATTCACTTTGCTGTTGTTTGTAAGAGATGTAAATCAATGTCCTGACTATTTGAGGGTGTTCAAAATTGCTTTGCTCTTTTGAAAATGGAAGAGCGTTCATCTTAGTGTGCTGGCAGAGTTCTCAGCAAGATTGCTGCCTTTAGTCCTCTTAAATGCTGTCCTCACATTTGGATACAGCGGTATTTCCTCCCTCTCAGGTTTTCATTGTGTGATATTAAGAATAATTTACAGCCTGCTTACAAAGGGGCTGCAGCATAATGACAGGGACCTGTCCTCTAAAAGGTTGCTTAGGCTGTGAAATGTTTGCATTGAACTCAGAGGAACAAGATAGTTGTGGGGTTTTTTTTTTTGTTTTGTTTTGTTTTTTTTAAAACAGTAAGTTAAAACCTTTCTTCCTCTAGCATTTCCAGTGCTGTCTTTTCCGTAGCTCTTGTTCCAAAGAGCTCATTTTCTGTGTTTGTGCCTGGCATGCTGTGTTTTTTTGAGAATAACAAATAGCATTAACAAAGTGGGTAGACCATGTACACAGTGCTCGAAGTGCTTTGCAGCCTTGTGGGTTGAAAGGTGTGTGATAGATGAGAGCTTTGAGCAGAAATATGTGTGCTTGCAGTTGTTAACTTCTAATTGGTATTGCTGCTTATGTGTATTTGAAGTATCTTCTATATTATCTTTGCTTTTTTTGCCCTTTAAAAAAATAATTAATGCATTTTGGATGTTTCTAGTTGCTTGCCCCATAACTTGCCCAAATTTAATTGAAAGAAGCGAGTGTGAGAGGGGAGAAAAGCACTATTTGATCTCCCTGATGTTCATTACTTAAAACCTGATGTCATTCTTCATTGTGACGTGTGCTGACCTCAGAGGCTCCATTCTCATCACACTCTTACCTGGCAGTGTTGCTGGTGCTCTAGGTTGAATGCAAGAGCGTGTGAACGGTGAGTATGGTTTGAGCTAGAGGTGCTGGGGTTGGGATTACACTGACGGAAAGAAACAATCTCTGCTGTGGAGGTTGGTGTAAGCTGACACTGAAATAAGTATTGTCTGTTTATCGTGATGCTCTTTATAAAGTGGCACCATGCAGGCTCTTTGGGACATGGTTTTCTTGATCTTGTGCTAACTCAGTGGTGCTGATGCTCTTCTGTTCAGTGTCATAGCTTTAGACAGCTACAGGGCTGCATGCTACTTGCGACATGCCAGTTTTCATTTCTGCCATATCATTTAAATCCTTCTAGTGGATCTTTTGACGTTTATTCAGGTTCTTGGATAAGTTTTGATTTAAGTAAAAAATCTGGTGAGCAGTAGAAACCATGGGAGTCATCTGTCATCCAACAGCCCTTATCAGAGTTCAGTACCAGTAAGATGAAACAGCTGTTAGGTTTTAATTTCTATGCAAGGGTATGGTATGGTGGATGGCACAGCTTCAGATGTATACTTCAGTGCCGTTTGTCCGTGTACTGCCGCTCCGGCTGTTAACAAGCCGTGTGACTGTAGATCTTCCAAGATGCTTTAGTTGAGTTTGCCTTGAACACACTTAGTTCACATAAGTGTTTGAATATATTTATTAAATGTTTCACCCAGTCTTTAACAGAGACATGCTTTTGTTGTTGCTGGGTGTTATCTGTAAATTAAGAAATGTTGCTTAATGAACATACTTAAAACAAGCATAGAACCTCTTGCTTTTCTCTTCCTTGTCGCTTAGCAACAGTATTTCTCCCTGTGCAATCCCTGTTACTTCGGGAGAACTGTATCCACAATATCCTCTCTAATTCTTCTTGTTTTTCCTTTCTAGAAGCCTTGCTAAAAGATTTGAGTAACTTCATCAACCCCTTGACAGACGTAATAAAACAGAATAGGATAACATCAAACAATCATTCACTTTGGCAGTGTAAACTTTGCCGAATTCATCAGAAGTGTGTTAAGCTTGATACTGTTTATAATGAAAATTCCTCTCTTGTGAAGAATTATAGCGAAGAAAAACAGCTGGGTTAGAAATTTAGGGCTTTTAGCTCCTTGAAACACACTCAAGGAATTTGTAGTGATATAATACCTTCTCATTTATGAATATCTTAATTGCACCAGACTTCCTCTGCTTCCTCTCTCATATGTAACTTATGCCATGACCTCTTTTTCTAAATCAATCAAATATGCAGGCTGTTGTATTTATGTATAGGGAAGCCCCCAAGCAAACAGAAATATCCACTGCCTCCCCCCAGAATCTGAGTGTCACTGGTTTCCTTGTTTGTTCCTTGGTTGCTCAAAGTGGTAGGAGTTCTGTGAAGGCAAAGGAGTTTATATGCTGCTTTTGCATGGTGCTAAGTGTTGGTTTTAATAGTTTAAATCTTGGATTCTTTTAAAAATCTATTCCAGTGCGAGAA
This sequence comes from Haliaeetus albicilla, assembly GCF_947461875.1. Classification (NCBI taxonomy): domain Eukaryota; kingdom Metazoa; phylum Chordata; class Aves; order Accipitriformes; family Accipitridae; genus Haliaeetus; species Haliaeetus albicilla. Next base: position 2,642,164 of record NC_091496.1, on the reverse strand, counting down.
ACAAGCCTTCTGGAAATTAAAGAAGATACGGAACTGGATCCAGAGGAGAACAGCACTGTCTTCATGGGCATACTCATCAAAGGGCTGGCCAAACTGAAAAAAATCCCTGAAACGGTGAAAGCCATCCAGGATCGCTTAGAACAAGAACTCAAGCAGATTGTTAAGCGGTCCACAACCCAGGTGGCAGACAATGGTTACCAGAGAGGGGAGAATCTTTCCCAGGAAAATCAGCCTAGGTAAGGATATTTCAACCACTGAACCTTGACTGCTGCAAAAAGAAGTCTGGAGAAGGATGTCATATCTGTTAATGGCTGTTTGAAGGAATGAGAGTAATGGTTTTGCAGTAGCAGAGATATGAAATGGTAAAATTTTCAGGAATGCCTGTGTCTCACTGAAAGGCTGATGTGCCTTGCGCACCTGAAAGGCTTGAGAATTTAAGAAATGTATTTAGAAAGGGGAGGCATTGTTGCTTCTCAGCTAAGGATGTGGGAAGAGGAGATGCTTCCTTCTGTGCTTGGCCCTAGAAGAGAATCTTTTGGCTAAACAGATGTTTGAAATGCAGATTTGAAGGTGGAAGTACAGTAGAAGCCAGCGTTATTTAAGTAGCAAGAGGTGCATTATGTTAAGTACTTGATTTTTTTTTTTTTTTTTTTAACCTAACCTTTTGTTTTAAGCGGCTTTACAACAGATTGAATTGTAATGCTCTCTCAGATTGCTGGTATGTATGGTGTAAAGAACACTTGGTGCTAAAACAAATACTATCTTCTTGTGTTGCACTGAATCATGGCTTTACACTGGTGCTGATGCCAAAGAAATTTTTAAGATCCTTCGTAATATGAATTGAAAAGGGAAGATTCAGCTCAGTTATGTATTTCAAGTGTAGTGGAGTCCAATTAAGCTGATGCAGGTGCAAAGCTTTGAAATCATATATGGAACTAATTATATCAGTAAATATATGGCCAAATTTCTAATTGGTTTGCAGCCCCATTTACATTAATAGCAAGGTGCGGAAGTCAACAGAGAACTATGTTTCTGCTGTTCTTCAGGATTTGCTAGAACTGTTTTTTGGAAAATAGGACTCCGTAAGGGCTAGCTATCACTTCCAGCTGAAATACTAAGTTGTGATACTGCACATTGTAACAATCAGTGTCCAAAGGGAATTAATGGTGGAAGAGAAAAATGAAAACAAAAATGTGTGTCTTCATCATATGTAATATTTGTAGTGGAAAATCACTCCCAAGGAAAACTTTAGCTTGATAAAGACTTCTTTTTTAAATTCCTATAGTTATCATTGCTGTGGAAACAATTATGTTTTGAAGAACTCATAGAGTTACGGTGCTGATAACTTGGTGATATTACAAAAAGCTTTTTGGGTGGGTCAGAAGGCAGATTTTTAGTTTCTGATGTGAAGAGGGAGCATAGCATATGCTTGATACTTGTTTTATGAATCAGTCTTGAGAGTTTATAAGGCTACTTGTTGTCCATTGAAATTGATAAATTGGTTCAGACCATATTTTAATGACATTAACCTGCTCAGAAGGTTGGGTAACATACAAAAAAGTAATGGGTTTTGGCATGTGTTTAACAGGAGTCTGTGAGCCTTTAAGATGCTTGTATTCTAGAGTTATGGAAAGTGTCTTGAATTCTTGTTGAATAAGGAGATAATTAGAACTGATTCTAAACCTAAATCACATGTGAAGTTTACAGCAAGCAGGTGAATTCATTTATATTGAAAAGAATAAATTACAGTATGGAAAGGTATACTGCTCCTTAGTTTTGATTTAAAACTGTAGCTAATTTAAGTGACTTTCCTGCTGTCAACAACAAGGTCCTACTATTTCAAGAGAGCTCTGTAAGACCCCAAATTTGAGCATGATGCAGTGCCCAAAACTGCTTAACTATTCATTAGGCTGTCAGCCACAATGCATACTTGACCTCAGGATTCAGCGAGTAAAATGTTTTTCAGTTCACCTTAAAACTAGTCACACTTGGATGCCTCTTAGTCTCTATCATTGAGCTCAGTGCCTGTATTCAGCTTCTGTACTTTAAATGGTATCCATAAAAATTCTCACTTTTGGCAAGTAAAATGACTAATAAGATGACAGAGGGGCCTGAGGGGTCTGAGGCCACTGATTGAGCCTTCTGCTGGACAAGTTCCCTGCGGCTCGTTCGGAACGCACAGAACAAGTTATATGCATTTCTTCATCGCTGTGTGGTGGCTCTCAAAGGTTGGCTCTTATTTTTTCCATATGAAGAGGGTGGCGTTTCCTTCTGCTTGAGGATGAGGCTGATAATCTGCGTGTGGAGGTTCTGGTATAATTCCTTTTGGGAACCCATGTAACAATTACATAGAGCGTTCTCATTGTACAAGAGAGAAATAGTTTCTAGAACCTGGCCAGAAAAGTTGCAGATCTGGTAAGAGCCACTGAGTCTGAAGAGACACTGATCTCATTCTTCTTATTTTTTAAATTTGACTGCCTTTTGCTTCTTTACCTAGTAAGCTTTTCCATATCGATTTGTGCGGCCACCTTTTACATTTGTATATAAGAACATTATTAATTGCTCCCAATTTCTTAAGATCAAGATTTTTATTCTTTTTCATTATGACTAAAGCAGCTAGCTCCCAGAGAGTAATGATGTCTCTCATACACCTCTGGGTGCTCTCTTCATAAAGCCAACAGGCAGTGGGCTCCTGGGTCAGCTCCGTAGAGCTCCATGAAGCCTATTTTCTCACATGGAAGTCCTGTAGCCCCTGTAAGCCTGCCAGGAGCAAGTCTTGTCCATGCTTCACTAGATGTTGTGTACCAGGCTTGTTAATAAGCACACGCACAAGTGTGAGCGATGATTGCAATGTTGATAACGTGTGGCCCATTCTCTCATGGGTGCATTGTGCTTGTCCTTTGGTTTGAGCACTCCGCAATGTAGCTGAATAGAGTTGCTGTGAAACTGGAAGGGCTCATTTACTGAAGATGACACTAGCCTTGCTAAGGACCTCCATATAATGGCAGAAGTATATTTTTCATCAGTGGGGTCACAAAGGAAAGACTTGCTTGGCTCTGTGATACAACTGATTCTTAAGTTCCCTAAAACATGCAACATGGATGCAGTTGTGTAGGATAACAGACTTAGGATAGGCCTAACTAGATGGAACATCTTTGGCTGTAAGATACTTTGCTGTGAATATAAACCCTCTTTACTAATGTGCACTTACCACCATGAAATGTGAATGGTATGAAGATAGTAAAACCTGATAAAGGGCAGTAGCATGTTCCTAGTAGTTCCTTGTCACTGGTAGAAGATAATTTTGAAAACTATGCTTGAATCTCACCTAGTTGCAGCTGACCTCAGCTTTAATTTAAATGGACTTTTCTTTAAAGTCTGGGTAAGTTCTCTGAGGTTTTTAGATGTCTGTGCTTGGAACAAGTTTATGAAAAAGGGCTTAAATATAGGAATTGCCATTGCCATATCCTTAAGTAGTGGCTCATTAGAGCATGCCTTGGACCTTCATGTTTAGAAATATGTATCTTGGGTTGTGGAGGACAAAGTGTCACGGAAGAGAGGCCATGTTACATTAGCTTGGGGTACTGCTACATGAACCCCTTCTGGATTATGGAAGATTGTTGACTTTAGAATAATAATAATAATCTGGATGCATGCCTACTTGAGGGCCAGATTTATGCGACAAGATTTTGGTAGGGATACATGCAAAATGCAGTCCAGGAGGAGATGGCGTATTGGCAATTTTGCTACTAAATCCTGTTGACTGGATTCAACGCACTTTTCCCTACATGTTCATAATACACTTCTGGCTTTTTACCTCATCTCGAGGCTTTAAAGTAAATACAGAAATTATATACACGCCAACACTCTGACCAGGCAAAGGACATTACTGCTGCTAAAATGCATGAATTGTCATTAGCGACCTCATGCAGGTGTCAGCAGTCACTCTGCATCAATTCATTCTCCGTTATTGCCTGGACAATAAGAGTTGCTTTCGGGTGTGTGTCACTGTCTCTCAACATATTTACCATATTTCTTGGTGAAGAGGTTATGAGATTGTTTTGACAAATTGCCTAAGCCAGTCTCCTGTCATTCTCTGTATGTGTTCTGCTTAGGTCACTCGGTGCTGCAACCCCATATGCATAAAATCTAGGCCATACTATTTTATGCTGTTTTGTCTTGTTGGCTGTCTGACACGGACTGTGTCTGTGTCTCTTTTGGGTCACCTTGTTTCAAAAATGACCTGACAGATTTAGAAGACTTTTAGAGAAAAGAAAATTGAGATAAGAGGTCCTGGCTAATTTGAAAACAGGGATATGTGGAAATACGACGTTAGTTGACAATGGAAAATGTAATGGGGTGGTAGTTAGTGCCACCGAAGAATGTCGATTGGGGAGGTTTCATGTCTATAAGTCTGTAACATGAGAATAGGAAGACATTGGAATTTAAAACCAAATAATTCTGTTCAGTATAATATTATTTTAGTAATGGCTCCATAAACAAGTTGATAATATGAGGTCAGGCTCACGGAGGGACAATAAAAATGAATTTGTCAAACTATCCAGCTAGTTTGGTTCTGCAAAATTGTACTTTCCTGGGGCAACAAGGAGGTATCTAGATAACTAAATTTTCATTTGCAATGGGATGTTAGTAGAAGTTGGGCTTGCACTGATAAATTTTTTTCAGCGGTATATAATTAATTTTCTCCCATAATGTTATCTTTTTTTGGCATTTCAACGAAGGCTGTATGTAAGTTCCTCCAACATGAAATTCCTCATCTATCCAAATTCTTCTCTATCTGGCTTTCCTCCTGTTTTCATCTGGCTTCTGGCTGACCAGCTACTTGCCCCAGCTGCCTCTGTCACTTGCTATGAGAAGTTCTATATACCTCTTAGGGGCTGTTGAAGCAATAATCGTCTCTCCCATGTCGGAGTGGGTTGGAGAAGATACTTGCTTAACAGCGATGGAGCGTGTTTTTCAGGCAGCCTTATCTGCATATTGTCCTGTCTCCTTCACTGGTAACATTGGTGATGGGCTAACAGCAGTTAGGGAAGGAGGAGGTCGTCTATGTCTTTCTACAGTAGCAACTTCTTAGTTTCACTTGGACAGGATAGTTGTTAGGCTTTATAGAAAGCCTAAATGGTGGAGAATGGCTTTTCTTCTGCACTGGACTTTCCCAAATTGAAAATGTAATACTGTTAATATTGATAATAGCTTTCTTTTCTGGTTCTGTCTTTACCATCATGTCCTGTATACTTCTGTTTATCCCCTGCCAGCATCTTACTTAAATTTGTAAAGACCTGTGAAAAAGCACTGTTTTCTTTCTTGGTACCAACAATGCTTTTCTTGAGGCATTTGTTGCTATTCTTAAATATGAAGAAAATTGTCATACACACCAGTTTCTTTTGTTTTGTTTAAGTACGTGTTAGTTCTACAGTCACTGAAGGTATGGCAGTGTTAATGTCCCTGTGTTTCTTATGAGTACCATGACTCCTAAACACATCTTTTTTTTTAGTATGACGTACATCTCGCCACTTGACCTGTTCTGGTATGCCTCAGTGTACCCTCCCAAACTTATCCAGTGGCTCTTTCTATTGAATCAAGGTGCTCTTCTACTTAACCATTTGAACTGTGTAGTTGACGTCATTGGTAGGTGAACAGCCCATGTGAGATCCCCAAGAGACTGCTGTATAATGCTGTGTGTATATATCTATATATGTAAAATTGTAGTATATGAATGGGACACAGTAAGCTGATAGTCATTTTTTTAAACAATAGCCACCTTCTGTTCTTTGCAGACTAGAAGTTCCGTCCAGGATTGCTGTAGGCTGAGGTAGGTGGTTTCAGCCACAGCATCATGCCAGCCCACTCTTACTGTCTGGTAAGAGTGCTGGTAACAGCAGCCAGCGTGCAACAGCTTCTTAATTACTCCAGTTAACTATCCAGCTGCTGCCTTAAACAGCTGATGAAAGTGGATGTATGCAGATATTCAGCACTCTGAAATGAAGTGGCTGAGGCATGAACACACACCTCATTAGTGATTGTTAACTAACACAGAAGACTGAAGTGTGGTGGTTAAGGAGTGGGTGCAGCTCCGGTTCTGGTGCAGATCTTCTGTCCTGCGCTGGGGACAGCAATTTCTGATGGGTAGACACAGCAAGCGTGTGGTAACTCCTGAGCTGCTGCAGTTAAATGTGATGGAGCCTGTCTGTCAGAGCTAGAAGTGCCTAACATATGGATTTGGGAAGTGTTATCTTCACATTTTGTTGGGGTTACATGTGTACTTGAATTGCTCATTAAACGGCAGTGAACTTGATCAGAATTTTTCTTTTCTCAAATAGTAAAAATTGTGATGAGTCATTGCCTTATCACAAAATATTTGGGACTTTACAAAGGTACATTAATTACAATAATTGGGCAGCAAGGAAGCTGTAGGAGCAGGTAAAGTGTAGTAACACTTAGGTGAGGTTATGGCTGTAGCACCTTCCATATAGTAGTAAAATCTTGGTAACTGACACAGTTGATGAGGCTTGATGTTTTATGTTTCTGATCTTTCGTGTTGTTTAAAATCTGCCATACCACTCGTTTCATAATTCAGCATGAATATCTTGTATTCTGTTTGTATGGGTAAGTCAATTTTTATTGACTTGAGACTCTTACTTTCTTCTGGGGGAAAAGCAGATAGTCTCCCTCCTTGTCTGCAGCTCTATCTGGGAGCTTAAAATGGTCTGTAATATCATGGTACTGAAGTGTAGTTACTGCGTAGTGACTAATGCATTTGTCTTTCCTATACCACCAAGTGGAATACATTAAAAGTAAGCGATTCTGATACAGAGGAGGGAGTAAGAAGGAAGGTCCTCAGTAGTATTTAGGTACCAAACCTGAGCTGCTAACAGCTGAAGTCAGTCACCTGAAGCCCACAGAGAGGGTTTGAAGCTAGGTGACCTCTCAGCTTGCACACAGCGTCTGTCACAAAACAGGGTATATGAAGTCACAGTCTCCTGACTCCTGGCCCACTGCTCTGATGTGGTGTATGACTGTGTGCCTACGGTGTCTTCTAGAAACTGAGCGGAGGTTGTCTTGATGGTTTGCAGGTTACTGCTGGAACTGCTAGAGCTTCTCTTTGACAAGTTCAACGCTGTGGCTGCTGCGCACTCTGTTGTCCTTGGGCACCTTCAGCAAACAGTGGCGTCTCCTTGCAGCCAGTATGATGGTGATATCAAGCTCTATGACATGGTTGATGTGTGGGTGAAGATCCAAGATGTCTTGCAGGTAAGAATCCTTCAGGTGGGCACATTTTCAGATTGAAACAGCTGTTATAACCAGAATACTAGAGAATACCTGTCATACTCAAGAGACAGCTGTGCTGGAATTTGTCTTGGTTTTTGGTAAGTGGCCACATTTATAACAGACTGTTAAACTCCAGAGACCTTAAATATCAGCAAAAAAGTTCCTGTGGATTCATCCTTGTGGTGTATGGAAAGGCTGATTCCTTTTGCCTACCAAGTGATTTATCAGAAGCTTTCAAACAGTGACATTTTTGTTCTGTGTTACCATGTCATGCCTGTCTTATAAAGTGTCACAGCTCTAATCGCTTGTCTTCTCTTGTCATTATGGCTTGGTTATAGTCAGCTGAGACACTTGCTGCCAGCATGTTTTCAGGGAATTCTTATTTGATTCTTATTCTTAGCTGTAGCGTACTAAAGCTGTACCTTGCTTAGGCTTTACTCTGGTACCATGCCTATCACCTTAGTATCTGAGACTCACAAGCAGCAGAGCTATCATCTGTCACATGTCTGTTCTCTCATTCTTGCTGTGAGGCTAACACATGCACGTTAGATTTTTTTATTTATTTATTTTGGAATTGCCTTTATATATAGTACACAGATGTAGACCTTACCCAGTATTTGCTAGAGGAGGTCAAAGAAATGAGCCTGGCATTATTTACAAGAGGTGGCAAGATTTATGATGGTCATTCCACCTCTGGCCTGTTCATGAAAAATGCTCTCTGCTTCCTGCTCTAACACAGTTTTTCATTGTAGGGCACAGGTCTATTTAGCTGTTGCTCTAAAGGCTTTGTTTGACTGTGCAGTGATGCACAGAGTTTTTTTGCTTACACAAATATAGCCAACTGTGTGTATGGTGTGAATGTAGATACTTCTTGGACATGGTAAAGGTAAGGGATGGGCCTTTGATCACCTCCACTGTCTCCTTACCCACTTATTTTTGTTTCCAGAGGAGTTAGTATTTTTATTAAAGAAATCTTGATCAGTGTTCTCCATGCTACAAACTTTCACTTACCTTCAATATTGTTCTTGCTAAAACTTGGTTGGGAATGTCCAGGCAGAGGTTAATGATGGGTTTTCTAAACAAAAGAATGTCATAAAATTGAAGCTGTATGGCCCCGTTAAAGTGAAGAATTAAACTTAAGGACGTGAGGAACAGGCTTGGCATGGGGGACCTCCAGCTGTCTTACTGTCATCCATGAGGTCTAGAAAAACTTTTAAGAGCTTTGAGTTCTGCAGACTATGCTCCAGGAGGACAAAGCCTTGGGAGTAAGAATCCTCCAAGATTTTATCTTCAGTGAAGCAGAATGACAAGGCTGGTAATTCCCCCTTATCGGTGAGAGTTTGTGATGGTTTCATTCCTTGTGACTGGTGAAATTGGGAGTGAGTTATCCTGGCTATTCCAAAACAACATTGATAAAACTTCTACAGAGAAGCATGCGTAGGTGTGCACATATAGAGAGTGAATGTGTTTTATGTGTTGGGGAGAAAATATTTGACCAAGCTTTCTATAAAATGTGTGCCAAGAAAAATATAACGACCCACTTGTAAAGGTTTTGTTGCTACTGGCCTGACAGCATGGGTGTCAGAGGGAGTCAGAAAAGCTTCCAGAAGAGCTTTTACAGTGCATAAAGGCAGCACTTTAAAATCCATAATCTCTTGCTGGTTTAGGGTAAGAGATGAGCATTGACTGACACGGAAAGGAAGAAATCTTCCATTTCTTTGTTCAAAATCTTGTGGGTTTTTTTCATTGGAGTGGATTAAAATTTTTTTTACCTTACAGTGTAAGAAAACCTTCGATCCCAAGACTAAATTATTTCTATCCTGTTTTTCCAAATAAGGATGATTTTTTTGAGAGGAGATCTTACGTTTGCGGCAAGGGGAGCAGAAAACTCAGTTTTAAAAGTGTTTATTTAAATGTTCCTGCTGTTGGGGGAGGATGAAAATTTTGAGGAAGTGGGTTTGCGGCGGGGTGCATCAGGGAGACGATGCAATTCCTGCAGATAGTAATGACTGAAGTTTATTCATCATGCTAGAACAAGATCACATGACTCTGCAATTCACATGGATAATCTTTTGCCCGTGTACATTGTGCATCTCTGCATGTGAATACATTACAGTAAGGTTCTCTCTTTATAGTTCTGTACAAAAGTAGTAATGCACGCTCATGGTGGGCTGGAAATTGTCCTTTGTGGGAAATGTGAGAGAGTTGTTTTCAGCAGCTTTTTTTTGTGGCTGGATTTCTGAATGTTTCCTAATAACTGCACGAAGCACTATGGTATAGTATTAGGTAGGTGGCACAGTGTTGTGCAACGTTTAGATACTGAACATGCAGATATATATTTTTGACCTTCTCTGAGAATGGAAGAATAATACTGAACTCATCAGGAGGAAGACAGAGTGACCTTTTAGAGTTGGGTATTATAGTGTTAGAAAACAAACAAACAAACAAATCAGTTTGTCAAAATATTAGAGTAGCCTTGTTCAGGAAAACAAGAGTTTGAAGTTATTTACTTGTACCAGCTTAGCCTGTAGTCGTATTGCCATACCAACAGGAGAGATTTGAAACTTGTTTAAATTTTAACTTGGCATTTTGTGCACGGAGCTAATTTAGATCTTCAGTGTAGGAGTGGGTGGAATATCCTTCTGAAGAGCGTAATTACTGTAGGACCAAGTACTCGGCTGGAGAGAACTGTGAGCTCTGTTACAACGGCAGTTAGCGGTGTAGTGACATGAATAGTTGCTTCAGAACAATGCAATGAAGGAATTATGAGTTTTTCTCTCACAATTCAATGTATATGCTGCATCATCCCATCCCAAATTATGGAGGCTATGCTGTGTGAAAGGCAAAGTGGTGTACATGCTTGGGAAGAAGGCAGAAGGTTTTGGGTGCAGCATAGTCTTTCTGTATCATTTTACTTTTTCAGTCTAGGCCAAATTTCCTTAGCCCAGATAAGGGCTTTTTTGTCCTGTTGTATTAGTGCCAGGGGACCCAACAGCTGGCAGACATTCTGCAGCAGTCACTCATACTTGGTGTGATGGTTCTTCCTTGCTGTTACCTATAGCACAGAACTTTTAGCAGTTCATTTGGCTTTTTTTAGCACTTTGATACCGTGGTGAGAGAGAGGCATCTGTCCCTACTGAATAATACCAGTGTTCATTCAGCTTCTTCAGAAATATCACCTTTCTAGTGATAAGATGATCACCCTGTCAGCTATTTTGTCTCGGTGCAGTACCCTGCTGCTGGAGAAAATACCAAAGACGTCTCCATGTGTGCTCAGTATCCTGTTATCAGCTTAGGCTGGTGTTATTTACTTCCAAGGAAGAGATCTTCGCTCCTTTTGTAGTGGTAGTATTTGTAGTTGATGGATCTCAATTTTTTAAGAGTGGTCTGTATCTGTTTTCTTCCCTCTACAGAAGAGAGGGAAAATCACATATATGCTCTGGGATGTATATCATATCTTTAGCAGGCTGTCTGGTGGTCTATCTACTGAGAAGACACTGACATTTATTACTTTCCTTTTTTGGGGTCTTCTGTCTAATGCTTTCGGGTGTTTTCCAAAAATGGCGTGATTTAGCAGCCTAAACATTGCTGAAACACCATAAGGAAACTGGAGCAAGAGAAATTGAAGCCTACTCTCTGCCCACACACTACTGTTCTGTTGCTGCAGAGCTGGAGAGACCAGAAACTGTTAATTGAGAAAGCATCTCTGCATGTGATGCTCCTCCGTCCAGAGGCTGTGTGACATATCCTTCCTTATAAAGAGGAATGGCACTCGAGTGTGGGATTTGAGCAGGGAGATGGAGTAGTTCTGCAGTACGCAGCTAGATCTGGCGGCCAGCAACGTGAGCAATCTCGCAGAAAAGCTGCACTTAAACTGTATTTGCTATGCCATACTTTTCCAGGAGTACTGCTAGAGCGCTTGGAGATATATTTCACGGCTCTGCTGCTGTAAACTGAACTACTCTGTGATTTTTGTAAGTGAATTAATGGTGAAAATTATTGGTCCTCTTAGGCACAGATGCGAGCAGGGGAAAGGCAGTGGAGTTCAGCACTTAGTGCTCAGTTACCCAATGGAAAAGGTGTAGAGGCTTCAACTCCATGTCAGTCTATGCAGATCTAAGCCAGCTGTGCTGTGATCCTATTTCTTCCTCTTCTGCAGCCCAGGATGCTTTCATTGCTCTGGCAGCGTTGCTCATTTTCCTGACAGTAATCTAATTTGAGGGAGTTGATTAAGCCAAGTATTTTCTGCTGGTTGCGTTTTCTACTTGCTCGGGTCCTTGAACTGTGTCGGTGTTGGCACAGGAGTGAGCGGGAAGGAATACACCGCGAAGAAGGAAAGTGAAGGGTTTATCCTGGCAACTGTAGCTTTCATCAGCCTAAGCTGCTGTGTGGAGTGGCACCTCGAGGTACCTGCTCATGCAAAAACAAGGCGGTTTTTGCTCTTACCCTGTGTGGCTCAGCACAGGTCTGACAGCTGTGCAAAACATTTACTAAAATGGCTTGTGATGTTAAGAGCAGGAGCTTAGGAATGATGTCCAGTCGTGAGCTCTGAATCTCTCCGCAGTTGTGATGCTGTCTGACTCTTGAGTTAAATTAGTGTGTCCTGGAATATGTAACCAAATCTCTTTTTGCTGAACCTTTCCATTTAAAGGATGGATGAACTATTTGTGACACAGTTAATACTTGTAAAGTAAAATAAGATTCTTGGATGAGAGATGTCAGTGTTAATATGCCATAAATACTGGTCGGAATGTCAGAGCAATATATGAAATTGCTGTTGCATTTGGGAAGTTCACCAGGTAATATTTTGAACTTAAACTAGTGTTATTTTTCAGAAAGTCTCTTTACAGAAATTTAATGGTTTTGTTGTTGTCCTCAAAATAATGTGCCTGACAGTATTTCTGCTTCCTTTTAAATGGACTTAAGTGTGTGGAACTGATGCCCTTGGACTCCTGACTGGTTTGTCTCATTAATGCTTGTCTCTCATTTATCTGAGAAGACGATGGTCAGGAAAGTGATCTGACTGCAGCTTTTGAAAAATACAGTTTCAGTCAATCTTGGGTGCCTGAAGGTGGGAGGGAGAGCATTCTACTCTCCAGGATGTTGATATTTAAAAATGGAATTTAGATAATTAGAGTAGGTCACTTCATGTTTTTCTTTCTGTTTCTTATTTGAAGGGAACTCAGAACATGCATTAAGAAATCCAGCATAGTGTTACACAACTTTTTTTTTTTCCTGAAAATATGTACTACTAAGAGCATGAGAATTTCATGATTCAGGAAGAGCATAATCTTTCTGAATCTAGGAAGGGATGAGATTATTTTGCAGGAAGGTATTTCTTTAAATTTTGGTCTTGCCAAGGAGGTATGTAATGTTCTGCCTCCCCTCTCTCTTAAAATGTTTTATAGATTTGCTCCAACTTACCTAATAATTCAAGTCTTCTCCTTAAATTTTGAAACAGAAAGTAATTTTGTACCTTTCTTAAGCTCTTGAGAAGATGCACTTGGAATTCGGGGTGGTGGAAATCGCCTTGATAAAGGTGAAAAAGAGTGTCAGCAACTGTGGAAAGGTTTCATAGCATTGGGATGTATTATGCAGCTAGAAGGGCAAAGAACGTGATAGCAATGGCATACTGTCCTTTCAAAAACAAAGAGTATGAAGTAGAAATGCACAAAATCAATCTGTGTTCTCTTTTAACAGGATGATTCTGACTGAAGTGAAGTGTGTTTAAAACTATAACTGAAGTGCTTTGATAACAGGTACCTGGAAGAGGTCCAGAGCTGAGCGGGCTACAAACATGGGGTTATTGTCTTTCCCAGGAACGGTCCTTGTTAACTGAACTGTGCTATACGAGCATGGTGACATAGAAGTTTGCGTGAATACTACTGCGTTAACAGCTTTTGTTTTGAGAGTCATTTTTATCCTGGAGCTGTTGATCCAATGTTATTTCATAAACACTAACGTTTATGCTAAAGTTCAAAGAGAGAAAGCCCTGCATAAAAACAAATTATTTGAACAGTGTACAGTCGCTTGTGCAGTTTATTGCAGAAGAGGTCACCGAGCTTACAGTTTGGGAGATTGAAGAAAGCTTAGCTCATTTAATGAAATGTTTGCAGGTATATGAGCAAGGAAAAAACTCATCCTCTTCTGTCCATGCTGTAGAGCATCAAGCTGCTCAGTACTTGAAGGGTTCTTCATTTCAGGTGGATTTTCTTTTTAATATTTGAGCATAATTGCAAAGTTAGAGTTTTAAAGGGGTTTTGGAGTTTATGTCTAAATATTTAAGTAGCTAAAGCCACATAAATTAAAAGCATATACTTAGATGGTGTTCTGAAGGAGGAAAAAGGTGCACAAATTCTTGTAAAGACCCCCATCAGTAAATAATTTCAAAAACCTGTTTGGCATAGTTGTGAAAGTAGAAGTCAGCTCTGCTAGGTGTTAGGCTGAGAGAAAATCTGCGCTGAGGAAGAGGAATACAGAACGCAGGAATGACATGTTCCCTGCTCTGATATTTGGCAGTTGGAATGAAACCTGTGCCTTTTGAATCCTGGGCCACTGTCAAATGCTTTCTAATTTATACATTTTGAGAGCACAGAAATTTTTTTGCAGCCTTTGTTCCAGTGATGTCACTTGGAAGCCTTTCTTTTGCAAGCTGGAAGTTCACTGAGAAGTGCTAAGAAGGTTGTGAAGTAGCCATCACACCTGATGTGAAGTTTGTGTTTCAATTTGCCAACAGGAATATGGATATTCTAAATAAAGTGTGCAAAATTTCCAGCCTGTAGATTGCTTGTTAGCCTTTGTCTTGGAAGTGTTGGTTAATGGGATGATGTAGAAGAAATGGGAACTTGGCTGCACATATGTGCAGCATCTTTCATTTTAACCATTTCCCTAGATTCTTGAACGGTTTTGTTAGGTCTGATGTGCCTTTTTTTTTTTTTTTGTTACTATCAATGTCCACTGCACTTTATTCCTGCTGTCAGCTAGAATTAGGAGAGACTACAAGTAGTTCATCAGCATTTGTAGACATGTTTTATAGGACTATAAAACCACGTCTCTTTTGATGTGCTGAGCTTATTCACACTTAGTCCCTGTGTGACTAGCTTTAAAGGCAGTGAGTTGTACTCTTACTAGCATCATAAAAATACTGTGAACGGGAAAAGGCCAAACGCTCATCATGTCCTCACTGCAAGACGTCTAATCTGACAGCAGCGCATGAGGGATTCATGCAGGCAAATTTCTGCTAATGTTAGAAAGTAGCTGATATCTGAGGGAAATGTTTGGAAACTGTTTTGCTTAAAAGCTTTTCCACTCCTGTGCTGTGTACTTTTTGTGTTTACCATACGTGACATTTACAAAACTGTAAGGTAGAATCTTTTTTTTTTTCCTGAAGTTTACCAGCTCTTGCTGTTCCTTTCCAGATATGAAACCTCCACTTTGTTTTGGGGGGCCTGCATGCTTTTTTTCAGTAATTATTTGTGACGTAGGAAACTACAGCTTTCATTAGCAAAAATCCTTTCTAAAATTTCTCTTCCATTATCTTATTTTCCTTGTTTTTTCCTCATAGACAGATGAGCCCCTAGCAGTAAACTCCTAGGACTGAGGCCACATGCATCAAGAAGCTCAGCCCTGCTCAGATAGAAACTATCAAGGTTATATCTGTTACGTTCAGAAGGGGCTGCAAAAGGGTATTAATTTCTTCTTTCTCATTCATCCGGCAAGCCATGCCACTTGCCTCTTGCTGCTCTCCGTTCACACCCATGCATCCCTTTACACCACTCCCCATCTTTGTTCCTTGTTTCCCTTTCTTCATCAACACCACACTCTCAGCCTTGTTCCAGGGCCTGAGCAAGAAGAGAAGGTGCGTTATTTATGGACGTACGTATGTGAGGACCTAACACTGTAGGTGGGACAACAGCAGCTCCTTGTTACTTGCGAAGGCACTTTCAAGTCTGCGCACGTATGCTTGGAAGCTGTTGCTGCTGCAGCTCTGGACACATAGGCACCACTTTGAAATGTGTTGTGTATCACTAGTAGTATACATAAAACATTTTAGGAACATCTACTTCACAGCATGCTTCTCATCATCAAAGTGACTTAGTCATCTGATCTCACCAGGGTGATGCCATTCTGTATTTTACACATGGGGGAGCTAATGTTTGAATGAGTGAAACAAATGGAAAGGTTTGGAAGTATTTCTATTATTTCTGGTGTGCCTGGTTTGATACTGTAGAAGGAGGGAGTATATTGTGTGAGGTTGTTGTTGGTTTTAGTAAGGGTTTCTAAGATTTTGTTTGTTTGTTTGTTTCTCTTGACATTATGGATGCTCTGCACCACTGAGAATCAGGACATGAATATGCAAAGCACCCAACAAAAATTGGAGATGACTGTTTTGCTTATGATCTGCAGGCTTTGATATTTTCTTTATTTTGTACTTTTTTTTTATGGTTGCGCTGACCAGCTGGCTTTTGAAGTGGTTTTATTTAGGAAGTCTGCAAATAGCTTTCAGTGATTTTTGAGTAATATGTCATTGGGTTTATATATGCATAAGTGTTTCAATGGATAGTGCAGACTCTGGTTATAGATAATGAAGGCTTGAGTCTGAAGTGGTTGGACTGTGATGCTTGAGGGTGTGTATATGACTGACAGGACATGGTGAGAAAGTACTTAAGCACAGAATCAGCCTCAGTATTTTTTTCTTGATTACTTAGTTTGCATTTATTCTTTGACTTAAGCAATTTCAGCTGTACAAGGCTTTCACCAAGTTTTAGCCAAAGTACTCAGCTGTAAGAGAACACAGGCTCTGCTTCTATATATATTGTGCAAATGTGTATGTACAAACTACCAGCAAGTGGCTGATGATTCACTGGTGATCTCTGGACTGAGAGAGGCTGAAGAGCTTGAAGCCTGCGTGCTTTGCAGGAAATGACAAACTCTCAGCTTACACTGAGAACAACCAACCTCCCTCCGCGCCCAAATCCTTCTGTTACGCTCAACGGTGTTCTGGTAATGGCATTGCAAGTCAGCATTTTTTGACATCTAAACATGAATTAAAAAAAAAAAAAAAAAATCCCAATTGACTTGTCAGAAGGAAACTTGGGAGAAGCTGCTTTCTCTCTATTCTGGTGGCTGAAATGGAAAATCTGAATTGCACTTCATACCTCTGTTCTGTCTTGCTTCTTTGTGGGAAGTGCCGATGTTGTGTGCTTCAAAAGTGCCAATATGACTTAGACAGACTTTGAAATGGGCCGGTTTTTATTTCTCTATTATAAGTGTTCTGGTTTCATTTTTTTTTTTAAATTAACAAAAAAGACTATTTAAAAAATCTGAACTAAAATCAAAATTCAATTTTGTTTCATGTAGTTAATCTAGTTTTATTTTATTGTTGGCTTTACATGCTTTTAGACTCTTTGGAGGAGGTTTACTAATCAGTAACTAGTTTTAGCTCTCGATACGTAAAGGTATGATGGGCCTGCTGATTGGACCCTTTTGTCATTTGCAACACCAAAAATCAAGTTTTAAATGTGAAATACGTACTTCTCTGCCTTATCAAGTTGGATACTGATTTGCATGATCAGTTAGTGGGTATTTCTCTAACCACATAACATGTATATCTATGTGTTTTGACTGGCCCAGAGCCAGCAGTAGGTAATGGAAGTTCATGCGGGGATTTACATAAATCTAAATAACTGTATCATGTATTTCTGTAAACCCCTTTTCCCTGGCAGGCTGTGCTCTGTGGAACTCCCAACCCACACACCTTCATGAAAGTAGGGTTTAAAGAGATCAGGAGAAAATCAGCTTGATGATAACAGAACAGTCCAAATGCTAAACTTGTGCAAGCAGGAAAAAGGGAATTGATTTAGTCAGTACTCCTTCGTTTCAAGGTACATGATTATTTTAATTCTTTATTTGCCCCATGCTGGCCAGTCTGGTACACCAGAACAAATGTGGAATGGGAGAAGTAAAGCCTTGTGATTTCCTGATGTCAGTGGCCCTACAGGTTTGGTAGGCCAAGGAATGCAGGGGGTTTTCCAATTTAAGAGAGTAAAATTTCACTATTGAAATATGCATTCCTTCTGTTTGAAGATTTAACTTCGAAGATTTTCAAAAGCTGACCACTAGGAACCATTAAAAAGAAAGCTGAGAATCTTCTGTGACCGCACCATTTTCCCCAAAGTGATAAAAATAATATTGATGGCACTTTATTTTTGTGTTCATTCTGTCTTCTGCCCGTAGTAGATACCTTGAGTCTTTAAGGAGGAGCAACTTGAAAACATTTTGGTTTTACAAGATCTGAGTTTGTTACTTGTAGTCTTTCCCTTCCCTTCTTTATCTGTGTTCCTTTTGTCTTGGTGTGCAAACTTCAAAGAGATGGTAGGTCTCACATCGATGGTAGGTCTCACATCAGTTTCATATGCAGGTTTGTTCTGCAGCGATCATCCAGCTTGAGCTTCCAGGCTTGGCCAGACTGCTCTTCACTTCCATGTTACACAGTTAGTTTGCCATATTTATGGTTGATCAGTCAATGATCAAAGTTGGCAAGACTGAACGTTGAAGCTTCCTATTTCATGCAACAAATACGAGTGATGGTAGCCATCCATAAGGCTGCTGGTAGCTGGTGGTCTGTAGCCCTTTTTTTTTTTTCTTCTCTCTTCCCTGTTTTTCAAATAGAGGTCTTCAGCACAGCCCTATGTACAGCTTCAAATATTGCAGCGTTGAAGACCCACTTGAAGAACAAGAAAGACCCATATCTATCAAAATACAGACTATATATGCAAAAATAACAGCAGTTATTTATTCTAGAATCCAGATGTTAATTGTTGCTTGTACGCAAGCGACTGGAAAAGACAGTAACATTGTCCATGCTAGGAAGCACAGAAACCCATTTTCACCTGAGAAAAGGGGGAGATGAGGGAATTAGTTAATTAAATGTGGCCTGTATACAGTCATTCTACTCTTAGTATGTAATTAAATGCCTTGTAAAGCTCTTTGGGGTCCTCATTTAGTGCAAAAGGCCTAAGAAATGTGTGATTGTTGGTGTACTCTTGGTGAAGCTGTGAGCTGGGAACTGATTAAAATAATAATAAAATGTGTTGCATTGTTAATTCATTCTTTCCAGTAATAAAAGCTGGACTCCCTCTGTTTTGCATTTGCTTGGAAAAACATCAAAGAGCAGCACTAGGAGAAGAGAATGAAAAATAAATGTGTGCTTAGCTTAGATGCTGTGGTTTTGAGTGATGTGGTTCTGGTGCTTTTATTTACTGGAGCATTGCCTTTTATTTTTAGTATTACAGTGCAACATAATGTCACTGATCACTTTTTACCGTGGTTTCTGTGGCTGAAATGTTGTTTCCCAAAGCTTTTTTGGTGGAAAACTTGGTGGTGGTGCCTGCTATTCCCAATGTTGTAGTGGCTGAGGGGCCCTGTAAAGTTCTATAAAAATAACTCTGAAACTGCGCTCAACTCAGTACTTGTTTTTCTGTAGTTTTTATTGAGCCATCCTATAAATTTCTGTGATGGATGGGGTTTTCCAAAAGAGCCAAAGGCATTTAGGATCTAACTCCCTTGGCAATCCAGTGGGAGTTGGGCAACTAATTACTTTAGATTCTTTTGAAAATCCCAGATCTAATTTTGCATTATAATAACATGATTTTAAAGGGGGATAAACCTCCAAGAAAAATAACACTTTGTGTAACTTTTTTTTTTTTGGTAATAGACAGGGGAGCTGTTTGCCCAGCCTTGCTGATGGCTGAGTCTCTTGTGTTGAACTTCCTTTGGAAAAGGCTTGGAGCAGGAGGTCAGATGGAAGGGTGGAGGACGAAGGGCTGGTTGCTCTCTTTTCCAAGGGCTGACCTATGTCCTTGTGCGATACCCAAGATGAAAGCATGAACAGGACTCTTGTCTGCCACTTGGTAGATTCATTCCAGTTGCAGAAAGGTTAATCGTGTCATTAATTTTGTCTGCTAGGCTTAAGGATTTGGAAGTTGCTGCATATGACAGGGAGAATAATCCAAATCAGTTACACCTCCCAGCAGCTCCATAAATAGGTAAATCAGAGCGGTCCCTTAAGCATGATATCAAAAATCTTTGCCTTTTTACTCACAGAGGACAATGAAATAAACCAGTAGATTTACACATGATTAGCTAGGACACAATAAAAGGATGATCTCACTTTATTACCGTGATTTGGTGCTATATTCCCTTGCTGTTTAATCAGTGTGTCACATGCCTGGTGCCCTGTTAGAAAAACTGCATTTCCTAGCCACGTTACCTGCCAAAGTGATAAATGATGGTGCCTTTGAATTGTTCTCTCATGCTAACCTCTCTTGATAATTTGCCTTAATTCACAATGGTGTCTGTCCTTTAGAGCCCATCTTGGTCTTAATGTGGAAAAATTAAGACATCACCAAAGATCTGTGGACGGTGACGACTGCGGTGGAGAGTGTTCTGAAAACTGTAATCTCAGTGAAAGCAATGTTAATATCTCCCTGTTAATATGTACAGATCCTTGCATTTGAGTAGCGATTAAAGCTAGTCATGTCCTTCAGTTTGTCTGCAGTGTGGTATCAGACACACAGTTCAACTATTGCAATTCTAGCCGTGGAAAGCAACAGCTTATGTTTGTATCGGTATGTTCTTAAAACTACGTTGCTTGTAGCTCTTCAGTATTGTGTAAGAGAATCAGCTGTAGATTTTTTTTTTTTTTTCAAGTTAGCCATATTTTTGGTCTAGAAGCTTCAGCTTCCTTCTGTGTTGCAAGGCAATTGCAGTTGGATAACCTTTTGTACAGGACACTTCTTTCCAATGGGACCAATTTTGAGGTGCCGTATTTTTGAGGCATCCATCTCTGCAAAGTGCATGCTCTTGATGTTTTCAGTGTCCTACACGCCTTGCAGTTCTTCTTATCTTAACATCCACTGCTTGGGCAATTAGAAAATAGATTTGTAAGTATGTTTCAGATAATCTGCACTTTTGCCTTCGCACTCAGAGGATTACTGAACAAAATAAAGATTCCAGGAGATAGGACACTTGTATCAACAGTTAAATTGTGGAAATAATTTTTGGTGTGTGGTTAGGTTTTGATTCTGCTTTTGGTGTGGAGTTAGGTCAAGGCCCTGGAAGAGGTCATGTTGTGGTCTAAATTTGAACATCCTTCTGATTCAGCTTTGTAGCAGAAGTAGTATTAAAGGAGAGAGAATTCCATCACTAATTTCATGCGTGGTGTCGTTCAAGACAGGACTGTCATACCAGCAAGTAGTTAGCACTTTGCTTAAAATAGAATTGTGATTCTTCTTATGCTTATACTAATTATTAATTTGTGATTTTCAAAGTTTAGTACCTCAGAGTTATTTGGAAGGATGAATAAAGCCTCTGCATCTCAGTGCAACAGGTACTTTAATGCATCTGAGTACATGCAGATCAGATGATGTGATTTGTAGAAATTTGTATGGCAGCTTAGAAGTCAGTCTTCCCTTGATCACAACCTCTGTGATTCCTTTAAATTCTCTGAGGTTGCAGGTTGTATAAAGCAGGTTAGAATTTGGTCCTTGTATTCCCAAATCCCACTTCCCTTTCTTAGCAATGATTCTTTCAGCATAGTGTTCTTTGGTTTAATATTCTTCAGAGACTGAGTTTGAGAAATGTTCTTTGTTACTTGTGCTTCATATCTACTGTTATGCTTATATTCCCTTTGCTTTATATATACTGCATTTTCTGAAAACTAGCTAGATGTTAATCTGAATTTTTGCATTGACAGGCTTAAATGTATTCTGTAGTCAAACACCAGCAGAAGCAAAATGATTTCCTCATTCTTACAGTCCACCTAAACATGTATTGACATTCTCTACAAAGTCATTTGAACGAAAATCCAAACATCAAATACCCGAGTGAAGGGATTCTGTGGGTGCAGATGAGAATGAGATTATGAGACTTATCTCCAAGGTCACAAAAATGTGTTCTGCCTTTTGAGAAGTCTTTATTGTAATGTTGAGTGGATCGTTCATTGTGTGCTGTAACAGGTGCTACGTGTTCCCAAGAGTTCAGCCTCCTGTGATTAGCGGGAAGAGCTAGCCTTGTATTTTCTGTTGGTGCTTTTTTAAGGCGAAGGGTTCCGCTTGGGGGTTTTGTTAAACATTCTTCTCTTTTGCATTTAGTTTTGCTGTGAGCTATATAATTAACAATTTTCTTAAATACCGAGTTAAAGGTTCACATATGAATTGATGGTATAGAAACACAGTCTCCTGCACAAGTTGTAATAGTTCTTCATGGTCTGTGTAAGATTATTGTGTGTTCTATTAGGGAGGACATGTTGTTTTGGATGCACAATATTGTGCTGTATTAATGATCCTGAGAGTTTTTGGCTTCATTGTGGTGGGTTGACCCTGGCTGAATGCCAGGTGCCCACCAAAACCGTTCTATCACTTCCCCCCCCCTCCTCAGCTGGACAGGGGAGAGAAAATATAACAAAGGGCTTGTGGGTCGAGATAAGGACAGGGAGAGGTCACTCAACCAATTACCGTCATGGGCAAAACAGACTCAACTTGGGAAAAATTAACGTAATTTATTGCTAGTCAACCAGAGTAGGGTAATGAGAAATAAAATCAAATCTCAAAACACATTCCCTCCACCACTCCCGTCTTCCCAGGCACAGCTTCACTCCTGGATTGTCTACCTACCCCCTCCCAGCAGTGCAGGGGGATGGGGAATGGGGGTTACAGTCAGTTCATCACTCGTTGTCTCTGCTGCTTCATCCTCTTCAGAGGCAGGACTCATCACACTCTTCCTCTGCTCCGGCGTGGGGTCCCTCTCATGGGAGACAGTCCTCCATTAACTTCTCCAGCGTGGGTCCTTCCCACGGGCTGCAGTTCTTCACGAGCTGCTCCAGCGTGGGTCCCTTCCCCAGGCTGCAGTCCTTCAGGCACAGCCTGCTCCAGCGTGGGTCCCCCATGGGGTCACAAGTCCTGCCAGCAAACCTGCTCCAGCGTGGGCTCCTCTCTGCACAGGGCCACAGGTCCTGCCAGGAGCCTGCTCCAGCGCAGGCTTCCCACAGGGTCACAGCCTTCTTTGGGCATCCCCCTGCTCCGGCGTGGGGTCCTCTCTCCCTGGGCTGCCTGTGGAGATCTGCTCCCCCGTGGACCTCCCTGGGCTGCAGGGGGACAGCCTGCCTCACCGTGGTCTTCCCCACGGGCTGCAGGGGAATCTCTGCTCCGGCGCCTGGAGCATCTCCTCCCCTCCTTCTGCACTGACCTGGGGGTCTGCGGGGCTGTTTCTCTCACATGTTCTCACTCCTCTCTCCGGCTGCAGTTTCTGTGCCCCAGCAGCTTTTTTTTTTTCCCTTCTTAAATATGTTCTCCCAGAGGTGCTACCACCATCGCTGATGTGCTCGGCTTTGGCCAGCGGTGGGTCCGTCTCGGAGCCGGCTGGCCTTGGCTCTGTCGGACATGGGGGAAGCTTCCAGCAGCTTCTCACAGAAGCCCCCCCTGTAACCTCCCTGCTACCAAAACCTTGCCACGCAGACCCAATACCTTTGTTCTGTAAGGTTGTGTAGAAGGAATGTGAATCCCTTTAACACTTCTCAGCTGCAGCCCCCTCAGAAGTGTAACTTGGTGTCTGCTAAAGGGGTAAGTGTTGGAAAACAAGAGCAGTGCGGTAAGCAAATACAGTCAGCGTAGAACAATACAGTTAACTTCACGGGAAATTTACTACTTTAGATTTTTTTATTTTTTTCCTGACTGGGGAACAAAGATTTGTATGTGGCTTTTGTAGCCTAATCTGAAGACAAAACAGTACCTTTAATGATAATGTCGTGGTTTAACCCCAGCCAGCAACTAAGCACCACGCAGCCGCTCACTCACTCCCCCCCCATCCAGTGGGATGGGGGAGAAAATCAGGAAAAGAAGTAAAACTCCTGGGTTGAGATAAGAACGATTTAATAGAACAGAAAAGAAGAAACTAATAATGATAATGATAACACTAATAAAATGACAACAGTAGTAATAAAAGGATTGGAATGTACAAATGATGCGCAGGGCAATTGCTCACCACCCGCCGACCGACACCCAGCCAGTCCCCGAGCGGCGAATCCCTGCCCCAGCCTTCCCAGTTCCTAAACTAGATGGGACGTCCCATGGTGTGGAATACACCGTTGGCCAGTTTGGGTCAGGTGCCCTGGCTGGGCATGAGAAGCTGAAAAATCCTTGACTATAGTCTAAACACTACTGAGCAACAACTGAAAACATCAGTGTTATCAACATTCTTCACATACTGAACTCAAAACACAGCGCTGTACCAGCTACTAGGAAGACAGTTAACTCTATCCCAACTGAAACCAGGACAGATAAAAACCAGACAAGCTCAGTTTTAAACGAATCTGGAAGTAAAGATCCATCAAATGGCCTCTATGACACCAGTTGCTTTGCAAGACAGAACTTCCAAACCAGCTTGAAATGAGTAGTCTCAGGTATTGGTCAGTCTATTTGCTCAATATAATCCCTATATATCAGTACTCAAATAACTCCTGTATCTGCACACTAGTTTGCTACACAGACATAATTTAGAGCTTGGGATAGACTTCTAAAGCTATGTGCAACCATGTGCATGCTTGGCAAGGAAAGAACAAGGGAGTGGGTGGTATTTAAGTGGTTTTTTTTGTGCTTTTACTTTCGGAATAACCTCTCGAATGCTGAATAGTTTAATCAGATATATGTGGTACTGTTTGCAACTCTTCAGCTCAATGCAGAGCTAATTTAATAGTAGTATGATTATAATCCCAATTCTGTGAAACCCTCCCTAGTGGAATGGCAGTCGAGAAGCAAACTTTTTCAAAAAATTATGTAAAATTTTTGCTATCTTGTAGACAAAAGATCTGTTGAAGAGCTCCTCTACTTCTCCACTTTCCAATTCCTTTCTGTATTGAACAGGGCTCTTTCACACCCACAGCTTTCCTGTCATCATGCATCCCTGCATTCCACCTGCTGAAAATGTCTTTATCTTTTCACTGTAGTCCCAGCTAAGATATTGGAAAGGTAAAACTTCTTGGAGGTGTGTAGAGTATTTAAAATACCTTTATGAGCACAGAATTGAAATTTTTGAAGCTCAGCTTGTTTTATGTCATTATCTGTTTGAAAAGGCCCTACACGGTATTGAAGGAGCTGGAGTAGCCCAGTGAATATGCTTATGTTGCACTGACAATGGTTGCAGGGGTTGTTGCTCTTTTTGAGCTTCAGAGTGTCAAATTTGGGGGTTTTTGGGGTGTTGTGTCTGTGCGGTGCTAGTGAAGGAAAAAAAACCCCAGACCAATGGCTAGTCCATCCAAGGGCAAAGATTGATTGTTTTGGGGTGAATGTGAGCTTTTTTAGATGCACTGGTTTGTAATTGAGTTCATAGCTGCTCTTTTGTGCCTTACTAAAGAGTCTGATGGTTGTGTTAAAATATTGTCAGTCCCAGCACCTAAGTGAGATCCTGATGATGCTGGCTTTTATGCACCTGCTTAATTTGGTTTTGCAAGTAAGGCCAGCAAGACTGCCTGTGAGACTTCACTTAAATTATTTGCTGGCTTAGCAGAATAAAGCTGACTTGGTGTACTTAATGAATCTGAAATTATTTCCACGAAATATTTGCTGAGCCTCAGCTTATTTTTGCAGTCTTGAAAATGGCTCATTAATTGATGGGAGAGTGACCGTCCCTTTGGACAAAAGAAGTTAGGCCCAAATTACAGTTTCTTTTGAACAGAGCTGACTTTCTCATTTTGATCATCAGTAGTGTGGCTGCAGGTAGTTGCATTTGGGTTAAAGGAGCCTTTGGGTTTAAGACATGCTTTTTTCTTATCTGCCCCATTTTGTCTCGGATTCTCACCAAATCACACAGAATGATTGAGGTTGGCAGGGACGTCTGGAGGTCATCTGGTCCAACCTGCTTCCTCAAGCTAAGGGCACCCAGACCCAGTTGCCAACGACCGTATCCAGATGGCTTTTGAGTATCTCCAAGGATGGAGACTCCACAACCTCTCTGGGCAACCTGTGCCTCTGTCCTCTTTGCACCGTCCCTTCAGGTATTTATACACATTGATAAGATGCCCCTTGAGCCTTTTCTTCTCCAGGCTGAGCAGTCCCAGCTCTCTCTGCCTTTTCTCATAGGACAGATGCTCCATACCCTTCACCAACTTCATGGTCTTTCGCTGCACTCTCTCCAGTATGTCCATCTCTCTGTCGCACTGGGGAGCCCAGCACTGGGCACATCACTCCCACAGTTTCTTGTCTACACCCAAGCTTCTGATTGCTTCCCCCTCAGCTTCTGAACCTCCCCATCCTTGGATTATGATCACCTTTGTTAGGTTAATCTGTTCATGCTTTTAGTCGTTTTGCTATCTGTTATATGCTGTGCATTGTATATTACTGTAGGGTAAGTTCATGCTCTAACTATAAATAGTCATGCAAGTTGTATATACAGCTGTATGGTGACAAGCAACTTGCTGGTGCTGCTTTCTTGCACAGAATGGGAAAATCTTGTATTTAAATCTTAACGGTAAAGCCTGTCAATAACCCGTTTTTCCAAGGCATTAGTCGGTGTTTTTAGATTCCTGTTGTCTGAAGTGGGACTTGCTGTAGCAGAGTATCAGGTTGGAAAACAGTGTGAGTCAGTCCTGATTTTGCTTTTGGTTTTCTGTATAACCTTGGACAAGTTGCTCAAATGAAATAAGGTGGATAGTTTGCCTTATAATAGTGTGTGCTAAACCAAAGGCTGTGAAAAGCAACGTAAAGGCTATTGTGGCTTAATGTTTAAATTTTCTGATACATTATTTATATAGACCCTTTGTTTTCTTTTGGGGATTTGTTCCTGTAATATCCTTTCAGGTCTTTATTCTCATAGGGTCTGGTTGATGAAACAAACGGCCATGTTATTTTTGAGTGTCAGTTGGATGCAGAGGCTGTTCAGTAGCTGTTTTGTTGTTTAGCTCACTTGTTTTCTTCATTCCCCAAACTCTTATCTTCCCTGAATTTACTGTTCTGGTCCTTCCTTACTGCTGTATTATTGTCTGGAACACTTCCTATTGATTTTCCGTGTTGGTGATGATTTCCTCTTCTGAACACAGTTGTGAAGAATTGAAAGTAATTTGGTCAGAGAAGGTTTTGTGCTTCCTAAGATCTACATGACCATTTAAAATCTTTTCTGTAACCTGATTTGAAGAGGTTTGATATTCTTGTTTGTTGAGTTGTCATTTTATTAAGGTCACTTTGTGCATTCCTGTCTCTTTGCTAGGCTTTGTTTTCAGCACAGCATGAAAAGCTATTTTGGTTTTTGTTTAGAAAAAATATATATTCTGAATTAAATTTCATATTCCATTTTGGGGTTCCTCTAGAAACCATTTACTGAAAAGAGAATGGGAAAAGATTCAATTTAGTCATTGTCTGATCAGTAAAAACCTTCTTGGGCAGACTTTAAGGAAAAAGGAGCATTTTGAGGTGGAGAGAGATTTATTTGCAAATATTGACCTGCAAGTTCTGAGTTGCAGAGATAAGTGCTTAATCCGTGTGCCATAATCTATCAGAATTTGAATGGGTTCTTGTTGAACATTTCAATTTCTAGACTATTAGTTCTATCCTAGGATTATCTGTTGCTATTTGGTGTTTAGACTGATAGCGCAGCAGTTGGGAGCCGGCTTCAAGGATGCTGCTGGATTTTTGTGTGTCTGAGATTTGCATGTACGGGGGATATCAGTGTTGTCAGTGAGGTCTTGATCTACAATGTGTTGAGTACTTTGGCCCTAATCCAGAAAAGCAATTAGATGTATGGCGTGATTGGGACTGTTCACATGTTTTAAGTCGTCTGTGTGCTTAAGTGCTTTGCTGGCTTACGGCCAGACTGCCCAGCACCTTGCAGGATGAAGACAATATTTTTGTAATAAGCTAAGGTAGAACCTTTTTCAAAAGGTGATTGAGGCTGATTTCCATATCTTTACTGGGAAACAGCCCAGCCTGAATCTCCAAGATTCAGAGTGGCTCAAGGGAGTTTTGTGTGTTTATTGAATATCTCCATCACTTCTGGACTATAAGGATAATGAATAAAGTTGTCATTTATATTCTGCTATTTGTCAACTTGCAAATGGGGTGATCTGTGGATAACAGTTCATTATCTGTTTAGCAAAATCTGTCATGTTAGGGATTAAAAATGTCATTCCTCAAAAAGTGAAGGGGTTGGGTATACTAATGGAGCCAGGCACCTGTGTCAGTGCTATATTGTTTCCATATGTGAATGGGTAACAAGATTTTCTCTTATGCTTTCAGCACTACCAATGTTAGTATGTAGTGAAAATGGGGAACTGATTTTTAAGACGTGGCCGTCCAATTGCTCCAAGAATTTAAATGTTCTGTGTTCATGCATTATCCACATCAAAAGCCAGGGTGTCTCCACAGATGCATCGGGAAGCTCACACTGAAACTGAATTCCTCTGCCGCTGAACAGATTCCCAAGAAATCACAGTCCTACTTGAAACCTAAACAGTCAAGAGAAAGAATAGGAAGAGAAGCACCCAAGTTGATGTACAGCAAGTATTCAAAGTAGAAAAATCTGGGTGGGTTTTGTTGGGTTTTTTTTTATTTTTTTCTTCTTAAATACAGTCTGATTTTCCAAACTAGTGGGCTCTACCCCCCAAAAAGGGAAGGCTTTTTGAGCCCAAAGATTATTCAGCTTCTATGACATTCATGTTTAAGGTACTTCAGAACTACTCAGCTTAAAAAGCTGACTTGGAGCATGGTATGGGTTGAGACAATTAGACTGAAGTGGAACATTTTGCAGAAAACTTGCTACAGAATATAAGTAGCAATTAAGAAGGCATGAGACTTCTTCTTTCTAATAAAATCTAAGACAAGACTACTCAGTGACCTAACAGATTAAGGGCACAGAGTAAAGGCTATTTTTTGCTTATTATTTTTTAGAGAGAACAAATTTTTTTTTTAAAGAGGAAAAAATGAATAATGGGCCCTTTCAGCAAGTATAACTTAAATATGTGATCTTAAAGATAGTGGGGCAGTGACAAAGAAAACAGTGAATTCTAACATTTTCTGTCTTTATATCTTTACAAATGAAAATGTCGAAAATACATGATGGCTCTTCAGGCAGAGGTGGATGAATCCAGTTGTCATGATAATTCAAGAAGGACTATCTTGTTATCCGTATGAAAATTGGGTGGTGATAGATGTCAAATATTTGTCTTCAGTAGTAAAGTAAATATTTGCTATGTAACTGTCCCCATCAGTGAACAAATCACTTGCAAACAACAACATATTGCAAGAAGGAGGATGCATGAAATTACATAAAAATTAAAGATGAAGCGACTGAATGAAAATAGACACCAAATAAAACCGAAAACCAAGTTAAACAAAAATTAGGTGGTTGGATTCCCTTGTGATTGAGAAAACCAAATTATAGAGTGCGTTATGCAAAGGTGGTGCAATGACAAATGTCAGTGGAAATCTGTAAAGCTGTTTGCAGACTATGCATGGAAGACAGACTTTTTGTAGGAGGTGGAGGAACATGCCTTTATTTAAAGAATTCCTCTGTCTAGTGAGATAAAAATTCAAATAGAGAGGACCACATATAGGGACAAAAATACTATGCTGTAAAAATTGAAGTGTATTAGCAGGTTTTATTAGTCTGTGGATTGAGGAGTGGAAATGGAGTGTAATTTATTTTAAAATTTCATTTTCTTTAAGAAGATCAGAGACCAGAACTTGTTAACAAAATTGTGGTGGCTGCCATCCTCCATTCCTGATGTTTAATGTAAGTGGAAGAGTCAGAACCTGTTGATTGAGACCTTGTCTTTGACTGGTTCTTGCAATGGCCGGTTCAAGAGCCCACAGGAGGAGGGAGGTGCTTTTTAGGTTAAATGTTGGATTGCTGTCTGAGGTAATGTACCATGGCTGGTTCAAAATGAGTAATTTGAGCTGCTTAGTAGTAGTTCCTAGAGTACAATTATGTTAGGCATCCAGAGGAGCAGGCTAAGTATCAAATAATAAAATGGGCAGAATTGCTAAATTGCAAAGTCCTAAACGGGCAGAGGAAACAAAACTCTTAGTTGACTGCTGGTTTTCAGTTGTCTAGTCTTGGAATTATGTTCCTTTGAACAGAAAGAAAAACAGCAAATAGATAAACAGTATGGCTGCCAAGGTTGGAGGTATGTTTATTTGGCAGAAATAACTTAACATTTAGAAATCAAGCCCTAGGAAAACTAATAAGCTGAAATATTTTTTCAGAGTGGGCAGTAGGGGGGAAGTGAAGATGACTGTTGTGGGTTTTAGGGATCAAATACATCTGATATATCTTTAGACTGTTAAAAGCAAGAAGCCTGCAGAAGACATTGTGGTTTTGTTGAATTGTACAAGATTATGTATTAAAAAAAGAAAACGTTACGGGAAACCTAAATGATTTCTCTGAAACCAGTCTTTGGTTTTGAGAGTGTAGATGAGGAAGCTACCCAGAAACTCTTCTCTTCTGATCATAAAGACATACAGGCAAAGCTAGAGGCTGTAGAAGGAACTTTGAAATTAATTTAAGCTCAGAGGCAGTATGTCAGAAGACTTTTTTAGGAAGGAGAAGTGTGAAGTCACTGAGGTGCCAAGGAAGAAAAGCAGCCTTTCCTTAAAGCCTCCAGCTGAGGATTGGAGAATAAGCAGAAATGTCTTATTTACATGTACAAAAGACTCTACAGATTATTTCTGTAGGGAAAAAATTAGCTCTTGTGAGTGGTGGGTTTTTGTTGTTGTTGGTTTTTTTCTTTTTTTTTTAAATCACTCAGTGCACTTGTAAGGGATAAAGAACTTTCCAACAAATCGAAGTAGACAGTGGTTGAAATGCAGGGGGTTTTGTTTTATTGGTTGGGTTTTTTTAATCAATTAAAAAACTGACCAGGAGGCATAAAGTAACAATCAGTGAAAAAATATCCTAATGGAAAGAAGAAAGGTTAACTCTGATTTTTTGCTGACCCTTGTGGTGGTTATCAGGCTTATTTGTGGTCTTCAAAAAGGTCTGTGCAGGAAGACAGCAAATTTTGACACCTGCCACAAAATCTTTTGGGTTTCTTGGGACAAGAAGGGACTGATGAATCTGCAAGATGTTTAAATAAGATAGCAAGTGTGTATTGAGGGGGGGAAATAAAATCATTTGTTGAGCTTCCTTGGTTCTAAATTAGCCAAAGACAGGAAAGTGGGTGTCATTTTTAGAAAGCTCAGTGACAGCCTACTCTTAATGTGCAAACTGGTCCAAACTATGAAGATACTAGGGTGCGTAAAGGATTGCCTTTCTCGAAATGTATGTTGCAAGCCTCATCTGTAGGTATCTGCCCTGAATTATCACCACCTGTGCTCATCTTGAAGGATATTGAAGAACAAGAAAGGGATTAGGAGAGGTGCAGGGGTGATCATAGCACACTTACAAACTGCCATCTGAAGAGAGGTGGAAAAAGTTGGGCTTGCTTCCCTTAGGAGGAGAATAAAAAAGGGCAATGTGATAAAATAATGGGTGGGATGGGAAGGGTGGGTGGCAGTTCCTGTTTCTTCCTGCTCCAAGAACATGAAACAAGGGTCTTCAGCAGAGCTAAGAGGCAGGTAAGGGGTAAAGCATGGTACATTCTTTGTGTGACTGCAGTCGAATGGAGGAACTGCTACTTGAATCAAAACTCGCCCTGCTGTACTCCATGATCTTCATAATTTATTATCTCTTTATGGGTTTAAAATTTATAACTAGAAATGGACTGAAGAATGCAGGCACTTTGGTAGATCTTTGGTCACTAAATATGTTGCACCAGTCCGTGTTTCCCACAAGCTTGTTATGGGCAGCTTTACACATGAAGGAAGTGAATGAAAGTCCTTGTCTGCTCTACCTGACAAATGTCAGATTTAAGTAGTGTCATGGTTTAACCCCAGCCAGCAACTAAGCACCACGCAGCTGCTCACTAACTCCCCCCCACCCAGTGAATTAGGAAAAAAGGTAAAACTCATGGGTTGAGATAAGAACAGTTTAATAGAACAGAAAGGAAGAAAATCATCATCATCATAACTATAATAAAATGACAATAATAATAATAATGGAATTGGAATATACAAAAGAAGTGATACCCAATGCTATTGCTCACTACTTGCTGAGCAATGCCCAGTTAGTTCCCGAGCAGCGATCCCTCCCTGCCCAACTCCCCCCAGTTTAGATACTGGTCATGACATCACACAGTATGGAATATCCCTTTGGCCAGTTTGGGGCAGCTGTCCTGGCTGTGTCCCCTCCCAACTTCTTGTGCCCCTCCAGCCTTCTTGCTGGCTGGGCATGAGAAGCTGAAAAATCCTGGACTTAGGCTAAACAGTACTCAGCAACAACTGAAAACATCAGTGTGTTATCCACATTCTTCTCATACTAAATCCAAAACATAACACTATACCAGCTACTAGGAAGAAAATTAACTCTATCCCAGCTGAAACCAGGACAAATAGAGAAATCAAATCAATGTGTTTTGGATGTTTCGCTCTGGGTTCCATTTTCTGCTTACAGAGAATTTCATCCAAGTTGGTACTAGCTGTCGCCCTGCTATCCATCCTTCTGCAGTACCATAAATGAATTAAAGTCTGAGGAAATCGATACTTACTTGAAAAGTTGGACAAATCTGAAGAAAAGACTATGAAATCCAGTGGCACAAGACTGTGTAACTTAACGACAAAACATTTTTTATGTTTGTTTTGCATATACCTTCTTTAATGCCACTTGACAAACCCAAACAGAGTGAAGATAGGTTGATGTGTGGGGAGGAAATTGTCCTTTTTTTATAGTCTTCATTCTGGAAGGTTAATACTGAATCAATTGTTAGAGAAGTGGCCAGAGTAGATCGGGACCATTCAGAGAAAGAGACCAAATCTTAAAGAAAAAAATTCTCAATGCAGGAAACATGCTGAGAATAAGAAAAGCAGCCGTTTAGATTAGGTGTCATTTTAGCCTGATTGTCCATGTGAGAGCTTTGCTTTTTTGTTGTCTGACTTTCGTTCTCTAAAACCGTGATAATTCACATTGTACTGGCAGATTAAAATTTAGCTTTGGGCATTTCTGGAGGTTTGGTGTAGATATGTGACCTGCTTAGGGCTGCCTCTGAGCAAAAGACTGCAGGATAATAAATGTATAGAAACCTGCAGAGGAGAGTAGTACTGTCCATGACCTGACCATGGGAGAGGCTTCAGCCAGAGCTTATGTTTTGCGATATACATGAGATGAATCAACTGTGAGAACCAGTGCCACAGAAAACCGGGCTTTTCGCATGCCATCTGCTAAGCAGCTGAAAAAGAACTGAATTGTGTATTGTCAGAGGAGTGTAAGAATACGTCGTGCTGTTAACGAGCGACAATGCGAGGAGCCTCGGAACGAATCCCAGGCAAAACGTGTAGCAATTATGGGATAAGTTTTTTCTGCAATTCAGTAGTTTAAAGGCGGATTATGTTTTACGACATGAAAAGATACAGTGCTTCCAAAATTCGCTGATTTTTTTCTTTCAATATGTGCCTGTATTTCTTCTTCACTTTGCCCCCTTTCTTTGTTACGTATCAATTACAGATTCCTGTTCTACAAGGGCTAACCAAGGATTGAGTTGCAGCAAGATTTTACCGGGCTTTCTCAGTGGGTCTTGCCCAGTCTCCCCTTACCTTTAAGAACACTGCTGGATTTAAATGAGGGGGTTAGAGGACTTGTGGTATTTTATTTTATTTTTATCTCTGTCTTCCCTCCCCCCCCCCCCCCCCCCCAATAACCTACCCTTGGTCGTCATCATTATTCTCCCCTCTGCTCCGTGACAATCATAGCATAAGCAACACCTTCATCCAAGGAGAATAACATTTTTCAAAAATCTCAGGAGATTATGGGAAACTGTAAAAAGGAGAATCTAGGCACAGCCTTTTTAAAAAGGAGTCAGGCAAACGGGGAGAACACAGGGACTTCTGAAGCAGTTAACTGAATTCTCAAAAAAAATGTAGAAACCCATAAACTGTCTAAGTAATATATAAAATTAGAGGAAGAATTACTATTGCTGTATGTCAAGCATAAGCTGTCAACTGATTTAATTTCCTTCTGAGAGCTGGTGGCAGGGATTGTGGAGGAGGGAGGAGCAGTGGGTAGCCTATGTCCTGGTGACAGTAAGCCTTCTACTAGTGTTTCATATGCTTTTTCTCATAATTGACTTTGGAAACTATGGTGTAGATAAAATTGTAATGAGGTGGGGTAAACAACTGGCTGGAAAAGGAGAAGTTACGAAGGGTTTGCTATTAAGGGATTTATCTAATGTCTCTTTTGAGTGCTTTGTCGGGGGCTTGATGCTATTCAATATGTTTGTTAATGTCTTGAATAATGCAGCAGAGAATCGTAAAATGTGCCAATACAGTGCCGGAAGGTGGGGCTTGGAAGCATGTTGGAGAATACGATTAGAATTTGGAAGATCTTAATAAACTAAATTTAAAAGGAGAGGTATGCATTTGGCTGTTTCCATGTATGGATGTGAAGTGGAGAGTTGGGTATGTCTCGTCTTTCGCCAAGGAGTCGTGTGGTACATGGCATTACAAATGAGATGTGAATCAGTATGTCACCAAAAAAAGTCAAGTATTGCCCTGCTGAGTACCAGAGGAGCATGGCCTGCAGGACGTCTGGAAATAATCCTGTGCTAGTCATTGTTGAAAAGATTTCAGCTGCAGTCCTATGTCCTCTTTGACTCTGGTCTCAAGGAAGAAGCCAAAGAACAGGGAGGGGAATTCAAAGGAGATCAACCAGCATGATCGCAGATTTAGGAAAAAAAAAAAGGCTTGAGTTAAAAAGAAACAATCCATTTACTTATAGATAAGAAGAGGAAGGGGTGGAGGGAGGCCTTTGCTTTCAAATATATCAAGAGAGTTGAAAAGAGGAGTGGAATCGTATGTTTTCCAGGATGTGATCGGATAGGAAGTACTGAGCTTAAAGACTGGCAAGGGAGACTTGAACATTTCTTGTCTTTGTGTCTAACCTAATGGGTAGTGTATGTAAGCAGTGAATGATTTAGGGATGTTATATTGTTGTTGTGTAGCATCCTTAAAAACTTCCAAGCATCTGTCAGACATGACAACATAACAGGTTCTTTGGGGCGCAGGGATGGAGTAGGTGATCTCTTGAGGTCTCTTCCAATTTTCTGTGATTCCAGGAAAATCACTGGGATTATAGTCCTGCCATCCACAATGATGGATGAGATGTGAGAGAGCCAATCCACAAGCTCGTGGGTTATCAAAGGCTGAAACTTTGCCTGTTTGATTTAGTTCTAAATACTGCCTTGCAAGTTGGGATTTCGAAGAACAAGACATTGCAATTAAACGTAGAATTAACGAAAGGGGGAGGGTATGTGTTGCATTTAACTTCACACTTCTGATTTAAGTGCCAGAATTAAAATCATCAGCTCCCTGTGTGGTCTCCTTATTTGTAAGAATTCAAGTGACATTAAAATTGGATTAGTAATGAGCTTTTGGTTGAAGGAGCAATATTAAAATCAAGGGAATCTGAAGGAGGAGGGAGGGGGAGTGGTGGTTTCCTTGTGAAGTCTTCCTTGGCAGTGGCGAACTGTGTGTGTGTTTATATGGATGTGCATGCATCTTCCTTCTCTTAAAAGCTTTATCCTCATTGCAGCCATGTACCAGAATCTTACTTGCCTTGATTTATAAATTATTTACACTTGGACTGCGATGCATTTAAACTTTTTGAAAATAAAGGTATATATTAGTCCTCCATTTATGACTGATAGGATCAGGGGAAAAGCAGCAGACTAATGGAAGGGAATAAGGAAGCACTTGGGAGCTGCTGGCTCATACTTGACAGTGATTTGTAAGTCTGTAGGTTTTAAAGTGCACAGTGTATTTTAAAATGTGCTGTTGCCTTTTCTTTGTTTGACTGTAACCTACTCTCGCTTACCATCTTATCTTGGGAAGCATTGCATTTGTAGGGGGTAACTGTGGCCCTGGATTTTTTTGCCCTTCCTTGGAGCCATGTTACAGATACATCTGTTCTCAGTGCCATTTTTATTTGCATCTTGGTAATATTAAGAGAGTCCAGCAAAGATCAGACCCCTAGTATACTTGTCACTGAAGAGATATTCAGAAAAAAATTCTCTGTTAAATGTTGCTTGAGGCAAAGAACGTGGCTTGAGAAAGAGAAGAAATGAAGGTTATGCTGCAAACTGATACATGAACTGAAAATATGCTCTGGATCTCTTCGATTCCTGGTCCAGTAGCTTTCTTCCATCCTGTGTGGTCTCTCCGAAGCCTCCCGATTTTATCAGTTGTAAATAAAAGTGACAAATCTCCCTGCCATGTTGCCCAGCTGAGTAATGTAACTTCTTCTGTCTTCCTCCTCTCTTTTCTATCAACTGCTGTGGAGACTGTTGCTTTGCATTTTTTTAACTTGTTTTTTTTTTTGCATTTGAAAAAATTCTATTTGCTAGAAGCTGTGCATGCTAAAAGGGGGAGGGAGAACTCTTAAGTAACAGCTTTTCTTATCCATTGAAGATGGATTGGTATCACACACCAATAAATAGGTAACTCATAGCTGCCAACATTATTCGCTTGCAGAAGACAGTAAATTTACAGACTCCCTTGTGAGTCACAAACGTCTTAAAAAACCTCACAAGTAACTATCTGAAATGGAGACAAGTTAATGTAGGTTTTGTCTATTCGTTTCTTCTAACTCTTGTTCATGGTTAGAAGGCATACAGTACTTAACTTTTTTTCAAGTTATATGTATATATGTGAAATGTACCATAGCATAACTGGACCCATAGACTTGCATTACTGAGTTAGGTCTGCATGTCCGACTGCAGTCTTGTGCTGTGAAGGTTGGGCTTTACAGATTACAGCATAATAGATTGTAAAATGAATGCCCAGAAGCTTGAAATGGTAGGTAGTCCCTTCATCTCTGAATCTGACAGCCCTCTGTTTTTTTTGTGGTGTTACAGGGGATGCAAGAAGGTTGTTTTAATAATTCTGGTAGCGTGAAGTGATGGCCGGTGTCTGTGCAGCGTTCTGAGTAAATAAATACACTTTTAATCTCTGAAATTTAGGAGCAGGAGGGAATTGGTACAGGGGATGTGGTTGAATCTCGAAGGACAGAATTTGCCATGGCAGCGGCAGCTTTTCTTTTGAGAAAGCCAGCACTTAAGTGGTAGCAAAATTGGCAGAGCGCTGAAATTTATGTTGCAGCCATCTGCTTTATCCTGGCTCCACCCAGTGGCGTTACCCTGCCAGTTTCACACGCATTGCGAAGACTTCAGCATGAACCTGGCATTTTATGTCGGTGCAGGATTTAGCATTGGCTTTTGTAAGGGTTAAGGTGTTATACAAACGTACTCTGCCTTTTTGCCCCTGTTGCGGACAGTGTAGTTTTTGTTTGGACTTATCTGTCCCCGTCCCTATCTTTGATGCTGTTCAATACCACGCACCAGTAAAATGAATATTCAGAGAGGTTGGAGCCAGAGCTGGAACCTGAATTCAAATATCCAGCCCTCTGGACTGGATTGCTTTCTGACCTGATACATTGCACTGGTTTTCTTTCAGTTTTCAAAACAAACAAAGCAAATCCTCACTTCTATTGTTCTATAGCAGTGCAACAGAAGAATATTATCATTAAAAACTGACTATATGGCAGTAGCCTCAGGATGTTCATGTAAGCTAGAGTTTCAGTAGAAGGGACCAGGCTCTGGGATTCCTGCTGGGGAAGATATGGACAAATACACATCCTGCATGTCGAAGAATGAAAGAGAGGTGTTTTACAGTAAGGTAGTAAAAGGCTGGATGGAGATGTCACGGTGCTGTTCAGGTGTGGCTCCTTTCTGAGCAACAGTACCAGTATATTGTTTCCTTTAGATCCTGTAAAAATACAAAGTGGTTTTTTTTTTTTTTTTTGTCAGGCTCTTAGCTTTAAAATGTTGCTATTGCATTTATTCTTCCTTTTGGCAATCTAAAGAAATGTTTTTACCAAAGGATACAATGACATGCATGATTGGTTTGGATATTGGAAGCCACATAGTGATTCCAGAAGCACTTAGCTTTTCTGAGTAAACCAAAGCAATGGTTGCAGGCCTTGCTGGAGAAATTTTATCTAAAAGAATTTGGACAGTTGCCAAATCGAATGTGTTTCAGCAGGGCGCAGAGTATTCTCAGTGCTGAGAAGTACTTCAGAAGGTAAGCTGGGGGTTCAGCACTTTCCAACCGGAGGCCTCAGGTGGGATTGCAGGCGAGTCGTCCTGATGAGTGGCTGTCCGCAGAGCCCTTGGAAGACTCGAATGACACTATCTGTCAGGGTTGTGGAAGAAGCAGAGCTCAGCTGGCATTGATGTTTGTGTGCTCACAGCCCCCATGCCCTGTCCCAGCAAGGACCTTTGGCGCTTTGCGCGGTGCCACTCGCTGATCTGACTTGGGGGTCAGATAAGTGGGTGTCGGGGAAGAAACTGTAGTTTCATACTGGCCATTGCATGTAGTGGTTTGAAGTTGGATGCTTGGTTAAAACCGGCTTTTGTTGAGCCAAGGGCCTTTCAGACTGCCTTTAGGAAGGGTCTGTCTTTTCCTTCTCTGTTCCAGGTTTCATTCTGGTAATCCATTTGCTTTTTTACCTACCATAAATATGGGAGGAAAGACAATGTCTGCTTGGGAATTGAAAGCCCCTTGCTTCTCCCTGCCCATTCCTCATCCCTATGTAGGAATTAATTCCATTGTTCCTACTGCATCCCTTTAAAGTGCGGAATAAGAAATGTCTTCAAGGTCACATTCCTCCTTGAAACTAATGATGGTGTTTTTCCTAATCCCATTACAAGGTCCCTAGTATCATTAGATGCAAGCGTTACTGTTTAGCTTCATTTGATAAGCTCATGAAAGGGGGAGGAAAAGGCTCCCTGATGCAGAAAGGCATTCAAGTATCTACTGTAATGGAATATGTTCAGAAACGTTACAATCTGCTTAACGTTGGCATTTTGGTGGCCTGGTGCTCTACCTTTTGTAGCATAAAAGGCAGAAGGGATAGCAATCCTGATGGGTACTTTAAAAGTCTGGAACGGCTCATGCACTAGAGTTGTAAACAATTTGAAATTTTTATTGTTTTTTCCCCCAAGCCTGAAAATGGGAATCTTCTCTATGCTGTGAGCTCCCCCCTCTGGCATCAGGATATTTGTAATAATGTCGAAGACCCTGAAGCGTTACAGAAATACGGAATAAGGTCAGGGGCACTTTTTTTGCTAAAGTGTGTGATATTAAGCCTCCAAACCCAGACTGCTGACAGCACTGCACTGCTACGCACTTCCATCCATTTGGGAATGGGAGGAATATAAAACCATAGTTATTGTAAGTTTGACAAAGAGGTTCTCTAGTTCTGATGTCATTTCAAAGATGTCAGTGGCCTTATAAGCTGGGCTTGAAATGGTGGCTGCTGGGTTGATGTCAAAGGGGAACATGCCCTTTTATCAATGTCTTGGAGTCACTAGGCTTGTTCATACTGAAGCCTACATTTGCTGCCCTAGTATTTAGCTGTTCTTTTGTATAAACCCTTCACACAACTCATTTTATGGGCCGTATCTCTCTGTTAGGTGCTTTGCCTCTGGGCCACAGTTGTAGATTCAGATGTGGTTGAATCTTCAAGGATTTGGTCAACTAGAAAATGCCAACGGGTTTAAACAGTCAGGGAAACATTTTTTGTTAGTCTGGTGCTTGTTAAACAGGGCTGTTTGGTGCCATCTTCTTGAAAACTCTGAAAGGTGCAAGATCTGGAAGCCTTCACGTTATTCCTGACAAATGCAAGAGATTACATACGAATTTACAAAATGTAGGCTTTTTAAAATGTGATGTCGTAGCCCTTCTTGCGAAATCTGTTTAAAAGCCTTTTATATATAATTAATCAACAATACTGGGTTTAGCTATAGCAGACTTCCTTCTTTTAATCCACTTTTACTCCTTCACATGCCTGTCACTGGTTGGTAAATCACTTTTGTGGGTAATGTCTCCTATTACAGCAATGTATTACGAAGAGGTGGGTGGAAGTTTCTTTGCTTGTTCTCCTTTTTTCAAGTCACTGTGATGAAGTTTTTAATTGATCTGAAAGAAGATAAAGCAACTGGTGGCTATACAGTTCTGTTACTCACTTTAATTAACTTCCATTGTTCCTTACACCGTTTCTTTCTCACTATTTGATATTGCTTAGAGGCAAACTCTGTCTGTGCAGCTTCCACTGCTAAATTTCTTTCATGCCCTGGGTTTTAAGTATAATAGTCACCTCCCCTGTACACATTTTTTCTTGGCTGATTTTTCTCTCCCATGCAGTGCTGCTGCAGTGGGTTAGCAGTTGCTATAGCAGCTATAAAGCTTACTGGAAAAATATATTCTCGTAGGATCAGATGTAGTTTGTCATTAAAAAACAACTCAGACTTAAAATCTAGTTTTAAATATTAATTCTGTAAGAAATAGGTGTAGTTTTGTATCTAGTTATACAAATACTCGGGTACTTCCAGTTGGGGGGAGGGGTTTGTTTTGTTTTAATTAACATTCATGATGGTATATGAAGATGTGTGCTAATTTGTTTGCTATATAGTCAAATTACCATGTATGTGAAATAGGTGGGTCAGTCTCTCTTGCAGCTGATCCCAGTGTCTGTATGACCCAAGGCAAAGGTCTTTGGTCCTGAAGTCCCTTATTCAGCCTCTGAGCTAATGCCGGGTGCACTTGCTGTTCACTCAGATTAGGATCTGAACCCTGAGTTGCATGAAATACTTCTTATTTTGTAGTGTTTTGGTATGAAGTATCCTATCATGGTTCCCACTTAGGTCTGTTTGTCACTGCTGTATAGTCCTCTAAGCACAGAATGCGCATACCAACAACGAAATGCATATATCCCTGCAAATCAGTTGAAATTGGAGACTGGAATCCTAATTAATTGGAGTAAATCTTAAGTGAGGTTTCAAATGGGGCTTGGACTTCTGTCCAACTGACATATTCAGTTTTTATATTTGTTATAATGAGTCCGTAGGTTACGGATGTGCAGGTTAGATTAATTACCAGCAGCAGCACGAGGGAGGGAGCACGGGGCTTGAACTGCTTGGTCGATGTGAATGTCCTGGGTAGCTCAGGGTTCAAGTTCAGCAGCAGAAAGCAGCATGCCTGGATGCTCTCAGTAGTATTCGGCACCAAAACACAGAGCAACAAGC
This sequence comes from Haliaeetus albicilla, assembly GCF_947461875.1. NCBI lineage: Eukaryota > Metazoa > Chordata > Aves > Accipitriformes > Accipitridae > Haliaeetus > Haliaeetus albicilla. Next base: position 2,601,660 of record NC_091496.1, on the reverse strand, counting down.
TGCTCACAGACCACCGTACAGACATACTAAATTTACTCCCGGCAAAGAAGTTTTTATACTTTTGACTGGTGATAATTGATGGGCTGTACCCTCAAGGGAAATAAATCTCTGCAAGTCAGATTTATGAGGACCCTTATGTTTATTTGGCAGCATGACGCTTGTTACAGGGATAAACTGAGTGAGCAGGAGAAAAGCTGACATGTTGAAAAATCTTGTATCCTATTTCTCAGCTGGACTCCCGCAGTTTTAGAGTCATAAAACTTTCCTTCTCGTTGTTTGGGACAAGTGGCTTGGAGAATTTGGATTTGAGAATTTGGATTTGTTTGGGAGCTGAGGACCGGGAGATGTACAGGTGTTTCCTCAGGAAAGAATCCCAAGGCATTTTTGTTCTTCTGTGCTGTAGGGATATTGCACGTTTTTGTCAAGTGCCTGATTAAGTTTGACATTTGAAAATAGAACTTCACACAGAAATAAGTACTGTACTTCTGAGTATTTAATTAAGATGTTTAGTTCCTGTCAAGGCTGGTAGTTTCTCTTTCCTGTTAAGGGCAATACGTCTTCAACTGCTGAAATTTCAGAAACCTGTACTTAACCTTTAATCGTCATTCCATTTACATAGAAATCTGATTAACAACTTTTAAAGTTCAGGAGCTGCGACTAAATGCAATTAAAGCCCTTTTGGAGTCTGTTATTAAGAGCTGGCATTTAATGAAGACTGAGGGCACACTACTGTTACCATCTACACTAGAGCAGGATGTCTTAAGCAATTAGTTGAAGGCATGAAATACATGAAGTGTGCTGTATAATCCATGAGTTAACATGGTTGGTATTTAAACAGCATGCTGCCTTTTCCTCCCTTTGCTGCTGCTGTGTTGTATGTGCCAGTTTGAGTAGCAGAAGCTCAGATCAGTTGGGTTAAGCATAGCACCATTTCCCCTGTGCCTTAGAATTGCACATTTCTTCCCCGAGACAGAGGATGCTCTGAAAGGTGGGTGTATAGTAGACGCTAAACGTGAGCGAATATATCCTCTTTCTTTGTGATTTAAAAATATTTAGCTTTATTTCAGTTATAAACATAAGTTTCTAACTGTATCCTCCCCACCTCCAAAATGTGCAGAACCAGTGAAGCTTAGCTAAATTATAATTGCAGAGCAGAAGTCTGCACTCAATTACCTGTTCAACTCTTACACTCCTCCTTGACCTTTTTATATGCTACATGAACAAAAGAAAGTCCAGTCAAACTGAAAGACAGCGTGTTTTAATCTTGCAGGAAAATACTTCATTTTGTGCCGTTTATGAAGCAGGTGGTAATTACACCTTTCTGATGAAGTTCATTGCTTTTTAGTCCATTTTAGCATACAGTTGGCTAGTTCTTCTTCTGCATCGTACTGGACCATATGTATTTTACAACTTCTCATCAATCATATCAGAAGGACCATGTGCTAAAGATATACGTGTGTGTGTATGTATGCATATACATATGTACATAAATGCACACTTATATACACACATACATGTATTTATACACATATACACACAGGTGTGTTTTTATGTAGTCGTCAAACAGTCCTAACAATTACAGGTTACTGCCCAGAAGCCAGTTGGGTTTACTTGCATGTGCTGGTTTGGGCTGGGATAGACTTAATTTTCTTCCCAATAGCTAGTATGGGGCTGTGTTTTGGGTTTGTGCTGGAAACAGTGTTGATAACCCAGGGATGTTTTCGTTACTGCTGAGCAGTGCTTACCCAGAGCCAAGGGCTTTTCTGCTTCTCACCCCAACCGACCCAAGGGATATTCCAGACCAAGGGACGTCATGCTCAGCATATAGAGCTGGGGGAAGAAGAAGGAAGGGGGAGATGTTGGGAGTGATGGCGTTCGTCTTCCCAAGTCACCGTCAGGTGTGCTGGAGCCCTGCTGTCCTGGAGATGGCTGAACACCTGCCTGCCCATGGGAAGTGGGGAATGGATTCCTCGGTTTGCTTTGCTTGCGCACATGGCTTTTGCTTTACCCATTAAACTGTCTTTATTTCAGCCCATGACTTTTCTCATTTTTACTCTTCTGATTCCCTCCCCCATCCCGACGTGAAGGGAGTGAGCGAGTGGCTGTGAGGCTGAGTTGCCGGCTGGGCTTAAACCACGACATTGTCAAAAATTGCAAAAGGATTTAATTTTTTCCCTAAGCATTGAGCAATATTCAACCAAACCCCACCAAGCTGTGTTAATGTGTAGGTCTCACTGATTCCAGTCGTTGTCATGCAGATGAAAAGCCTGTTTTACTACGGAACCACGCATCCGAATGTGGATTTTCTTTGGAGGAAACAAATAATCCTGACTGGCTTCCCGTGCTGCCCACCTTTATTCTGTTTATTTTGTTTTGTTTTGGTGTTAAGGGTCTGATACCAAAATGAGAAAGTGGCCTTGTTACTTGGAGCATTTCTGCTAGCATAATCTGTATTTGCAGAACAGCTGAGGTGCCTGGAGAAAAATAAATGCTGTCCATTTGTTTTATGACCCAGTTACTCAAGTTGACTACGGGTAGCTTAAATAAATTTGTCATCAGTATTTGTTCCTCTTGTGTTAAAATAAATAAATAAAACAGCAGAACTACTGGGAAAGGTGGAAAAAAAAGACAGCCCCGCTCCCGTTCTCCTTTATGGAGGCCAGATGACTAAATTTCAGTGAAAATGTCTTAAAACTTTATGCGTCACTAAACTGGAGATGACCTTCATCATGTACTTTTGTATGAGCTGGTACCGGATTGTTGGTTATATGGATATTAGAGCCACTAAAGTTAGAAAGCAATTGCAAAGCCCCCTTGAGGACTTGGAGAAGAGGCATCACGTGCCTGCTCGCATCTTGCAGAAGATAAGGTTACCTGCTGTAGTCTCTCAGCTGCTTTTTCTTGTAGCTGCTTATTTTCTGAGCCACAAGTATAAGTTAAGATGAAATTTCTAATATTGATGCGGCACAGGGAATGGGGTAAAGTTAGTAACGGTAAGAGGCCTTTTATCTTGTGTGTTTGTCAGTGATAAGACACAATCTCTCATGCTCTCAGCGGCTGAGAGTCAGTGGATGCAAACCTCGCCCTGTACAAGTCAGCGATGTTTGTCGCGGCACTTGTAGCGGGACCAGGGTTTCACTTTAAATCTGTTCAATCAGATAATGATATGTCACAGGGGTGTTGATATATCAGAGGGTTAATTAGCCAACATTTGCAGAAAACGCCGCTATTCAAATCGTTACGCCGGGCACTTGTTACTGAACCGAAGTCCCTTTCTTGATAGATGTGTAAGCTGTTGTGGCAGCTTGTGTAAAGAGTGGGAAAATGAAATGAGTGCTGCCCAGCGCTGGCTTGTTTGAGGAACCTACAGCCTGATGTTGATGGCTGTGACAGCACCTAACAGTGTCTCCTTTTGCTCTGCTAGCAACTGTGAAACCCATTATATTAGTTTATATGTCTCAAGTGACTTCAGCTCATCCATACACCAAGTAGAGTCAGAGCCCGTGGTGCTGAGGTTATAAAGTCCACGCACGTGTTATCAAAAGCTTGTGAAATGAAAAGGTTCTGGTTTTAAACTCTCCAAAGTGATCTGAGCGGGTGTACGATTCATTGCCAATTAAAACAGCTTTTAAGAAGCTGTGTTTTTAAAGTAGTTTTGAGGTTTGTTCCCTCCCTCCCTTCCTCCCTGGAGGTAGATGCACGTTCACAGGTCTACAGTAATAGTTGTGCTAATTGGCAGTTAGCGTTGATAATGAATGTAGTAGCACTGGCAATGATAGTATTATCTAAATAGTTGTGGGGTTATTTTTTACTTTTTCCCCAAAATGAAAAACAAAAGGAATTCTTGCTGCTTGTACAATAATGGAATTGGGTGATGCCTTGAGAGAATTAATTCTGGAAGGGTTGTTATTATTATGTTTCAGTTAAATTAATTTCATGGGTAACAAGAGGATTAGATAAAGCAGGTTCTGCAGCATTGAACAGTATTCACAGCACCTGAAAATTGTTCTTGTTCTTTCAGACTCACCTTACTGCTTTGTCCTTTGTCGTGTTTGCCAGGTGTGTACTCAGCCCCTGTTCTCGATGTGGTACGACTTACACAGAACGCTCAGTGCTTCTAGAATTCAATTAACTGTTACTTTTTTTCTTTTTTGTTGAATTCCACAATTACTGCAGCACTTTAATAATTAAAACTTTTGATACAGCAAATTACTGGGTAATTAGCTATAGACTATTCTCACATAGAGTGTCACTGCTTTTCTTGTGTTTTTCTGGCACTTTGCTAGTAGTTCCCTCCTGTCTCCAGAGCTTCAAGAACGAAGCCTCTTTTTGGATGTTTACAAAGAAGTAAGTGCATGTCACAGTAGTGCATCCTACTTGAACTCCCAGCTTTTTTCTTTCATGATTCGTTTGCAGTTGCTTTCATTGCCGCTGGAATTATCTGTGGCTGAATATCACCATCTCTGAGGAATTTTGTGGCTTTCCTCAATGCATGTACCATGGTTTGCTGTCTCTGGGCATGTCCTCGCATCCCCATTGAACCAGGGGTTATAGGATAATTTGAATCTGCTCTTCTGTTTTTAACTAACTTTCCTCATTGAAATCCCATTAGGAAATCTCTCTTCTGCTTTGTAGTCTCAGCTTCTGATTCCTCCTGCTAGGTGTTACTAAAATGTAACTCCAAAGCCTTCTCAGAGGCTGGTACAACTCCGGAGGAGTCCACAGGGCGTCATGCCAACATTTCTGCAGCTGCCCGGTGTGTCGGAGCAATAAGCTGAAAATAAATCTTGTTTTCAATTGCCAGTACTGCATAGCAAAATAGTAGAGACATTCTCAGATGCTCAGAGAGTTCTTTCTGGGTTTTTACAGTTTCCTCAAAGTACGAGCGAGGTGGCCTGGGCCTGGGTGAGAAGCCTTCTTTAGCACAAACCTCTTCGCCAAACACAAATGTTACCAGTAGCTGTTTTTATTTCCTATATCAACTCAAACCGGCAACTAAAGGTGCAGTGTCCCAGTAGTACTTTGAACACTAATGGCTCCTTCACGCAGGAGCCTGAGAGCTGGCGCCGAGTGGTGTGACGGCTTTATTAAGATCCCCAGATTATAAGGAGCTGTTGTGATCTTCTCGTCTGACCTCTGCGTAAAACAAGCCACGGTACTTTCCTGAATTAATTCCTGTTTGAAAGAGGGCGCATGCTTTAGAAAGGCATCCAGTCTTGACCGGGGGGGGGAATAAGTGACAGACAATATGGTGTAACCTTTGATGTAAGTGGTTAATTATGCTCTGGAAATGTATGCCTAACCGTTTGTCAAAGCCTGTCCAGCTTCAACCTTCCAGCCTTTAAATTTTTTTTTTTAAATTCATTAGTGAAGATTTTTTTCCTCAGTTCTGTGCCCTCTGTGTTGCATGCTTGCAGGCTGATCCAGTAACCTCTTAGCCTTCTCTTTGCTAAGCTAACAAGACTGAGCTCGTGGCTTCTCGGTGTTTTGCTGTAAGTCGTGCCTTCCAGCCTTTTAATAACTTTCAGGCTTCTTTTGTGCACCCTTCTACCCGCTTTTCCCCCGATCTCTCTTTGTTTATAAATGCCAGGGTTTCATTTGGCATTCCAGATGTGAGACCAATACAGAGTGATACAGCTGTAAACTTTTACTTCTGACAAAACTCTCTGCTTTATATAGCCATTTTCAATTAGCTAACTAATACCCATGGTCACAGTGGGACTTTCTGTGCTGTTGATTATCTTCAATATTCCCAAATTTGCTAGAGTCACAGCTTCACACAACAATCCTATAGATCATGACTTTCTTTTTTTTTTTTTTTTTTTTCACCTAGATGTAGAGATTTACCTCTGCTGATATTGGAATTCTTGCAGTAGATTGATTGTATTATGAATAATAACAATAATAATAAAGAAAATTATATTATTGTGTTAATGCTGTGTTCACTTTATTATTTACCATTTTTCCCCCCAAACATAATAATTTACAAACCTTCTCTAGTCTTTATTTTCATAGGAATTTGAAATGGGAAAAGTTCGGGTCCATTCAGTCCACAAAGGGGTTGCTGCAGCCACTCCTGTATGTGCTTTCATTGTCTGATTAAGCTGCTTCTGATTATTATCGTTTTAAAAATGAAGAGAGCCCAGAATTAGGCTGAAAATTAGAAGATTTCTTTCCAACAAAAGAGAAGCATTCTGGAATAGTCTTGTATTTCACTTGGAATACAGAAGACAAAAGGAAAAGAGGAATTAAGATTTCTGGGACCTTGCAAAATCTGCTATCAGTGGTTTCCTCATTTCTAGTTGTATGTTAAAGATCTTGTCAAATGCCTGCCCATTTTTCTTTTAGTTGATGCTGTGTTGACTTTTAGTGTTTGGCTTTTGTCAGATCCTTGGTGGAAATATCACTTTATCTCTCTCTGTTTATTTAAAGCTAAATTTGTCATCATCATAAGAACACCGGCTAGCCAAGATCTGTGTTCTGTAAATCCATGTTGCTGGACATGAATTCTATTATTCTCCCTTAATTCTTTTTTAATAGAGTCTTCTATCATCTGTTCTGTGATTTTTGTCTCTGATCAATATGAGGTGGAGAGGCCAGTAATTACTTGGTCATCCCATTTACCCTTGCAAAATTCATGGTATGGTGCTAGTTTTCATCTGGTTTCCTGCACCCCTCAAATACATGAAGACATAATGAAAATCAGTGTTGATGGTGTAGAGTTTGGAACTGTCATGATTTTCTGATGGAGCGAACTGTTCACACTTCAGCATCCATCTTGATTCAGAGTATATGAGGATGTGAAATACCTATCTGCAGCTTTTAATTGATGGAATAGAGCTTATTCAGAGCTCAGGCCTCCAATCTAAAACCTCACAAGAGGTACAAATAAGGAATGAATTTAGCTGTTGCCCTGTGGCCAGGCATGTTTTATTGCCCATGCTTTGTTCATAGGTCAATCTTGAGCATGATAAGACATAACGACTCATACAACTTCTCATGGGGCTCAGCCAAAGAAAAAAAACTGTGGATCTGGAGAGTCGCAGCAAGTGCAAACAGCAGTCAGACACAGAAGCAATTTTGTTCTTGCCCTGTTGCAGTTCAGGAAGACAGTGTAGTGCAAGCTGTTATCAGATCAACGTGGTAGGCTACACATATTGATATGACCTTTTGAAATTTGAGAATTTAATTAAGCCTCCAAATCCATAAATATTGCTTTTTTAAGAAAACATTTTATATTCATTTTCATTTCCAAAGAGCAGTTGGAGAAAGAGTGCTTTGTTCTTTTGCTTTATGTATGGCTTTATTTGTTTGACATTGATGTAAATATACTACATGGATGGCAGAATTCAACCATTGAGCAGAAAGTCAAAGTCCTTGTTACAGATGAATGGGATGTTGCAGACATTACAGTCACTCATAAATCTTGCTGTACGTCCATGTGATTAATGTCTAACAAGGTTTTTGATTGATGGCTTAGCAACTACTAATCAGGTGTTATGGGACCAAATCATGAAATCCCTTACTTGGTTGGTTAAGGCAGGCTCCTGTTCGCTTAGATAGGCAGGAGAATGTCTGGTTTTTCTTTTCTTTTAAGTGGATTTAAAGTTCTAGCTTTTAATAAGTACATGGCCCGGCCGCAGCTTCCAACACTGAAATATTATACTTATTAAACTCCTGTACTAGGACTATGAGAGCAGAACAACTGGATAACTTGGACTGTCTAGACGTAGGGAATAAATTGAGGCCGATGACATTGGGTGAAGGCCATGCATTGCACAACGCAATGAGAAACGAAAAGTTCAGGCTATTTTTTGTGGCAAGTAGTTGGCAAGATTTTCAGACTGGCCCACGTGTTAATTGTATTGCTTAAAAATTGTAAGGGTTTTAATCTTCATGCTGCAGTTATAAGCCAAATGTACTGTGTGTTGAAGATCTCGCCTGTCTTAACTTCTCTCCCACTTGGCTGTGTATTGTAACTGCTCAGCCATGCTTACACTTAATTACTTCGTTCTGAAGAATTTGTGTAACTGTTGAATACAGGGCACTGGAGCAGAAAGAGCTTTGATCTGTCTCGCACGGTTTCTGCTATGCTTGAATTTTATAACTTAAAGATGAACCTTGAGAATAGTTATCAAAACCAGCTATTTTCACTGCTTTTACAGCTTTTGACTTTTTCAGAGCCTTGAGTCTAACCATCCTGCCCTGCCTATCTAGTAATACCATAAATTAACAATTTTCTCTTCTTTTTTGTGATCAACAGTGTTTTCAGAATGGTTCTGAACATCTAACCACAAACTCATCTTCTGTTTCTCTGTTTCACTTTTTAACCAACAGGGATAATTCATTATGTTCCTAGCTCAAACCTCTGTTGGCTTATTGTAATCTTGGAGCCAAGTACTGTATTACACGCTTTACATTTCTTAGTCCTGGATATAAAGTGACACCAGAGTCGTGGAATCCATTCTAAATAGGTTTCATCCATAATGGGAGAAGAAATTGCTAAGTGTTTTTCTTTTTTTTAAAACTTGATTAAGTTTGAGGGTTTAATTACATTTTTGTGGTGATTTTAGGGTTGTTAATTCAAGTAGAGAAGATGAAATGCAAATAGGCGAATACAAACGGATTTGGTAAATTACTGTTAAAAATTAGCGCAGTGATTATTTTTACTCTTAACAATAAGCATGCATTTTAAAAGCTTGTGCTCAGGTAAAGTTTTAATTGAGATGTTTTAGGAGTCGAAGTTTCTTTGTGTTTGTATTTTTTTTTTCTCAAGCTATCCTGAATTGTTTCTAATTAGGGGCATGATACCATTTGCCTAGACATTTATTCCTATGTAATTTGTTTAAACTTCGCACAGTACTGATGTGTTCCTTTCATTACAGACAACTCTCTTTGATGGGCTTTGACTAGCTAATTATTAAAATGGAACACATTACTAATAGCCTCCGAGTAGGTAGAATTTTCTGAAAATAAACAGTGACTTTCTGAATGCACTGACAAAAGTTAATTTTTAAGGGGTTTCTTTCCATCTGCAGACACAAGGAAATTAAAAGTGAATGACTTGGAATCTCTTTCTACTTCTGTACCATGGAGTTGCTTAAACAGCATCAAAAATCAGGCCACTGCTCAGGGCTGCAAGGGTTTCACAGAGGGGACCCTCATCTCACAAAGGGACCCCCCAACCCCTTACTGAGTATACTGGGCTAGAGGAGAATCAATCCTAAACTACGTTGGCAAAACTGATGGCTGTGGGAATTCATATTTTCAGTGGTAAAAGAAGCATATTTGTTTTGAGAGCTATTAAAGGGCAATTTTTGCAGCATTCCCAGGATTTTTTTTTCCAACAGCATACGTGACCTGCAGCACATGCACCCGAACACGCACATAGTTGTTTTATATTTCTATATATATAGCAAATATATAGGCATACATACACATATGTAAAATATGCTTTTGTCACTGAACAGATCAATTTTGCTAACCTTTATGTTTTTAAGAGCGGTGGTGTGTAATCAGTCTGTAAAGGCCAGCCAACAACCCACCCACCATGTCCCTGTTACTGCTGCTGATAGAATCGGTTTTGGGAGGAGTGGGGACTTCTTGCAAGTTACCTTTGGTACCATCAGGGTTTTGTAGCAGATTGAGTTGGTCAAGTAATGCCAAACGAGCTTTTACCAAATTAGTGACAGTGGCATATAAATCACTAGGATCACATTTCTGAAAATAAAGCTAGGTTTCCATTAATTAAATTTTTGAGATTTTTATTAATTTTCCAGTCTTATAGGGTACCTAAGGGTCCTAGACATTACATAATAATGCTGTTTTATTTCGAATGCTGAGTTCTCCTTCCTTCTGTTCACAGATGCTGCTGACAGAATATCTGGATATGAAGAACACCCGCACTGCCTCGGAGCCATCCACCCAGCTTAGCTACGCCAGCTCTGGGAGAGAATTTGCAGCGTTCTTTGCAAAGAAGAAGCCACAAAGGCCTAAAACCCCTTTGTTCAAGTAAGTGCTGGGACGATGTTAAAGCTGTGCCTGAGCTGTCTTTGGTGCCTCGAGTATTGCACAACACTGGCTGCTAATCGCAGTTTCACAGTGTGAGAGAGTCTAAGTTTTGAGATGGAGATTTAATGCCCAAAGCTGAAGCCTCGGTAAGATCTCTGTTATGGATTCATCCCTGGTTTTTAGAGTGTAGCTCTTTCCAGGGCCCTTCTCGGGACTGGGATCTCGTTATACAAGCTTCTGCAAAGCATGCAGTGATACATTATGTCTGTCTTTGTCCACGGTAAATTCAGGACCTGTTAAAGAGTGCGATAAAGGGGACTGGACAAAGAGAATTAAGATAACTGTATAATTACTAGATAGACTAAGCAGTTAATCCTATCACTAACTCCTTTAATTCGGAGTTCAGAGTGGAAAGAAGTGGTTGGGAGGAGAGTATAAGAGAGAGGATGAGAGGCTAGGTGGCCAAGGGAAGGATTTGGGGGAAAAAATTTGATATGCAAGAATAAGGAGTGAGGAGGAGTTGTTGGTGAGCAGCACTGTTAGGAGACAAGAGATGGCCGTGTTATTACACCTAGGTTCAGGTGAGCTGTGCTGAGTTTTCATCTCTTCTGCTGTCTACATGTGCTGGTCATTCTCTTTGGCCTCTTGAGGATTTTGGGGAATACCAAAATGTCCTGTTTTGGCAGCAGGTGCTCCAAGTTCAAAGATCACAGCTTCCTTGGCTCTGCCAGCATAACTACATGTGTGGCTGCTGTTTTAACTCAGAACCACCAAAATAATCTTTTTAATATACTTTTTTTTTTTTTTTAAACGATGAGATTGTTCGAAAATAGTTGCTGAGGGAATGAGCAAGTTTCACAGCGGGTTTGAGGGAATGGCAGAGAGAGTACCAGCAGCTTGGAGCAGTAACCTTTTAACCGTGGTCAGCTGCAGCAGGAGCAGTGTATCTGATGGGTCCTCAGCACCCTCTGGACTATAAGCTGCTGCAGGGCTTGGGTTGTTTTTTGCTACTCATCTGAGTGCTGCTTAACCTTATGAGGCTTTGCTCTGCGGAGTCAAGAGAGCACAAGGTTAAAAAAAAAATCTAGTGGAATATTTGCTGGAGGGGGAGCGATTGGAAGTGCGCTGGTGTTTTCGTCCCTGATTTGCTGGAGACGTGGATCCATCAAGTCTGGGTATTTTTTTGTAATGAAGAACCCCTCATTTGTGATTGGAGGTAGATCATTGTGTGGTGGGGGAATAATGCAGGAACTTCAGTAATGGGAAAGGCTGAGAGTAATCAGCTGTTTCAGGCGAGTGGGAGGGGAGCTTTGTGTTCTGTGTCCTTTTTACAGATTGTTTGTTGTGGTTTTTTTTCAGCTAAAATTTATTTCTTGATTATGCAGAACTCCCTGTGCTTTGCCCCATGGGCACGTGTATCTGGTGGCTGTCTTCTTGTAGTACCTAAGGCCCCGGTTAGAAATCGAAGTCTTCCACGCTGCCTTCTCTCCCTGTCACAGGATGAGGTGTTTATGTGATCTTCTGTTAGAAGGTTAACTGTTGCCTGGAGGATTTCAGAGGTGCCTCCTGCCCCTCTCAACCCATGGTTATTCCCCTCACCATTTTTTTTTTTTTTTTTTTTTGTAACACTTCCATGACTCTTTGGGTTGAGAATGACACTCTTGGAATTTGCTCTGACTTGCAGATGTGTATTGGAGCAAAATAGGGCTGCCCACCTTTTGATATTGTGTCTCTTCTTGGGTGTACTTGGACCATTTAAGTTTGAGGAATAAGGGTGCTCTGTTTCACCTACAGCAGTTTAAGGCTGTATATTAGTTTGTCAAGAGAGAGTGAAGGTGGGTTTAATTGTTTAAAGGGAAGGTGCCTAACCTCATAGGAGCAGGATGTCTCTTACCACTCATGGTCTTGTCACAGAGTCATTGCCGGCACCGCAGTGACAGCAGCACTTATTGGGATCTCTTATTTGGTTATCTGTCTTCTGTCAGCTGTCACTGTATCTGTGGAAATCTCCGCTGAAATGGAATTTCTCAGTCCACTGAGGGATGTACATGTTTGATGGAGTGTTATTCTTGTCTCCTCTCCCATCTTCACTGCTTTTCATGCCAGGCTGCAAGGCTCTTTTTCTTGCCTTTCCATTAGTTCTGTCCAAATCAGAGGAGCCTTCCGCTTGTCATCAGAATATCTACATTTAATTCCTCACTTCAGAAGTCTCTTAGGGCAGGGCTCCACCTCGCGTTTTATTTGCAGATGGATGCAGGTGTTTGTGCTGTGTCCTTTGATAGTTTGCTGTAAGCTAATTTTATAAATACTAAGTACTTTTGCTAGTTGTTTATTCTAGCAATAGTGGGAAGGATAAGGAGTTGTCAGTTGTGTCCTGCTGTCTGGAAATCAGTAGCTAGCATTTGGAAGAGACTTTGAATTGTTGTTTCCCTATCTTTAAAATGGACGTAATTTAAAAAAAAAAAAAAAAACCAAAACCAAACAAAAAAACCTCACAATGTATTTAGTTGTTTAATGTTGGCTTAAAAAAGACAACTTCAGATGAGGGGACTTTGGGAATTCAGATAGTTCATGCCATCATAAACCTGGCTTTCTTCTCTTCCAAAAGGTAGCCAAGTGCACATTCAGGTTGCCATCTCCCTACAGATCAGATTTGCAAGATGGAAATTGGGCATAGGTGGGAAAGGAGTGAATTGTGCAAGCAGATGTTGAACACCCAATACATTAGTCTCAGGCTTGGCTGTAATTATATGTAATTCTATGTAAAACAAAAATATTTTGAAAGCTTTGCTGTGGGAGGATCAGCATGGGGAAAGGAGTTACAAGAGTAGGGGAGTTAAGTGTAAATAGGAACACAGGAAAAAAGCAGATCCAGGAGACAGCAGAGGAGGGAAACTATGGGAGAGAAACTGGATGGCGGTGGGGAAGAAGTGAATGCGATGAGGTCCTGCAGCAAAAGCCAGTGCAGGGCTCCGAGGGATAATCTGAGTCGCTGTCTCAAGGAAGAGACTGAGGTTTATTGCTGTAGTTTGCCTTGACCTGAAGCTTCTGGTTTCGATGCCTGGAGAAGACCTCGGGGCCATGGTGATAATGTTGCGCTTAATATCTCGCTAGGGGCGAAAGGGAGCACATCATAAATATAGACCCAAGAATTTACTGTTCATTTAATTAAAGTCTTAAGTGTTTGTTGTATTTTGATAGATTGTTATTAGTTCAGTTGCAATAATACTAACACTCGCAGTCCAAATTAAAGCAGAAGAGCCTCATTAGTAGTAATAACCTTCACACTGTTGCACAAGAAAGCTTACAAATGCTTGCGCCTTTTCTCTGCTGTGATGCTCGTGTTTCCAGTCTTGTCACGAGTCCTTGGCCATGGGACACTTGCGATCACAGGGACACCCAGCTCAGGGCACGGCAAGCCCAGAGACGTCCGGAGACCCTGGAGTGTCGGGTCAGTGCCCGGTCTGTGGCCTTGTGCTATCAAGTGCAAAAAATCACGTTTATGGAGATAGAGTAGTTGGAAAATATTTCTCTCTGCCTCTCAGATTGGTCCTTGTGGAGTGTTAGAGCCATATGACAAATACTTCATAATTTATTACTCCCTAGTTTTCAGGAGAATGTTGCTTTTTAATTTTTAGGTATGGGTAAGCAATTTAGATGGTGCTAGCCTATGGCTTTGGTTTGGATTTTACCAGTTTTTGGCGCCATTCCTACCTAAATGCCTGGGTGCTCCCAGCTGATAGAGCAGAGGAGCATCTCGGTGCTTTGCGGGCAGCTCTGTGTCATGGGTGGCTGCTGGCAGAGCTGTGTTGATCAGGGGTGGCAGAACGTGGTGCATCAGTGATGGGGAGTTTTACAGGAAAGATGGGCTTTTGTCTGCCTTGGTAAATTTGCTCCAACGTGCAGGGAAGTCCTTTTTGTTTAGAGGTGACTGGTGCTTACAAGAAGGATGCTTCTATGGATGGCTAACTGACTGGATTTTTTTTTTTTTTTTTTTTAATTACAGGTTTGAGTCCTCCTCCCATGCTATTAGCATGAGTGCCTATTTGCGTGAGCAGAGGAGGGAACTGTACAGCAGAAGTGGAGAACTTCAAGGTGGGGAAATAGATAATGTACTAGTTTGAATAATTCTCTTTTGCAGGAGCTTGAATATCCTGTTCATGCTACGTCAGGGTATTAATACCTCTCTATTTTGCCACACAGGCTGTCTAAATCTCTGCAGTTTTTAAGCTCTGTTTATTTATTCTTATTATGTTGTGAAGCAGCAGGGTTTCTCTTTATTCCCCCTGTGTTTTCAGCTAGAGGTCAAGGTCTTAAAAGATACTCATAAAACAATGGGTGAAATGCAGACAATCTCACCGTGAGCACTGCTTTTGGATGCTTGGAGCTACTGTCTGCTTCCTTATCTGCAGTTTATTTCCTTGCATCATATGCTGAATGTGGTACTTACCCTGGATTGCTTTGGGAGCTAAGCTCAGTCGTCTCATATTTGAAGCTACAAGTTTCTGTTGTATGGACTAAAGTGACCAATTCTTTGTCTTTTGTATAACACTTGAAGAGTTGCAGAGTGTTTGAAAATGGTGAATTGGAAGAGTTGGGCTATTCTCGCTGGTTTACATTGCTTGTGGCAAGTGCTGTGTATACACAGAGAAGAGTTCTCTCCCTGAGCATGGCATCATTTCACGTTTTTTTTCTGAATGGTCTAATTCACAAAAGTGTTGGCTTTGGGAGCAAAATCAAGGCAAAATCTGAAGGCTGTCACCATAATGTATAGCAGGACTAAATTCTTTTTGATCATATATTCTAGTTTCTTACTGGGCTAATCTTAAGAAGAAAATAATATATACTTTTCAAATATTATAGTGATGGACAAGGGTAGAATTTCTCCTTGAAATCTTACCCGTGATAAAAGTTGACTTTTAATTGAAGATGTTTTATATTTTACAAGAGAATTTTTGGATGATTTCATGTTCCCTTCCTCCTTTTGTAACTTAGCTGACCTCAGCGACAAGTTAAACCCACAGCAGTGTGAAAAGAAGCCTTGAGAGACATACAGTGTTCTCGTGACAGATCGCTTCAGTTAGGTGACTCTATAAAGATGGTCTTAGTATTGATGATTAAGGATATAGTTATTCACTCTATGGTGAATATTCACATACTTCTGGATGGACTGTGAAGGAAGAATGTGAGATAAAGATGTACTGAAGTTGACAGTTGCCCACACTAAGATCTGACAGCGTATAGGAATAAAATAAAGTGGAGATACCTGTCTTTTAAATTATGGTATCACCATTTATGCAGACTTGGAAGGTGTTTATCTTACAGCTCTTTACCTTTTGAGACTACGGTTTTCACCTTCAAAATCTGTCACGTGCTCTTGTGCCCAGGATTAACTGGAAGAAGTTACCCAGTTCAGCAGCATTGTGGTGGGTTGACGCTGGCTGGACACTGGGTGCCCACCAAAGCCGCTCTATCACTCCCCTTCTCAGCTGGACAGGGGAAAAAATATAATGAAAGGCTCGTGGGTTGAGATAAGGACAGGGAGATCATGCAACAATTACTGTAATGGGCAAAACAGACTTGACTTGGGGAAATTAGTTTAATTCGTTACCAATCAAATCAGAGTAGGGTAATGAGAAGTAAAACCAAATCTTAAAACACCTTCCCCCCACCCCTCCCTTCTTCCCAGGTACAACTTCGCTCCCAAATTCTCTACCTACCCCCCCGCCAGAGGTGCAGGGGGACGGGGAATGGGGGTTGGGGTCAGTTCATCACATGTTGTCTCTGCTGCTCCTTCCTCCTCAGAGGCAGGACTCATCACTCGTCCCCTGCTCCGGCGTGGAGTCCTCCCCGGGCTGCAGGTGGAGATCTGCTCCCCCATGGACCTCCCTGGGCTGCAGGGGGACAGCCTGCCTCACCGTGGTCTTCCCCACGGGCTGCAGGGGAATCTCTGCTCCGGCGCCTGGAGCATCTCCTCCCCTCCTTCTGCACTGACCTGGGGGTCTGCGGGGCTGTTTCTCTTACAAGTTCTCACTCCTCTCTCCGGCTGCAGTTTCTGTGCCCCGTGCAACTTTTTTCCCTTCTCAAATATGTTCTCCCAGAGGCGCTACCACCGTCACTGATGGGCTCGGCCTTGGCCAGCGGTGGGTCCGTCTCGGAGCCGGCTGGCCTTGGCTCTGTTGGACATAGGGGAAGCTTCTAGCAGCTTTTCACAGAAGCCACCCCATAAGCCCCCCACTACCAAAACCTTGCCACACAAACCCAATACAAGGTTGTTGTAAAGTGTAAGCTGTTATATTGCATCATCGTTTTCTTATACCAGGGGGCAGTAGGATTTTTAACTTCTCCACAGCTAATACCTCTGTGTTACAAACTGCGTGGGATAAATGTGTGTTCAAAGCAAAGAATTGTGAAGCTGTCTAGAGCACTAAGTTTGGAGCAGTGATGGGGTGTCCAGGTTTCAGCTGGGATAGAGTTGTCTTCCTAGTAGCTGGTATAGTGTTAATGTTTTGGATTTGGTGTGAGAAGAATGTGGATAACACACTGATGTTTTCAGTTGTTGCTGAGTAGTGTTTAAACTAAGTCAAGGATTTTTCAGCTTCTCGTGCCCAGCCAGCGAGAAGGCTGGAGGGGCACAAGACGTTGGGAGAGGACACAGCCAGGACAGCTGACCCAAACTGGCCAAAGGGGTATTCCATACCGTGTGACGTCATGCCCAGTATATAAACTGGGGGAGTGGGGGGATTGCTGCTTGGGAACTAACTGGGTATTGACTGGCGGGGTGGTGAGCAATTGCACTGTGCATCATTTGTATATTTCAGTCCTTTTATTATTACTGTTGTCATTTTATTAGGGTTATCATTATCATTATTTGTTTCTTCTTTTCTGTTCTATTAAACTGTTCTTATTCCAACCCACGAGTTTTACTCCTTTTCCCGATTTTCTTCCCCATCCCACTGGATGGGGGGGAGTGAGTGAGCGACTGCGTGGTGCTTAGTTGCTGGCTGGGGTTAAACCACGACACGGGCTCATCAGGGAGCCTGCAACACTTGCCTTAAAAATTTCAGGTCTCTTTGTCATGAGTCCTGTTCCCTTCTGTCATTCCCAGTTGCTTCCACACCCTGACCTGACCAGTTGTCCATGTTGCTTTAAAAAGACAGTAGAGAACAGCAGTGACTCAGTCCACATCTGTGTCCTCTTCCAGGTACCTTGTGGCTGAGATCGGGGTATTTTTGTCGTTACTATTGCTGTTAGGCTGAACTGAGGATTTGTATTTAAATAGCTCCTTTCCTGGGTTCAGAACTCGTTACTGATGGGCACAGCCAGATTTCATGAAAGAGTGACTCCTTATTGATACAAGACAAATCTTAAGGCAACATTTGTCATGAGCAGGAGACTGTGAGCGTTTTCAAGAGAGGAGGATGCAAAAGAGAGCTATGCAGACTTCCAGCTGCTGAGCTAGTGTGGGGTTGGAAAGAACAAAGCCTATGAGCTGACAAAGAAGTAAAGGACAACATATAGGAATTAGTGTGGATAGGGACAAGACTATGTTGCCCTTTCTGGATGAATTGGAAGAGCCTGAACGTGATGCAATAGGTGACAAAAAGTCAATGTAGGGAGTCAATAGGGACAATAGATGAGATGACTTTGCTGAGAAATCTTTGCAGTTTAACCATCAAGAAAAGTTTCTCTTTGAACTTTATGTTAAAAATGTACTATCCTCTCTTTCTATTATAAGCTGCTGTTCCCTTTTAGGTATCTCATTAATCTTCCTGAATCCCAGACCACAGCAAGATCTGCATTTTGATTTTGATTTTTTTTTTTTTTTTTTACCCCTTTTAAAGAGAAATACAATTTAATTGTTCAATCAGGTTACTGGAAGGCAGGCATGTGACACTCTCTGTTCTGTGAATGCCACACAGTTTCTCTTCCTGACAGCCTTATCCACAGGGATGATTTTTCAGTGGCAGCAGGGGGAGGGTGGCTTGTTAGGGAATCTTTTTCCTGAAAAGATCTTCAAAGAAACATATACATTAAAAAAAAAGAACTTATAAAAGTTTGGCTCATGCCAACTTTTTGAAATAAGAATTTAATTTAAATAGCCTTAAAATGTGTGAAGATCAGAGTGATGCTTTGTCATTAACCTCTTTCGTTTGGACTGAAATAGTGCAGTGCAGAAGGCACACATTATCCCTCAGTGGGAGAAAGGGACCTGCTGTAAGTGATTTAGAGATGGAATTCTTCTGTCTTATTCCACTGAAATTGGAGGAGGAAAACTCTAGGCCATGTATTTTTCCCTTGAAGTTAGACACACAAGTTGTTTGACAATTGTCATTAAAAAGGGGTGGGAGTGGGGGGGAAGCAAGTACATAACTGAAATTATCTCCTCTTAAACTAACATAGATGTGGTTCCCCGGGTTGTTGTCAGAGTTACAATGTCAGAGGTGGTTTATTCTGTACAAAACAGGTAATGACCATCATTAAGCTTCTCATTTCCTTTTTTCCCCAAGAGCCCATCCTGGCCATGTGCTGGCTGGGGAATTTACATTTTCCTTGTTGGAGCCCTCCTGCCATTTGTCAAATACAATGTTCTTTTTATAGACTGTCTTAAATAATGCCGGTGTATTTTAAAAACAAGGAAGTTTATTCCATGAGCAGCTGAATGACTGAAACCTCGTTCATCTCAGATGTGTCTCCTCCCTTAACGCCTTTCCTTCAGTAGCCACACTTCTCACCGTGTCTCTAAACCTGCTTCATCCCCCTCACTTCTTTCTCCCTGGCACCCACCAGTGCCTACCTGTGTCCCCGAACCACCCACTAAGCAAAAAGCAGCATGTACCATGGCTGGATCAAGTGAAGTACATACTGTGGAAGCATACGTGCAGGTTGCTGCCTGGCTGGTAGGTCCAACAGCGTGGAGAGCTAACACATCCTCACTGTAGCTTTTCCTTCTGTGGACGCACACGTTTATCCTGCTTTTGTCTGCACAGCTGTCTGTTTTCACAAAACCTCAAAGAATTTACTGCTTTTAAGATCTATGCCTCTGCCATGTTTAGCAGAAATTGGCTCACCAGCTCAGTCTTTGTGAGGGTGGGACAGCCAGCTGGAGAGACAGAAGATCAGGTAACTCTTATTTTCATCAGAAACAAGGCTAAAGTGTTGCTGTATTTCACTGCAGAGGTGGTTGCTTGTCGCTGACCGGTGGAATGAATCCCATGCATGCACCTTATTTCATTCCACTGCTGCCTTCAATTGCCAATGATTCCTTGGGAATAGGAGAAAAATGTGGTCTCTTGCCATTGAGGGAGGTCAAGGACTGCAGGAGGGGACAGTAGGTGGTAGGAGGGTGTCACTGGGGCTGCACAGTAAGGCAGGAGACAGTCTGCAGGGGCCTTGAGGTCTTTTTTGTTAAACTGAATGTAACTCGTATCTGGAAAACATGGTTTCAAGCAAAAATAAAGAGAAACACCACTACTATTCTGGATAGTATCTATGCTTGTCTGGATTTCTGATTGCGTATTCTGGTAATGTTTTTTAAAAGCACTAACCCAAGTTTTAATTTCATTGTACTGAGCATGGTACATGCAGGATTTGTGCATTGCGTACACCTGAAAGGATTAGTTTTTACATGATCTACCAGCCTTCACCAGCACAGTTGCCTTGCACAAGTGCCTTGAAGTCTGTCTTCCAGGGGTTTACACGTCTACATTTTGTGTGGCTGGGACAAAGGGGCAGTGGCAGGAGCTGGATTCTGGAGATGCCAGTCAGTTATAAAAAGTAAATAAACGCAAGCCAACAACAGAAGCGAAAGGAGCTATAAGTGAAAATGGAAAGCTCAGTGGACGATAATCTTTATTTCAGAAGGTGCCTGATCTGAGCTAGTGATCTTCCTTACTCGTGGATAGCCTCGTGTGCGTGGGATTCAGAAGACCCGGGGTAGGAGAGCTCCGAGGACACGAGATGTCTTGCCAGCAGCCGTGCACCGTGCTGCTTGCTGTTGGCTGATAATTTCTAGCGTGGTATTACTTTGTCAAAGGTGGTGTCGGTTATAGGCTCCTTCTAGATATATTCGGTACTGTTTCAGAGTCCTGTGGCCATAGGGAATTCACGTAGCTGTATATTGTGTTCATGGTAACCGTGGCCTCAGTTTAGTTTATCAGTAGAAATGGGAAAAGACTTTTTTTTATATGCTGTGAAAATCTGAAGAGCCTCAAGGGTGCTGATCAGCATGAAGAATAGAATCCGGCTTCTCGGTTATCTGTGTGCGTGCAGGCCCTGGTAGTTCATACGAAGGTCAGCTTTGCTGGTGTTGTACATCTGGGCCCTTTTTAAGAATGAAATGTTAAGTGCTCCTGAGCAGCTGTTGTTCCCATGGATGTTAATGGACTCCACAGCTGCTCAACACCTCTTAAAATTTGGGCTTGTTATTTCTTTCACTCTGGAAGTTCAGTGCACTTCAGCATTAATTAAATTTCTCAGTGTCTTTGCAGAGCGGGATTTTATTTGGATTGTAGCTGTGGTATGCGATGCGTCGTCCTGGGAAGGACGGTGGGAGCAGAATTAGAGTCAGAATCTCAGAGTCACCTTTCAGTCTTGTGTTAGATCGCACTGGTTTGGGTCTGAATACGTTATGGTATTAATGCATATAAAAATGGTGGCTTGGGAACACTCAACACAGCCGTGCGTTGAATGAGGTGGCTCTGCAGCCCTGTGGTTGCTGCTGTGCCCAGCCGTGTGCACGTTGTCCTGTGTGGCCGTGGGAGCTCTGGGGGATGCTGCCCTGCAGTGCCCCTTGAGGAATCGCTGCCTACAGGGGCTTTTATGCTGTGTAAGAGGATTGAAAATATTCTTGTATTGTCATTGTGCATTTTTTCTTTTCATTTGTTTTGTTTGGGGTTTTTTTTCTGAGAAATTGTGTCCTCTCTGATCCTGCTACTTGGGCATCTTGCACCTGAGTTTGTGCTCTTCTTGTCACTGGAAGATAGGGCAGTGCTTGTTGTACCTGCAAGGCAGAAAAAAGTTAAGTGACTTCACAGAGAAAGTCCTTAATAGAACAAAGAATGAAATTCATGCCCCAAAGCAGTGTTCCCCCAACTACTGGGCACATTTTGTGTGATGAACTGAAACAGCAAAAATTCAAAAATTCTGTATTTCTTTATGAAGTTATTTAAGCAGTTTCAGTCCAGAACACCCCTGTGATGCAGTGCACTTCTTCTGACTTCTTAAAAAAATTGCATAAGTTCCCTTTGCTTCAGTTTTCTTAAGGTTTAGTTTGTCAGAGGTGATTTTAAATACCCGGGACTCTTGCATAATTACTTTTTTCTTGGTGGGAGTAGCAGAGCATTATATAAATTTAATTTTTAAACTCCAAAATGAAAATCTAATGCAAGAGTTTCTTGTGGATTCTAAATATGCAACACTCAAATATCTCAAAGTTAGCCAGTAGTTCAACTATGTATATCATGTATAAGATTTCTTTTTTGCCAGCTACCGTGTGCAATATTATCTTTCTTATCTGAATGTCACTTAATATTGGCTGTGTGTTCGTCTCCTGGGTTGCAGTGGGTGTCACTAGAAGTTTGGACCTTGGCTGAATGGCTCAGGCATAACTGTTGGTACTTAAAATTAACTGATTTCTGCAAGTTTAAAGGATCAAGCATGGTCTCAGTGAGTTGGTAGGAGGACTACAAAACTAAAGGCGTATCATGTGCAGTTCCGGCAAAGGATGGCAAATCTGGCTGTGAAACAAAGGCCTATTGTAATGATACTACAGATACTGGATTTTTTTTTTTAACCGTATTTCTTACAATTAGAACCTCCAAGGAATTTTTTCTTGTTGGCCAGGTGATAAATAGAAAGCACTAAATATCCTATGATACAAATTTAAGTTTGGGGAGTGGGTCTGGGTTACTCACCAGTATGCTGTTCATCTATTCTCAGTCCAAGCCTGAAAATTTCTCGCCATAAGGTTTTAAGTAATTAATAAAATCAAAAGAGAAACTCTGCTAATTAAGATTTCGACGCCAAGAAGTAGCAGTGGAGGCAAATGGTATCTGATATGACAAGGGCACAATGTAAGGCCAGGTCCAGGGAAAATGCAGTTATTTGTAGGTGCCTTGTTCCATTTGGATTCACCAAAGGGCTGCGGGAGGGAGCCAGCTGTGTTTGCCAGTGACAAAAACGAATCTTGACATTTTGGATAATGAAAATTCGGTTCAGCACCTTTTAGATATGTGTATGATAATACGTTGTCAGTCAGAGGCAATGAGGAGGGGGAGAAGTAATACAATTCTTGTCTGGTTAAAGGAGACGACGTGACAAGTGGACAGTCCTGGTTAAAAATACCCTTTAGAAAAGGATGAGGAATAACCAGTTGAAGAATCAGCAAGTTGGTTATGCTAGGGAGGGGGGAAAAGATTTGATGTTATGAGCCTCCTGTCACGCAGCTGCTTTTGTCTCCCCGTGATGCGCAGGATCACAGTTTGCTTTGAGGCTGGGGCGGGGGGAGGAGAGGGGAGAGAATCGCTTTTTTGTGGTTCGACAGTATTAATGCAATCATCTAGTTCAGACCTTGTAAGCCCACTTATTATTTCCTCTGCGTGTGTTTTTTCTGGTTTAGCGGATTAGCTGCACTGTCTCTTCAAAGGCTATCCAATCAAGAAGGGGTTATTAAAATCGGGGCGGTTTATGACTGAGAATTAATTAGAGCAGCATTTTCATGCAAAACATCCAATTTTTTGATTAGCAATGGAGCAGGGCTGCAATTAACACTCTAGGAAGCTTAAATTTCCAGCATTTTGATTCTCAGGAAATGAGATTATCAAACTGGGGTCAGGCACTTGACAGCAAAAGGGGGATTATGTGTAAGAAAATAATTTGTTTCTTGATTTTGCCTCTGAGATTGTTATTAAAGCTATGGCAAATTCAGAGGGAGGCAAAAAGAGGAGGGAGATACCTAAAAATGGAAGCAGGAGAGACCCTTTGCTTTGTTAGTGCCCTCCTCGCTGTGCAGAGAGCTTTTCTCGTCCTGGCGTTAGTGAGAGCATGCTTTGCATTTGATTTACAGCAACAGGTTTTCATTTCTTTCGTGGGGTTACTCTGCCTTGTCTGATAATGTGTTTTCAGAATCCTGCAGTGGTTTTTTTTTTTTTTTTTTTAAACATTCAAAATATTTGTATCCAGGGGAAGGAGGCAATGCAATCATTTTAATAGACACATCACTTTGTCTCAGTTCCTTTAAGGGAGTATGTGGTGTGTGTGTTTTCTAAAAAAAAATTTTTTGATCCATTGCTGGTATCTGAGGACATATATTACTGCTTATTAAAGGCTGACCTTGGCCAGCTGTCGGGGTCTGTGAAGAAGAAGGAGGGCATCTCTGTTGCTTCTAGAGAACAGTTAAGGGTTTGGGGGGGTTATATCTCCCACTTAATTCTTCTCAATTCTCAGGGAGATGCAGGGTGTTGAAAGTCAGGCTTGGGCTGTGAAATCTCTTCTTTGGCTTGCGTTGGGGACTTTGAGCAGGCTAAGGCAGTACAAGTCATTTTTGATAGTCGGTTGATACTTGCTGACTGTTGTGAGTTCAGAGAGTGCCAGTTAGCATCTCCGCGAGAGAGCGGGAGATCAGCCGTCATCCATCTGCTTTTTAAAATGACCGTAGAATTCTTTTTATTACTACTTATTTTTGAGCAAAATTGTTCATGAAAGCAAGTATTGTGAAGTTAATTGTTGTTCGCAGCTGTGTTAGCCACGTTCTTAGTTCTGGGTCTTCCCTGGCAGTGCCCGCAGCCATTGCACCCTTTTCAGCAGCAGTCGCGTTATTAAGGAAGCTCAGTCTTGGCTTGCACCTTTAATTTATCTTCATAGGTTGGACCTTCTGCAAGCCTAGCAGCATGCCTCAGTTGTGCTTTGCTCCCTGACGTGGCCTCAACAAGGCACTCCAACCTTCAATCGTGACAATATTTTGATATTTGGTTTTGGGTCTCTGTTCAGGGCTTCTGAATAAGTCCTCGGTCTTGACTTCAAGTTCCTCTTGCTTTAGTCTTTGGCCCCATACACTGTTCTCCTCACTTCAGAGCCCAAGGACCTCTAGTAATCTACTACGTAGATTGTCAGATCCCGCACGGTCCTTTTTTTACTATGAAAAACAAAAATACCAGGGCATCACTGTATTGTGTCAGTAGAGAAGCTTCTCAAAGACCGAAAATCAATGATGGAATCAGTTACGAGTTCTGTCATCAGCTTGGATTATCCACCTTCACGACTCTCTTACTAATGCTAAGCTTTGCTTCCCTGTTGGTATGAGGAGGTACGTTGAAAAAAATACTCGTTGTATAAAATACCCCCACAAATGGATGCTCCAGTCTTATTAATATTGCTGGGAGGCTGCTCCAGCTAGGTCTGGTTTGTGTTGTATTTTTACAGTTCTGGGCAGAGAGACTCTCAGGTTTTCTGGGACTTGCTTTTTCACAGTGCCTTGTTTGGAAAGCAATCATTGATTTTCAAGGTACTTATTTAACAGTTTCTTTTCAGCTTTGAGTTTTGGATTACTAAACAATTTGAGGGCTTTGTGGTGAATTTACAAAGACAATGTGGAATTATCTCTTATTATGCAGATTAAAACAGAATAGGTAGGAAATGTTTATGCCTGTGAACTGTAATATTCTATTTCATATCAATTCCTGGAGTTTTTTTCAGGAGGACTAGACTTTTGGAGATAGTGAGCCATCTCAGCTTGATTCAGTGAGATGTCCAAGTCCTGATATGCATTAAAATCAGTCTGTATATTTTCATGTATTTAATTTCTAATTGGGTGTAACTTAACCTAAGTGAACATTAAGAGATCTGAATTCAGGGGTGAATAAAAGGAAGCATCTCTCTGTAATGTGACATATCTCAATTGGAGAGCATCTTCTCTCCTTTTTTCCCTTGTATCATCCAATGCAAAGCTTTCTGGGCTCGTCTGCGCCAGGCAGTGGACCGTGCTATAGATATGTCCCAGGCTGGAACAGATAAATCACTCTGCTTTTCTGAAGGACAGTGGAAACATTTCATCAGTACAGCCTGCAATAAAATAACTATGATACAGTTGAACAGGTACTATTCTTACTGTGATCTGAAATAATACACTCTTCCTTTCTCTCCGTATGAGAGCTTCACACTCTCCTGGAATTTGTGCTTTTGTGTAAAGTTCAGTAGTAAACCATTTATTTAAAACTATTCTGTCTTGCTGTTTAGGATCATGATTCTCTCAGTTTGGTAGGAGCAGGTCTGATTTCTGACGATCTGCTGTGCTTTGAGGAATATTCATCGCTCTACTGGTGGAAGTGGGCTGCACCAACCTGAAAGAATGAAAAAGGGTTCTGTAAGTTAAGTGGATGGTACTGACATTGTCCCTTCTAAAATTTTAATCATCTGAAGCCAAAATCCTATTTTGGAACTCTGGCTTTCCTTAGGACATTATTTACTGCAGAGCCACTTCCTTAACTCATTTAAGGAATGATTTTAA
Organism: Haliaeetus albicilla; assembly: GCF_947461875.1. NCBI lineage: Eukaryota > Metazoa > Chordata > Aves > Accipitriformes > Accipitridae > Haliaeetus > Haliaeetus albicilla. Next base: position 2,576,144 of record NC_091496.1, on the reverse strand, counting down.
CTTGCTCCCGTGTTAGGTTTTTGTTTGCTGCCGGGGCGTTCTGGTACGCCTTTGGTACCCCAGGTTTAGATACCTACACTTACCTTCTGTTATTGTTAATGATAATAACTTACAGTCATTTGAATCGGGGTTTGGCAGTTGCTAAGTGCTAAGCAACATCATAGACTTAGGCTGTAAAATGAGGACTAAAAATACCCAATGGGAATGCGGATTAGCTGAATGCAATTAGCTGGGTCAGAATTCGACCCGGTGAAGGTTGGCCAGTTAATCCTATTCTTTTGGGATCTTTAGCAACCAGGTTAGCCAAAACTGCAATATATCCTTCAAGAGGATACATAATTTCTGAAAAAGATTTATACAATATATATACATTCTAGAATGATTAATTGCTGTGATGGCATTGTATATATGTATATATATATTTTTTTAATCTGCCTTGTTAAATAGTATGAAGTCCTAAGATGCTCTTAGGTGCTCATGTTTTATGTTGAAATCTTGCTGACATTTGGGTTTTTCAGTAAGTTCTTACTTCTTTTCATATAGAAGTTTGTCCAGATCCATTTTTTATGCGGGTCAAATTCTTCTTGTCTGTAATTTCTTTGTTTTCACCAACTTAATTAGCTAGACTGTAAATATGTTGCTGAAACATTGCTTTTATTTCTCCTGTTTGATAGAGTAGCTAATCCTAATTAAAAAAAAAAAAAAGTCAAACAGAATTGTCCATGGAGACTGAACTGCTGTCTTGCCTGTTCTGCAAATTTTACACCCTTCAAGCTGAGACGTCTCCAGAAAGCAGTTAGATATCACAGGCTATGGCAAATTACAACACATACCTTAAGGGTGAGTGTGGAGGCAGTAGCTGTTGCTCTTGCCTTGTCTTGTACCTTTTCAGTGGGTAAAGAAGTGTTTAATCTCTGGCCCTGTCATTCTAATGCCTCTAATCTGTATTTGAAGTCCCTCAAAAATGCGAATCCACTGTTTTTCAAGTAGCATAAAAAATGCACCAAAGACAGCTATATTAGCATTTGGATTTTCTCTTTTGGCTTTGACGGATGGAAATATACATTTTTTTACACTGAAGAGTTTTTTATCTTGATAATGTTGAAATGAAACTTTAGTGACAGAGTAGTGGGCAGCTTTAGAAAGCCCTGCTTTCAAGTAGGGTTAAAGCCATTTAGGTGAGCATGAATTAACATTTCCCTTGTCTTGTAAAGGTCACCCTTTAATTGAGATTCACCATGTTCAGTCCAAAGCCTGGGTTCGAGGAGACCTCTCTTCTCAAAGAAGGCACAAATTGGCAGCATAATCTCATCAGAGGCTTAGGTTATATGGTAATAAATCATTCAATTCGAAGCTAACGAAACTGCCACGAAGCATAAAACATGCCAGATGCTTGAAAGACTTTCGGGGCTTGGAGTTTGAATAACAGTTGGAGGATCTGTAGATGTCTTGAGTTTTTCCTAATAAGGAAGAACTGTTGGGAAGAAAGTAATTCTTACCTAATTAAGGGATTAAAATATTACACATTTGATTTTTTGTTAGTTGCTATTCATCTTGTCCGACATATGAACTGAAGGTGTGGTTTCACTATCCTGTACATCTGTTTGTGTATGATATTTCTCAAATTATTGCAAAAAAAAATGGCAACAGCTTTTGTATATCCGTTATACTCTGCCTTTTCTAGAGAGATAAATGTCTGTTGAGAAGGTGATTCTCTTCTGCAGACTGAAGATGTAACTTTAATCAATAAAGTGATGTGATTTAGCGTTCTGAAGATGCAAAGGCTAACAGTTTCCGAAGGGCTCTTTGAGGCTAAGTGCATGAGTTGTTGTTGAAGTTTTTTCTTAATATATCATGTACGGTATTAGAATATTTTATTATCAGAAGAGAGAAATATGGGTATTTTTCAGGTGAGGAGAGTATCACAGAAGAAGGTTTTGTATCGCATAATAATGTGAGTAGATGGATAAGGAAAAGGGTATTTTTACAGAGGCTGGAGATGGAGAAAGGGAATGCCCATGAGAAGCACCAGAGCTCTGAAGCCTCCTGTCAATGGGCTTTTAAATCTCTGATCTCCTGGCTTTTTGTTGTTGTTTTTGGAGCAGGAATGGAATTGTCCATTCAGGAGTGCGTGGCTGCCTGCGTGTATCACAGTGAGCAGTTTAGGGTAGCAGGTTGACTGCTGCTTGTACACATGTTACAGTGCAGAGACCTGGCACCTACAGCTCGTGTAGAAATATCCCTGTTCTGCTGTTGACCGACTCAAGATTTGGCCTCTTGTTCCCTCCCCATTTCACGTCTTGTTGTTTGTTCTTTTGCTTTTCTTGGCAGCTCACCAGATTAAAGGCAGTATCTTCTGTAAGGACCTGGCCAGTGCACCAAAAGCAAATGAACCTCATTGCTTTTGGATTGGAGTGGAGACATTTGGCTTTCTGTCTTCCCTGTTGTGCCCGTGTTCTTTCAAGTGACTAGAGAAAGGAGGTGGTGGCATTTCTGGAGTACAGCAGAGGATCCTTGTTGGTTTAATTTTGTTACAAGGTCCATCAGATGAAGAAGTCGTAGAAGGGACATGGTGGGCATGTTGGATACATCTTTAATAGGAGCTTGTTTTGGTGGTTAGTCCAATTTAACTGACCTGAAAGATCTGAACTTGGATGCATTAATGGTAAAATGTTTGAATGGACAAGCTAGTGCTGAGAAGACTGTACCTTCCTCTCAAACTGTACCCGAGTATCTCTCTGGCCGGGTAATAATAATGTGATGCGCGCAGGCTCTGCGGGGTGACCCTTGTGGTCAGCTGTGCCAGCTCTTTCTTTGGGACATGTCCTGGGCAAGGCCATTTTCTTATACAAAGGTGAAGGCGGGACTGGGGGGTCCCAGGCCCCCAAGGTTCTTTCTGAACCCTATAAATTTGCTAGTAGCTTTGCCTGTCCTTTTGCTGGAGTTGTAGATATCTGAGTGATCTGAGCTTGCAAGGTGCTTCCGTAAGGCTATGGGTTAGTTGAAGTAAGACGAAGGGTGCTTCAGAAGGGTTCAAAGTCTATTCTTTCCGAGTTAACTGTCACAAAAAAATGGGCTTTTAGGCAAAATGAGAGATATTTCTTTGCCTCAGTTCCCTGGACCATTTTGGAGTGTTAGGACTTTTCAGGAGTCCCAGGACTGCTGTCTTGATGTGGCTTCTCTTCTGTGGATACTTTCTCTCTCCGCTTCCTACCCAGTTTCCTCCTAAAATTATAAGACCCCTTTTTCCTTATGGCAACTGGTCCCTTTTAATCAGTGGGTTCACAGTTTCAGCAAATGCCTAATACTGTCACAGGATCCTTTGGTTTTGCTTCTCCAGTGGCAATCAGGATGGGATTAATTGGCTTGTTTTGGGAGAGAAGTGTGCGTGTGAAGCTTTCTTCCCAAGAATTCATCATTTAATTATGCTCCGAACAAAGATTGGTCACTCTTTATAGTTACTAATATGCCATGTTTGTATCTAATTTCATAAAGAAAAGAGGACAGGGAGGGTAACTGAGCTCCACGTTCAGAGTGGTGTTTGCAGTTCCTCACATGCATGTGCACACCAGGGTCTGAATTTAAATTTCTGCTCTGTGTATAGATTTCCCAAATTTTCATGCTTCCGTTGCCAGTCTTTTGAGCCATGCAGTCACCACAAAGGCAGATAAGTTGTTGAAACCAGATTTTTCTATGTGTTTTCTCCATATAAAACTTCCGCAGCTGCTTGAAGGAGGTTGTTCCAAGTTCGCTGGAGAAAGCCAGGCTGATTCTTTTTCCTCTAAATGTTGGGTACAGCAAATACTCGCTGAAGATCTCATTAGTGTTTTCATATTTCATTGTAATTACTTAATAGTATAATAGCAAAGACGTGATGCTCAGTAACTGGCTTCTTTTACATAATATCAAAAATATTCTAAGTGAGTGGGGGCTTAGAGTGCATCTGTGCTCCTCTTTGGGAATTTTAATTGCACTGATCATGTGGTTGTGTTTGACTTAATTGTCATCAGTAGTTATTGGATGAGATCCCTTGCATAAGCACTGTATTCACTGTACCTCAATGGCATCTAGAAATGTGTGAACAAATGTAACAAATGGCACTTTCTTTGTCTGCTTAATGAATATGTAAGTGATTTCAAATGGCCTCTTCCCTAGACTCTAACTATGTATTTCTTTCATAATGGGAGATATGTTGATATCATGTGGAAAAGCTATAATTCCAGTAATAATTGGTTTATAGTGCACTCAGTGCTTTTCCCTCAGCAAGGTAAGATGCCAATTTGGCATGACCCCAGGTTAAGTGTGGAAGCAGCACGTGCCCAGTCTGTGGTTAAACGATAGAATGATGCTTGGGGTCAGTTGCCATCCATGGGAAATAAGCGTTAGTGCCTTTTTAGCTGCTGTGGAAATGTGAGAATTTATCTATAGTTAGCTAAAATTATTTGCACCATAAGCAGGCAAAATCCGAAGTCTTTAAGAGCTCAGGAGCGATGATGTTAAATAGTTTTTGCGGTGCACATACCCAGAAGGGTGTTACTACGTTTTAAAGATAATTACTATGCAAAAAGTATTCAGAACCCACCTCATCTGGAGATGTCCCTATTTTTAATGTGTGTTCAGTATTTCAGCCCAAGAGGACCAGGCAGTTTCTTGGTGGCCTTGCAGAATCCTAAAATAGGCACGTACTTGGGTAAAACTAGCATTTGTAAAATCCACGCTGTTAAAATATTGGGTAAATGGGGAATTTTACAGCTGGAAAAATGCAAGGTTGAGTTAGAAAAGACAGTGCTCAGTCTTGTGCTCCAAATGTCCCAGCCAAGAAACGTGCTGTGCCCTTGGATCATTGGGGTGTCCCCTCGTTGGGCCCATGGTCCTGTTAACATGGTAAAACTGGACATAGTATCTGCGGAAAGTGCCTTTTCTGAAATGTCTTCCAGAAGGCTTTAGGTGTGCTGAAATTGTGCTTATAATAGAGCGTGTCTTGAGAAACCTAATTAGGAGTCTCTGTATTGAATGTGAAATTGTGCCTGAAGCTTGGTTTTGAAGTCTGTGTTCTTAATATTAAAGTACGTAAAGCAGGCTTTTTGGAGGATCGGGTTTTATATGCAAAAGAGAAATTTCTTAATTGTGAGATTTATTGGTATTGAGGAGAGAGGGGAAGAGGGAGGAAAAATCCTCCAACACCTAAATTAGTCTGCAACGTAAAGCTATTGCACATCATACAGAAAGCAACCTTCTGTCGCTGGAATAACAGGCTGTATCATTCTGTGCATTGTTTCTATTTTTATTTGTTTTTCTTACGACTTAATTTGTAAGTGAAGCATTGTGATACAGAAAGCAAAAATGAAATAATTCACCAACAGTGACTTCTTATATTATACCCCTCTTTGACTTAAATCAGCCATTAGATATTTCTAAATGCAACCTTCACCTCAGAATCTGGATACCAATGTATTTCTTGCAACCTTTTACTTTCTAATTAGTTCCCTGGAATAGAAGTGCTTAGGACTCTATTAGTGTTAATAGCTGGCGTGTGTGTATATAAAGAGGAGACGATGTATTGTGAGATATGTTTCCATGTAAATATCTGACAATTCTGGTGGTGTTAATACACGTCTGTTATCCCTAATTGATGAGTTGGGTATTTCATGTATCTGGGGGGAAAAAAACCTCAGCAAAAAGCCTTTCCTTACTTTGTCAGCTTACTTGATAACTAAAGGAAGTCAAATGTTTATTTAGAGGTGTGATAAGGAGGTGCGCTGTGTCTGAATACCCAGTTGCATTACTCTTACAAACACAGATGTCAGGCTGTAATTTTTAGTTTCAATAGACCAGTTTGGCTTTATTACATTAACCATACCAGATTGAGCACTTATCTCTACTTTTATATTGTGTCTGTAATTATATAGTGCCTTACTACCGGTATATTCTCTTAGAGCCTGTTTGGAATATAGAATAATGTATTAAAGATAAAAGCCAGGGGTAGTTTTTACTGAAAGTGTTTATAGTTTTTTTTTCCTTCTTCTTGTTTTAGGAACTCATTTCATTTATAAAAGTTTATATAATTGCTTTAGGGCTTATCTTGGTTTGTGCTGTAGTTAAATGCTCTATATTCTTTCTTATTAATAATCATCAGTTACTTGATGCTTTTTCGGAGCCTACATTTTTCATCCAGAAATAATGACCGGTTCACACATTTGTGTGTCTGAACTATTCAGCTTCAGACCGAGGGGCTTTGTGTTTGCACTGACACGTGGAGTTTGGGGCAGGGGTAACCTGAGTTGCTGGGCTATGTGTAAATGGTGCTGTGCCATCTGTGGACCTTAATTTCATTTGGTATCCTGCGGGTAAGAATCATGTGTGTAGCTAAAGGCTTTATTTTTAAGACCATTTTTGTAACTAGAGGATCCAATGCAGGAATTTAACAAAAAGTCGCCCACTGTAAATTGGCCTTTACCTTTGTATGACAAAAGGTGCTTATCCTATTTCAGGTGCTACAACTACAAAGAAAAAGGGGAGAATAATTTCATTTTCTCCTGTTGAGTGGGGATAGAGATCTGAAATACAGAGATACATCTGCTTGAGGGAGGGGGAAAAAAAACAAACCACGCATCTCTTGTCTGGGAGCTAGAAGAGCAGATGCCGTATTCCCAGTCAAAAGATGCTACAGAAGGTAGATGGAGGATTGCCAGATCTCTGAATTGTATCCTCCTTTGCCACTGCTTTTACTCCTTTGGAAGACTAGAGTCCTTGCACAGAAAACTTGGTATTATGTTAAAAAATGATTTCAAGTAGTCTGAACTTCTAAGACACATTGCAGAGTAGTTAATATCTGCTAATATATTTAGTTGTAGCATAGTTGGTGATTGACTGTTTAAAATTGTATATGCTGTCCTGGATAGAGTTCGGTCTGTATATGCAGCAAGGCATTAAAGTGAAGGACTTTGTAATGTATAGAGACAATCCTGCCTGGTCCGCTCAAGGAGATTGAAGCAGTTGGGGAGCGTGGTAGGTATGGCCTTCAGCGTCTTTCCCAAGGTACCATTTCTGATTCTACTTCTTTTACTTTGTCACAGAGTTTATACGTATTCTCCTTAGGCAGAAGTGATTAAAACAAAGTTAGTTTAAATATTATGTTCTCTGGGTTTAATGCTGTATCTTCCATTCCATTTACTAGTCTTGGCACTCATGTAAGAACTCTTCCTTTACATCCAGTTTCCATGTTGCCATTCTTTAGACCAAACTCTTACAAATATCTGCTACTTGGGCCTGGTTGCTACATCAGCTCTACTACTACAGAGTTATTTACTTGTTATTTATCATGTAAGTCTATTTTTTCTCTTATGTATTTCCAGTAAACGATGCTCTACTTGAAGTACCTCCAAGACATGCGCTGTTCTCATGATGTGCTGCCTTCTATGCAAATATATCTATTTTGGACTGTTTTTGATATAGTAATGGTTACCTGCATTAATGACAAAGCTTTATAATTTCATGGTTGGAAAAGTGCAGAAAGCACTGCTTTTACACAGTCCTGAAAAGCCTAGGAGATGGTAAGAGAATTGCTATTTATTTTGTATTTCACACGGACTCTCGATTAACTGACACATTTAAAAAGAAAAAATCACAGCAAGAAGTTGCTGTCAGACTGCTGCATGGACTTGGTCGAGTCTCAGGCTTGCATGGAAGTAAAAACTGCACATGGCCAGTTGGGAACGCATTATCTTTAGTTATTTTGTACACATCATCTTTAGTTACGTTGTGCTGTCATGAGAAGGGCTGTGCGGTACCGTGCTCATTTAGCCATACCACTGAGATATGCTTTGATATATTGAAGGTTTTTAACTTGATCCTTCTCAGCGCTTGCTGGCTAACAGTGTTGCATTTCAGGATTTGAAGCATCTGCTCGTGATGGCCATGGGTAACATCATATCGAGGCGATTATTAGCTTCAGTGAACTTGGTCTGCCTGTTGAATAATCAACTTTAAGAGTGCCAGCTAGGTCCTACCAGAGGACCGGGTGAAAGAAGTAATGAGGAGCCCATGTTTAAGATTTGTGTGACATCTTATGTATACAGCCTGGGTATGATCTTGATGTGATTTCAGAAATTTTAGGTTACGCTGATGCAGATGTGGTTCTCTGTCATCTTCTAAGTAGAGGAGCGGAGCAGAAAGTAGGAAAACCTTAATTACACACCTTATATTGTTAAATATTTAGATTAGCTAGAGGTATTCTGAGAGTATTGTGAATCCTCTAGTAGAAGACCGGAGAAAAGAAAAGTTGGAGATTTTAGTTAAAAATTTCTTTTAGGTTTTTGCGTTCCCTGATTGTATGCTATAATGTCACTATCCTTATCACCTTAGAAGAGATCTTGAAGTTTAGTTAGTCTAATTTATCTGGGAGACACTTGGTTTACTGCTTTTTCCTTGCTAGAAAACAGTACCAGGCTTTCTTTGTTAGCTGGTTTGGTAAAATGAAGCTGAGCTCTCAGGGCTACACAGAACCAGCTTTAGGTGAAAACCACAATTGATTGTGTTGTGGTTGGTTTTGTTTTTTCCTTTTTATGTTGACTGTTGATTCTGTATTTAATAGATCCAGGAAATCATGTATTATTAAGTCACAGAAGGAATGTATGAATGAATTTCCCTCCTCACCCACTGGACTAAATGAAATCCACATTAGTCTCAGCTGAGAGACGGTTTCACTGTTCTAGTAGGTTACGTTGGAAATGTTCTGAACAAAGAGCTGTTGGTTTTATGTGTTGGACGATGCACCTGCCAGTTATTTCTCAGGCTGTAGGGAATTAGTTGTCTGTTGGGGGTACAACTGCAGATGCCTTGTTCCAAGTACAGAAAATGCTTCATTTTTTCTTTTTTCAGTCCTTTTTCCCTTAGTGGGTGTCGGAGCTTTTGAATTAGTCTAAAACAAGCATAAACCATGTCTTCTGCACTGAGAAGAGTCATTAAAACTAAGTAATGCCATACAATTGAATTAAATGTGGGGAAAGAAGATTGAAACCTCTTTCTCTCCATCTTAATAGGAAGTTGATGCAAATGGTAGTGGATAAGCAAATTATAATACATTTTGATGAAAAAGTGGCAAGTTGGAGTGATAGGTTGGATTGTCTATATAGGAAGTTAATGATGCAGTTATGAAGCAGAAAGAGGGGATGGTGGATGTAATAATACAAGTGAAATTAAGCAGGTTAATTCCAGGCCTTGATGCAAGACTCCATTACTTTGCACTGTGAGTGCAGATTATTACAGTTATCTAATGTGCTTAACCTTCTTAATGCTTTCTGATCATGCTTATGCAGAAAACCAAAGGATGGAAGTGTTCTAACTTCACTTTTTCCCCTTCTTAGGAACATGGAATTGTTTAAAACTGGAAAATAGCCATATACGGTGCACTCAGTGTCCAGTTGCTGATGTTCCTGTGGAGAGCACAGCAGGGATTTAATCTGAAAGATTTACCTGAAGAAAATTGCTGTGCTTGACTTCCAGACAGTTTTACAGTATGGTCTTGCTTATTATGTTTGTTACTAAGCTTTTCTTTTCTTTTCCTTTTTTTATTTTTCTAACTAGCAATATTTTGGAGGAACATATATGAGCATAATACAGAGTCAGTGGAGAGACTTCTGTTTTGCCTCGTAGGTATTAGACCTCCCTACACGCCCTCCTTGGTTAATACTAGCTGGTTAACATCCAGTCTTTTGCATCCTGTGATGTGACTGTGAGTAAGAGAATGATGCTGTGTTGATCCTTCTGGAACCTTCAGTTAGTTACTGGCATAGTTTATTCAGCTGCAGGCTCTGCTCTTGATACTGAAGCTATGCTATATTTTTTTTAGGATGGCATGTGACTTTGAGCGTAACTTTTTAACATTTGTCATCCCGGTGTCGCTGGGGAAACAAGTAGGAGCAATCCTGTTAACCTGGAAGCCCCTTGCTTTCTGCTTACACTGTCAGTGATACCAGCACAGCACCATGGCTTTTGGCAAATTTGCCCAGGTAAAACAGATTGGGAGTTAACAGGGGCTTGTGTTGGTGTTCAGAAGGAATAGAAGTAATCTCATTTTCTCTTAGTTGAACTGGCTAAGCGAAGCATGGCTAAGTGACAAAACCAGTGACAGTATATCCGTATTTGTAGGCAACATCAGTAGGGACCAGAGTTTACCAAAGAACAGGGCTGTTAAAGCTTTGCCAAGTGTTGCATAAGTACAATATCAGCGTAGACCTTGATATTGAAAATATTTTTTGTGTTTCAAGTACCATCGGCCATAGTACACGGAAAGATGGCGTGTCAGAAAACAGCCAGTTCCTCTGGAGATTTGGGCAAATGAGGCGTCATCTTCTCATCATCTATATTCCTTAGCTTATTTGGGAAGTTGACAGGACTAAATGCCAGTCCAGTTCTGTGTTTTAAAAGACGCTTCTGTTATTTCTAACCTTAAGTACGCTTAATGTTAACCTTCTACTAAGTTGCCTATTCATTTTAATTGTTTTCAAATTACTGCACATCACTAGATTCTGGTTTACTTTATTTCCTCACTTGTGTCACTAGCAAGATGCGTTTATGAATGTTCTTAAGAGCATCATCTCGGTGGTTACAGCTATCTGTAATGTAAAGAAATAGCACTCAGATGCTCTTTGTAATTTCTTCATTTTCTGAATTTTGATGCAGACATTTGATTCATTAATTTCTTAGTGCTGTTCTTTTTATTATGCAGTACCTCTTGGTGTGAACAAATCTGGGTAAGTGGATTTAGGTCTACTGGTTTTAGGCCACTGGTTGAAGACTGGTTCAAGAGTGGTCAATAACTTCTAAGGAAACTTGGGCCACAGTTGGACAGGATTTAAATGAACCTATAATCTTTGTACGCTCAAAGTGTAGTGTGAACAAATAAAAACATAACTAGCACTGAATGCAGGCAGAAAATATTAATTCTAGAAAGGCTTTCTTTTTCCTTTAAGGCAAGTTAAATAAGCAGATGGGAATAAACTGTTGTAACACAATTACGTTGCCATATAAACCAGACCTTTTTTTAATGACTGCCTGCAAAGACGTTCCTTTGAACAGAGTATAAATACCTATTTTAATAACAAGGCAAGCTGCTGGGTGTCAAGGATTAAAAATACCAAATAGTAATATTTCTTTTAACCGGTTGTAGAGTGGTATTTTCCCTTACTCTGATGTCAGGTGGAAGAGTGTCTTTTTGACAAAGGCTGTTGTCTAGAATATGGGTTGTGGTTTTGGGGGTAGGAGGATGGGACGCAGCCTTCCTGATGTTTAATTTAATCCCTTGTGGTTTTGATTCACCTGATGCCAAGAAGAAGCAGTGCTGGAGCCATGTGCTCCCATTATCACCACTTAGCCCTGGTTAGCTCCTTGGCTGGGTGACTTGCACCATTGCTGTCTTTGGGAGAGGAGCCAGGAAAGTTGGTCTCTTGAGGTTGATCAGCAGAACAGATGGACGGACATGGGAGAAATGTAAAATGACACAACAGATAGCATATTGAGAGCAAAGGAAAATGTTTTCGAAGAACATCATGCATTAGGACAAAATGCAACTTCCTTGTAATAGTTATTCTGGCAGAGATATTTTCTGTCACCTTTATTTTTCCCTTCCTTTTTTGATCAGCCAGTCCCTGGTTGAGGACTTCATCCCAGGGCTTTGAAAATCATCCCTTGGAGAAAGCGAACAAGTCCTGAAAATTTGGATGCATACTTTTTGACTTTTTTTTTTTTTTTTGAAGTGGAACCTGACTTTCAAAGTCACTTAACTGACCTATTTTACTTCAAAATACTTCTGTTTTTCCTCAGTGTATCAGAAATGTCACAAAACACCACTTATGCTGTGATGTTTGTGTTCAGGTTAGGCTGAGCCCTCGGTTGCTGTAGAAATAAGGGGAAAATAGTTTTCCTCCGGTTGTGGTGCCTGATCTTTTAAGAAATATAGGTAGTCTTTGAATTTCACTGAGTGAATTCACCGAGCAGTAAAGCAAAAGTGAAGAGTTGAATAATTTTCACCTGAATTTCTAATGTATATACATCAATTCAAATACGTGAGACTGAGGATCATAGAGGGAAACAGGGTGTACTCTTCTAAGATACTGAAGAGAGGTATCTTCTTAAGGGATATACGGGATACACCCAAGAGTGTTTGCGTTAGCTGAAAGATGTGTAGTGCTTTAACTGGTGGAACTACTGCTCATCACGATCATGGGAACACCACCTCAGAGCAAAATAATTCTGTCTTTAGAAGTGGTCAGTAGAAATACCCTGCCTTGCCTCTTGGTGAGGAGGAGGACATGAGTCAAGAGTTTTTCCTTTAGCTGGGATGTTCCTCTGAGGTCTCTTGCCTCCACCTTCCAGTCTTATATGAAACTTCCAGGAACTTCATATCCTGGAGGTCTCTCCATCTCTGCTAAATTTTTGGGGGATCCGAAAGTCATTGAGGATTGGGGAGGTACTGATAGAATTAGGAGACTGGCGTGCTTCAACAAACAGAATTGCATCAGCCTTGCTTTCTGTAGAAATTAGCTAAACATGGAGGATAATGTAATGGCTCTTTTACTTAATTAACAAGTTTTCTATAAAATACATAAATATGCATTTACTTACATTTTGGTCAGCACTCACAGGAGAGAAGTGAAGACAGAAAAGAAATAGGTGTTTTAGGGCAAGGGAGGAGAAGAGGTAGCTGCTGGGGCTGGTTTGGTGTGGAATTAGGCGTCTGCAGAGCTGGTTGGTGATGAAGCACAAGTGCTGTGAAGCCTATCACATCATCTGGGTTCCGTTCTGCTCTTCTCAAAGAAGTGACCTTAGTCTCAGGGAGAACCAGATTTCTTCCACCAAGGTGATTTTGAATTAAATTGATTGGCTATTGCTGTTGGGGATTATTCAGGAAAACATAAATTTTCACACCAAACTAAGCCCCAGGGCAAAGCTGGTTTTGATAGCAGTGATGCAGGCTCCAGCCTTTGTCTGTAATTATTTCAGCTAGTGCCGTACTCTGAACCCAGCTGTCAGGAGCACCTTAACTGAAGCATTTAAAAATAACCTCATCCATGTAGGTGGTGGGGAGGAAACTGCATGTGTTTTACCTATGCTGTTTTCTGCTCCCAGTAGATACCCCAGAACTGACACTTTGATTCACTGGTTGACCATGATCTTTGCTTTTCTCCACACATCAAATTAACAGCCATTTGGGTTTTATAGGCTTTCTAACAGAACTTGCCTGCGAGGTGATCGGTGCTGTGCTATTTCAGAGAAGTCCTTTGCTTTTTGAGCACAGCTGCTGCTGTTAGGTTAATGTTTTCACAGATGAAATCAGCTTTGGAAAATTATTTCCCTGGTGAGACCAAGACACCTCAGTGTTTTCAGCTCTGCTTGGAAATTTCAGGGTATTGGAGAGGAAAAAAAGAATTTCTGACTCCGTTCTTTGACAGGACTAGCAAATGTTTCTGGTTTCTGAGAAGCAATAGCTGTATGTATTTGCTTGGACCTTTTCTATTTGATGCCTCCACCTGACATTCTGGACATTTATGGGTGCGTTTGCTTTGTCTGGTTTTCTAAGGAGACAGCCATCTGGTACTGTCAGTGTTACTGGATCGCCCTTCCAAAAAGAACAGGAGACTTTGCTTTTCATCCTCCATTTGAAATAGCTCATTAATTAAAAAAAATATATATTGAGAAACGTAATATAGTAGACTGTGTGTGCAGTATAGCTTGGATCCTATAGAGGAGGGCAGGACCACCGCAGAAGTGAATGAGAGAATTTCAAACCTCGCTTGGCAGAAAAGTAAGACCACAAAGTCCTGTCAAACACTCCACATGAATAGTGCTGGGGAGAGGGGGAAGGAAGGAGAGGTAAAGCTTTCCTTCCAATTCTCTGCACTTATAATCATCTGTACTGTAGCTTGAGTGGTGCATCATTTCTAACTGAAGGGCAAAAACCCCAAATCCCTTCATCTTCTGTTTCTCAGACTTTCCTGATGGGTCATCTTACTCAGCTGATTGCCTTGACAGCTTCTCATCCAGCTGATAAATGAGGGCTGCATTGTTTTTATTATACTCCGATATGTTGTCTACTATGCTATTAATGCTTAGTGGCAGGAGAAATTCCTGCTGTATCTAATGCAAGGAATCATTGAAGTATCCAAGAGGCCCCAGAAGTAGATGTGAGGTATCTGATTTTCTCTGCTTGTTAACTTATATACAAAAGATAAAAATGAATCTTTTTGCTTCAGAAATTCTTGAGGTTAAAGCTGTGTATTCATTCTGACAGCTGGCAGAGAGGCTTTGCAAATCGTTAATGAAATTGTGAGCCAGGCTCCTCCAGCATCTCTCATCTTACTCCTTCAGGGTCACTTACAGGGGAGCTAAGCATGAAAGTTGCTTCCTCTTGTCCTTACCTGGGAGAAGGACACTCCTTCAGACAGGCAGATACAGGAGATGTTTCATACCTCTCTCCCAGTATTTAGATGAGCGGTGGACATGTTTTCGTGGCAAGTTCTGCCCCGTATTTCTCTACTATGTGTGTTCTTACCCCTTTAGGAGGTATCTTATTCTGGTAATCTGAGTGTTCAGCCCAGTTCAGATAAACTAGACTTTCTCACAGTTGTCTTTACTTTTGCTCTTGATACTCAATTATCTATCCTATGAATTAGGATAGATGATAATTTTCAGCAAAGTGCATCACAAAGATTTTATTCTTATGTCAATTGCTGTGACAAGTACAAAGATGTTACTTAGTTTCACTTCAGCTCCTTTGTCAAAAAGGACTCGTGGAGTCCAGTGTTGGAGTCAAATTGGTATTAAAAGACATGTTGTTTACATAGCTTGAAGCTTGTTAAAAGGCGTATTTAGAAGTAAACACTCTTATGGCAACGAGTACAGGAGGCATCTTGCTGGGAAGCTCTGGGGTTTTTTCCGTTGTCAGTATTCAGTGCAAAGAAACAACTCTGTTGTCTGTGCCACAGATTGTAAACCAGATTCATTTCTGTCCCAGGTATGTCAGATGAACTGGGACCATAAATATGTATATCACTAATTGCCATTTTGCCTCTGCTCGCCCCACATCCATTCTAGTCCGCTTTTAGTAATGGCTATTGCAAGAACCAGTAGAGCTTGGGATCGGTGATTTATATCGCCTGAAAGCAGTTGGGAAACCCTGTTTTCACGTATTGTAAAGCCCCTGACCCTACAGGTTTGTGATGTATTAGCTGTTAAAAGCATGCTAGAGCTGACGTGTATGGGGGAAGGAATGTACGAAAGTAATCAGAGTTATAGAGCGGTCATGTTTCATAGTTGGGGTGTCAACAGATTTTCAAACAGCAGAGTTCAGGGGCTTATTGAGAGTTTTTCAAAGCTAATAATAGTAAAAAAAAAACCAACAAAAAGGGAAAGAGGTAGGTGACACCCGTGTTGATGTGTTGTTTTGTGTTCAGATTACCATGGCATTTCTCCATTTTTTAAAGACCCAGAGAATGCAGGAGTCCTGAAAGCATAAAGACTTGTAAAAAAAGCATCAAAATATGTAGAAAGAAGATAATTCTCTAAATAATGTTTTACATCTACATGGCCAAAGATCTGAAAAAGAACCAAAGGCAAAACTTTTGTCAGAGTGGGAAAGTTGGTTGCTCAGGTGAAACATTGGATTTGGGCTTAAGGATCGATTCTGTTTCCAGCTAATGGTGGCTTCATGTTGGACTTTAGGGGACGAAGAGGTAGCCCCCGTACCCCTTGTACCTCTGACTAACTTGCAGAGTGGGCAAGGCAGCTGAATGCTAGAACCTGGAGCTTCACCAATACCCGGGCAGGCAGATGCCACGTTCAGTAGCTTTATTTAGCAAGATCCTGTGAGCTTAAGATCTAAGTCTGAATTTATAAAGGATATTTTAGCAAGGGAAAGGTACAGTTGTATTTCATTGCGGTGCAAAGCCTGGAAATAGCAATCTTATACTGAAGCATTTTTATTAATACTGTAGTGAAAATAGATATATATAAGGATGACTGATAATGCCAGCCATTCATGGAAAGAGAAGGTATCGGGCTATTAGAGGAAACTTTTAAATGTTGCAAATTCTGTGTTCTTTAGTATAAATATAGTTTAAAATGTAGTTCACTACAAATGAATCCTGTCACCAACCTCTAGGAAACATTTCCCATTTTCAGGCAGTGTTTTATGATATTTGTGATAACACAGTGTAGCACAGACAACATGTCAAAGAAGAGAGAAGGCTTCTGATTCCGGTTCTGGAGAAACAAATTAGATTAAGTTAGTTGCTGCTATCAATCCTGACTGATGAGTAGAGTTTAAATTTCTGGTTCACATTGTGCACTCGATATGTGAGTGCATATATACAAAAAATTAACTTATTTATTTGGTAAACAATATTCAGGAGAAAAAAGCTGCTTCATTTACTTGTTCTATGTGCGCTTGTTCTATATGTTTGTATCTTTTGCATTATGTACTTCTGTGTTCTGGGACTGTGACTACACTGGGACTGCTGAAGAAGATCTCGAATGCAGTGAGCACAAGTCTAATTATTTTGTTCACTAGAGGCAATAATTGGCTTGTTCAGAAGTAATGAGATAATTCAGATGTAAATTCATTTTTGAGAGGGGAATTTTAATAATGGGTAATCTAGGAAATTATGTCATGAAAGAAAGAATATTTTGTTTATAAAAGGAACAAATAATGTAACTACAGAAGGTTAGGGCCATTTCAACTAATTCACAGCTGGAAACAAAATCTGGGAGATTGCATTTGACTGCTGTATAAATGCTATATGTTCTGAGATGTTAGCATTGGGTTTTTAACAAGACTATTACCCTGTAAATAAGTAGCTGCAGCATTCATAGAACTTCACTGTGGACAGGGTTAGTGTTTGGAGTTGGACTTTATGATGAGAGTACATGAGTGGCCATACTAAATTTAAACCTTATGGAAATGTTTTAGTGAACAGAATCCAGGCCTGAACAGTTGTATGTTTTGATATTTTTCCTTAATTTTTTCTTTAGCATTCCTGTGAGCATCCTTCATGCAGTGTTGGTGAGCCAGTATGTGTTTCCCTTTAGAAACAGAGTTTACTATTAGAAGTCTGATTTTGAAGGGGTGGGTTTGGCTTATTTAACTTCATAATTTAATTTTTTTAATTCTGAAGCAGAACTGCTCTGTCCTGTTTCCAGATCTAGTGCTGGCTTGCTTTGAAGCTTCTAATAAGTCTTCATGCCTTGTACTTTCAGTCTTGGGTTGGTGTTGGTGCCCGGTGAAGTCCCTAGGAGCTATAAATGTGAGTATGAGGCAGGTGCCCGCCTTCTGCGTTAACATTTTAGCTCAGACTCTTTTGTCTGTTAATTTAGGGATTTGCACAGAGACACGTGTTATGAGCTGAGAGACCTTCAGATGGATAGAAGGCAATACATCACTTAATGATGCCAACTCTGTGGAGTGTGGGCAGGAGAATGGGTAAAGAGCAGAGGGGGAGGCAAGGTCTGGCAGGTGGGACTGAGTTGGGGACAATTTCCTTGTGCTTCTAGAAAGCTGATTTAAAGAGAGAATATGTGGAATGGTTTAGGTTTTGTAGGAGCATGTGGACGTCAAAAATAGATGAATTGAGCAGTGGGAGGATGGTTTGAGATGATGAGCTTTGTTGAAGGACCCTGGATTTAATTGGAGAACACACTTTGCTGTCTTTCTTTAGCAGCCCTCTGCTGTTTTCCCCCCACGTTGTCCTTTGCCTCACTATCTTTTCTCTTTTTGCTTTGGAAGTATCTGAGCTGCGAGTTATATGTCAAGCCCTTCTGGTTTGTCCTATGCTGAAGAGCTGTGGCTAATTTTAATCAAGCTTGAACTGTCATTCCAGTTCATCAATGTCATATTAGCGTCATTCCAGTTCATCAATGTCACATTAACAGTAAATCCGAACTCCCTGATTATTAAAGTGGATAGAAATCACAGCTCTGTGTGTGGCCAAATAGCTACTCATCAACGGGGTTTTTGATGGGGTCTGATAGTTTGATGCAGGCCTTAATCAAGGGCTCATGACTCTTTTCTCTGCTGGTTTTTATCCTCATGCTATTGAATTGCATTAACATGTGCACGTATTCCCTATTTTTGTTTAACACACATGCTATCAGGACTGGAGCAGAAACCTGGTTTTAGACTCAAGCGTTGTTCATATTAACAGCTTAGGCCCTCAATGGTAATGAGACAAAGTGTTTAAGAATTGGTATTTAAGACTGTGAAGATTGGGAAGGTGGGAAGTCATTAAGGAGGGATGGAGTATGAACTGTGTTTAGTGCAGAGAACCATGGGTCAGAGCACTGCCTTGTTTCATCCTTGGGATAAATCTTCATTGCATCATTAATCTGGGTTTTACTTGATTATTGCCTCTATTTCTTCCCTTTTCCCTGTGCTCTCTACCTGCATCTCTACCTTGCTCGCTTCCCCCAAGTCTTGTACTAGTTTTGACCCAAACAAGCAGTCCGGTTGCATGTACAAACTGTAGGTTATACCTGAATTTGTTTCAGGGTGATTAACACTTTGCTGTGAAAGTCCAAGGTAAAGCTTCTGGGTTTCTAGTCCAGCCTTCCCGTTGTTACTTCTGTGAGCTCAGAGGACAGACAAAAGCTTCCACAATTCAGCAGAAAGGATGTTTTGACAGGAACAATGATGGGATGTGATTTTGAATGCACAAGTGATGCTCAGGTGGGTGCAGAACTGCTGGGAGAATCCTGGCTTTGGAACCCAACACTGATGCCTCCAGCCATCCACGTGCTCGCAGAAACACAGCCTGTGCCTTGCATTTCTTTGTCAAAAGTTGTGTGTGGCTCTCTGCATGTACAGATCAAATATTTTCCCTTACCTATGATAGCCAGGGAATGTCCTCAGACCTAATAATGTATAGAATAGAAAAACTGAAAATGTTCTTTTTGTAGATTACAAGTGCAAAGTATTATCGCAAAATCTTATGACTGCTGTTATCAAATCATTCAGTGCCCTATTGAATTCAGAGGAGGCACTTGCCTACCTGTGGGCCCATGACGTGTCCTTTAAAGATTAATTTACTTTTCCCCCACTGGCACAAAAGGTTCCAGTCCAGTGCAAGGAGCATTCTGGTAATTTATTAGTAATTAGCTGAAATTGCAAGTTAACCAGCAGTGGAGCCCAGTAGCATAACAGGAGTCAGAAGTGACAGAATGAAGCTAGGCCAGGCACCAAATTAAATGCCTATGTAAACCCCTAAATCTCTCCGAAAAAACACTCAGAAAAGTGTATTTGTGCTAGAATTATATACAAAGATACATGTATGTCCATGCATTTAAGACTCGGATGGAATAAGCATCGGGCAAAGGGGTTTGCAGTGCATTTTCTGCAGTAAAGACCAGGCTCTTCCTAGCTGAAGCGAGTTGAGCAATGTCTTGCTGAGTTGCAAAGGCACATTTTCCCCAATTCCTCCCTCAGCTTCTGTGTGCAGTGCTTTCCCAAGAGTTTGCCCAACTTTTAGCGTTATAATTGAGTCAGTACTGCCATAGACTTCGCTGGCATTAGACTTAATTAGTGACAGACCATGCAAATGTTGTTAAAGTGAAGAAAAAAGACTGTCATGTGGTATTTGTCAGTGGCAGACCTGCTCTGTCAAGGAGAGTTACAGTTAACCTTTAACCAGTTATGATGGCAGCTAAAAGGTGCTTCCATCCTCTTTAGCTGTCATCAGACCTGGTTAAAGGTTAACATCTTGCTTCTGGCACCAGGGTGCTGCCAGGGCACTGTTGTTTTCCCAAGAGTCCACCTGACCCGTGGTCTGCTTTCCTAGCTATACCCTCAAAAGACAATGTGAAAATAAAAAAAGAAGGAAATGCAGACTCCATCTTAACAAAAACAACAAAGTACAAGAGCACACGTGTTGGAAACAACTAATTCCTGTGTGCAGTCTTCATTAGTGAGTCCTGGATTTAATTGGAGTCCTTAAACCAGAAAGCCCTGGTGGCTTCTTTACCCTGGTGTCTTGCTTCCAGTGCTGACGTAGTTGCTTGTCAGAAGAAACCACTCTTTAGGAATAAGCTCAGTCCCTTGTTTCCTCCTGTGCTTTTCTCTTTTTTTGTCTGTTTGTAGGATATATTCAAAATCACATTCAAACAGTGTACTACCTGGCATGGAATTTGTTAGGGTTCAGCATCTCCTGCCTCTGAATTCTTCCATCTGAAGCAGCAGATGAATTAGCAGCATTGGACAGCTGGAAGAAAATGAGAAAAGGGATGATGGAAGGAGACCTTGTGTTTGAAAACTTGCGGTGCTCAACATAGAGATGGGCTAAAGGGAATATTAAGTATACGAGGGTGGCAGAGACTGCTTTATCCTCTGAAGTCTCTGGTGGCTTGGAAAGTCTTTGGTCTCAAGACCCACACTGAAGGTGAATCGCAGAAGCTACTTGCAAAACTGAATGGACTTCATAACTCAGGAGAATCTTCCAAACGGCCATAGCAGCATCTGCAGGTGAAAACTTCATGCCGGAGCTCAACAGATATAAAGGCAGGTTATAGCTACAAAGTTCATGTCTGGTTCTAAAATCAGCTTAGGTTTGGGTTTATCAGCCGTTGACCAGCAGTTTTAAGGCTGTGGTGGAGTCTGGAAGGCATAAAAATAAGGGTAACTCTGAGCACAGAGGGATCACCTAAGGACAGATGTATAGTGTTTTTCTTTCTCAGCATGTATTTTAGATCTTTCATGTTGTGAGGTGTTATGGAGTTGTAGTTGTATGAAAATCACTTCTCCTAAAGGAAGATTGTTCTTTGAGGATAAATAATGTGTTGGTACCTGTTTGTAAAGGCTTTAATTGAACCCAGAATCCTGTTATAAGTTTTCTGGCTTCTAAATCATAAATGAGTGGGATTCTGATACACTTCTTTTTTGTAAGCTACATCGTGCTTATAGATTAAAAACAGAACAACATTACCTTTTTCTTATGATATCCACCTGTGGTGGAAAAAATATCAGGTTTGGGGACATACTATTTATCAAGGAATTGTTGCTGAGATTTTCCTAGAACCGCCACACAGGGGAAATGAAAATCAATGACACAATTTACAAACAAGAGTAATTTCAGCTGTTTATACACAATTACATCTCTGCTCCCTAAGGAAACTGTTGAAGGAACATTGTAAGTTTAAGAACAGCTTTATTTTTATAAACACTTTTTTTAATTGCTGAGTTGAAGTTGTGTTTATTACTGAAAATTCCCAAGGCTTTTTGCAAATAACACAATCTCCTTAACACAGGCACGATTTAGTTATGTATTTTCATCCTCCTGGTTATGCTCTGTTTTTCTCATCTCCTCTTAAACTCATTTAGTCTCTGAGTTCCCATATATTATGCTAACTATCCCTGTTTTCTCTAGACCATTTCCAGCTTTGTAAGTTAACAAAACTGAAAGTTAACAAAACGCTTCCTCTTAAATACCATCCTCATATAAGGGCTTTTGAAGTATCATAGAAATATTCCTAAGTAGTCAGCCTAAGCCTTGTGTAAAGTGTCTTAATGTTAAGTCAAGTTTACAGAATAATAAAAGAAGGAGCAGAGAGGGTTTTCCCTTCATTTACGTGCCGTACCAAAGGCTATATTGTATAGCCTGACTCTCTTAGCTTTCTTGAATGTGTCCTGATCCACATCATCCAAGTGTCTTGTCCAGAATTCATGGTGGGTCGTGCAAAACCCACAGCATCTCTGCATGGGTTAAACTGTTTCCATAATTTGTCAGGTACAAAATCTTTCATTTTAGGATCAATTGCTGTGCAGTTATGGACAGTTTCTACTTGCTTTCTCCGACTTTTGTTTATTCGATTTTTCTTTGTAAAGGTTCCTGCCTTCTGTGCCTTCTGTTGTAGACTTGCTGCCTAAACAGTGGAAGAGGATTGAACTGAAGGGAGACTCTGTTTTCTGTCTTCGTTCCACCTTGCAGCGTTCCCCTCTCTTGGTCCAGCATTTTGCCATTCATCCAGGGTCTGAGTTTCCCAGGCAAGGATTAACCTGTACCCCAGGTTACTAGCAGAGGGAGGAGGAGGAGGATAGTCCAGTGCCGCCTTGTAATGCAACCTCCACTGCTGGAGGAAGATCCCTGGATATATCTGATCTGACAGGCAGTGAATGGATGCGGAAGGACGGACTCCCCTGGCTTAGCACACAATTTCTTGAATTCCCTTTGAAACCTTTCCCAAAGGATTCAGTAGGATTGTGACCTATTTTTGGTATTGCTGCCTTGAAAGAATCAAATGATACTACCTATCAGTAATCCAGGAGCTGTTTTATATATACCTACTAACAGCAGCCGAGTAGGAAAAGTCAGCAGCTATGATACGCTTTTCTTCCTCGTTTCTATTGTGTTGCCCCAAATATGGTACTTGGGGAAAAGCTGAGTATAAACTCACGTCTGTGGTCGAGTAGGAATATAGTATGATACCAACTGTTCAAGGACCAGTGGCAATTTCTTAAATCTCGAGTGACCTGAAAAACCAGTGTCTCTTTGTTTTCTCTTCTTTCATCCTAGTCTCTGTAATCCTTTCAACATGTGCATAAATGGATTTCTTGCAAAACGCTTTTTGGCACAATGACCTATCTTAGTGATTTCTGCCAAACACTCATTACCCTTTTGTGTGAGAGCCATTTCCCTAAATTCTCTGATTCCAGCATCTTGATTTCTGAGTGCCTGTTTCATTTTTCTTTTTTTCTTTGCCATTAATAGGAATTTCTGAATACATCTCCTTGCAAGGTTACAGCTTGGTGTCCCATCTGTACAAGAGCTTCAGCTCTGCTTTGTGTCTTGAATCTTTGAACTTTGGCTTTGTCCTTTTGGTTGTTGTTCTGTGAATGCTTTGGCATGAGGACAAAATTAAAAAGCACTTTAGCTGCTGCTGAATGGTAGGTGATGTTGAACCCCGTTCTTGAAATGGAGATTAAAGCCCCGTCTTTTTTACATTCCTTTTCTTAAGCAACAGGATATTGATCCGCTGGGTTGAAGTCTTTAAAATAAATGCTCTGTTATCTTCCCAGTTTATTTTTCTGGAGGAGCATGTTTTACTTATCTTTGCGTTTAGTGGTATGAAGAGCATGGAGATCAGATTTAGGTTATTAGGGGGATAAATCTTGTGCTTCATTCTGTGCTTTCTTATTCTGCCTTGTACCAGTGATAAAAGCAAGGGGATCTGAAGCTGAGCTTTGTCTGAAAGTTTTTTTTAGCTGTGAAAAAGGTTCCTGTTAAATGCCTATTTGAGATTAAAGTGAGATGCATGAAAACCATTCATGTGCTAAGCCCAAGCAAGCGAATTTAGTCCCTATTTTGAGTTTCAATGTGTTATATTACAGCTAGGCACCAAACTTTGTGCAGGATATTTGTACAAGCACTATGCCAACTCTTCCACGTAGTCATATTCTTCTGTTAGCTTATACGTAAGAGCGAGGTGGGAGCTTGCAAAGTTGGACCCGTTTCACGAGTTGTGGTGGCTTTATAGTGGCTGTTCGTAGCAACAAGCCTGAGGTTTGGGAGCTAGTATCTATATAGTATTGTTGCAAAGGGACTGTATAAGTGCTTACCACTAGCAGCATATTAAAATGCTCCATGGTTTGGCTCCGTCACTCTCTGCCCAGCTACGGAGCTTTCACATTAGTGCAAGAGGAAAAATTGGCTCCTTTACGCTTGATGTCTTGTACAGTGTTTTGAATGCCTTTTGTAGCATGGGATTAAAATTTAAATACTCGAGGTCAGTCGGAGAAAGAAGTAATGCAGCGTCCCTCAGTTGTTCTGCGATCTTATCGCAGTATTCTGTCACATGCTGATATAGTGCCAAAGCATATGGATCTCCATATGGTGACTCTGGTTTTCTACCACCTGTAGTCAAGCTGATTTGCAGTCACTGAATTTGCCCAAGAGATAAAGCAAAATAAGTACAGCAGTGAAATAAGATTGCAGTGGTAAAGACTGAAGCTTTATGTGACTTACTGTTGTTACAGTAATTACTAGAAGAAGAAAAAAAAATAAACAAATGGATTTAATGAGCATGTCAGTAATCCAGGAACAAGTGTTTCCAACACCTCATTAGTGGGGGTGAGGTGGGCTCCATACGCTTTCTTGTCTCCAAAAAGACAAAATAATTTTGGTTTTGATTCCACTTCTGTGAGAAGATGTAATGAAAGCAGGTTGGATGTCTTTAAAAGTAATACTGCTAACTGGTTTAAATGTGTCTTCATGGTTCAGAAATAATGATGTGACAAGTAACAGTTACTGTTTTGAATGATGAAAAAGCAAGGAAAATACATCCGATGAATTACTTGCTATAAGTCTATTCTGCTAAGGAGGGTTTCTTTTAAAATATAAATATAATACATAAAATCATGTATGTGTGTATATCTGTATATTTAACATCTTTTTTATTTTTAATCTTGTCTTCTTTTCAAGCAGTTGTGTTACTGCGTTGGATGATGTAAAGCCATGTAGTTGCATCACAGTTAATTGTAGGAATACTTAGCTCAGTAGCAAGGTGGTGGAGTAAGTATATACCCTCATTATATTTTACTGGGTTTGGTCTGTCTCTCTGACATGCTAATTCTTATTGGCAGAGTGTTGAGTAAAGAGGGAGTAATGTTAAAACACTCTTGTGCCGGTACATGCCTCTCCAGATGTCAGTAAGCAAACACATGAGGCTAGTGCTGGTTCATCGCATCTTTTGAACAGTTTGGCCAACCCACCATCTGTAGTTCAACAAAATGTTCTTCTGCAATGCCTGTAGGACAGATTCCTTCTAGGTTCAAGGCCTTCCTCACTGCTATGGGGTCAGATCTAGCTTATACATAGGCTGTCCGGTGGTGTGAAAAGCAGATACACAGCATATAGTTTTGGCGAGTGTGACCCCGAATCTTTAAAGGCCAGAGTCAAAGGATATGGTTTTGGGCTACTTTTCTTCCGCCAACTGTGCTTTCCAGTGCTTATGGATCTGCTCTAGATGGGAAGACCTGTAGATGTCTCCTCTCTATTTTCATTCTCTTACCAACATACTGCTCTGTCTCTTGCTGCTTTCCGTAGGTTACTTTTCTCATGCATATAGGCTGTTCTTGTGATATTATCAGGATGGCATAGCCATTTCATGCTTTTAGGACTGTCTTTTTAAATCCTTCTATTGATAGCTGGTGATAATGGTACCATGCAGCTTTGCAAAAATCCTTCCATGTTCATCACTTGCTTTTTAACTATGCATTTGCTCATTCAATGTTAGATTCTGCCCAAAATTGCTTGTGGTTTTACCCACACCTTAGGGATAAGCAATGTGTTGCTTTGATGGAAAGGATTTTAAGTGGCTTTAGGTACTCTTGCCATATTAACCTTTCCACACTCATATAGCCAGAAAGAATTTCATTAGCTTCTTTTAAAACTATTGTGCAGTTGGGTGATCTTGATTCTTTTGAGCGATGCCCTAAGGCTCTGCATAGTAGGGAACAGGACTTTTTCAGGTTCTCACAGAGACAGCTGTGATAACTGTAAAGCTTTGGTTGACATTTTGGTAGGGAATTTTGAATGGGAACTTTCCTTGATCCATGCAGCTGAGGTCTCCTGTAGGCAACAACAATTTATCCGATTCAGCAGGATAGATGTAAACTGCTGCATTAACCAGCTGTAATTCTTATGTCTCCCCAATGTCTTTTAATCTGTGCAGGAATTGTATCTTCCACAACGATAAGAGTTTGATGTGACTGAATTAAATGAATCTTGGTAGAACTTCCTTCCAGTATGGCACGATGCCGTTGTCTTTGCTTCGTGCTTGTAGAAAAAGTGAGTATTTGCATTCTGAAATAAAGAACCTGCGGGTGCAAAACCTTGCATTTACACCCCAATCGCTAGATTCAGCAGCATGTTTAGGTGCTCCAGACAGAGAGTCTGACCTTCTGATAGGATATAAGCTCCTTGCTTCATCTTTTCCCTAGGAGAGTTCTTCCATCTTCATCATCACAACTGTTTACGCTGGCAGCTAAAAATCTCTTCTAGCGATCACCCACAGTCTCCCGTGGTGCCTCTTTTCTGTTATCTTTTTTGAAACTTTTATTTCATGTCTTTCCTTAATGGAGGATATTTATTTTGTGAGTCAGCTTAAGTGCCGAAACTGTGAGAAACTGTTTTTTTGTTCAGTGAAGTGTAACATGTAGAGTAAAATGGAGCTAAGCGTGTTCCGCCAATAGCTGTCATAGGTGAATATGGTTGAGATATATTTATATCATCTGTTACTGAGATGAGTAGCACCAAACCTCAATGTTTTGGATTCCAGTTCTTCTCCGAATCTTTTTTTGTTTCTTGTCCAAATGGGTTTTCCTTTGTGGAACCAGGTTTAGAATTGAGATGGACAGGTTATCTTGACTAGAACAAGAGCCGACCCAAGTCCTTATCCCTGGACCCAAAGGAAGCTTTATCTGGAATGTCTTTGAAACAAGCAGAGGTAAAACATAGGCCAGTCTCTGCTAAATGTATGTTGTTTGCTAACACTAGCGCTTGGGTTCTCTGTGCTGGTACTGTTACAGCACAGTGTTGCGGGTGTTGCAGTGGTATGAGATGTTGAGCGTTGGGATGTGATCTGGTTCCTGTCTTAGTAGGGATTTTTTTTATATATAGCCCATATCTCATTTGTAACTTTTTTTTTTAAGTAACGTTATGCGTGATTTTGCAATAACCTGTACTTCTGGCACTCTATTATATTTCTTAGGTTTTGTTCTGGTGTCTGGATTACAATGAGAGAGAGGTATGTACTATTTTATAACCTGAGTACATATAAATATGTACTATTTTATATTTTATAAACCTAAAATTTATATAAATTTTATAATTTTAATATATAAAAACCTATTTTTATATATTTTATCTCCAGAAGTGCTGGAGATCTGAAGTTCTGGTTTCTGCTTTCCAGGACTGCTTGTGGCTGGTGTTTAAATCATTGCACGGATGCTAACTGTGTGCGGCAGATAATTGTCTGTATAAGATGTTTTTTAATGTATATTGGATCGTGTTCAGGCTCTAAATGATGAAGGCAGTATAAAGAGTTGAATGTAGTAGGTAAGGACATCAGGACGACTAAGAAGAGATTCACTTTTGCTATGTCTACACAATTATTTTGTGAGGGCCTTTTTTCCCCAAGTAACTGCATGTAGAATGGAAAAATTCATACCTGTGAATTTTCTTTGTTACCTCTTATTTTATTTAAAATCCCCAGCTTTTCTGTTCAGTTCCAGCTAGAAGAACAGTTTCAGTTACATGCTGAAAATACAGTATTTTCAACTATTCAAGATATTTTTTACAACTGAGTGTGCTCAAGGTCTTGGGGATCTGTATTTAATTTTTAGTCTGCTGGGAAAAAAGAGAAGTCCCATGAAATTAACTTCTTTTTGTTCTCTTTCCAACCAGTGTACTAAATATGCATTCAAGCCACTTTTTTCATGTTCCCCTTGTCCCATGAGTTTGGGGTATGGAGGACAGGTTTTAATGCACCAGTCCAACTTTCACATACTGGGACATGTAGCTCCACTGCAGAAAAGGAGAATATTGTTAAATTTCCCAGGAAGAATTTACTGAATGTTTTAGCTGCTCGTGATGAAAACAAGCACCATGTCTCCAAGGAAGGTACTGGCTGGGGTGATTCTGTAAATGCAGCTCTCTGTGTGTGTGTGTGTATGGCAGCACATAGTTAAGTCATTAAAGTACAGTCAGTTACCTGCACTCCTGAGCTTGCCACCAGATATTGTCTTAATGTATTGTTGTAGCTTTAATGAAATCCAGTCTCACTGAATCACTAAACTTGCTTTCTCCAGGAAGGCTCTTTACAGGGACCTGACAGATCACCTCTCCAGTGCTTCCAGACGTCCTGGCTCTCTAATTCTTCTCCATAACGAGTTTTGTGCTGCACGATAAAATATTCATGTTAAAATAGGTTCTAAACTAATTATCTGCAGCCAGCAGTTGCCGGTGCAGTCATTTGCTGTTAGCTTGGCTCAAGTTAATGGCTTGTATTTCAGTACAAATAGTCCCTCCTGGCTGTTTCCTGTCACTGATTCTTATCCTAAATGGAATTTCCATATGTGTCTGGAACTAATTCTTCTGACATCCAAAGGAGCTTTCTCCTTCTACTTCTGCACTCCTTTTCTGAAGAGGAGGATGTGTTATGTTTTATGCAGTTGCTGTAACTGTATGTTCCCTAGGAGCAATTGTCTAGTAGGTCTTTTCTCTGCACGCGGTGTGGTTATACTCTGAGCTTTCTTTTACCGGGTGCATTTTTAGCAACAATAAAAGAAACCAGGTGTTCTACATACAGTGACCATTCTGTTTGGGTATTGAAGTTACACAGGGGAAAAAGGGAAGAAAGCTAGTGATATATCACGGGAAGATAAACAGGTAAAGTAATCTCAGCTTTATCTAGAGGTATCACATTAAACTGGCATCATTAGAAAATCCTGACTGTGTTGATTTTGAGCTTAAAAATGCCCTTAAAGAGGAATATGATAGATGGAGGCTGAATAAAATGGCGCTGGGTTTCAAAAGGACTAATGACTTCTTTAATTTTCAATATTAGCTGGATGTGGCAATCAAAACCTTCAAGATTTTTTCTCCCTCCTTTTCTCAGAGACAAGTTTGTATTAAAAATATTGACAGATTTTAATCTCTCAATATTGCCATATGTCCACATACTCTAAAAAACGTCACTAAATGTATGAAAGTAATTTTGACTAATCACATGTCTGTATGCCTAATTGTTGGTGGGATCAAGGCCTGTGAGTACTAACATGGAAATAATTTAGAACTCTTGGTTTTTTGTTTGGTTGGTTTTTTGTTGTTTTTTTTTTTTTTTTTAAATCTTCATGTTCATAGCAAGTAATTTAAGCAGCTTGCAGGGAAAAAAAAAATCTGCCCTAGTCTAGACTAATTTTTTCCCACAGTAGTCCTAATGGGACTCTTGTAATCTGACATGTCTAAGAAAGTCATTGAGACATTTATATTTACTATAGATTTGCAAGTGTGTATTACAGAAACGATGACAGACTCTTGCTGCAGGCATCTAAAGCTATTTGATACCTGAAAAGAGTATTCCATTTTCAATTAAACTTCACGGGACATACACAGATTTCATGCAGTCCAGTTGATCTTGTTCAGCTCCCCATGTACCCCACATGGGTGCACCCTTGGTGTGCTCTTTGGGAGCAGAGGGGATTCATCCAAGATCCATTGGAAAGGAAACTTCTACAGATGGTTGATGTTGCAGCGTGTGCAGAACCCCTCCACAGTCTGCATGCGTCACTCCAACTTGTGCGAGACCTGCTCAGTTTCCCATTACTTTGTGTTACTTGGTGTGGCATTCCACCACTAAACCAAGGTTATGAGCTTGGTGAGGCAGGGCACTGTCTTTAGCTTCATGCGTCTTTAAGAGCCCCTCTAAGGTCTCTTATTTGTGGAATTTGAGCTTTAGTTCAACATAAGTTTGCAGATGACACCAAGTTGGGTGGGAGCGTTGACCTGCTGGAGGGTAGGCAGGCTCTACAGAGGGACCTGGACAGGCTGGGTCGATGGCCCGAGGCCGTTGTATGAGGTTCAACAAGGCCGAGTGCCGGGTCCTGCGCTTCGGTCACAACAACCCCATGCAGCGCTACGGGCTTGGGGAAGAGGGGCTGGAAAAGGACCTGGGGGTGCTGGTCGACAGCCGGCTGAACGTGAGCCGGCGGTGAGCCCAGGTGGCCAAGAAGGCCAACGGCATCCTGGCTTGTGTCAGAAATAGTGTGGCCAGCAGGAGCAGGGCAGGGATCGTCCCCCTGTACTGGGCTCTGGTGAGGCCGCACCTCGAGTCCTGTGTTCAGTTTTGGGCCCCTCTCGACAGGAAAGACCTTGAGGTGCTGGAGCGTGTCCAGAGAAGGGCAATGAAGCCATTGGAGGTTCTGGAGCACAAGTCGTCTGAGGAGCGGCTGAGGGAACTGGGGTTGTTTAGTCTGGAGAAAAGGAGGCTGAGGGGAGACCTGATCGCTCTCTGCAACTACCTGAAAGGAGGGTGTAGCCAGGTGGGGGTCGGTCTCTGCTCCCAAGTAACAAGTGCTAAGATGAGAGGAAACAGCCTCAAGTTGCGCCAGGGAAGGTTTAGATTGGATATTAGGAAAAATTTCTTCACCAAAGGTGTTGTCAAGCATTGGAACAGGCTGCCCAGGGAAGTGGTGGAGTCACTGTCCCTGGAGGTATTTAAAAGACGAGTAGGTATTCTGCTCAGGGACATGGTTTAGTGGTGGACTTGGCAGTGTTAGCTTAATAGCTGGACTTGATGATCTTAAAGGTCTTTTTCAACTGGAATGATTCTATGATTCTGATTCTGTGAATAATAAGGAGGAAGGAAGAAATGGAGGAAGCAAAAGCAGAGTGAGTTAAAACTTGAAGCAACTGAGAGACTCAACTTACCACCAGGACAATGTTAGTCTGAGATATTTTTAAGGGATTTTTGTCATTTTATGAGCCTTAGTCATCAACAGAAACATCAAATGACAAAAGACTCCCCCTTGGTCTCCTGTTGCCATAAAAGAGTTGGAGAAGGTGTGTTGAGGTTTTATAGGTGACTTATGCATCTGACATGAATCTTAAATCACTAAGGATTTGGGAGGAGGTAAGTAAAACAAATCGCATTGTTAGTATATGTTTTCTGTGTTATGCAGTGGTGCTTTGGTGTATACTTTAGTGGGGTTCCAACAAGAGGGGAGAAGATATTCTTCTATCTATGTACTATAAAGCTGTGAAAGTTTAATGAGGTTTTACATCATGTAAATTTTAGCATGAGGAAATTTTTACCACTATCAATCTGTTTCATATTGATGCTGAATTTTGTACATCTTCAATATTTATGAAATTAAGGAGTAGTTTAAGGCAAACTGTTCTCCCAGCAAAGCAGATTAGTATATGTGTGATTTGTTTCCTTTTCTCCTTGACTCTATTTTCCAAGTAATCCTTGCCTCTGCAGAGTGTGAATATCCAGAAAAGCATTAAGTGATGCAACTTGAATCTCTTACGCAAGGCACCAGGGGAATGCTCCTTTATAGAGGGGCTTGAGGGAATACAAGTTTTTTCCTTTATTATTTTGTATTCTTGAATTCTCTTGTTTCATAAATACATAGTTTACTGCATGCTATTTTCTGAAATGCTCATCCCTCTCAGTGTTGCTGAAGTGATGATTTTCTGCTAGATGAAAGATGACTGATAGAAGGTAGAAATTGATATCTTGATTGTGGTCGTTCTTTCAGATATTTGATCACCAGTATATCAATGATAATTTCTTCAATATCCTCTTGATTTGGGAAAAAATAACCCTGTCTTTTTAGAAGTGAGTGGAATGAATGTTATCTTACCAAGAGATGAATGTAGATTTAAAATTCAGTTGATAGCAGCTATATTATGGTTTTAGCTTGATTTTCTAGGAAATGAGTCCTATCATAAAGGAAATGAGTCCTGTACGATTGTTCTGTTTGTCCCTCCCCACTAACGTGATTGATATCAGCCAAATCTGAAAGCAGCAGAAGATGCAAAGGCGTATGCAATTCCTGGGAGGCAGGGGGGGAGTGAGTATCAGCAGCAGCACGGAGGAGAAGAACAGCAAGGGAAAAGCCAGTACAACTTGGCCGCTCTGGTTAGCAGAAGCCACTGGCCAGGGATGAGACACAGAGCTTCAAACCACCCATGTTTGATGGTGTCTCCTGGGCAAATGTAGGGAACGTATGGAGATTTATGGATATTGCAGTATGGGAAGTTGAGGGGACAAAGGAGACACAGCTGTTTCTGTAATTGTTGATCCTTAAACAGTTTTTGCAACTGGATGTGAAAATAGTGTGTGGTTACTACAAGGCACCTTTATTATAGACTTTGGTCTTGATTTTTCATATGTTCAACATCCTCCACTGTAAAAACAAACTCAAAGCAAGCAGTAGAAGTATTCAGTGTGTCTGAAAAAGGTGGAACTTTGTTTTTCTCAAGTCAGAATTGAGTCCCTCACAAACTCTTCTTACTCCTACCCCAGATACGTGATTTCTCACTAGCCTGTAAATTTTTATGTGCATAAACTCTCGCTTCTTGAGAAGAAGATACCTTGATTTCAAGAGACTTAACATGAACATCCCTGAGGTTGCGGAGGCTGCAGAGCATGCTGGTGTTCTTCAAAGGATACAGGCATCCTGGGGACTTGTAGCACCACTGCAGTACCCGTAAACGTACATCACTGGAGTATTTGATAGACAACTGTGAGATTATTTTTTTGCTTTGAGCAGCTCTTAACATGGAGTCTGGACAAGTCAAAAGTTACGTGAATTAGCACAGTGTGGTACTGAGGTTAATTATCTCTGGTGAGAGGCATTAAACTAGCTTTTGTGTCTTGCTGGCTGCGTAAGTGTGAGTAATGGGTACTTGTTCTATAGGGTTTGGGCATGACCTAGGTCCTCCTAGGAGTTCTTCCACCTCCACGTTCTCTCTGTGTGTAGGTATTTAGCTCATCGGCCCCCTTCCCATTTGCAATCAGTGAGAGGTCCTGCAGAAATAGCTGTGCTGTTTTCTCTGAGGTAAAAGCATCGGTAGAGTGCTGCATTGGACGCTCACTGGTGCGATGGTTGTTCAGACTGGAGGAGGATGAGTCTTTTACAAATGTTATGTGGATTTACAAGGGCGGCAAAAAGCTTTGACTACATAAAACATCTGGCAAACAGAAGCTGCAGCATGGAGAATATTCTGAGTTTTAAGGAGCATCAGCTTTGACTTGACACCCCTCATTAGGCAGTATGACTTAAAGCAAGTTGAACGTAGACTACTTTGGTATTTAAGTCCTAATGTTTGCTGGAATACGCGTGGGGTTGGCAGTTGCTGACCTTTTGCATCTGCCTTGTCTAACTGTTCTTTGAGAGAAACCACTCAAGTATCCTGAGCCATAATTTCCTTATCTGTGGAAGAGAAATGATGATGCTAATGACTTATAGGACCTCACTGATTGTGAAGACTGATTAGTTAATACTTAGAAATCATGGAAAATGCTCCATACTGTAATATTTGTTACTAATGGCTCCTTCTTACATGAACGAAAATGTTGGTCTCTCTTGTAGCATTTCTGTAAAAGAGTCTTAAGAGGGAGAAAAAAAATTAAACCGAAGTCCTGTGTTAAACGGAAATAATCCTGGGTAAGTCACTTAAAGCAGGAGAAGAGCTGTATTTATACAAAGTAGTTCAGATACTGCAAGTTATGCTGCATCTCCATTCTCATACTGATGTAACTCCTTAACTAGTCTGGGAAAAAAATTAAAGCTTAGCATGGCATTATTAATTGCTACGGCTCTTAATAGGGGTTTTTAACTTTAATTCCTTAACTCATCCCTCTTTTTTCCTTTTTTTCCTTCACTTTTTTTTTTTCCTGCTTGCTGGCCCCCCCTGTGGCCTAACCAAATACCTTCCTAATTAAATTTAATAATAGAAAGAATCATTAGTGAGGTGTATTGTTCTACTGGGAGAGGGATGGTTGAGACTGATGTGAACGAAAAAGAAATGATTTCTGGAGTTTCAGCTGAACTTCTCGAAACTGTGACCTGAAGCAGTTGAAGAGGAGTCACAGAGGTGCCAGCAGTGAAGGGTTAAATATGAAGTTTGATCTCCTCTTTTCCAGGGAGTGTTTTGCTTGCATGCATTAGAGTAAAAGGGCTATAAACTTTATTTTGAGAGCCCTGAAGAAAAGTAAGCTTTGTGTACCAAGTCCCAAGAGTTTTTAAGAAAGTGGATCAATTTAGTTAAATTGTGAATGAGTATTCTCCTGTGAACATCTGTAAACTGTTGAGTTTAATTGGCCTACAGCTGGCTCTGATTGTAGCTTTGGGGGGATTTTTTTCTTCTTTTACTTAGTATCTCATTTCCTTTTCCCTATGGTTTCCTGGTGTCATTTGTTCTCTTTTTTTTTCTTTTTTTTTTTTTCCATGTTAAAAAGTAAGTAATAACACATACACATCCCCTTCAAAGAGCTCTACAGAGAAGTGGGCTTATCTGGTAGAGCATCCTTTTGTAGGCACCTCTTACTGCCTGAGCATCAATAGGTTCCAGCTGCTTACAGGGATGGAGGCTGTGTGTGGAAGGTGTTTGGGAACGTGGTTTATTGGATTTGTTTGCTTTACGCTGTGGTTTTCCCCATTTTTAGATTCTTTTCAGTCTTCTTTTTTTTTTTAAGGAGTAACAGGCAGTGTTGGATGGTTTATATAGTGGAACTCAGCTTTGAATAGTGAGAAGGGAAAAGACAAATGCTTTTCAGCTGACTTTTGTCTGGCCGAGATGTGAATATAACAGTGGGGTTTTAGTACTACTTTGCTCCTCACAGTCCCTTAGAAATAACATAAAGAATGAATTTGGCTGTCATTTTCTTATGGACCCAATATTGTCCATTGGCAAAGAGAGCAGAATTAGACGACAACAGGGTGGTACAAGGTGCGACTACGGCCATAAAGTGGCGTGCTGAAGATTCATGGTTTCAAAGTACAAAACCCACTGATGGCCTAACTTGGGGGTTTTTATTATTATTATTTTCTCCGCAGAGACACTGGTCATTTTTCCTGGCTACTAATTAAGTAACCATTTGGTTTTACCATTTGTTGAACTTAAAACATTAAAACTGGCTCTGCAGTTTTAGATTTTTTGCCTTTTTATTTTTTCAAGGTAAAGGTGCGCTTTATAATGGAAAAGAATTAGGTATGTTAACATGTGTTAACACTGTTAAAATCATATAATCTGTCTTGGATATTGCAAAACCTGAATTAGAAAATTTAGCAAG
Organism: Haliaeetus albicilla; assembly: GCF_947461875.1. Taxonomy (NCBI): domain Eukaryota; kingdom Metazoa; phylum Chordata; class Aves; order Accipitriformes; family Accipitridae; genus Haliaeetus; species Haliaeetus albicilla. The sequence continues at coordinate 2,541,302 of NC_091496.1, read as the reverse complement.
AAGCATCTGTAATTATGAGAAATAATATTTTTATAGAGGATGGGTGGAGAGAAAAAGCTGAGGGAAAAGCTGTGCAGAGAGCAAGCCAAATATGTATTTACATGCAGTATTAAAAAAAAAAAAGGGGGGCCTAAAAAAACTTAATAACATTTGATGGAACATCTGGCAAAGTGTGTGGCATTGTTTTGCCAAAATATTTACTGTAACAAAATGAAAACAAACTTCTGTGCATTTCAGGGGTTGGAATATAATTGCATGACAGAGTAGAATATATTATTTTATAAAATATTGTTAACTGGCTCCTCTCCTAGAGATTGATATTTCCAATTAAGATTACAGGATTTGGAGGGCTGCCTGCGTCACCAAATCCAGCTCCCGCATGTTTCTTAGGTGGCAAAATCTTTTGATTCTGCTCATAAACTTGTCAAACTCCGTGGCAGCAGTGCCTGGGATGTTTGACCTCCCCATTCAATTGGAAGGGTAATGTGGATCCTTGCTGCTCCTGATGGGGAGAAGCTGTTTTCTAATTTCCAGCTGAAACTTGTTAATGACCAGTTTTACTACCAGCTTGTTCTTCTGCCAGGAAGGATTAAGCTGTTTGTGGGAGGGATGAAGAACAGCTGGTGCTTTTTCTTTGGAAACGGCAGGTGATGATACAGGCTGGAGTAGATAAACCTAAATTGAGGGGAAGCTGGCGTTACTTCAGTGGAGGACGTGGTTTGAAGGCATCGGATTAGTAAGTCCAGTGTGCTGGAAGACTGCTGGTCTAAACGGTCGATGTTCACTGAGGTGGGACAGAAGTGACCCCTCTAGCAGCTGGGTCACTGTGGTTGCTGGTTACTGTGATCTCCTAAGAAATTCCCCTGTGGGATGGAGGTTCGTGCTTAATTTCGGGGCAGTTGGGTTAGTCGCAGCCGGTTTTGGTAGGAGGGTGACTGGCGTAGCATCTAAATAGGAGGCCAGAGTGGTCTGGCAGATATTTACATCTTTGAAGCATGGCCGACTAGTTAGATGAAAACAAAAGAAATTTTTAAAAAAAAGGAGGGAGGGAAAAAGTAAGTAGTTGAGATGCGATTAATGTTTGGCCTTTTTATGGGCCATGCATTTCTTTTAAGGGGAAAATGCAGCAGGGAAAATTCAGTGTGAAATGGCTGTTGCAAAAGCAGTCAATGGTGAGGCACAGGCTTGTGAAATAAATTTGAAAGGGAAGAGAGGAATGACTATGGGGTGAAGTCAAGGGAATGAAAATGATGCAGAAGAGAGGCTGTAAATGTGTTTTAATGTATACAGATGTTTTTCGAGCACCACCCACGAATGCTCCCAACATCAGGAGAGGATGGAGAGTTTTGGGAAAGAAGGTAAACTATCAGCAAGAATGAGGTTTATATTCAGCAAATCATTATACAGGTGATTTGGCTTAACAGTATTAAAGGAAGGTGGTGGAACAGATGTCAGAGAAAAAAATTCTTAGGGAGGCAGAAGAACATACGGAAAAGGAAGGATACAGTGGAACAGGTGATCAGATGTTGCAGATTTCTGAAATCTGGCTAAACTCTGAAAGGACCAAATTGAGAAGTGTGAAATGAGGGATGGGAGCTGAGCCAGCCTGTAAGAAACAGAAACAGACTTAATCCTTTTGTAATAATTAGATTTTCTTGGGTTTGGATCAATTACCAAAGCAGAAAATGCTCAAACACTGTGAGGAAGGGGGAGGGAGGGGGAGGTGGGGATGAAGGAATTGTTTTAACTGATTTATTTTTTGGTAGTATTTACTTTTGCTGACTTTTATTTTAACATTTCTTAAAATTGTTTGTTTGTTAGCTGCACAGTATGGAGTGTAGAAGCAGATCCATGTTAGATGACTGGAGATGTGGAGGACTCCTGTTCAGTCTTGGTCCTTGGTGGTGAACATCATTATCCGTGTGCTGTGGCAAAACAAATGTGTTAAGTAAAAAATTAGTTAAAATACTTATTTTTAAAGATATGGGGAAGCTTGAACCAAAATAAGTATGAATATTTGGAATTTGTTAAAAACTGAAAATCATGTATAAATATTTATGAGGAGGAATAGTGCTAGTGAGGGAGCAAAGCCATCTCAGAAGGCTTCGTGTCAATCAAAACACCCAGATTTGTTCAAGATGATTTAAATTCATAAAAAGGTGGATCATTCAGAATGAATCTTACGTTTGAAGCAAGCAAGGGCAGGAAAAAAGCATCAAGGTTTGGTAGAGGGCTTTTTTTTTTATGATTACTTGTGGCTTAATACTAGGTGTTGTAGCGTCACTTCTGTGAAGACGTGCGAGGGTGGCATACGGTGTGAGCTACTCCAGCGTGCGAAGCATCCACTCTATGCTTTCTTGAATGGAGAGAAAATAAAAAAGACTGGAAATGGAAGATAGTGGCTTAGAAATTGATCAAACTGATTTGTTGTATAGTGTCATGGCTGACAAAAGAAAACAAACAAACAAAAAGTTGGGGTTTTTTTTTTTTGGTGAGACTAGGGATAAAAGGAACATGAGACCTTTCACAGTGCCTGGAACAGACACTCAAAGGATGCCCCAAAGGTGTCACAGGGGTCTGCTCTGCTCTGCAGCACCGTGGTAGTTATGGGGGTGCAGTCTGGGGGACTGGGTTTTGATCCTGTTGTTTGTTTTGAAGTCCCTTTCTGTCCTACATGTTTTCCCAAATTCAACTTTTGTGGCCGTTAGGGCTAAGCGCAGAGGCTAGGTTTTCCTAGCCACAGCAGGGATAAGGCTTTTGTTAAGCTCTTGGATGCTGCTGAAGTTCTGCAGGTTTTTTTAAAGGACCTAAACCCACATCAGAATATTTGGAGGTAGTTTATCACACAAATCACTTTATAACCATATATCTTGTTTTCGCTGCTGAAAGAACAGCAAAAGCATTGTCACAACTCTCACAAGCCTTTAAATTCGTATTTATGTGCATTTGTACAACTTGACCCTTAGTGTGTCACATCTGCTCCTGTGTGTTTGCTGTGGTTTACAGCAGGGGTTTTACTGGAGTAAGCTATGGAACTGAAAAGCAAATTGCGCCAAGATTTTCGAGAGAAAAAAAACTGATGTCGAGCTCTTACCCCTTATAACCTTGAAATGGTTGAGGATTCAGAATTTTGGAAAAGAGACGAGCTTGTGGAAATAAGCAAAAGGCTGCGGAGGTTGGCTGATGGGGAATGTACTGAGAGAGGCAGTTCTCCAGCCACAGAAGGTTATGACTTTTTTTTTTTTCTTTTCTTTTTAAATGAGGCAGAATCTGCTTGGACAGTTATTAGCTAACATGTATCTGGTCTGTTGAGAGCAGCAATAACAGCAGCTAGTGTGTTTTGAAAAGAGCAACTAAACAAATGCTGGGTACTGGCAGGGATTGGAAATGTTGCAAATCACAGCTGTGTTAACTCAAAGGAGGAGACGGATTTCTTGATGAGCCGGCTTTTGTCCTAAACTTTTCTCTGTTCCAGTTGAATAAAACGATGATCCTCGTAGTCTTAACGACCATAGCTTTCTGGAAATGTAAAATTACCAGATCTCATTAATGCTGGGCTATATCATTCATCAAAGCACTTCTTATGCCTCATGCTGGCTCCTTTTCTCTCCCCCTCTTAATCTTTCTCTCATTATAACGATGTGTCTGCCCTTTGGACCTATCTGCTTCCAAGGAGTTGACACCTGCAGAGATATTATTTGGTGAAGACTTGTTAACTCTTTAATAGTTGAAATGCTGAGCCTCTGCTAGGAGAAACACAATCTGGTGGAAGCTGCTTTTCAGAACGAGCACGGCTGTAAATAGCCTGCTAACAAAGACTGGGTAGATGATTGCACACTGAGGAGAGGAAATTATTTGTGTACCTGTGCAGTGCTTTTTTTCTGATAAACTATTAGTCTCGTTGTCAACAGGTCTGTACAAATGCAGTTAATGGCATCAGCTTTTCTGTTACAAAGATTTTTCTGTTGCTTTGGAGACTTGCTCCCAACCTAATGTGTTTTTCACATGTGCCTCGTGTAGCTGGATAACTCAAGAATAACGGTTTCAAAATAAGCCCAAATGCCATGAAATTAGATCTCGTTGGGGACAAATGCCTTTGACATGTATGTGGAAACTAGTTCTCCAGATGATACTAATAGTTCTGTGGCACCTTTTATCTAAAGAACTAAAGCACTTTGCAAATACTCATATTACAGAAGTGCTGTGCTGATCAGGTATTTTTGCCAAATAAATACTGTTTATAAAGGACTTTTCAAAAGAGCTTTCAGAAATACCTGTCACTGTTTCAGCATCTTTATTCAGTAACTGAAGCTCTTATCTCTCTCAGTAGGGGATGCCAATTTACTGATGTACTTTTCAGTTAAAATCCAAGTTCCATAAGGCAGATTAACAGTGAGAAAATGCAAGTCTCTTTGGAGAAAAAAAAAAAGTTTGAAAGTTGTTTTAAAGTTGATTCTGTAATAAATGAGCCAATTTAGAAGATGTATTGGGTGCCACAAAAAAAGTCGTTGGAAATTGCTAGATCTGTGTTGTTCTGAGACCCCCACCTATCATGCTAAGCAGTTGAGAGTTACCATGTTCATCCTTTCTACTCTGCATCCATCTGTTCTCGCCTTGAATTATATTTCCTTTGTAAACTCCAGGGGGATCATGGGTGGTTTTGTCATTGTGCAGTGACGAGCACACTAATGTTCTGATCAACATCTAGCCTCCTAGATATTGATACTACAGTTTTTAATTACTCAATTAAAAAGCATTATTTTTCATGTACTATTTGCCAAGCTCCTGACAATATTTTGGTAGCTGATATTTATAGCTGACATATCACAATAGCTGGCAAAGAGTATTAGTTTGGGGAGATGTAGCAAAGTTCTGGAGGAATGAGGTTGAATAGAAGCTATTTAGTATTTCCATTCATCATCTGTAAATACAAGAAGACAGGATTGGAGAGGCTACTTGAGTTATCCAGTCCTCTCCCAGTCATTACAGTCAATGAACCACACAAGCAGAGGAACACATTTATCAAGACTTGGTTTTCCTTTGTCCTCCTACAGAGAAACAGTCCAGAGCTTCACTGCTTTGACATTTATAGATGTTGCTTTGATATCCCATCTGGATTTTATCATGGTCAAATTACATTTCATGTTTTAATACGGTCTCTAAATAATTTCTTCTCTTCCCTTGTGTTTACTTCCCTGATCTTTTTATTTAATTAACCAGACTATCAATTTTTTTTCTTGTGAGATGTGCTGATGGTTCTCCTGGCATCTGAACAACCTCTCTGTCTCTGTTCTGGTTTCTCCTCATTTTGAATTGATATTCCAGATGGTGTCTCACCAGTTCCTTAAATATTCACAGTATTCCCCTCCTGACTGTGCTGGAAATGGTACCCCTGCTGTATCTTGGATCATGTTTGCTGTTAGGGCTGCATCCTCTGGGTGGCCCCAGGTCCTTCTGTGATTGACGGATATACTTGAATTTGTCTTCTAAAATATCAAGCCATGCAGTCTCTACCTCATGGCAAAAATTATTAATACCTGAATGCATTGAAATATGCAGTGTCAAATTACATTCCATTCCTCCAGTGGTCAAGGTGTAGAGTATCCATTTCTCCTGCGTGTTGGTAATAACTTCCATCTTTGATTTCATCAGCATCTGGTTTTTGCACATTAACTCTTGTGCAGTTGTGATTAAAGAATAAGTAAAGAATAATTCCTTATTAAGAATAAGGAGTATCTCCTTAACTTGTCCTTAAGGATTTTGATTAGTAACCTTTTGCAGTCCAGAAGTTCTTCTTTCAGCATAAGTAGTTACTTTTTCTCCTTTAGTTCATTAACCGCTGCACAGTCCTGTTACCAATTACTACCTTCTCCACCTTGGTGGTTTCCTTTATCACTGTATACTTTTATTATAGCTATTACGTCCATTAAATGTATTTTTTAAGAAACTTAGTTCGAATGTATATGTTTCAAAAAACTTGGTCGCTGAATTCTTTAAGTTTTGGATCCTTTGTTCCCCAAAACTTGATTTCAGAGACTTCACAGAAACATCAGCTTCTTACAGCATCTCTTCTGACTCTTCACAGCAGTGCTGGTAGTTCCTTCAAAGCAAGATGCATTGTTGCACCAAGTAATTAATGAGGACATAGATCTTTGGCAAGTCCTTTATTGGAGATTGGTACGGGGTGTAATTGATCACAGAGTGTATTTTGTGCCTAGTGTTAAAGTAATTTACTAACTGAAGTTACTAGATGGCCAGTCCGGTAACGTTGCCAGCACAGGGCTTCAGAAAGAGCTCAATATCCTTCATGTCCTGCTCATGGTTTGTAGAGTGGAGTAATCCCCACCCTGCACCCATGTAGCGTGTTCTTTTCTATTGTTACTACATCATATTTGGTCACTGTTGGGCTGAAACAGGCAGCAATGCTGATTTCCACTGTTTCTGCACTGGGACTTTGAGCCAGGTAAAAGCAGCTCGTTTACAGTTCCCTTCCAGGTTTTAGGGTTACTCTGATTTGACACCTATATCGTAGGATTTACATTTTTAATCCTTAGTTTGCAGTGTGCTCATGGCTAGTCAGCACAGAGATGCTACTCCATCAGCTGACTGCTGACAAACAAAACAGGTAAGAGGTAGCTGTAACCATGTTAACCATGATGTCCCCAGCACCCTGGGTACCACATGGACCTCTTCTTGTCTTGATTCAGTATGGCTGTTCTTAGGAGTGGGCTCAGCCTTTCTTTCTTAGTTATTTAGGTTGGAGGGGACTTCTAGGGGTCTTTGGTCCTGCACCTTGCTTAGGGTCAACGTTCAAGTTAGATCAGGTTGCTCTGACTTTGTCCAGTTGAATTTTTAAGATCTGCAAGGATGGAGATCCCGGTGCTTCACCGGTTTCGGATGTGTCGTGTGTCCCCCCCCGATCCCAAAATTCAATCAGAATTTCCCTTTCTGCAACTTGTGACTTTGCCTCTCATCCTTTCATCTGAGAAGAGCAATTTATAAGAGGAGCACCAATTTGAAGCTGTTCTCTTTCTAGCTAAGTTTTATGCAACCTGGAGGAGGAGGAGCATAATGTTTCTGAAAACCCGTGACAAATTCTTCAACAAAACCGAGGAACGGTTTCAAGTAATCACCAGGGAAAGCTTTTCTGGGCAGGTGGATAGTTTGTGCTAGCGTAACCTACTAGGCTCTCTGATTAAGAGTTTTAGCCTGGCTTCCTGAGGAATCAAAACTTCCATATAACTACCTAATGATTAATAAGTGTATTCAGGCAATTTTCTCTTTACTTCTGTGTCTTTGTTAAGTATAAAGTGGCTACTGAGAAAAATTTGCTGTGGGTGTTAACGTTTACAGAGTGGGAAATGGCTACACCATTACGTGGAAAGATCTGGCACCTTTGTGAACTGTCTTCTGTTCTGACATTGGTTATGTGCAAGCAAAAACAAAATTTTACACGTGGAAGGACTGAGAGTAAACCACTTTTTCCTGAAAGCAGCAACTCTAAGGAAGACTTAAGCAGTCATACCATTCCTACACCTAGACTTCTCCCTGTACTCTTTAAATAATGGTGAAAAATTGGACATGTACAGAGGAACACTAATTACGGTTAAAGAATACAGAAAATACAGTCTCTCTACTGTCTCGGGGGGGGGGCGGGAAAAGAAGATGAAGTACCTTCAAAGGGAAAAAATACTGAGTACTGAAGGACTGTTTCTTTCTTTGGTGCACAAAGATGTAAGAAAAAACAGTAGCTCGAAGCTACAGTGAGATATATTCAAACTAGATGCAGTCTTTAAACATGAGCTGATGTAGCACTATGACGAAGTAGTAAGGGGAGAGACAGATTCTCTGTCTCTGGCTGGCTGAATCATCTCTAGATGCTGCCTAGAAGTCTAGTTAAAAACAAGCTATTGAGTAAAATTGAATGGACTGTTATCGATAAGAGGCCAGTCTGAATGATCTAATGATCCCTTCCAGTCCTAAGCTCTATGAATACATTTAGCATCATGAATTTCCATTAGGAAATGTTTGGGATTTTTGTTTTGTAGGGCTTCAGAAGTTATTTAAAAGGATTATTCTATAGTCTGCTGCATTTTTTTCTCCTGCTACGCTGCAGCTCAGGCTGGTGTGACAAAAATTAAAAGTCATTAGGAATGTCAGCAGCGCTCATTCTTCTTATTAGAAGATTTGACAGTTCTCTGCAGTTACAACATGTCCACATCCCTGAGCATATCAGTCTACCTGTGCTGAAGGTAAGGAAGAGGAGTCTATCTGGACATGATTCTGATGGGTCATATTCTTGAAGTCTTAAGACGAGTTCAGTGCTAAACTTCTGAATATTCAGCTGCTTTTGCTGCTCCTGGGTGACCTGCCAACACCTTTGTAAACTCTGACCAAGTCCTTATTGCCACCATCCTTAAAATGGCCTTTAGCCTTGCCTTTTGATTCTGTGTGGTTTGCTTATCCTCTCTCGCTGTGCAGAACGGGGGATGGAGCATGAGACACCAGCACGTATAAAAATCTGGCGTGCAACCTGATGAGCACCGGGGGACTGTCACAAGGTTTTTGGATGCTGGTTGCTTCCCAGCCACTGCTCACCTTCTCAGGTGGAGTGGTCCCTTTTCCCATAAGGGCAATCTGCTTTCATAGTCCTCAACTTGATTTCTCTTGGCAGCCAAACTGGATGTGGTTGACAGATTATGTCTGAGAAGGGTTTCAGTAATTGCTCGTTCTGTTCGGTGACTATGTCAATGACAGATGGTCACACTGAATGTTTAAAATGTTCAGGACCCCTGGATGATCACTAAGCTTATGAACAACAAACTTTGCCAACATTTCTGTTGTCTATTAGCAGGAGAATTTAAAATGTTTCCTTGAATTACTATTTTTTCCCTTACGTCTCAGGCATGTTTTGCTGGGTTTGTACTTCCCTGAAACATTCTCTTTTTTAATTTTTTTTCTTATTAAAGAAAGTCTCAAGATGTTAGTGCAGACTGGCATAAGTAAGTGCCAACTGCTATTGCAGACTTGTTAACAAATTTATTTTTGCCTGAGAATGGCACATATGGCCCAGAGCGGAAATATTAGGGTCTGTAGTCTTTGTGAGGGCTGGCAGATATTGTCTTTAAAGAAATAGCATTTGGGTCAGTCATAAATTTCATTTTTATTTTTATTGCCAGAAGAAATTTTCCATTTTTTTTCCCAAAGTGATGGTCTTCAATCATTTAACAGTCCTGTGACAGCTCCAGAGTCGCAAAAAAGAGGTGGTGGGAAAGTAGGCAATTTATTTACGGCATCCCTTTATTGCAGTTTAGTAGCTGCAAACAAGGTAAGTCAGCTTATGGGACCCATCTGAATTTCATGGACCACAAGTTGCCTGCAAACCTTGGTTTAGGATGGGTTGGCTGACCTGCAGGGTGTGAGTTCGTTACTTTTTCTACTGTGCACTGCATCATTTTTTACAAGACTTGTAAAACCAACTCGTAAGGAAGACATACTTGCTCTTACGCAATTATTTCCAATTTTTTCCTGCTTTGAAGTATTTGACATCCTTGTCTTTTCTAGGTAGCTTTTCAATCCCACAAACTCTGAAAGCAAAATAGCATGTTTTGCTTTCTACAGATTCTTTCATACCCCTCTTGTTCTGATGAGATTAGTAATGTTTTGTGGCGTGTTTCTGTCCATGTACAACTGGATTCTTGTACCATTCCTACATGTCAGTAATATGATGCATTTTATGTTTGTAAAAAGCTTCTGATAGTCTTTCAAAACACATCCAGGTTCTGGCAAAGCATCTGCTGCAAAAGAGGGAGTGTCAGCCAAGGCGTATGGACCAGGATGGACAAATCTTTTTGCTGCTGTCTCAGATTTTTTTTCTTGCTCTGCCGAGCCTTGCAGTGAGGGCTGTAATCATCTTCAGCAGGTTTATCACATTGGATCAGATTTGTGTATTCAGCTAGCGTATGCGGCAAACTGGCTTAAAATGAGTTTCTTGCTGTTGCAAGCCATTCTGATGGATGTCTGGATAATTGTCCTATCTGCATATGCGAAAAGGAGAAGGAAATGATTACATCCCTGTCCTTATTTAAAGGAGTGGAGGTTGTTCTGAAGATCTAGAGGGAGGAGATTGACGCAGCTAGGATACATTTAAATCAAATCAGTAAATTAATCAGCATCTTGTTATGGTTGCATAGCATGCTAGATTTAATTAGGGGAAAAAAGGAACTGATGTGGGCATATATATATATATATGTATGTATTTGGAGGAGTGATTCAATATGGCTGGACTATGTGATTGCCTGAGATACGTGAGGGAGACGGGCCAGAGGATGGGTAAGTTTGCCACAGTCTGTACCATCCGTCAGTGGGAGATGCAGGTGGATTCAAAGCTCAAGATGTCTCTGACCAGACCACATCGGCAGCTCTCGCTGCTTTTCCTCTGTGTGTATGTTTTGGGATTTTGCTGTTTTGAAAAGACCTATGGCTCCATTTCTCTGTTTCTCACTTAAATTTCATTGATGAATTCCTCGGTGCTGCTACTCCTCATCCTTGGCTTGGAATTTTCAGTGCCTGTGTTTATTTTCTTCATTTAGTGGGAAAATATTGAAGCAGGTGGAAGTAACCTTTGGTGCTTCTCTCAGATGCTTTTTATTCTTTTTCTTTGAAGCTGTATTTTGGAACTTAAGGACTCAGATTTCAAAGTGGCTCCTGAACCACTGCCTCAGTCCAGAACTGGATACTTAAATCAGCAACAATTGCATCACCTGAAGGAAATCTTGCTGATGCCAGCCTGGAATTAAACACACTGAAATATGTCCCAAGCTGGGAGATGGAGAATCTTTTTGTGTTTTCCTGGTGTTTCGCGGCTTTTTTTGGTCAGAACAGTTTGAAAGTGTGAGACCTTTCCCATGTTAGTAGGTGAAGTGTGCTGTTGAGATGCTCCTTGGTAGACCAGCACATAGGCACGGCACAGCCAGGCAGAGACAACCTTGCTTAGCTCATGGGCAGATCTGGAGAACAGTGTGGACTGCATATGACCATCCTGCTGCTTTCCTGCAGATCCAGCTTGCTCAATACCTTTTTGGGCATCTCTATACCCAGCTGACTTCAGTAATACAGGCATGCTGTAACCTGCTTTTGCACAAGCTCCTTTGCTAAAAGGCTGACTAACTCAAAAGACTTATTTTCATTGTTTCTTCCGAGACTCGTATATGTGCTGGGATTATCAAAGATGATATCCACCTTCAGGGAAAGAAATGATGTATAAACCCACCCATTTTGAATAAACCCTGTGTAGGTGTTGAAACTGATGCTTGTTTGATACGCGCCGGGAGGGATCTGTTTTTGTGGTACCGATTAGGAAAGCCAACCCAGACACAATGAAGCTCACTAGGAAACGTCTGAGCGTGCCAGCTTCAGCAATGATCACAAGCATTGGCAAGACAGCACAAATATGCAGCAGCTGTTGGCCTCTTTCCATGGTATCCATGTTAAGCATCTTTGTATTGAGGAGACTTGAAAGCTCTCTGAACACCGCTGGGAAACCCTCTGTGGTTTGACTGCCTCAAGTGCTTGTGATGCTCTTTTTATTTTTTTCCCCCAGCGTAGCTGCTCCGGATTATTTGATCTACTGTTTTGGACAGTCAGCTGTGGGATTGATGGCTCTGCAATAAAGTCAGACTTCCACCAAAGACTGCTCTGTTTCAGCATGCTGCTCTTATTTTCTAAGATAATTGGAGAGAATAATTACTTTTGAAAATTACTTTTTTTCCTGTTCTATTGAAATGGACCAAATCCAAGGAGAAGGAAAGAACGTACCCATGTGGTTTATCTAGCAGGACATCAACAATGTCAAAGACTGCCATGCTCAACCCGTGTCAGGAGAGTCCAATAACACCAGACCAAAGTTGCAAGTCAAGTGCTTCAGATGTGTAGCAACCACCATGACTGTCACTTGCATCTTGGTGGCTAAGAGGTTTTACGTAGAAAATATTTCATGTAGGAAGGACACAGTCAGGTGAGGTGAGGGTAACGTAAGGCTTTTAAGCATCTGCTTTTCTCGAAGTGCAACCTGGAGGTATCTGCTGGGATGGCATAGATGCTCTTTGCGCAGCAGTACTGGGTTTTACTGCAGGATTTGTTGTTACCAGAGTTACTTGATTTTAAAACCAGAAGTACTTTACAACCATTGCTGGAGCTTTTTGCAGTGGTAGTGTATTTTTGTGAATGGTTTCCTTCTGTCAGCAGCTGCCCACTCCTGTCTGAGCTGCCAGAATGTCCTTCCCTTGCTCTGTTGTTTGGAGTCTCCAATTCTGTAAGAGTTAACGTTATGCAAAATTAGTTGAAGTTGCGTCAAATATTGTTCTCAAATGATGTTTGTGTTTAGTTGGCTGTCTGTTGCCCGATGTCTTTCACTGGCCTGCAGGACTCTGCTTTCTCATTATTTTAGTTCTAGGAAATATTTTAATGACTCCTATTCCTTATAGCAGTGGCCACTGTGGTGGAGATGATGAAATAACCTACAGGAGCTGGGTGACCTTAGGAACCAGACTAAAAGAAAGGGGATGAAATTCAGTAGCACTAAATGCAGGGTCATGCACCTGGGGATTGATAACAGAAATTTCAGCTCTAAACTAAGAGCTAATCAATTGGAAATGACAGAGGATAAAAAGTGTGTACTAGTTGATTACAGAATGACTGTGAGCTGCCGAAGCGATGCTGCTCGGAAAAAGGCAAATGCAACCTGGGCAGGCTATTTCCAGCAGAGACTGGAAGGTATTAACGTCACTGTGCAAATCTCTGATTAGAAGTCATCTGAAAAATTGGATGCAGTTTCTGGCTGCTTATGTTGGGGGGGAAAAAAAGACTATTTCATGCTGGAGTAAAGTAGTCTAAAAGGTGATATGATTGCTTACAAAAGGTATATCGGGCACCTTGAAGGGGTGGTGAAGAGCTATTGCCTGAAAAATGCTGTTGCCACAGATTAGAATAAACTGGCCAAAAAGAAATTTCATTTGGAAATTGGAAGTAGGCTTCGAACAAGTAGAGAAGTGACGTCTGAACAGTCAAGGCAAGAAACTTTGAAGTGTTTGAACTTGAGATAGTTACGAAGGGGGAGATGCTGGGGTTTATACTCAGAGCTGAAGGGTGAACTTAATGACCCTGGTAATCCCTTCCAGATTTTTGTCCTCATTTGATATGCTTCAGGTTTTTAGTTCAGTTTGTATTTAAATGGGGGGATTTCAAATCAATTACAAGGAAGACTTGCTGAAATAATGCAGAGTTTTCTGTTGTTGGTTATAGCCACAAATGAAAGAAATGTTGTATTTATTTTAGAAAACTGCTACTGCTGTTGTCTCTCATAGAAACCAATACATTTTTGTTGTTACTGGAACATTCTTGAAGGCTGAGAAATGATGAAATCTTTAATAAGTTTGTGCTTGCCTGCATTCTCCTGGGCTTGTGGCAAATACCAGGTGCTCATGGTGCTGCTGAAATTAGCTTGGAAACAGAAGATGTATCATACCAAAACAGCCCCCAAATAAAAATCCTCTGAAACTGCCAAAGTCAAGAGAGGCAGATGATTTTGAAATAGTCCATAATTACTGAGCCTGTAACTGAGAAAGTGCCGTCTGTGTTCAAGAGCTCTAGTTAGTCTAGAAGGGAAAAAAAAAAGCCAAATGAACATATTACATAAATAATGAAAGAGCTAAAAATGCCTTGGTTTTGTAATGTAGATGAAGGCAAGGTGTCATGACAGGAACACATTTACATACTAGAATTATTTAATTATCGTATCTTGTCCTCTAAAGAAACAAAATGATCATGAATATTCATGTCTTCAATTAAAATATTAATGGCAGACTGAGACTTTGGTTTTTAGGTCTCCAAACACCCATAAACAGTTTTATTTAAATGCAATGAAGAGTGGAAGTCAAAAAGGAATTGCTTTTTTGTTTTCGGGCTGCAGAGAGGCTGGTGTTCTCCTTGAAGGCAGAAGGACGTTCTTTGCTCCGTATTTGCTCCATGCTAGTTTTTGAAAGGAGTCTTGTGGGTACCTCTGCTGTGCCCCTGCGTCAGGCTGTAGCTGCTTGCTGCTCCGATAGCATCCCGTATGAGGACTTACAGACCTGAAACCACCATCAAACACATTGCAGTGATGTTTTGTTTGCATTTTCAGTCTGTAGGTGCAAGTTGCTGCTTCTGCCTGTGGTATCTGTGCAAGACAGCTTTTTCTTGCAGCTCTTGGATAGTTTTGATGATCTGTAGTATCTCCAACTGTACTCATTTCACTTCTCCAGTATCAATACAATGAGCATGCTTGGTGTCATCAAAGAAATTAAACTAAACTGTCCTGCTGGCTTTAAATTAAGGAAGCTGAAAGTTTCATTGGTAAGTAAATGTATCCAATTGCAGGGAGCTAGTAAATATTTCCAGCTTGTAAATAGTTTTAAAGACAATGAAAATCTTAAAATAGTAAACCATAATGAATACTTGCTCCAAAAGTATTCAACTAACCCTTACAGCTGATCTTGCTCATAAAGAGCAATTCCCTAAGAATAAACAGACAGAAGAGATCCAGCATTTTTTTTATTTATCAGCAGGGAGAAGGACATAAGTTTCATTTATATGAACAAAAATAATTAAACTGTTTAGGGTAAACAATTAACTGAATGGATACAAGCCTTTTGGCTGTTATTTTGTGTGTAAATAAGCATACTGTAGAGATAAACAAAAAAGCACATTTTCAGTTAAGTTGGAGGGTGTGGCTCTCTTTAAGGTAAAAGCAGACATCTCGGGTTGGTTGGGAAGGCAGGAGAGAGACTCTCCTGGCCCCAAAGGCAACGGATTTGGGTCTCCTGCAGCATCTGTAGAGGGTCAATTTGAAGTTATTTCAGAGGCTCATTGGTGACCTTAATGTCTTAAAGGAATTAGTGATAGAGAAGATTGGACGTACCACAGTGTGTGTTTGATCTTTGAAATGCGTTGATCAGAGCAGCTTCTCTCCCTGTGTTGAATCCTCATTTTGCTCTCTCTTGCCAAAGCCTGGATGCTATGAGGACTGATGCACTACCAGTACATATGTAATCATATCTTCTTTCTTTGATAAGGGGAAGCAAATTCTTAGACCTGCTTGATTTAGATTTTTTTTCTTTTTCTGTTCAGTGCTTTTATTTGCGAGAGAACAACCTTAGTTCATTATTGCTGTGTGCATTATCTGTTATATAGACATGTACCACTGACAAAGCTACTGAAAGAAAAATTTTCTCATTTGAATTTGACTGAGTTTGCTAGTACTGCCAGGCAGAAAGTAAGCAAGCAAGAAGGATCCCTTGGCTAACAGAATGACATCAGTTTTCTCACCTGGTCATAGAAGAGACACATTGAACTCCAAAAGCTTTATGGTCATTGTTCTGTACAGACCCAATTTAATATACGAGTTCTAGACTTCCGTCTAAAAAGGAGTGTTCTTTCTTTTGTTAAAGCTCCTTTTCTCAAGAGCGTACATGGAAAATAGAGACGTCTTTATGGATGCGGGTGGATGATGGTGTCCTCTCTACCCAAGCTCAGAGCAGCTGGAAGCAATGCCAGCTCCGTGCTGGGGGTCACATACTGCCTAGCACACTTCTGTGCCTAAGCTAATAACCCTCTTCCTCCTGCAATATCTGTAGGAACTCATCCATGTAGATATGCCCATAAAGAAATACATTTCGGTTGAGTCAACACCAACTTCTACAGTATCTTGCCTTTTATAAGGATTTCATTGCCTGAGGTAACTGAAGACTACAGCACTTTGTATAAATGACCCGGCTAGTGAGCAAATGCTTGCCATTCTTAAAAGAGTTTTGACTTTTTGTAGTTTTCTGGCTTATGGTGTAGATCTGGATGGTGTGAAACACTGCGATAGTAGATGTTGAGCCTGAGAGCACTCGGGATGTCTCCTCTGTTTTACTCTTTTGCTGTGTGCCAGGGAGAGCCCAGGTCCATCTTTGTGAAAATTCCTGTTGTGTTACCTCTTGGCTGTGCTGCCGTAGAACAAGCCACGACCTCGTATCCCAGCTGTGCTGAAGGCATCTGACAGTGCTTGAAATGAAGGTGATCTCCCACTCTTGGTCTCCGGAGTGAATTGTTTCAAGGGACGGGAAGCAAGTACTGCATACTTGTTTTATATCACCACCTCAATATCGCAGCTGTAAATCACTGTCCAGTTGTCCTAGGTGTGAATAAGCATGGGGGTTTGGTTTTTATTTAAAAAAAAAAAAAAAAGGTAGTAGAAGCATGAGCTGGCTCTGCCAAGGATATAAAGAACACTGTCCTAAATGATTGCACTGCAAAGGCTTTTGGAGGACTCAGGAGAGCATTTGATTTGCTAAGCAAGCTGTTGGGGAGATTTTGAAGAGTGTTTTAAAAAACAGAGGAAAGATGCCATAAGTGGTAAGCATCAAGGAGAATATTGAGATGTTTTGAACTACTTCCATATTGAGCCATTTTGCAGGTTTTGGTGGCAAGACTCAGACCTTTTTGCTTGCAAAGAGTTAAATGCAGTTCTTGACAGCTAGGGCATGAATGCTGCATACACATTCTTGCATTTGTTTTGAACTTTAAAAAAAACAACACTCTGATTAGTTGGAGCAGGTTTTCCCTGAGGGAAGACTATAGAGTGTAATTTCATTACAAAATATAGTGCTTGGAGATGAACTGGAGTTGGAATTCATTTTTTTTTCCACCCTAAGGGATTTGACATTTCTATTTCTTGACATTTCTCTCATTGTTAGACTAGCTTCTTTGTGCTGCCTCTTTTTTTTTTTTTTTTTTTTTTTTTTTTCCTTCCCCCTCCCCTGGTGAAACTGTAGCTGTCTCCTTGAAGCTTGGAGTGTCTTTTCTTGTGGGTAAAACTGGTAACAGTTTGAATTAGTTCAACAAGCAGCTGGTTGGAAAAGGAGGCTATGCTGTAGTGTGTAAGTGTGTAGCACTGGGACATGTGATCTATTGCCAAAAAAGAATGAAGCAATAGTCCCTTGAACACGGGTACGTTTAAAACTGTCATTAGGAAAGGATGTTATGTGGTAAAAAGAGAGATGTTAAATTAGTAACCGGCTTACTCAGAGGTCTGGCTTAAGGTATGTTAAGTATGTCAAAAGTAGCACCTGAAGACAATTTTGTTCCTGGAGCCCATTATTTTGAGAATAATGGAAGTTTGCATGATGTTTTTCTGATTTCAGCTGCTTCTCTTCACCGTTCTTTTCTGCAGTCTGAGTTAAGTGGTAGCATAGCAAGCCAGCTCATCTAATGCGTTGGAAGACTTTGTCATTTATTCGCAGGGGAACAGAGCAGATATTTTTCCACCTTCATCTGAGATGATCCCGTGAAAGGCGTGTCATGTTGCGTTCTGGTAATGGGTAACAGTCTTCTGGCAGAGTTTGCAGCATTACAGCTATTCACAGCTTTCTGTCAGCACCGTGGTGTCGGTTGGGGATGGTAGGGAGTCTTATCCTCTACAACCAAAGTCCCTGCTGTAATCACAGCTCTACAGGCAAAGCTATAGTTTTAATCAGTTATTGCATGGCTTTTTTACAGAGTATCGCTTTACTTTAATGGTGTAAAGCTATTTTACGTTAGGCAGAGGTCATCATCTGAGACCAGGTGGTTTCCAGCTTGATTTTGATTCCTCCTAATATTTTGTCTGGTCAAGTATGATGGAATTTTTTTTGCAAACGCGTTGGGGGAAAAATCTTCACTCCAGCAGCTGGCTGGTGGCGAGAGGCACATAGTCATCCTTCATGCCTAAATCCTTTGATTTTCACTGCTCTGCAAAAAAGCCTGGAAAACTAAGGCAAGCATCAGCCCTACAATAAAAATTCCCATTATTAAGAAGGATATAAATTCCTCCTTAAGGGAAAGCAAACAACATTTTGCTGATACTCTTACTGCTTTAATTCGTATCTAATTTTTTAGGTAGAAGCATGGTCATCGTGATTGCCAAGCGAATTCTTGTTGGGCTCCTTCGCTTGCCGGCAGCTGCTGGGGTGCAGCGTACGCCAAGGCTCGGTGCCTGCCTGCTGCTTGGCACCCGCCGATAACTTCTTTCCCGATGCCCCGCAACACAGCGCCTTGCCCTAGGAGTACGAAAAAGATCTCAAAATTCGGTGGGAGGTGGGAAACCTTTTAGATCTACAGCTTCTCCTGTGTTGTGGGACCCTTTGTATTACTGAGCGTCGCTCTGAATAACACAACTCTTTTCCTGTGTTATAGTTTGGCTGCTTTCCTCAGTTGTAAGTAGCCCTTGTAGGGAAAAAATGGAGGGGGGGAAGTGCTCTCTGAATACTCCCTCCATCAGATAAGGCTGCTTCTGCTTCTGATTTTTCTTGATGAGCAGTAGTTTTCAAAGTAAGTTTTGTGGCTGTTTGAAGCTGAAAGGTTAGGCCCACAGCAGAGGGGGACCTCTGAACTCAGTACTCCTTTCTGCCGCAGAATGGCTTACATCTATTTTTAAAGAGAGAATGATGGATTTGCAGACTGCAGTTATAGGTGGTACAACACGGCTTGGAGATAGCGTTGTCCAGACTTTTCAGTGTTAGTGCAAGAAGAAGCTTCCACGCTTAGGGAATGTGCTCCGAGGCATAGGAATAACTTTGGTTCGTGCCCATTCCTCTGCCTTCTTTTAAAGTACGTGCTTGATGCCAAGTTTAATTTTTGCTTTTGCTGTTTCTAGTTGCTCTGTATTAGTGTGTGCACTTCTGCTTCTTGTGGTTGAACAGAAGAGCACTTATTTCTTTTAATTGTGAAATGATAATACAAAGTATTCCAAGATGTAAGACTCTGAGCTAGATAGTTACTGTTGATAGACCTGCTGAATCAACAGAAACCACAATTTTTTTTTCTAATGAAGCTGAAACATTAAAATCTTGGCTTCTTTAGTGTTGAATGCTTTTAAGTAAAATTTCAAGTAAGAAAATCAGTAGTACTTGAAGAGTGTTTTCAACATGTAACTTTTGAGCCTTTCTTATCCTTGATACCTGCACAGCAGTAGCAACAAGTAAAATGAAAAAATAATTTAAAGAACTGTCTTAGGAAATTTCTGTGAAATTTCACAAGCTCATAGGACTTCTTGATCATTGCTTAGGAGAGATCTTCAAGTTGCCTGTCTATAGAAATGTACAGAAACACATCTGGAAAGGACTGGTCATTCTTCTTTCTGGAGTTTGTTATATTAGATACAGCGTGATTCTGACATACTGGCTCCTATGAAATTGTGTTTTATTAAAGTCGCCAGGTTATTCTTGTGCTAGCAATGGCTTTGATTAAGCACTGTATTAGGGTCATATCCTAGAATAACAGCATTTCTAAATCCCTGGCTGCATTTGAAAGAATTGTGATTAAAGTTCTGGCTGTTTTCCTGCAATTGCTAATGTCTGCTGAGGGTTGAGTTACCCTCCCTTTTATTGGTGCTTGAGTTCTGTTACAGCCCCATGCGACTTCATGCCAATATCAGTGACAGTCTCTGGGGGGAAGCAGTTTTGCATTAAAATGCAAGAAGTAAAAGCTGTAGCAATATTAACACAGGGGTCTAGAATTTCCAGTGCGACTTAATAGCCATAGTGTTGGTTGTTTTCTAAAGTCTAATTCATCTTTGATTGAATTTCAGGCAAAACAAAGCAAGGAGGATAAGGAGGTGGGGAAACCCATCTAAAAGAGATTATGGATGAACAGGTTGAAAAATGCTGCCTGACAGGTCATACTCTGAGCAATCTGATAATTTCTGCTGGCGCAGGGAGTTGTTTTGTGCATTTTGTGCACTGGCATGGACAATGCATTTCGGTTCCCTTGGGGAAAACCCATGTTATTAGTAGGGATCATTCTGCATATTGCTGGAAAATGAATTAATTCACACTAGCGTATGCACAGATGAGGAGTAAGGACATTCTTTTGTCGTTATAAATTTATAGAGGCATCACAGTGTTGAATAACCAAGTAGGATTTATTTTGCCTTGTTTTACATGCCAGATTTGTAACATTTTCAAGACTTGTCGAAAGATTGGCAAATTTATCTTCATTAGAACTGATGCATTCATTAATATGTGGAGAAGAAGTCTAAGATTTCTTGGACACTGTGATGGTTACTGTAGTCCCAGCCGTGTACAGTTTCTAAATCCTCTGTTTCCTTCCCGTGTGCTCATGTTAAAAAAAATTAAGTATTTCTGTAGATGTATACTTCTTCTAGAAGACCATACAACATTTTACACTATTTATTTCATTATGTCTCATACCAGGCCCATAAGAGGGGCATTAGCAAATCTGCTCCATCTCAGAAGTGGGTGAATGGAGATGCAGCCTTGTCCAACATCATGCCATGAGCCTACAGCCTGGCCAGATGTGTCTTGCTGTAACTACTGATTCCTTTGTCTAAAATGGCCATGAACTTTTAAGTATGAAAAAGGAAGATGAGATGTGGGAAGATTTAGAGTTCAACAGTTTATAAGAACATAAAACAATAAATGACTGTATGTCAGGAAATATCTTTGTCTTATTTCACTTGCTTTCTCTGTTTGCTCGCTGTTTCTTTTCTTCTGACATTAACACTGAATAGAAAACATGTCAGGAATATAAAAAATTCAGGTAGGAGCCATTTGCCACTACAGGAGATAAGATAAAGCAAGCTTTAAGAAAATAGTTGAAAAGTGAATGCAAGGTGTAAGTAATCACAGTTCATTAGCTCTAGCATGTTTTCTGGCTTTGGATAAGGATTTATGCTGCAGCCATGCTTTGGAAGAGCTTACATCTGTACACAGTAGTTTTAGGGAAACCAACAAAATAGTAAATATGCAAGCTGACAAATACATTAATCACAGTGCCTGCTGCTGAGTCGTGTGGCCTGGGGAAAAAAAAAAAGAGGAGAAAGAAAAGTATGCATTTTAAACAATTTCTGCAGCTGAAAGGAGACTTTACATATGTGGCTGACACACTGATCAAATGATAAAGTACAGTCAAATTGAACCTCAACCTTTTGTACAGCCTGTGAAAGTGAAGGCACGCTGCAGTTTTTCAAGGCAGATGGAGTGTGAGCAACTAATAAATCAGGTTTTGAAACATTAAAGAGCAACTTATTTAAATGCATATGGTGTTGGATCTCAGACAAGACAGTATAGGAGAGCGTAAAAGGATTGGGCATGGGAACATCAGCAGAACAATATGTCTGTGCACCAGCTATGTGACTGCATCCAAATCAGCTTCTTGTACTGAAGTCCTGCTAGGTTGTAAATGAAGGGTAATGACAGTTGGTCAAAAGCAAAAGCAGGAGAAGCTGTTTCAGGTAGAAATTTCAGGCAGTGAATGGGATAGGTGGTGCAGTCAGTTTGGTAAGTTGGAGCCATATTCTGCTTTAAATGGAAAGCTGAAGTCGAAGCATGAATTTAAAAACAGTGAATAAAACCTTTGTTCCTGTTTGTCTACAGCGTTTCTCAAAATAGCTTTACCAGGGGAAGGTCGGAGTCACTATTTCAATTCCCCTTTTGGGAAACAAACACAGAAACCTGACTAAGGTCAGAGAGGCCATATTAGACCCATTACTTGGATCCAGATCTGCAGTTGAGCACTAGTAAAAATTTTGAAAATGTGAAGTCTGGGTTGCATGATCTGCATCAGCTGCCTGTTTGTTTCTGGATTGATTTTTAAGATTTTGATGGCAACGTGTGTTCTCGTGGCTGGGAACTCTGTACCTGTACAGAACAAAAAGCCATGCTGCTGTCATCATGGTGAGTAGGACTTCTGCTTGTGATCCCTTTGAGCAGGGAGGCAGTTTGTGGCAGTGTTGCCTCTCCTGCTTTTGGATATTATTTTTCCTTCAGCATGGTTTAAAGCTGAGTGTGTGCTCTACAAACCTGAACACAAGCTACAGCTCCCTTCCCTTCTTTCCCAGTTTTATACCTGGAAGGGATTTGTGGTGGTCCAGCCATCAGACTTGACTTCAGCTGGGATTTTTAGATCGTTGTGGTGACTGACACGGTCCCAACTCCAAAGCAAACGGGTTGGTGCGTATTTTGGAAGCTCTGGAGTCCAGTGTCTGTACTAGTTCCCCGGCACAACAGCTCCATTGCTCCATGAGCAAACTGAGAACGAGCAAGGAGCCCTGCCTTAATTTCTGCACAACATTTGTGTTTTTCCAGTGAAACATTTTTAGGTTGGAAAGCTGCTCTGCAACCTGTGTTAGGAGCATCATCCCAAAAGCTGCTGCTGGGAGAATTGCTGAGATTTTTTTTCACTTAAGGAAATATTACAGAAATGAGATGTGAGATACTTTAGAACCTTAAAGATAGCTTCCTTGTCTTTCTTCCTCCACTTCATACCTTTTTCATCTTAATTCCCACCCTAGCTCTCTGTCAAAGATGACAAATATGTATGAACTAACTGAACACATTGAAGTATATAGTGTGTAGTGGATTTAGGGTGTACCCGTACTTGGCTACGGCAGTGTTGGTATCTCCTCTGCAGAGTTTAGTACCAGTGACAAGTGATGGACAGACTGGAAGCTGGGAACAGTCTGCTGCCCTTGGAGACAGTTAATCATCTCAGAGCTCCCTTCCTACCACTGCAAAGCCTTCGCCCCAAGGATTGACAGCCAGTATTTTACAAGTAGTTAGCCACCTAATTCCCATTGATTTGGGGTCTCTTGTAGTGTCAATGTCATCATCTCTCTGGTCACTGTTGATTTTGTTAGAAGGTAGGGTGCCTATATGTTTTTAAACATCAGTCCCTTACTGCTGACGGTCTGGTCTATAAATTCACAGTTGCCACGATTAAAAAGAGTGTGTGATTAAGAGAAGCAAACAAGAAATTCAGTCTTTCCTCTGTCAGAAACCTTTGCTAAATTGCTTCTCCCCTCAAGCAAGGAAGTAATCAAGTAAGTATTGGCCGGAGCTTATTCTTGTCTATCTTGATAATGCATGGATTTCTTTTTTTTTTTTGGTCTGGTCCCTCTCACCTCCCTTCCTCCCATTGCAAGTGAGGGAATAGGAGCCCCACATGCTGTGTCAGTGGGCAGGTAGGTTACTGCCAGAAACAGGAGCCATGTAGCATGCTCTCTACTGCAGTTTGTGGGTGAAGAGGACAGGGGGAACATCATTGCTACATCGGAGCAAACAGAACAGTCTGCCTAAAATAATCCACTAGATGCCACTAGAAGATGAGATCTCTCTTGTCTAGTCCGTGGAGTCCTAAAATGGTGGGTGTTTGAAGGGCTTTCTAGAAGAATTTTGTATATTCACTTATAAATAACCTTTGCTTTACTGTATTACTTGGAGGGCTGAGTTTCAGTTGCATTGGCAGATCCATAACAGCTCCCATGCGTGGTTTGCAGGAGTCTGGCAAGACAGGAGGACAACATGGCTCAGAAAGAGAAAATTATTAACCCAGAGTTGACCTACACGAGTGGGAAAGTGTAGTGTTTCAAGGCTGTCTGCCAAACAGTATTCTTAATAAAAGTGTAAGTCTTCAAACATGGTGTTTGTCAAAAGGAAGGTCTATCGATTTGGAAGTTTAATGATTATTTTCTGGGAAGCTGGCCTGCAGACACAGTGTGGTTGAAACATGGGGCTGGACACATGGGGTTTCTGATATATTTGTTCACTTGGATAAACCTACTCAGCTTCAGGGAAGACCTACCTACATTCCGTTGTACTGCTTATGGGGCTGCCTGTCTAAGGTCAAGGTGCTTGAAGCGCTCACAAAAGCTAATTTTAGGTGCGGGATGCTGGATTCCCTATGTGCTTTGTTCCCTGGTGGAGACTGATCTGGGATGTGGACCAGATGCTTCCCCATCCCTTCCCTCTTCCCTGCTGAGGTCTGGTGATATAGGAAAGCAAGTGCTAGGACAGCTGGTTGGTGAGCCCTTAATTCAAGCATGCACTGCACTGCGTGGGCTCTACTAAAGCAGGTATCTTAGAGCAGTTTGAAAAATGGCCTGAATGCAGTTAAGTTTGATGATTCAAGACGTGCAAAAGAATTTTAGAGCAGGATCAGTTCTGTCAGTTTCCTTATAAAAAGAATTTAAATGTGCATGCCAGTATGTTGAATCACTGCTGCAAATGAGTGTAGTGAAAACAGGACTTGGTGCTTGTGTTGTGTGTGTGGCTTTGTTTAAGGGGATGCAGCTGTAAGACAATAGAGTCCTGATGTACAGACATATGAAAAAGCAGGAGACTTCCATCATAAAACTCCATAGTTATTGTTCTGTAATAGCAGAGATCAATCACTTCTTTCCATTGAGCTCTGTTTTATAATATCCTGCTTTGCTCTCTTTGGGCAGCTTTTGCTTTTTTCCCTTTCATGCTAAATGAAAATTTGAATTTCCATACCTTGAAGATGGCGTGTAGGTAATAACTGTGTTGTTGATCTCCACATAATCAAGAACCTTTGGGAAGGACCATAATATCTGACCTGGTTCCTTTTCTCCTATAAGTTTGCTCTGACACTCGGAGTGGAGGAGGTGGCATTGATTTGCAAGCTGTGTTGATTGCTTGATTGTTGTGGCTTCAAAGCCTGTTTCTTTATTCTTTTTGTGGTTGCATAGATTAACGTGAAGTGGCTCACTAGGAAAGGCGCTTTGATCACAGAGAGGTGCCGAAGAATTGTTCACTACGTGCCTGGAACCTGTTTAGCTGAAAAGTTTGCAGTCATGGAGAGATTAATGAAGTTGTCCTGTGCTAACATGGGATAAGAGGGGAAGAGAGCAAAGAGGGAAGGTTTTCCTATGGTACTCATGGTTTTCGGGTGCTTGCTGTTTCTGTTGAGACCAAATAAATATTTCTCGGATGTTTTGGAAAAGGGTTTACTTGTTAGCTAAATGTTTTTTGTGTCCGATAGGATTTAAAGCATATCGGGGCTGAGGATGGAATGGAGTAGGACAGATACAGCTCTGAAACAATTGGATAAAGTCTTATGGTGCTCTGAAGTGACAGTGTAAGAAATTTCACCTTTTCAAAGTACTCCTCTTAGAGGCGGAGAGAACTTTCCTTACATTCTTGTTACAAAAAAGAAATTACTTTATTACTTACTATGATTTTAAAAGGTGCCAGGAGCTTCTTACAAGATGCTGAGCTACCTCCTCTCTGATGTCTTCATGTCCTTCAAGGAACAGATCAAGAGAGGGAGCAGTGTGTGATTCCTCTTCAAACATGATTTTGAAGAGTAAAAACTTCCATATAAATCTTGGACCTTTATGGAGAAAATTGTTTCAAAAAAAAAAAAAACAACCAAAAACCAAACCCCAACAAAAATTGGGAAAAGGAAATATAAACACTGTTATTGTTTCTGTTTTTTTGTGGGTTTGTTTGTTTAGGTTTTTGGGGTTTTGTTTTGTTTTTTAATTTAGTGGTAGAGAAGTTCTGTTGATAAAGGAGGAAATTGCAGGATATGTCTCAGTGTGGTTTTGGGGGGGGGGGGGTGTTACAAGTTAAGCAGTCTATGTAGACATAGCAGTCCTTGGTTATAGAAGGCAACGAGCTCTATATTAATTGCAAAATTATGTATCAGGAAACTCCTTGCAGTGTATTCCAGGGTTTTGTCTTTAAATGAGGAGCCATGATTTGTGTGATGGTGTGTATCTAACTTAAGGTTTGTCTTCATTACTGTTTCAGTATACAAAATTGGTATAGGAATACCAAGAAGAAATTTAATTCATTTGCAAAGCACCCTGAGGCACTTTCTGAATAATGTTAATCCTTAGCATTTCTGTCATGTGCTTCAATATGTTTTTCATACAGAGTAAATTAGCAAAGTCTGGGTATACCTCAAATTTAGGTGGGCACCTTTGAACTTGAGTTACTTCGTGGCAGAATAAACTCTCGTTTTTCTGGGGAGATCCCTTCTGGGACAAGAAATCTTGCCATCGCTCTTCTGAGACCTGCTGTGTATGTATAACGGTATAACAGGATGTTAGCAGTAAACCTGGGATATCCATGACGAATGTTTAAATTTTTAAAATACTAGGCAGAATGGAAAACTTGAAGCACTCTTAATGTTTGTTCAGACTGCAAATGCGTGCAGATTCTAGCTTTCTTGGTAATCTAATGCTTTTTCATATTGAAGCATGACATTTTAGGCTCCATTTCAGAAACATTCAGCTGCGTTACTAATGGACCCATCTCTGACTCCCACTTGCAGTGGTATTCAGGTGGGCACACTTCATTGCTAGCACAGCATGAGGATATCATTAACTCTATGACAAATTTCACTTCACCTCAAAGTTTTTCTTTTTTTTTTTTGTTTCATAATTTATTACTAGATGCATTAAATCAGCAAGCTGGTGCTCTTAAGAAGGAACTGCTACAACAATAGTACTTTGACACCTGTGAAAGTTTGGGTTTTTTTCCTAGTGCCTGTGAAATGTGGCTATTACAGTTTCTTGCCTTACACTAAAAAAACCCAAACAAACAAACAAAAAAAAAACCCCAAAGCAAACCCCAAACAACAAAAAAACCAATCGCTGCAGCCCAAATGAAAGACTTCTGTAGTGTGGCATTGCTGAAGCAATGATGTATACTCAGTCCAGATGGTTATTGGAGTGCTCTATACATCAGTGAGCGTCGATGGTTAGTCCCATAGTCGGTGCTTTTAGTGAGCTGTCATGGCAATAAAGCTGAGCACTCACATACAGTTGAAAATCTTCAGTGCCCACTGGGAATTAGGCTTTACAGCTCCTTTTCCCTAATGAGGCGGATCGTTTTCTGCTCATATGTACGTGGCGTGCGTTCAGGACAGCCCAGCAGTACAGTATTTGCGTGCTTAGCTCTTGTTTGGGAGACCGTGCAAACTGCGTCTCTGATAATCATCGTGATGAGGAAAAAACTACCCACAACACAACGGGCTTTTTTTCCCCACTCTTCCTTTATCTGCTGCCTGTTTTCTGTGGAGCTGCCTGGTATGGGTTTCTTTGGATGAATGATCCACCTTCGGGTTCACCTCCTGAAAGACATGCTCTTGTTAGGAATCAGTAAGGATGAAGGGATAATCATGGTGTATTTTTATGGAGATGCCTGTTGGCTCTCCAGCACGGGGCATTGTCTGCAGTAGAGGTATCATGTTGGCTGCTCAATGTAAATGCACATTTCAGACCTTGATGTAGTCAGGGAGAGTCCTCACTAGAGATTTGCACTCGAATATACAGGCAAAGTTATATCATAAGCTCTCTCTTGCTCCAGTTTGGGCTTTTCTGCAACAGCTATCGTAATAAAACTACTGTGCTGTAAATTGTGGTAAATGGCAGCATTTGCTTGTCTGCGCTGCGGCTGTGCACGAATGGAGCTGTGCTGCTGTCGGGCTTCGGCAGCTTAGTTCGGGGTCCGTAGAAGTACGATGGCACCGTCGAGAGAAGTAAAGGTGGGAGATCCAGTGCAGGCTGCTGGCGTTAGCAAGAGCTGTTGCAATGCTGGGTTGTTGTTGGTATGTATGAGACATCATCAGGAATAAGATTTACGTCTCAGTGTATTTTTTAAGGTACAATATTTAAATACAAACAAAATTACTTTTCCTTGTAGCTTACACCTACATGCAGAGCATTCATTATTATTAATTGAAAGCTAAGAGCGGAGAAGTTGTAAAAGCATATTTTTCTCTCGGTGCCGGTGTTCTGTTCTGTTCTCAAATCTCACATAATATGGCCAAGCAGATAAGACAGATTGTTTTATTCCTTGCTATGGAGTTCATCCCAGTCAATAATATTGATTAGTGCAGGGTGACTTGATGTTACAAGAATAACACCCTTTTCTTAATTTGAGCCTGTATTTCCTAGTTCATGCCTCAGTAGTTCATGCTTGGATGAATTCTTCAATAAGTCAGTTAAGACACAGACCCCACTGGAAATTGCAGGGTCTGACATTAATAGGGGAAATGAATAATTTTCTTTTCCTAGAAGTTACGCCTCTTTTTTCCACGATTAAACTGTCACATTGTGCAAGTTAACTTTTTAAAATGCAAAATGAAATTCTGGAATTTTTTTTTTTTTTTTGAGCTACCTCTTTCTAATTACAATCAGTAAAGTTTTATAAACTATGTTCTCAGCTGCTTCTTTGTGCTTCCTGAGTCCTTATGTTAGTGCAGGATTTATCAAGAAGCTCCATGTCCTAAAGGTGCATTTGGGGAGCTGAGTCAGCTTGTGGAAATGCTGCAACTGCAGCTATCCACAGGATGGATGCATGGATTTCCCACTCCACAAGGAATTTAATATTGTCCCTTTTACCGGGGCACCGAAACAGCATCTTTGAATCTACACCAGTGCTGTGAATTCTTGTACAAAGTACTCTTGACCTGGAGGGACCATTTAGGGTATGGGAGAACTGGTGTCAGTGACTTGCTTGGTCCTTGGACATTGCTGTGAGGTTGCGGACAGGAGGGTCAATTAAATCAGGTCATCAAAGAGCTTTTTTTATAGATTGGTTACAGGTAATGGCCTAAAGCATATAAACTTCACCTTGAAAAGAAGATCGAGTCACTTACTCATGGGTTGTATTCCTCCTCTTACACTTTCCAATGTGGAGAAATTCTTCTTGTTTCGAGGCAGATAGATGTCAGGGTCAAAAAAATGCAATAATCTGCTGCTGTTGTTTTGATTTCAAGTACTTTGTCATTTTCCTACCTATAAAGCTATCATAGTAATGTGATTAGGTTCTGTATTTATTATTATTCAATCATTAACGAGAGTTCACATGCAAAATGAAAAGGACTTGACAGTATTTGGGCTAAGTTCTTTGCCTAAGTTCTTATTTTGGGTTATTTAAGGTTCTTAGCCAAAAACCTCACTCGATAGGGTTGCTTCGCAGATGATACCTGCAAGATGATGGTCTGTGCTTTGTGACAAGAGAGCATGACCAAAATACAAGGGTTTATGTGCTGAATTACTGCTAATTTCAGAATGAGATTTTTTTCTGATGCTGCCATTTGCTTATGTGTGGGGCATCTGGCTTGTTCTCCTAAAAATGTTTTCTTCTGGAAGGGTAACAAGTGGACTTTGTTGCTATCAGCAAATGCAAGGGTTTCAGGAAATTGAGATTTGCCTTCCTCCCTTTTTTCTCTCTCAGTAGCCTAATTTTTAAAGTGTTTTGGTGTTAGGAGCTGCCTATGGAAGTGACTTTGGTTCAGATTTAATGACATGCAGGTGGGTGTTTTCATGCCACTTGAAGTCCTGCAGTCTGGGCCTGAGGTGTATAAATAACACTCTCTGAGCTTGTGTTTTACTACCAAGGACTGTGCCAGACTCAAAAAGTTAATTTTCCCCGTAGCTGAGAGCCTATTTGTATGTAACTGGAACTTGAGCAAATGCGACTTTTGCTAGGGAATTACTTGGTGCAGGACGTGGACTCCTGAGAGACCCAGTAGTGTTAAATGTAATAAATAAGTTAAAATGTCGTGTCACTTGCAGTCAAAACCAAGCTACCTTCCAAGGGATTGAATGGTGGCATCAGTCGGAGGTGCAGGAGCCTTCCATACAGCAATATGGAAGCAGCAAAATTCAGTGAAGTGCTGCTCTTAAAACCCTTTCCAAGCATCATGTGCTTCAAAATACATCTTAGCCACATGGACAAGACTTTGAGTGTTTATTATACAAGATGAAGGCCCTCGTGCTTTTGAGAAAGGGTGGTTTAGGTGTGTGCTGATGTGCTTTGTGTTAGGTTTTGGGCTGTTCTGATAACTGCTCAGGTCACTGAAACTTCAGGCTGGAGGTCCTCGTTTGTCAGTGGGTTGGCACTTTGAAGAACCATGAGGCTCAAGGCTCTTAATGGTGTCTGGGCATCTCTCATCTGTGTGATGGGTATCACGTTAGCACCTCCAGTCCGGTACACTGGACTTAGGTCAACTGATACATTCATCTGACGTGGCTGGGAAACTCTTCTGCAGTTGAAACCAGGTCCTGTGCCGTAGGAGACCTGCACTTACCAGTCTTTCTGCAATACTCCGCCAGCTATGGAGAGAGGAGCCTAAAGTAATGAATGAATATGATCTGTATTGTTCCTATTGCCTTAGGAGTACTTTCTCGGAGCAGAAAGAGGGTAGAAAGAGCGTATCTTCACGTTAATTGCTGATCTTTCACTAGGAATGAAGCATTTAGTCAGACCTAAATGTTTAATTATCACTTACTATGTAAAAATCAAGGGATGTTCAGATCTGTTAGACAACTTGTTTCATGTTATTTTCCAGGAGGACCGGATGATAACTTAATTGAAGGTGGCGGATCCAAGTTTGTCTGCAAACCAGGAGCCAGGAACATTACCATCATCTTTCATCCCCTCCTCAGGTAAGTAAGGCTGTCTACGTATTTCTAGAGGTGCAAATAATTAGAATAAGTAGAATTAACCTTCTTTCTTTATGGGCACATTGCCACTTCTGAGATAACATCCCACAGCAGTGGGCTTGCTGTAAAGTTGTTGACATGCACATATGTAAAAAGTAATCACTAGTTGAGGTTGTTGCCAGTGCTCTTTAATCTTTTTCAAAATTGACTAGCATACCAAGTGGGATTGCTTGTCTGGGTGACCCTGTTTCATTGACCAGTGTAAGTTGTTATTGACCCAAGCTGGGAAAAAAGTTTAGTTGCAGCATGCCACAAATTGTTTATTGCTGACTGTCTGTTATGCTTATTAAAAAGTCAGAAGGATAGTTTATGAACTGCAAGGTAAGTTCATTCTTTGATAAAGCAAATACGGTCTATGGTCTGCAAATTAAATGCCTCATCTAAAGTGCCCTGCCAATTACTAAAATCTTCACAGCTCATCACGGACTGCTGGAACTTTAAAACAGAGCAGGTCTATACTAAGCCTCTTTTCACCAAGTCACTCACCTCTGATACTTTAATTTTTCTTTCTTTACTTTGCAATCTAACAGTTCATCTCTTAGTTTTGCCAGCATTAAATACTACGATGTTTTTCTCGGCTCACGTTGGTCTTCCACCTCTGCTTTTTCCTTGCAGGGTTTTCCTTTATTGTCAGACATGTCCTTGCCTATTCAGTGGTAGCACCTTTAGAGAGCATTTCCCTCCTTGGTTCTGCTTGTATTACTCGCTATCATGAGTCACTTAGGCAACAGGGTATGTCCCTTGAACACTAAAAACAAGCAATAATAAAATAGTAATAAAAAGTAATGGGAATCTGATCCCCAGAGGATGGAATATCCTGACTGATGTCTCAGTAGCTGAGAACTGTGGTCATCTGTGACTTCTCAGGACTTAAAAATATAGATGGAAAGTGCATAAATTCCTCCAAATTTAAGTTTCTGATGTCATGACACTAGATATTGGAATAATCTTGAGAACAGCACCTGTTGTGAGGACAGACAAAAACTTGTTATGGTGTTTAAGATCTTTCCTTGAAAAAAGGGTTATGTACATTGTACACTCTTCATTTATCGCTAGATGCCCATAATGAAATGGAAAATTTCATAAACATATTTTGTTTCAACCTCTGTCTCTTTTAAACAAAAGAAATGTGCTAAAAATAAATTTGCTACAGCATGATTTATAGTTTTTAGCCATTATATTATGAGAAAAGATGGACAGTGGTTAAGATGCAATATGCTATTCAAGATACGACCGCTATAGTATGGACTTCAGTCTCTTAATCTTTAATGAATTTACAGGCTTCTTTCAAGCACAGAGCGGGGTGATGATGTTCCTATTTTTATTGATGAGGTATTTCACATTGATTTAGAAACCGGTGAAAATACTTCTTTCTTTCTATTTGCCTTCCTGCTTAATTTTTCCCCCTTTTTTTGCCATCTGAGTCAAACATGAGTGCTCTGCTTTAAATAGCACTTCTCACAAACACTTCACTTTCATTACCAGCTTGCAAGATAGGCAATAGAAATAATTTGCCTCATAAAAAATAATTGCATCAAGATTAAGGTATCTGCGTACAATATATTTTTCATGCTAACCATCTGCAACATCTTAACTTCCTTGCATTGAGTAGTTCATCAATAACTGCATGAAGAGAAGGAAAATACCCTGTGACTGAGCTTACCCGTTTCTCACTGCAGAATGGGGGGAGTTTGGGTGTAAGTGAAGACTGTAGAAACTTTTTTAATGTGATTTTGCCTAATTTAATGATTGACAGAGTAAACGCACGAGTCCTTGCTACCTTAGATTTAACTAATGATCCTCAACTTTGGTGTGTGCATGATGCATGGGGTGCAGCATATCTGGGATGACCAGGACTGGATTTCTTTTGCTGATAATAATTACCTGTAGGGAGTTCTGTTCCTGATGGGAGTTGATAGCAATGACCTGTCCTACCAGCAAACTGGCTTACCCATTGAGTCCTGTTAAAATTGGCTATATGGTGCTGGCTGTGGTTGTAAAATGCTGAATATGGTGGATTTGCTAAAATATTGACGTTTGCAATAATTTCTAGCACATCATCTTATGTGTGCATTCCTTGTTGGTTAGATCTTTGTCACCCTTCTCCAGACGTTATTGTATAAGTGTCAAGCTCTTGACGAGGTAATTGCTGCAGAGGTGTGAAGTTTTCACTTGCTTTATTTTCCATTTGTTGTCGAGGTTCTTTATGGCCTGCCTCAATCATCTTTCATCAGTGTCGCTTGTATGGGCTTAAAATGAATCTGTTTTGAATTAAAAATGATCAATATTTTATTTAGAAGGGGTTTTTGTTTGGTTTTTTTCTTATTTTTATCAAG
This sequence comes from Haliaeetus albicilla, assembly GCF_947461875.1. Classification (NCBI taxonomy): domain Eukaryota; kingdom Metazoa; phylum Chordata; class Aves; order Accipitriformes; family Accipitridae; genus Haliaeetus; species Haliaeetus albicilla. Next base: position 2,508,626 of record NC_091496.1, on the reverse strand, counting down.
TTCACATAAACATGTTGACAGAGAAGTTTTAGCACTGTATGGGCTAGCTGATTTTATTAGGAAGCTGAGTGCTTCTAGAAGTATTAAGCTAACGGGATCACTGAGAAACCAGACACTGGCGTGATGATTTAAAGCCTGAGCATTGCATTAAGTGATGGCTTTAAAATGTAATTCAGCACAGTAATGTTGGGGGAGGGTTGTAACCAGAGCATTCATATTCATCAGTCTGAATTTTTCTTTTTTTTGTACTACTGATGTGATAGACAATGACATTTTTCATATCAGAGTTGCACAATCACAGTGTTAAGTTTACTGGTTATAATAGCCTTTTTTTGGATCCTTCTTTATGTACAAACTGAGGTTGAGCTTGGCTCCAGATCCTTTTGAAGAACAGAGAGTCAGCAGGCTTTCAGGGGGCTGTGAATTAACCCGCGTATCTCCAGTAACAAAAGTTTCTTTGGAGGAACTCTTAACTAACAACCGTGGAGATCGTAAGGGCAAATACATACGAATGGTTTTCAAAGTCTTCCTTCCCTCGATTTCATTTAGAGCATCGAGCCAGAGTTGGGAAGTGAGATGTTAATGCCGTTTGGGATGTGGGTCCCTAATTTCCACTAGGACAATTGAGACACACCAAGCCCCAGATTAATTACCAGGACTTAATGACACCACCACACACGTAATAAATTAATAGTGAATTTTTGGAAGACAAGTGGGTATTCTGGTGGAGATGATTCCTGGGAATAGATTTTACTAACTACATATGAAAACTAATTGCACTTACAAATTGAAGAGGAATACACATCTGATTTTCCTTAATTACATATTGCGGGAGGTGTCAAAGTATAAAAGTTACCAAAAGCGTCCAGTTGCTTTCTTCATCCTTCACTGCTAACCAGCATCTGCTTGGATCGTGAAAGCGCTGGTGTTACTGGTCTGTGGACTAATGTCTCCCGTTGGAGGAGGGAAACGTGCAGGACCAATACTGACGCCCTTACGTTGTGGAATATTGAACAGCCTGAGTGATGTCTGTTGTAACATTTGTTTGGTGGGGATTTTTTTTTAATGTTTATTTGTTTCAGCTGGCATTTGAAAGGCACTTGGCTCTTCAGGGTAATAATCATTTTACATATGCTTTATAGAGCATGTTTATTACCAGACAATTGAAGAACAGATGTCTGCAGTCTTGAGGCTTAAGGGGGAGGGACAGGAGGGACTGGAGATGGAGGGGATGGTGGCGTGTGGAATTGTGAAAGCACTGCTGATGCTAGCTCAGTTGAACGTTGTTTGGATATTGGGTACTAAGGCCGCGAGGGTATCCATTTATTAATATCAGCCACACTTCATTAAGATCAAGCAGCAATTAAAAGGGTTATAGGATGGAAGAGAAAGCAAAGCGTTCATTGATTCGGAAGAAGCAGTCGCTTCTAAGCAAGATTGTGTCCTTGTGAAGGAGTGGACTAGAGAGGCTAAATTGACCTGGCACCCTCTACCTCTCTATCAAATGGGCAGCGTCTGCCTGCTGCCATCTCCCTGCTCGCCAGATGGGAGGAACTGCGCCGTGTCAGGGATGTTCTAGTCACTGCCTTTGATCTCAAAGTCTGGAGAGTAAGAAAGTGAGAAGCAAAGTGTGGATTTATTGGAGTAGCAAATTAAGGGAGGAAGGAAAGGCAAAATTACTGATTCGACTGTGCTGATGTTGTCTGAGATGCAAAGACTAAAGTTTAACGCTCAGGTGTGTGCATGGTCCGAGGCACTGCAAAGTTTGCTTGTTCTTGGTATTTCAGGTTGGTTGGAGTGGGAGGAAAAGAGCAGGTAATAATTTGACATTTTAATTTAACAATTAAGTGATTATGTTCATTTATGCTGGTCTCCATCATTTAAAGCAGTAGCTTTTTACTTGTTAACATTTTTGGAATTTCCTGTTTCTTCCGGTTATGTTAATGCTAATAAAGGAGCGATTGCTCTTTTAATAAATAAAATATATTCATTAGGGAATAATCAAGGAGGATAGTAATTTAGTTTTGCTGCCTGTTGATATCAGCATGTTCCTCACCAACTGGTGGCAATCGGCACGGAACTGCTGAAGGTCAAATTTCGGACTCCGCTGGTAACCTGTCCTGGGGAGGGAGGTGCACGATGTACAGAATATGTACATACACACAGGTACATATGTATTAACAGTCATGTTTTAGCTTTCCGTGCTTTGGGAATAATCGTGTCAAGCTTCTATTTAATTCAGGATATGTCAAGATAAAAGGCACTGTATGTATAATTTAAATCCTCTGTTTAGTTTGAAAATGTTGGGAGGGGATGGCAAAGCTGTCATCGGTTCCTATGGGGCATCTAAGTCCTTTGGTCTGTGTGAGCATCAACTGCTGCTGCAGCTGAGCACTGTTCATACCTATGTAACTGCAACTGATACAAAACTATGTATATAAGTAAGAACCCGTGTGTACCTCGCTGATAATCCCTTTTATTAGTATATTTGTAGAGCTATAATAATAAACTACTAATTTGATTTTAAAATATGCTGTAATATCTTATAGTTGTGTACTAAAAAATTAATATTTGATAATATGGGGAATGTGTTATATGGGAAGCAAAAGGAGTGTGAAAATTAGATTAGTTTGTTAGTTACATTGAGTATGTTTAGACTATGTTAAATGATACCAAGTATGTTAAGAAAAATACGTGGTATTTTGTCAGTTTAAGAAGTATATATTATTATTATTAAAGTAAATGGAAAATGTCAAATAATCTTAGGGCACAGATAGTGCTAAATAATGAGAGCTGATGTTTCTAGCTTTTTGAAATCAAACCTAAAATACTTGATTTTAGAGAAATCGATAAAACCGACTCGAGCTGGGAGAGGGAACTTATTAACTGCTTAAAGTTTGTATTTCACGTTGAATAATATTCAGAGGATAAGGAGTTAAGTAAAAAAAAAAAAAACAAACAGGTGCTGTTATGTACATAGGAAGACTTTATTTGCAAACTTTTAAAGTCAGTGACCCCTTAAAAATATAACCATCTGGATTCCATGAATACTGTTTGTGAAGTCTTAAGAGTCAGACATATCCCTTATCTTCAAAGACGGGGGAAAAATATCACTTAGTTAATCTAAATCTGGCTTCTGCAAGGTAGGCAGTATCTTCCCTTTAGAGAGGGAGGCTATGGAGGCAAGGAGCTGGTGCCTCTCCGCAGGCTCTGTGGCGCGGCAAGACAAATGGGGCTCAGATCAGGAGCCCGTATCTCCTGCTTCTCATTACGGTACCGATAGTCACCACGATGCTTAATATACCCATCTTTATTTTGGAATCGTTAATACCCATCCTTGAGTATGACAGATGCTTGATACAACTTTTCATACACTCGCTGTTTACTTCAGTTGACCTGAATCGAGATCTTAAGGGAGCAATTTGACACCCACCTACTGAATTTTTTTCTCCCCCCTGGTTTAATGAGTGTTTAGAAGACATTTAGTTGACGAGTCCCTTGCTGTTGACATTTAGTACTTTATATCTGTCAACAGCGGGAATGAATGTTTCTTGCAGGCGAATCCTAACTCTTTTCTCTTTGACAAGCTCTCATAAAGTCTGCGTTGCTGAATTATAAAGACACATTTCAGAAGAGCTTGTTGTTGTGACACTGCTAAGAAAAGGTTTAGTTCTGGCTGAGGCCATCGCAGAAACAGGGCACATGCATGGGAAGGGGATGGCGAACAGCTTCACGTTTTGTGCTTTTTTTTCCCTGATGCTTTATGAGGACTGACAGTCTTACTGTGTGTGTCTGATTAAAGATGACAGTTTATAAAAACCTTAAGGTAAGGCTGTTCATTTTCGATGACAGAAAATAAAGCAGTCCCCCCCACACCTCCCACACAAACAAAAACTCTTACACGCCAAAAAAACTCTTAATATGTGGTGCATTGATTTTATATTGTCTGTCAGAGAATGTGCTTCAGCAGATCAGTCAAGTTTTGAGTTTTCAAACATGCTTCATCCATACGGAAAATCAACAGCCTGTCAGAAATTTCACATGTCTCCAGCTCCTCCTTTCCTTTGGGTGAAATACAACCTGAAGGAGGAACATAGAAATTTTGACATTTGCAAGAACTTAGGCTGAATAGCTGAAAACAGTGTTAATTCAATTCCATGATAATGAATTACTTCTAACCCGTATTATGTTCATCAAGCCAACAAAGTAGTTTCAGCTCATTTCTTAATGGAAGTGCTGCTTGAGTTTAGTTCTAGCATTTAACTAATGTTCTCAAAGAGCAGGATTAAAGTTCCCCGTATTGCTGAACACTATTATTTTTATTATACTATAAGTAGAGATTTGTGATGTCATATGAGTTTTCAGTATTTATTCCTTGTGAATACTGCATCGCAAGACACGAGTCGTGTCTTAGAATAGAACAGTTCAGTCGGAAGGGACCTACAACGATCCTCTAGTCCAACTGCCTGACCGCTTCAGGGCTGACCAAAGGTTAAAGCCTGTTATTAAGGGTATTGGCCAAATGCCCCTTACATGCTGGCAGGCTTGGGGCATCGACCACCTCTCTAGGAAGACTGTTCCAGTGTTTGACCACCCTTTCAGTAAAGAAATGCTTCCTAATGTCTAGTCTAAACCTCCCCTGGCGCAGCTTTGAGCCATTCCCACACGTCCTATCACTGGATCCCAGGGAGAAGAGCTCAATTCCCTCTCCACGTCCCCTCCTCAGGAAGCTGTAGAGAGCAATGAGGTGTCCCCTCAACCTCCTTTTCTCCAAACTAAACAAACCCAGTGTCCTCAGCCACTCCTTCCAGCCCCTCCACCAGCTTTGTTGTCCTTGTCTGGAGGTATTCAAGTACCTGAACAACCTTCTTGAATTGTGGAACACAGAACTGCACACAGTGCTGAGGGTGAGGCCACACCAACGCTAAATGCAGCGGGAATGACATCAAGTCTTGAGATACACCAGCAAACCTTGTGTAGATCTGCTCATCTGGTTCTTTCCCAAAGAGGTGCTGGGCATGGCTGGTGGATGTGGGTTAAGAAGTTTGCAAGAAGTGCTGGTTTCGTACTGTGCAAAGAATAATCGTGGGTTTTCCCACCATTAGAGGAGCGGGTGTTGGACTGGAAGAGGGTTATTTTTGATTTTTCCGAGCTTGCCGTAGTGTGGACAAAAGCCAGCACATCTTGTATATGGACCTGTGAATTTATTGGTAATCTAACTGGTGTTTTACTAAGTCTAATCAAAATAGAACAATTATTAGTAAGTAAACTTATGGTGAAATTACAATAGTTATACAAATCTGGATTTATAGACTGGATTATAAAGTTATTACTAATTCTCTTTAATATTTTAATTTAAAAATGAAATAGTCAATTCTATTCTGCCCATGATGGTAATTGGTAAGTGATCTCCATGTCTTTCTCTCAACCCACAAGTTTTTCCATCTTATTTTCTACCCCCTGTCCTGTAAAAGAGGCGAAGTGAGAGAGTAGCTTGGTGGGGGTCTAGCAGCCGGCCAAGGTCGACCCACCACAAGAAGCTACTCTGGTCTTCCCAGAGTCTTACGGATGCCAGCAAATCTTTGGAGCAATCCTAAGAAGGAAGAGGATAAATTTGTGGGTCTTGCCCAGTACCAGGTGTGGCAAGTAGTCTGGGGAATTCCTCTTATATTTCTCACGTTGTGTCACTGGACCAAATAGTTTTACGTCAGAGCGTTTCCTTACGCAAGAGCCAGCTAGCCAAGGCCTCTGAAAGTCAACTCCACTAGCATGTTTTCCAGGCCTAAACACTTTTTAAAAAAAATACACGTGCGTTTTTTCCTTAAGAGAATGTAATACACCTGCAATTCTTTGGCTTTCTTTTAGCTCTGTTTCCATGTAAAACTGTGTGTATTAGCTAATATCCAGCTAATTTTACAATTTCACAAGGGTGTGCTCAGTTAAAATATCTTCTGTAAGTATTCATATGATGGCTGCAAATCTATTTGGTAGAATTAAAAAAAAAAAAAATCTGGGAAAAAGGTTTTTTTTTTTCCATTAATCCACATTTCTCCAACACAAACTTACAGGCAGCCACACACTGACTGACTGATTTGCTGCCCGTGCTTTACGCTTTACCCAGGTAGACAGAAGAATTGGTTCAGATTATTGTAGCAGGGACCTGCGAGGTGAGACGGGGTTTGTAAAATGCATAGCTTGCTTTCAAAAGAAACTTGAATCTTGTGTGAACTCAAACTGGCTGTAAATTGTCATCGCCTGATGGCATCTTGTTAGCAGGATGGGTGCAAGAAGTTGATTAGAGTTGGTGAGCAACCTTCCTTTGTTACCAGAAGGTCATCTTTTCAGATTGCAACTGAGACTGAAGGAAAGGAGCTGGTGTAGTAGAAACATAGACCAAAAATCACACTTCTTTTATTTATTTTTATTTTACAGTTATGTGCTAATCTGTTATACGGAACATTCTGCAAAGGTTTGTAGATGTTGTGTTTGTGAAATGAGAGATTAAGTATGATTGAAATGGGTCTTACATGCATTGAAATTTGTAGATTTTCTTTTTTTCTTTTTCCTGTTTCTTTTCCTTTTCTCGCTCCCCACCCTGCCCCTAAGCATGAGTATTTTGGTACTTAAAAACCTCTTGGACAGAAAAATACTTAGCAAAGCTGGAAGGGAAGGATGGCTCCATTTATTTAATTTAACCATCTTAAGTACAAAATGGCTTAATCTGAAAATGCTTTAAGGAGCCTGAGTTACACATCAAGATCCAAATTTAATGCTTTGGCTTATCAGACGCTATAAATCTCTTCAATCACAAGGTGAGATACTCCCATGCAGGAGCTGGTTCCTTTCTAGGAGCTTAGTTGGCATTGGGGAATGAACTTCCACAGCGGCTAAAACTTGCTTTACTAGCACCAGCTTTCATTTCAAATACAGCACGTACTACTCTGACACTGAAAAAAAATCTGCAAGCGACAGAAAAACTCACAAGGCAAAAGTAGAAAAGCATCCTTCATTTTCATTGTGGAAGAAAAGGGGAAAAAAAAATTTGACAAATTCTAAGTTTATACTAAGTTTGTAATCTATGGAAGCTGTTCAGCAAATACATTAGTGAGGGCTTTCCCTGAATACGATAGGGGAAATCCAAGGATGAAAACCTAGTGTGGCTTGAGTCCAAGTTACATTATTATTACCCTGAAAAACTTTGGAGAGTGTGTGTGGTTACATTCATAAAGCTTTACGAATTTTCAGTTGAAATACAGGAGAGCTGTTGGTTGATGAGAACGAACAAGGTGATTTGTGTATTTTGTATTTGCTGTTAAAAGCAAAGATATAAAGCCCAGAATGACAGTGGGTTTTGGACCCCATATCCCCTATATAGCAATCAGAGGAACATGTATATGAAAGGAGTTTTAATTTTTATCTTTTTTTTTTTTACATAAATGTCATGTTGTTTAGCTAAAGGTTCTTCTGGGAAAAGCCTTTGGTGGCGAACTGATTTCCCTTAGCATTGGGCCACTCATGTTGGAGCTCTCTCTCTGCTTTGTGTTTTAGCTAGATTATTCTTGCTGGGTTTTTGCAAAGCTATTTAAAACCTTATGTACAATTTAAAATTTTGTAATTTGGGGAAACTATAGCTGTTATCTCAGTTAGAGCATGGAGGTGAATTTCAGTCTTCTCCAGGGATAGTAAAAGGGAAAAAAAGAGATTTTCAAAGTATTTAATTTTCATTTATGATTGCAAAGAGTGAGATCTGAAATGTTTATTTCAACTATTACCCTCTTTTCAGTTTCCTGAGCAGAGCTAAAAATAGTGATTTTAAAGTTACTTCACCAATAAGCTGCATTTTTCTATTCTGCTGAATTCTGTCATGGATATTACAGTGCGGGACCCTCATTTATTCCTGTTTATACACCAGGTTCTTTGGTCTGGCCACATGAGATGGGGCTGCACAACCACTTGCTGCCCCAAAGGCACATGGCAAAAGGAGAGTCCTCATAGCACCGTAGGAGATGCCTTGCAGGGAAGTCAGCCCACAGAGGAGCATGTTTTTCAGACACCAGGTCATACACAGAATAAGTTTTCCTGTGGAGTTTCATTTCAAATTCTGCTGATTTTTGGAGATCTGCAGAATAGCCAGAAAGAAATTTTACAGGAAAGAAGTTGGCGGTTATTTTGGGTACCAGGCATCTTGAATACCGGATACATTAGCAGTAATTGCACATTGTGTAATACCACTGCTATGTACTTCTGTAGCTCCTTTCATCTGATAACTTCCAAGCTTTTCCGAGACATCAATTCATTAACACCTCAGCGTGAAACTGCTCTCTATGTGGAAGTCCTGGTTATGCGACTGCCGGGGATGAAGCCGTTGGGGATGAAGCGTCAAGTTGAACGATCATAAATTCTGTGCAGGTTTGGAATAGACAGAACAGAACTGAAAGTCATATAAATTCTCACTGTTAATTAGTCAAGGTCCAGACTTTCCATTTTATTGTGACTTTGTGTCTCCAGGTTTTGTTTTTCGTTGGGGTTTTTTTGTTTGGTTGGTTGTTTTTTGGGGGGTTGGGTTTTTTTTTCCAAATAGATTTGTTCTGAGGGGTGCAACAAGTGGGTGACGGCTTATTTTTGCTCTGAGAGTCCTTCTGTAACCTGGTAGTGACCACTCCGCTGCCTGCTCCTACTTGGGTGATTTAGTCAACTCTGAGGACTACATCTAGCACAAGGTGGTATGAATGCTTTGTGCAAGCTTCAAGCAGCTTTCTTCTCAGCATTGCATTCCTTAAAGTCAGGTTCTTTTGCTGGCTTTCAAAATGGGAATATTCTTTCTGGAGACCATGTCTGAAATGTAGATGCAATGCTGGGACCCTCTCAGCGCGGGGTTGGTGACCCCACTCCCACGTGGTAGCAGCAACCACGGGTCTGATGCCGTTTAATCCCTTCTGCCTCCGCTTCCTTCTCCGTAAATTGGAGATAACTCTTATTCCACACATCGGTTCGGTAGTTTGTCATCTGTAGACGAATAGCACTGTCGGACAGCTGACGGTGGCTGGTTTGTGGTGTGGGTTTTATGGACAGTTAAGTGCTTCTGCACTCGGGGACAGGACATGAAAAGGAGAGTACGAAGCTGCGTTTCTGTTGAGGTGGACTCCAGTGAATCACAGCTTGTCTAAATGTTATGGATGTTTATTTGAGTGTATGGACACCAGTAAGTAGTTTTGTTCCTGGGGAAAATCCAGATGGTGACATATTACCTGGAATTTAATTTTTGAAATGGACTATTAGATGCAATTGCTGTTCCATGATAGTGGCAACTTGAGATTTCAGGAGCCCAGTAGAACCAGTTAAGGCCATTGCCTTAGCTCTGTCTGTACCTTCAGATCGGTTGGTTTCTGGGGGTTTTTTGCTGTGGAATAGTAAAACAAATGTTACAAAATAGCAGAAGCTAACAGCATCTCTTTTTTTCCAGTCTTTATTGTGACTTAAGAACCAATCCTTGCAATAATACTTAAAACTAATGGAGTGGTGGTACCAGGGATGCTAAATGACGTGATAATGCCTCTGAACACAAAAGCACTTCTTTTATTTAGGTTTTATTTTGGCTGCCGTGACTGATTTATCATAGGGATAAAAAGACTACAGAGAAGGCAGTATACTAGCAGTGCTGTGTGTACTGTAAAATGTAATGATCAGGTTCTGACTGAAGCTCTTAGTGGCTTTAATAATTTTGGGTGTCTCTTTTCAGTAAACTCATTATCTCTGCAGTAACAGAGAGTGAGTGTTTTCAAAGTTAAAAAAAAATACTAAAAATGTTTACACTCCCTAAGGTCAAATAACATTGCTAAATAAGTGCAGATCCCTCAAAAATTGTCTGTTCCTTGCTTTTGGGATACCCAAGTTGGTAATTTTTAGTCCTGGGCCAGGTAGCTAGTTCAGTGGACACGAGACATAATTGTTCCACAAAAATTGGAGACCTTCTAGAAATAACACTAAATACAACTAGAAGAGAGAAATATTGGAAAGTGTCAGATTTGGTTCTTTTCTAATAGGTCTCCAGAGCTCTCGGAAGAAAGTCACTATTCTGCAGCTTTTGGAGGAGGGTGAGTGAGAGCCGTGGTCTGGTGGATGGCCAGACAATGGAGAAATCACAGCACAGCAAATCAAAACTGCTACACGGAGTAGGAAAATTTAAATGCTCTGAAGTTGTATACTACTACAGGGAGGAAATAAAAACCATCCTCTTTTGCAACATCTTTACAAAAGGTGGAGACAATTCTTCAGTCTAGAATCATTCTTCATTTTATTTTACAGGGCTGTACAGTCTATCGCTGTAATCCATTCCTCATTGTGAAAGTCATCTCTCTTGATACATACCGTATAATTGGTTTTAATGAAAATGGGTCTTGCAATTCACTCTGAAAATCAGACTGGGCCTGCACCACATGTAAATCGTTAATCTGAACTGAAAGCAAATTGTTGTTAAATAATAAAAGTTAATTAATTGCTAGGAATCTCTAGATTGCTAGTACCTATCTTTTCTTAACATTGGTATTTCGCTCTCTCTCCTTTGCCTGGCTCCTAAATTATTGTTTCATTTCCTTCCCAGGCAGCGTTATTCCTAGTTCTTCATGACACTTGGAGTATTTGGGAGTATTTTCTGCTTCCCGTTCATCCGGGCCAATCTTTCTTCTATGTAAGAGGTGCCAAACTTGTCGCCTATATGATCTGCTGATAAAAAAGTTCATCCAACCTCTGCTCAGCTGCCTTTTTCCCCAAAGTCCCCACTGCTGGCATGTGTCTAGTCACACAAGAGGTGCATCCGTTCCAGCCATGTGAAATGCACATTTTCCGTTGTGTGATGGGAGGACATCTGCCATGTGCATCCCTCAAGAGACTCCTAAAGAAAATGTTTGGCACCTCTTCCATATTAAAAAAACAAACAGAAGTCAAGGACGGAGAACTATTGTTTGAGTAAGCAGAACGGGTATTTGTTATCAGTTTTAGATACGCCCAGGCCAATAGTTAAGTGGTTTTTTCTGGTTAGTTTGATGAAAGGCAATAATGGGTTTAATTGCCGGTTGTCATTTGTAATATAGTATATGCAGTATTAGAGTTATTCTGATAATGCGTTGTAATTACCTACCATCAAGCGTTTTACAATGTTAAAAATACGATCTTTGAAGTAATGTAGCTAAGTTCTTTGAATTGAAGGCAATAGCTATTGAGAGTACAATATCATTTAAAAATGTCAATCAAGTCAGTTAGGTAAACAAAATGAAGGTGGTGGGTTTTTTTCCATAACTTCTTCCTGTGCCCTTAAGCCTTCCCCAAAGCTTGGCAGAATAAGCATCATGCCTGGAGGGCTGATAAATAAAAGCTATTTCGGAGATCCCTGCACACACGCCTGGTTTGAAAAGTATTGTGCATCTGGCATAAAGTGCTATCCAGAAAGCCTCTTTGTGTTCAAACCCAAAGGAATTACTATTCATTTTGGCTTTGCTATAGTAGGAGAGGAAAACTCTCTTAGGTAGCATTGCCCCTAATTCTGTGTGAGAAATGATCATGCTAAATGGTAGATGGGGCAAAGTTTTTTAAAAAGGCAGAGGTTTCAATTTGCATTGACCTTATCTATGTGCACAAATGAATCAACAGATGCAAATGAAGCAGGGGAGGCTGAACTACCAAATTTGTATGCTTAGTTGCTTTGGTCGTGTGCTTAATCTGGTAAAGAAAGGAGGAGGGAGAGAAAAAAAATCTGAAGTCTAATGAATAGAAGTGTGGCTCCAGATGACCTTTACCTCCTGTTATAATTTTGATGTAGAACAACCAAATTCCTGAAGATGTTTAATCAGCAAAGTTGAATTTTGATGAAACCACGTGCCACAGTCCCATTACCGCTGCAGAAATTAATTACAATTCATAGCAATATTCTTGATTCATAAGGATTAACACCAGTGAACTGTCACCTCTTCACGTTCTTTCCATCCTTGGTGTTGCAAAGCCTAATGTAACATAGAAGTAATGTGCGCTCACAGCCCATAACGACAACCATATCCTGGGCCGCATCAAAAGCAGCGTGACCAGCAGGTCGAGGGAGGGATTCTCTCCCTCTGCTCTGCTCTGGTGAGATCCCACCCGAAGTGCTGCATCCAGCTCTGGGGTCCCCAGCACCAGAAAGACATGGACCTGTTGGAGCAGGTCCAGAGGAGGCCATGAAGATGGTGAGAGGGCTGGAGCACCTCTCCTATGAGGACAGGCTGAGAGAGTTGGGGTTGTTCAGCCTGGAGAAGAGAAGGTTCTGGGGAGACCTTATTGCAGTTTTTCAGTATATAAAGAGGGCTTATAAGAAAGACAGAGAGAGACTTTTTACCAGGACCTCTAGAGACAGAACAAGGGGCAACAGTTTTTAAACTGAGAAAGGGAAGGTTTAGACTGGTCATAAGGAAGAAATGTTTCAGGATGTGGGTGGTGAGGCACTGGAACAGGTTGCCCAGAGAGGTGGTCAATGCCCCATCCCTGGAAGAGTTCAGAATCGGGTTGAATGGGGCTTTGAGCAACCTGGTGTAGTTGAAGATGTCCCTGCTCATTGCAGGGGGGTTGGACTCGGTGACCTTTAAAGGTCCCTTCCAACCCAAACCATTCTGTGATAAGTATCCTGTATTGATAAGTCAAACTCCACGCCCGTTCAGATATGAAATTCATTTTGGTAACAAAGCATCAAATGAAAGATGAATTAAAAACATCATGTATATATTCTATATTTTTAGCCTAGATTTTTGATTAAGGGGTTTAAATTGATTGCATCTTTTTTTTTTTTTCCCTGCAGGGAAGCACATGTACATGTGTAGTCTCATGATAGGACTCATATCATTGCAAACCCTCTAAAGTCATGACCCAGAATTTCCCCTAGCCCATGGCATTTAAGAAATGATTGTTCCTCTAGTTTAACATATGTTGCTAAAAGAGAAAGATGAAAAAGACCAATGGTGTGACAATAGTGACATTTTTCTTCTTTCAAAAAGAAGATGAAATAAAATCTTTCTTATAATTCTTTCAAATTCCTGAAGCTCAGGTAGATCTTGTCAGACATACGTCTTGCATTCAGGTAGCCTGCCAAATTTTAAAGGCAATGTAAAATATGTTGTTTTCCTCTCCTTTTCATACAAAATCAAACTGGGATAGCCGGGGCTGACAGTAGGTTTTTACAGAGCTTAATAGGCGTAAATCTCTCTCTGGATGGAATTAGCATCAGGCATGAAGAGCCTGGCTTGGGGAGAAAATATGATGTCAGTGTCACTAACGGGCATTTTCTAAGACTTCCCTGTGTTTGGTGGCAAGTCCCAGCAGCTCAACACAGAAAAAAGTCAAATTGTCAAAAGTCATTAGTGGTTGTCACTTCATAGATCTTCACACTGGAGTTCCCCCTTTGGAATTTCAGTGGAATGATTTTTTTTCTTCTTCAAGTAAGTAGGACAATCAGATGTTGTACAAAAACTGCTGGGATTTAACCCATTCATAGCTTTTTGGTTATGTCTGCAAAGAAACAGTGAATTTAGGAGCTTGAGGTTCAGTTCCATGCTCTGCCAGAACCTTTTCTACTTTCAGGAAGTCTTTTTATACCCAAATCCCTAGCGATACATTTTGAAGCTTGATTTCATCAGAGGTGCAGGCCTTTTGGGTATGGCTAGATAAGCTTTTGCTGAAACTTGTTGATTTAGTACGTACCAACTTTAGTACATCATCAGACCTTTTAATTCATTGTGTTTCTACATTGTTTCACCTCTGTTTTTTCAGGTAGTCTCCAAACACTGTTATTTTAGTGAAGTGGCATTTTAAATAACTTGCCCAAGAACAGACTGTAGTTGCCCTGTTCGCGTTGTTCTTTGTGAAACTGAACAAGTCAGTGCTAAATGATGCTCTTTGCTTCTGTTTATAAATGAGCACCCTTTCCGTGGATTTATTCCTTAGTTTCTGATTAGGAACTTCTTGATTATTTTTTGGAGTAGTTTAACAAAGGAAAGAGGCGACTGATTAAGTAGGAGGTAAACAAGCTAATGTCTCATAGTATAGGGTTTGTTGTGTGGTCTCTCAACCACCACTATCCAGGTAGGAGTCCGTCATCACTCGTCTCCTAGAGCGTGAGCATTTGGTCTAGCCTTCAAGGCTTCTTCTGCACAGTTATTTCAACACGTGCATTTTCCTTACCCCTCCAATTTAGCCATTCTAGCAAAATTCCTCCAGAGCCATGTTCACTGGCAAAGATTTCCTTCTGTTCTGGCTGCTTCTGCTCAAGGTCCACGTCGAAGCTCCATTGCAATAGCACTCTAATTCCGTCTCCGTTGCTGCTCCTACGTAATCACTGAAGCAGAAGTCTGAGAGGGGGATTTTTAAAATATATTCGTTTTATGTTCCTTTCTCTGTGAGAGGTGGATTTTGGGAGCCTTATTTAGATATTTTTTTTTTTTTTTTCCCCCCCGGATACTCAGATACGAAGTGGTGCTGCTACCCAAAGGTGTTGAAACTGTGGTTCATAGGAAATTATTTTTATAGATTAATTTTTTGCACACAGTCATACAGAAATAGAAAGGTTTCAGTTTAGTTTATATGCTTTGAATTCCCAAATTTTAAAGGATGTATTAGTAATGCTTTGGTGTTCTAATTAAATACCTAATTATATTTAGCAGTTTTACAGTTTTTGCCAGTTTCTGATGGCTTTTACTGTGCCGATCTTTGCTGTTTGTGACATTTAAAGCATATGTTTGAATTCTTCCATCTCCTCTGTCTTGTCATTTCGTTGCTCTTTTTTAGAACTGATATGTAACTTTTGCAAAATAATTGCACAATAAGCAATATAGTGTAATTTTTTGAAAGATGCAGAACCAGTAGGTGTCCCCTCAAGAAAAAAGAATAGAGAACTGCAGTGCAGGTGTGGTGAGAACAAGGAACCAGCTGGTTTTGTGAGCAGCAGAACGGTTGGAGGCATGTAAATAAGAGTCTTTTCCTTGCAGCATTTAGTTTTATAACTGTGTGTGTAGTATCCCCCTTCAGAAGCAAAATATATTAAGGGGAAAAAAGAAAAGCAAAACAAGAACATAGAAGTCACCTTAAACTTGGCCTGGAGGTGCTTTTTACAGTAAATATTTTGACATTTTTGATATACATGTCATTACAAAGTTGGGGGCAAAATTTCCACCTTGTATGACAAGCCACCCTAGAGAGAGCAGTTGTGTCACAGGCCATTAATGTTCATCATTACAAAGTGTAAAATGTCTTTTTCCTTTGTTCAGCTCCATCGATATTTATCTGGGAGGTGTATAGAGGTGGCCAAGGGGTACAGCAAGAAGTGAAATTTCAAGCTCAAGGGTTGTCTCTCTCGTGTAGCATCTCGAAAACACTGTTGGCCCAGAAGGCACTTGTACCGAATTGTTGGCAAAGGGTGCGTGACTTCAGTGTCACTTTGGTTTTAATAGGGAATGTTGGTTTATGGAGATAGATGAAGCCTGCATGCTTCAAGAGAGCCTTCTGGGGTGGGAGTTAGGGTTGGCTCATGCTGGAGTGCACCCAGCACGCGTGGGGATGGATATGTTGAGATGGTGTCCTCAGGCTTTTGCATTATCACAGCTTCCCTGTGGTGCCAGCAGAGATGGTCAGCGTTCCTCAGCTGGAAAATCACTGCCTTTCACAATTTACTGTACTTCAACTCCCATGCTTAGGGTTTTTTTTCCCCTTTGTTTAGCTATTTGCTGTGTAACAAATAGCACAGCAACATATAGGCCAAAAAGGTGCCCCCTCTTTTCACGTGCTACTGTCCCTTCTTTTGTGTATTTCTTTAGAAAAATGTCTTGGTTGCACTAAGGATGCTATTAAGTCTTTGAAACACAGCATAAGAGCTATCAGATTCTTTTTGTTGTAATACAAGTCACTGCGGTAACTACATGCTGATACAGTCTGTCTGGTCTACTTTTAGGAAATCCAGGGCAGGATAAATTTAAAAGACATACGTTCATGGGTTACTAGGAGGTGCTGAGCTTTGTTAGTGTGAGAGTCAAACCAACTTTTTCCTAGAGCCCTCCAACAGCAATACCACGATGTACGCATTGTAAAAGGTCCTTTCGGCTGCATTGTCAGTCCTCAAGGAATACTTGAAGATGGAGGTGATTTCAGTGAGAGCATCCCCTAACGGACGCAGAGCACTGAGGTTCTCCTCCATTCAGTTGCTGCTGCAGAACTGTAGCAGAAAACCAGCTCAGCAAGAGGACCACAAAATTCAGGTCTGAAGGTGCGAATGCGATTGGGATGCCCTGTGTAGCAGGACTTCAGTTAGATCTGCCCAATTTCACAACTGCGTGGAAAGATTAGATGCGAGGGTTGGTTCTCTTCTCTCTATTCCCCTTGAGATGCTACTGATGTTCTTAATGTTACAGATTACAAAGTAAGACACACAGCTTAAATTCCTGTCTTACTTGTAGCCTGTAAGACCTGATCGTTGATGCTTTGGGAGGTCGTTTCCCAATCCCCATCAATTTTCAGTGCCATGGAGCCTTGCCTGTTAATTCCATGGCAAGTCAGCAGGAAAAACCTCATTGGCGTATGTTGGTTCTTAAGAGGATGGACCAAGTGTCAATTTAGGTTCTGGGCAAGGGCAGTTTTGTTTAAATAGCCATAAACGAAGCCTTGTTAACCCTAAGGAAGCAGGTGACTAAGACTTTGCAACACTGCTTTAACTGAGGGGTTTTTTTAGCCAACTTTGTGTTTCTTATTGAACTTGCCGTCACACCCTGTTCTTTCTCCTCCCGTCTCATAGATGAGGGTCCAGAATCTGAAGCGAACCACAAGTAGTCAGGAGCACGTATCTGTGTAGGTATGAGCCTGAGCAAGGGCTCATCAGGCTATTTACTGGACAGTCGCATCCTTATCTCATGCACAAGGGCAAAGCTCAACTGATAATGAAATCTGCACGTTTTCCTTTAGGGTATTTATAACTATGCTGAGAAATTTGCTCTTGCTTTGCATGTCGAAGAGGTGGGAATATCTATTCCCACAGTTAAATTCCATCCACAAGTAAGTACAGTATGAATATACTTTTTCACCTTCTGAATTGCATATGAAAGAGAGAGCACGATCTGATTCTCTGCTTACTGAAATAAATGTCAGAGAGGACGTGACCTAATTATCTTGCTTCCCCTTTTCCGTCTACATGAAATCTTTCAGTTTTGTGGGTGTTTTTTAAAACCACTGATTTTTGTCATTGATCCTAGAATTTCCATAATTTCAGTGTTCACTGAAGAAGGCGATGAAGTATGTATGTGTATTATAATAATGTGATGATATGCAAATAATGTCTCCTAGGTAAAGAATCCAAGATTCTGATATTGGTAAACCTTAGAAAAACCCACTTTGGTTATGCTCAGACTATGGCAGTCTCAGGGTAACAAGTTTCCTTGCTTTAAGTCTCAAGTGAAACGTAAATTGGTATGTACCGTTTACCTCAAACTTCTTAATCCTGTTTTTCATTCTGTCTCTTCCTTTGTTGCCTCAACACCAAGTTGATGCTTGTAGTTCAAGGGCAAAAATTAAAGCATTTTGATGAGCCACTCTGCAAAGGGCTGGACATTATAAACTGAAATGTTAATTGTATGCAAAGAAGCTTTGAAAATGTGCAAGAACTTGGAGGAGGCTTGAAATTTAATGGATCTAATAAAGTTTATGTTGTCTTGAGATTGTGTGCATTGTATTTACATGTGTTCCTTCGAATCATGAATTTATGTTGTTTTATATAGATCTGACACTCTTCTTGGACTATGAATTGCTATTTGTAAGCTCCTCAAAGGATTAGTGCAGTAGACACCATGAAAGGAAATGGGCACTTGTCATTAATTTTATTATGTCATAGAATTTTCAATACCCTTGAAAATAGAAGCATTTTGTTTGGTTGGTTTTGCCATAGCATAATGTTGTAGATCTAATTTTAATGGAGCCTATGGTCTTCCATCAAGACTGAGCTGAAGACTTACATTCAATGCCAATTAATTTTTTCGTAAGGCATTTAAATATGCTGAAATGTGTGTGTCTGTGGAGGAGAGGAGACAGAAGCACATAGAGGAAAAGGTAAAAGTCTCCATTAAGTTTTTTATTGCTACTTTAAAGGCAGAAGAACGGATAATGCTCATGTTGAGTTCACAGCTATCCCTTAGACTTCTCTAGTCAAAGTATTAAAGTATAAAAAAATACTAAGTGACCCTATTTACTAGAATTATTGGGATAATTTGTTATTAGAATAATTATTCTCATTATTTTTCTGTTTAAATAAATATGTTTTAAGTCACATATTACTGTGAGGGTGGATAATTTCTGTTTCTCTTGGCTGCATTTCACAACAATTAATTAAAACAAGGCTACTTCTGGGAAGAGGGTACTGTCAAGCCCTGTAGGGCTGAGACACCAATGACTCTTAATAATCTAAATTAGTCTAAGTCTGGATGAATTGCATTCTTGTATTGCTGTTTCCCCTTCATTTGAATCTTTCACTGGAAGGCTTATAAGAGAAGGAGGGGGGCAAAGGGTTTTAGGCTTGAGATGAGGTTGGTTGTAGCTGTTAAAGGCTGGTAAGACATTTGCTTTGAAAAGATTAACCTCTTGTCAGAATCGGCTAAAACGGCAGCACCAACTCTGTTTCTCCCTCTCCCCTAATGAATTTGAGCATCTCAAGCCTTTGAGGTGTCAGTGAGATCTGCACCATGTATATTTTTTGCCATACAAACTCTGATCCTCGGGTTTAACCAATTGGACACCCTCCATTGACAGTACATGTCATCTTCACCCTGCAACAATCACTGGGTGATCAACAAAAATAACTCTCTCGTTGAAGACAAATCAAAGCCATTGAAGGGTGAATGTCGCAATTGCAGCCTTTCAGCCTGTGATGTGTGTGCATGGTGACAAATCTCGAAATCCCTGCTACTTGTCACTTTTTTTTATAGCCAAGCTTCAAAGAGTAGGGCAGTCTGATCCTTGACTTTAAACACACTTTAATAAGAAGTCCTTTCCCTCACTGCCTTCTCTGCCATTGTGAATCATGCATAAATCACTGAAATTTCACAACACTTTTGGCTTACTTTTCTTTTTTAAGAACTATTCAGCATTTCTGACCATTTTGGTACAGATTGGCATCATGATTGTCCTGAGGATTTGTTTCTCGAAACTTTCTATTACTTTGCTACCACATCAGAGTGACCAGAAAGAAAGGGAGGGGTAAGCCAACCTTATTTCAGTAACTAATTCACTTCTAGAAGAGTTGCAATTCCTCCTCTTTTTAATGTCAGTGCTGTCCCATGGTGACCTGATGCTGAGATGTATTTGGTTGCCCCCGACACATTACAGAAAATACTGACCTGACCTTTAAAAAAATTTATTAACATCTGTAAATTTTATCTTACTGTGTCACGTTGAGAGAAATTGTTCCAGCTGGACAGGAGGAATGCTTCTATAATGGCATTGCTTCACTCATTTGTGTAATGACATATACCTCCCTTTTCAGTCCTAAGCTGACTATCTTCTCATCTACCCTTTCACATTTATTTTGTCTATACTTAGTGGTCTTTGCAGATTAGCTTTAATAAATTGCTTTTTATGATATTATCTGCTTTTTGTGGGCATCACCTAATGCAGATTAAAGGTAAACCTTCTGTAGACTGTGGTTGATTTTTGGTGTGTTTGGGAAGAAGGAGAAGTTTTCTTGATCATTTCGATCCCTGGGTTTTCCTGGAGCGGCCAGCTTCTGATGGAGGTGCCCGGTAGGGCTTAGGATGATCCTGCCCAACTGTGAGCAGGACAAGGCACCACAGGAATGTCCTGGCTGTATTTTGACTCTAAGCTGAAGTCCTCTTCCACAAGAGAAATACAAAAAAAGAGCCCCCTCCATACAGGTTTGGCTCAGTAGTGGCAAACTCTAAATTTCACTTCTTGCCCCCTCTCCTGAATTTAATTAGGAACCAAAACTAAGTCTGTAGGGGTGGATGTGGTTGCTATCTATAAATAAATCACATGAATAAATGCAAAGAAGAGCAAATAGCAATTTGGCTAGTGTTGGCTGAGGATAAATGGATATAACCTTTCCTTTCCATCACTTGGTGAAACAGTTTGTTGTCTTACTTTTTTCCTCACTGCTTATTCAGATATCTGCTAGTAATACTCTTGGCACTTCTGTTTTAAATAGTTTGGTTTCAAAATCACTTTAATAATACAAATTAATAAAAATGGTGTAGGAGACAAAGCAACGTCATGCTTCTAGCTGTAAGGGACAGTTTTTCTTAAGTACAGCTATGGGATGACTATTTGTGTGGAGTAACCTGTTCTGTTCGTTGGCTAGAGCACTTAACTTTTAGAGGTCAAAAATAAAATTAGAATGAAAAATGAAAGGTCCCTTGTGTGGTCTAAATATGGTATATTCCCCAGAGTAGACAGGGAAGAGAAATAGGTATCCTAATGCCTAATTCGTGGAAGACCAACATTTGTTGAAGTAATATTTGCTTTAAAGGAGAATAACTTGTGTAACGTCTTCATGCACAGTACATAGAACTTTAAATAGTCTGTTCTGGGTATAAATTTTACCCTGGTGACTTATATAATTTAAGAGTAGTTAAAGGAGACCTCAATTTTGCATTGCAGTGAGTCTAATGCAACAGAAGCACCAAGATGTTACTCTCTCTGCATTACTGCTTTGGATCAGTTTTGGGAAACTGAACTATTTTTAATTCATAAGAAGAAATTTTAAACAAGGTGCACGCTTGATGTCAGTCAGTTGCTTTAATCAAAATGAAATGGGATCCTCTTCCTCCCAGGTCTTAATCACAGATCTCCCACTGATGCCATGTGCACCTTCAGCACAAAATGGCTCTGCTTCCTCTGCTTTGCTTCTCTGACTTGTGAAGACTGTGTCATGACCTACCTACTTCTGCCGTTGACTAATTGCATAATGATTGCAAAATGTTTTGAGATGGAAGTGGTTGTATCACTGCCTGGTTTTCACCATGCTTATATTTCCTCCTAGTGTGTAGGATTTTCTGAGCCCATCTCTCAAGCAGGCAAGCAATTGTTGCTTAATGTGCATGCTCTAATAATGACTACAATTAATTTCTGAGAAATGACACCAAAATAATTAATACAGCCCTCTTGGGCTGCATGTGATAGAAGTGATCTGAGGAAGTGGAGATATTAAAGTGTCACTGTCCTTCTCCACACATGTGAAATGTCATCATCAGTTCATAGCAGTCTTGCTTTATTATGGCCATATTAAAATGAATGTTTTCCACATCTTCATAGAGTCCCTATTAACAGCATTTCCTTGATTTAAGGAAATGGCTCCAGTACACAAATGCAACACATTTCGATGAATAAATTTAGCACTTTAATGCTATTTATTTACTCCACACTGTAAAATGTAATAAGATAAATAATGGGTCCCACAGGAGCGTGGGGTAAGTTAGTGATCATTGTCTCAGCAGGCAGATGAACACAGCTCGAGTAAAGAAATAATGATCAAAATTCACAGTGCTCCCTGGGATGCCATTTATATACCTGAATCTAATAAAGAAAGAATTACAACGCTTAACAACGTGCTTAGCACTGGGATCTGAATGTAATGAGACCGGCAGTGAGGAATGCACAGCCATATTAGCTGAAGTTGAAGCATAACATGAGAGGTGTGGATGGCGAGAGCTGCAAGCGATCTGCTTGGCTCTACAGCCTGAGTCACAGAGCTTTAAGAAATTTGCAAAAATGAAATTAAAATTAAAAAAAAAAACAAAACAAACAAACAAAAAAAAACCCAAAACAAACCCCTGTACTCAGCACTGGTGAGGCTGCACCTTGGAATACTGTGTTCAGTTTTGGGCCCCTCACGACAGGAAAGACCTTGAGGTGCTGGAGCGTGTCCAGAGAAGGGCAACGAAGCTGGTGGAGGGTCTGGAGCACAAGTCCTCTGAGGAGTGGCTGAGGGAACTGGGGTTGTTTAGCCTGGAGAAAAGGAGGCTGAGGGGAGACCTGATCACTCTCTACAACTACCTGAAAGGAGGTTGTAGCCAGGTGGGGGTCGGTCTCTGCTCCCAAGTAACAAGTGACAGGATGAGAGGAAAGAGCCTCAAGTTGTGCCAGGGAAGGTTTAGATTGGATATTAGGAAAAATTTCTTCACTGAAAGGGTTATCATGCATTGGAACAGGCTGCCCAAGGAAGTGGTTGAGTCACCATCCCTGGAGGTATTCCAAAAGCGCGTAGACAAGGCACTTCACGACATGGTTTAGTGGGCATGATTGATGGCTGGACTCGATGATCTTAAAGGTCTTTTCTAACCTAAATGATTCTACGATGCCCCATCAGTGTGGGATTTGCTGGCTGTCGGGATACCTACGCTTTCTTCTTTACTGGCTAGCAAAATCCAGTCTAGGGCAAGCATTCTTCTTTATGTCTAAAGTATTCCGCTAAAGGCTATTTTGGGATTGGATTTTAAACCTCTCAAAACATACTTGGATTTTCTATCCAAACATAATGCAAGGACTATGGCGGTTATGAGCGTACATGAAAGTTGTAGAGCTGGTCAAGACTTAAATGACAAAATTTCACAAGGCTGGCAAGTTATTTATTTGTTTGTTTATTTTCAAGAAACTTGATTGATTCTATCCCTGTGATTATGCAGGTCTGAAACACAGTTGGAATTTTAGCGGGAGGACGAAAGATGGCTTAGTTAGGAAGCCTGGTCCCTGTTCTGGTGTAAAAGTGGGGAGTGCTGATCATGGTGTACTTGGAGTGACCAAGAATGGCACAGTTTACCAGGTGCCACTGCAGCACTCACACCTCTTCAGGTTTTGCACTTGCTTTTCAGAACAGATTTCTACTCGAAGGGAAGTATTTAAGAATTTTACACTCCATTTAGGTTGTACACCCAGGAAGTCTTAAGAAAAAAATATGTATAAAAGACTTTGCAAATAATTTTTCAAAATCACAGTTCAGATGCTGTTGGTGTAGTCTAAGCAGTCATACTTTGGGCATAAAAGTAATAACAACCTGTCTGGAGACTCTTCTCCCTATTTCTTGATAAAGCATTTGAAAAGTACAAACATGAATAACAGAATAAAATGGTAAAATGATAATGGAGTGATTTGTACTTCAATTTTTATGTGCTTTTTAAGCTGTCAATAATTCAGCACATCTCATGTTTTAAAAATAATTTTTTTTTTGGTAATCGTGGGTCTTGCAAGTTAACTCTTTCTGGAGTATGCTGCTTTCCATCCCCTCCAGGAGTAAACAATTCTATCTGCAGTTGTTCCTGTTCCGATAACTTTGCCTGTCCATTAGTTTATCTGCAAAGCTGTCGTGGTTTAAGCCCAGCCGGCAACAAGGCACCATGAAGCCCCTCGCTCACTCCTCCCCACCTCCCCCAGTGGGATGAGGAGGAGAAAATATAAAGAAAAGCTCATGGATCGAGATAAGGACAGGGAGAGATTGCTTACCAATTACTGTCACGGGCAAAACAGACACAACTTGGGGAAATGAATTTAATTTTTTGCCAATCAGATCAGAGTAGGATAACAAGAATTAAAACCAAATCTTAAAACACCTTCCCCCCACCCCTCCCTTCTTCCCAGGTACAACTTTACTCCCAAATTCTCTACCTACCCCCCACCCCAGAGATGCAGGGGGACGGGGAATGGGGGTTGGGGTCAGTTCATCACACGTTGTCTCTGCCACTTCATCGTCCTCAGGGGCAGGACTCCTCACTTGTCCTCTGCTCCAGCGTGGGGTCCCTCCCACAGGAGACAGTCCTCCTTGAACTTCTCCAATGTGGGTCCTTCCCATGGGCTGCAGTCCTTCAGGCACAGCCTGCTCCATCGTGGGCTTTCCCACGGAGCAGTGGCCATCTTGGGGGGCATCCCCCTACTCCGGCCTGGGCTCCTTCCCGGACTGCAGGTGGGCATCTGCTCCCCCGCTCCCCTCCATGGGCTGGGGGGGGACAGCCTGTCGTCTGGTCTCCCCACGGGCTGCAGGGGCATCCCCTCCTCCCCTGCTCCTCCTCCTCCTTCTTTTTCACTGATCTTGGTGTCTGTGGAGCTGTTCCTCTCTTGTTCCAACCCCCTACTCACTACCAGTTTCCCTTCTTAACTCTGTTCTCCCAGAGGCGCTACCACCGTCGCTGATGGGCTCAGCCTTGGCCAGCGGTGGGTCCGTCTTGGAACTGGGGAAGCTTCTAGCAGCTTCTCACAGGAGCCAGCCCTGCAGCCCCTACCCGGCTGCCAAAACCCCAACACACAAACCCAAACCAAACGCCTTTCAGCCTAGTCCAAGTCAGTGGGTATACTCAATCAGGGGAAGTAATCCTGGGCTGGAACGCAAGAGAAAATAGAGCTTGGCTTTGTCTTTCAGCAGTTTTGATGCTTTCAGGCTTAGGGGGTATCGTGGTAAAGGCTCCAAATGTCCCCCTGATGTCGGCAGTGGAGTAAGAAAGATGCTGAAACTTCCTGACCTGTGGCCGAGCCACCGTGGAGCACCCTAGGAGGATCTTCTGGGATCAGATCTCATCACATCATGGAAGATACAGCGTGTCTGGAGATGTGCTAGAGAATTAGAAGTAGTAAAAAACTAGGCACGTTGATTGAATTTCCAGTTGGTTGAAATGTTTCTGTTTTCAGGTGCGTGCATTTGTTTTCAGAAAAATTTCAGCTTTACATGGAGAAAATGGTTTCTTCTAATGAAAACAAAAACATTTAGTAGAAAATTAATTCCAGAGAAGAATTTGAAGGATGATTTGTGACCACCCTTAGTCATCAAATCTAGTTGACTGCACATGCACGCACACGCAGCAGATGCGCTGAACGAGGAAGGGGCTGGTTTTGACTCAGCCCTCTTCCAACTAGGCCCACACATTAAAACTGAATATAATTTACATATCGTTCAGACAGTTGGAATTCCCATTTGTATAGGAGGATATGTGTCTTCTGTTCAGTTTCTTTTTCATTCTGGTTAAATAAATCCTTTCCCGTGCAGGAGAATAAAGCTTTCTGTATGCTTCGGTATGCAGGAGCTATTTCACATAAGCTATTCATGCAGTGCATGAAAGGCATCTTGCAGGAATAGCCTCAATTGGTTATTTTTAGGAGGGGGAGGATGGCATCAGCAAAACCACTAGAGAGATCTCTTCTGCCACTGTATACGCATTTCTGAATAAAAGCAGCCAGTCGCTGCCTAATGAAAAGAGAAATTGGAAACCCCGCACAGGCTGATTACAGTCGCACAGATGCTTTTGCCAAGATTTCCACCTTCCTGGGCAGAATTTGTTCTCTTTTTCTCTGCAGAAAACCTCTGCTACAAGAATTGTTTGGAGGGGGAGGAAATCAACTGCTGGACTAAGTAAATTAGTTCAGGGACATTGCAGGCTTCCCTATTGGCACGTTTATGCATGCTGGATGTTTTGGGAGGTACGGGAGTGAGGCAACTCTAATTGCTCCTTGGGAGTGAGGTTGATTTCTGTGTGTCTGTGTATGCCTTATTCGCAGAATTACATAATTCTCTGCAGCCCTGTTGTCTTCTAGGTAGGGCAATGGGATACAAAGAGTGTGAATGCAGTAAAGATAACTTGCTTGCTGCGGTATCACCTAGACACCAAGAGCCTGATCTGGAGTCTGTTGAAGGAAATGCTCATATTTCCAGAAAACTTGGCTTCAGATGAGGTTTCTTACTGGTTTTTTGTTTGAGGGGCAGAAGGTTGAAGGAGGGAAGGTGGTTATTTGGCATCACAGCTGGGGTTGCAGATCTGGAAACAAGAGTGGAAGATGGTGATTCTGGAAACGGATTGGTGGGTGCGGGATGCTGCCGTGAATGGTCCGTTCTTGGGTGTTTCAGAAGTCTTGAGTGTGCAGGATCTTCCTGAGAAGGCCATACATCATTGCAGGCAGCAAAGAAGGTTCCTTATGCTGAACCAATCCTGGTTTTATTTATTTTTTAGGGAAAAAGGGTGAATCTTGTGGGGGATAAGGAACCTTTTTTCCAGTCATCATGTTAGTTAATTGTTAAGTATTTCTGATAGTCCTCTAGAGCCCATATCATTTGCGTTTCTCTTCTATCTCAATTAAAACCAAAAAAATTAAGCGGTTTTACTCTGGCTATTTGCAATCACACACTAAAGGAGAGGCTGTCTGGTTGGGTGTTTGTATCACTTTAGGATTAGCTCTGTATTTAGCTCTTGCTACTTTAATTGGGGCCACAAGTGAGAAGTGTGCATGGAGCGTGCTCTGCAGACTTCAAAAAAACAGAAACAGAGAGCAGCAAGAGCTGTGCTACTCTCACAGAGAAGAAATCGGTTTAATTTCCTAGCTTTTCCTGCTCAGATCTACCCAAGCTGGAAATACATCGAAGGTCAAAGATTGATGTCAGGAAAAGGGGAAGCAATTTTGGCCTTTACACGATTTTCTGCTTTCACCAGCTCCTGAAAGTTAGTTTCTTTTTTCTTTAATAATGCTGTTTATTATTGGAGATGGGTTGTAGACCTCCTAGAAATAAAACTGTAAAGCAAATGAAAACTTTCCTTTTAACAACTTGGCTGAATTGCACCTTTTGGGCTTTGCTTCTGGCAAGAAAGACATTGAAAAAATCTGACTGTGACCAGTGAACCATGATGGGAAAACTGAGGCTTTGCTACTTGGTTTGCAAAATATTATCTGATGTCTTTCCATGGGCAACAGACATCCCATTGTCTTGGAGAACTGGATTTTGTGTGAAGATAAACGTCTCTGTAGATACATTTGCAGATGCTCTTGGGATGATTCAAGGAGCATATTTAGGAATTTGACCTAAAGCGTGTCCAAATCTGCTAATAGTTTTCCATTAAATCCCTTGAGCCCTCCATATGGAATGAGCTCTTCTCTGCGGTGGCTGACATAGCACTGGTGTGATTCGTAGTTATCAGGTTTAATATCTACACATCTTCTAGGACAAAGTTATTGGTTTTAATGCACGCTCTTCAGAGGAACGAGATGCATTCAGGAACTTCTCTGGGATCACCTTTACACTTCGCTGCTAGGAAGAAAAACATTTGTCTAGAATTATGAGGCAAACATCCCATCAATCTCTCTGTGCACATCCCATTATGAGAGGTGCGTGTGTGGGATGTAATGTGCTGTAGTAGAAAACAAAGTACTCGGGGCGGGGGGAAGCACCCTGTGGACTGCAGACTTTGAAGCATTAGATGAGAAGTATTTGGTCTGGGAATTATGTCACCTTATACAAATCTTTTTATACAAAAGTTTTATAGACTTCGAAGAGATATTTGATGAGTATTTCTGTCAATAGAACACAAAATCTTTAAAACCTTATGGTATTTGCTATAAAGTCTTTCTAATTTCCTGATCAATGAGGCATCTGAGCATTTTACATCTGTATATCTGTTAAAACACGTACAGATTACCAAGCTTAATATCTTTTTACTACAGATCAAGGGCCGTGAGCTCTGTACAAACCATATGTTGTAGATGAGGAGGGTGAGCAGGGTATGACAGGTCGCAGGAAGGAGCAGTTGAATTGATCAGGCCCCTTTGTACGAAGACATCTGCTCCTCTTTAGTTATGCAGATTTTCACTAAGTCACCCATTACTGGGTCTTCTGATGTCTTCATAAATTAAATGTTTTCATGCTTTTTACTCCTATGTTCAAGTTTAAATTTGAATCGTTCCAGGGGTGATGCCTTCTTGGGTAATATGGTTGTTTATGATATGCCGTGGGACCTATGAGTGCTTTCCAGTTCTGAAATCAATCTCTTGAGTTCCTGCATGCATCTTGCTTACACCTTCCCCTCATGATGATTGATGTTAACTAAATAAGCTGCCATCTATAGAAAAATCATTGTATGCTATTGATTTTATACAACTTTATTTTCTGACGTATTTCACTTGGTTGGAGAAATTGTAATTTCAAAACCCATTTCTTTTGGCCTGATCTAAAATTATTCCTAACCTGTGGGTGTACAGGGGAGCTGGATCAAATCCTTCAATGCTTATGAGTATGTATGAATGTAGCTACCAGTGGCAGTTCCCAGTATGCCTTAAGATGATCTGATTTTAACTGCTTTAAGTTGGTGATAACAGCCCTTGCTTCAGCATTGTTTTTTCCCAGCTTTAACTCGTGCACTTCAACATCAGTGTGATGAGAATAGAGTGAAACTGCAGTGATAGAAATGTGAATCAGCTCCATTAGTATGAATCAAGAAGATGCTCTACCAACGCAAGATGTTTAAATATTGTTGCCGGGGTATGTAACTGTTTTGACTCATGTAGATTTGAGGTTCAGTTTGTTTGTAGATATTTTTCTCCCCATTTGGTTTGCTGTAACATTCTATGAAAAAGAGAAAATGAGGACTTTTGTTTGTTGAAGCATGCCAAACTCTTCATTCCTGAATCAAAATCCAGAATGAAGAGCTGAGCCTTGAAACCTTCCTTACAGGGAATTCATTCAGATGGATAAAGAAGGGGATGAGATCTACATGAAGACCCTCCTATGAAACGTTTGCTGGCATCAGCTTCCTCCTTCCTAATTTTGGAAACTTAACTATGAACTGCCTTTGCTGACTGCTCAGAAAGAGGAATAATCTTTGTGGTAGTAGGGCTTCAGCTGTAGCTGCTCAGGCATAATTTCTGAAATGGAGGCTCTATAAAGAAGAACTCAAAATAGTCATGATAAAGTTGTTGGGGATATGCAGGATTGGGAAGGCAGTGTAGCCTCGCTTTTCCAAAACGCTCAAAAAACAGAAGAAGGGGATAGGGGAAATAATGAAGAGAAAAATGCAAGCCTGAACTGCAGGTGTGCATGCTGTGCTTGGAAGAAATTGCAGTTTCAGGTCCAGTAGGAAAATAGCTGTGGTTTTGGTTTTTTGGGTTTTTTTACTGTTCTTACTGATTTTACTGGTAACAGCGTTGCTCTTTAGCCTGGGAAATCAAGATCTTCCATCTATGTGTTTCCACCCCTAGATGGGAACACTGCATGACACACCAGAAACACAAGTCAACACATCTTTGGTGGCACAGTCCACGTGATGCTAAAGATCCCTTAACGCTGGTAATTAACCCAGGGCCGTTTCTTCCTAATTTAAAACAAGTTTTGATGTCCAGAGTTGCCTTTGGCTACTGTTTGAATGAATTAGGATTTCAATATTGCCTCGTATTTACTAACTCACAGTAGAATGAACTTGGAGTCAGATCCTCATTTAGTTAAAATAAATGTAATTCCATGGTATTAAACAAATTTAAATCAGCATTTGATTTGGCCTGGGGGAGTATAAGAGGCTGCATGTTGGATCAGGTTCTGAGTTGCATTATAATGAGTAAGAAATGTGTAATATGGTTGAGTTCAAGAGAAGAGGGTTATATCAGTCTGGCTTTGTACCTCATGCCTAGTTTTCCTAATGCATAACAGAATGGAAACAAATTAACATGCTATCAAATTGGAGGTTCGCAGAAAAAGAAATAGTTGATACAACTTTCAAATGCATATTCCTTCATTTTCAGAGGGTAGGTGCAGCTTCCCCTTTATGTATTTGGTGTTTGGGCCTTGTGAAGAAAACATTTCAATGAAGAAAAATAGATCAAGGGATGTTTTCAAAGTCAGCACTTCCACCAAAACCTTTCAATCTCCTGGTTCATTTTCTGTACACCGTGACCCTCTTGAATGTCATCTGCTCTTTTCCGATTGTAAAGCCTTTCTCTCTCCGCTCCTTTCCCTTGTGTATCTCCTCTCTTCTGAGCTCTCCTTTCTTCCTTTGTGAGCCTTCCCTCCTCCTCCAGCTGCCTCATTCGGTCCAACACCTTTTGTTAGTGTTATCAGACAGATTAGAGGACTAAGATTCGTGGGGGAACTGGTACAAATTCTTCTGGGTCAACAGGTTTGTTCTCAATGATCATGCTCTTTGATTGCTCAGTAGGAGTGACGATTGATCGATATCAACTTTGTGGCTAAGCCCAAGTTTGAATTTGTGTAGGTTTAACTAGCTGAGTACTGCTTTTGAGGCAAACAGTGATTTGGAGGAAGGGAAAGAGAGGGTATTGGTGGTTGGTTTTTTTCTTCCTTTTCCCCAAAACTTTGCATCTCTTGGGTTTTTAATAGATGGTCTTCCTGGGTAAAATGGGGTAAGAAAATCACTAGAATAGTCAAGACAGATATTCGAAATTTTGGCAGCAGAGCTCTGTTAACACCAGCTTGGCTTGTGATTCTTTCTAACTCTTCCAGGTAACTCTGCCAGTCCATCATGGATCCATCCACATAGCTGGGAGATGCCACTGGGTTGTTTCCACCACATTATTTTGTACACTTATAGCATTTCCCTCTTTTGATGCTCTGCAGTTCTTCTCCGTTGTGGTGGGTTGACCCTGGCTGGACACCGGGTACCCACCAAAGCCGCTCTATCACTCCTCAGCTGGACAGAGGAGAGAAAATATAACCAAAGGCTCGTGGGTCAAGATAAGGACAGGGAGAGATCTCTTACCAATTACTGTCATGGGCAAAACAGACTCGACTTAGGGCAATTAGTTTAATTTTTTACCAATCATAAATCAGAGTAGGATAATGAGAATTAAAACCAAATCTTAAAAACACCTTCCTCCCACTCCCTCCCTTCTTCCCAGGTACAACTTTGCTCCCAAATTCTCTACCTACCCCCTGCCCCAGCGACAGAGGGGGACAGGGAATGGGGGTTGGGGTCAGTTCATCACACGTAGTCTCTGCTGCTCCTTCCTCCTCAGCGGCAGGACTCCTCACTCGTCCTCTGCTCCAGTGTGGGGTCCCTCCCACAGGAGACAGTCCTCCATGAACTTCTCCAACGTGGGTCCTTCCCACAGGCTGCAGTTCATCATGAACTGCTCCAGTGCGGGTCCCTTCCCCGGGCTGCAGTCCTTCAGGCACAGCCTGCTCCAGCGTGGGTCCCCCACGGGGTCACAAGTCCTGCCAGCAAACCTGCTCCAGCGTGGGCTCCTCTCTGCACAGGGCTGCAGGTCCTGCCAGGAGCCTGCTCCAGCGCGGGCTTCCCATGGGGTCACGGCCTCCTTCGGGCATCCCCCTGCTCTGGCATGGGGTCATCTCTCCCCGGGCTGCAGGTGGAGATCTGCTCCCCTATGGACCTCCCTGGGCTGCAGGGGGACAGCCTGCCTCACCGTGGTCTTCCCCACGGGCTGCAGGGGAATCTCTGCTCCGGCGCCTGGAGCATCTCCTCCCCTCCTTCTGCACTGACCTGGGGGTCTGCGGGGCTGTTTCTCTCACATGTTCTCACTTTTCTCTCTGGCTGTGGTTTCTGTGCCCCACAACATTTTTTATCCCTTCTTAAATATGTTATCACAGCGGCACTACCACCATCGCTGATGGGCTCAGCCTTGGCCAGCGGTGGGTCCGTCTTGGAGCCGGCTGGCCTTGGCTCTGTCGGACACAGGGGAAGCTTCCAGCAGCTTCTCACAGAAGCCACCCCTGTAACCCCCCTGCTACCAAAACCTTGCCACACAAACCCAATACCTCTGTGTATCTTTACTGCAGGTGTTTGAATGAACATCCGTTGACCTGACACTAAAGGCCAAGAACTTGCCTTTAGATTTTTAAATTAAATTTAAATTTTTCGAATGAAACTTTTTGATGTAAGTTGAAACCAGCTCTGCTCTTCATCTGTAGTGGAATAAACATCATAAAATGCATGTGCCCAATATTTTAGTGTAAAACAAAGACATTACAGCTTAGGTCTTGGCTGTTCAAAGCAAGATAATCTGTGTTGTGGGTATCTCTACTTATGTGTCACTACTGAAACCCTGCTTATTAGCAAAAACAAAGAATCGAGTCTTGTTTGGTGTATCACTTTATTTTGTACAGCTTGAAAACAGAAGGTTGTTGCAGAATATCATTTATTTTGCCATATTAACAAATGTTTGTGGATGGTATGAACTGGGGTAAACCATTCACAGTCTATTCACACTTTCATGGCTTGGAATTCAATCTGTGAATCAATCCATATAATACAATAGCAGCGTCTTCAGGCAACTGTGCAATTTAATAATAGCTCTCAACAAAGTAGGCTTGCATTAGGTCTGCGCCGTGGTTAACCTTCACAAGAGGTTTTGCAGAGAAATCAGGCTATGTTTATCTGTCTGCCTCATTCGTTTCATGTTTCAGTGTCGGTGGGCTTAATAATGTCTCAGAGACTCCTGCAGGAGAGAGATGGATTTTGAAAAGGGAAGGAAGAAAGGGTGAGCAACAGCAAACAATCTCCCTGTGTATTTTACTTGGAGTCCCAGTGGATTAGCGATAGTAGTTTGCATTAGCAATGACAGTACAGAGATGATTACTCTTCCCTAGAGACTGGCAGGGATAGAAATGGTGCTCCATTATGTTGCTCATTATTATTCTCCGTGCTAAGTGGCACAGTGACTAGGGAGCCAAAGGGCAGAGCTGAGTAGTGTTTTTAAGCTAATAAAGTTGTCCAAAGCAGGAGATGGAATTGTTAAAATGAAAGCTTTGTTCCAAGGTGTCTGAAAGTACCTTTTTGTTTTGTACTAAGCTGAAAATATGTATTGGCTGTATCGGCTTTACTTAGTTTCATGGAAAAATGTTTACTTTCCCTTCTATTCGTTTCATTGAAATTTTATATAACAAACTCTAATTGCATTGTGTTAAAGGACATTTTCCTTCTCAATTCAGTTTTCTGGTCTTGCTCTCTCCCCTTTGTGTAAACTGAAGTGATGGAGAAAGGGCCAGTGAGGACGGGCTTCTTTAAGAAAGCTCATAATAATCCTCTTTCCTTAATCAAACCGCAGTGACCTTCTTTCCACCTCTGAGAAATAGTTCCTGAAGACTCGTCTTTCCTTTCTCTTTAGTCTTTGCATGGAAAGCAGGTTTCATGGTCTTAATTCCATCATTCTGCCCCCCATATCACTGTACGAATGTGTTGCTTGATTATCTTCTTCATGGCTTATAAATGATTAGTAATTTAATTTATCTCAGATGTTGCAAAACTTTAGAACTACCAATAAATAACCTTTCACTGGTGTGGGGGTTTTTTTTGTAAGTAGACAAAAAAACTAAGTGGACACTTTGCTTGTGGATAAGCAAAGTGAGATAAAATGACTAAATCATGAGATCAGATGACAAAACAGCAGCAGAGTTGGTGAGCTATGAATTTTTGCCTCTCAGTAAAACATCTCTGAATGGGGAGGTAATCTGAATAGCTGTTGATTTGCAAAATACTGGCTAATAGAGGGGGTTCGTTAAAATAAGTTTCTTATTTATATATTTGTATTTATGTGGAAGTGTAGTAGTTCACATTGTGGTGAATTGAGGAAAAAAAAGCTTTGTACCTCACCAATTTTATAATATGTATCTCAGTTAAAAGCAGAAAATTTTGTTACAGTTTGAGTAATACGGTAGCATGATTTCAAATTTATGTTAAGTTTCACAAGAAAAGGATGATTTCTAGGACCAGGGTTGAACTGCGACGTAACTTGTAGCTTTGTTCATACCTGACTATGTGACAATGTAATTTTTGCCAAGATTTCTCTGCCATTAGGTCTGTGAAGTTGTTGGTGATTTGACACAGCTGTGTGAATGTGGTTGTGCCTATCTTAATATGTTGCATGGAGACTGAGAAATTCCTGAACTATTAGAAAAAGGGCACCTGCCCACACCTTACTGAAGGGTACCTGGTTTGGAAGAGACTGTCCAGTTTTGTAGCTTGGTAAAGCTGTTGTGTGTTTGTAGTAGTGCAGGATAGTTTGCGGGACACCAAAGTTTTTATGCTTCAAGAAAGGGGAGTTAGGGCCACAGGCCATCCTATGGATCTGTGATGCTGTGAGGTGAAGAAGGCATATGTATATAGGACCCCACTGAATTTTAATAATACATTCCCAATAATAATAATAATATTAATAATATTTCACAATAATCTACGATTTATTTAAGCCGCTGCATACCAAGCTGCAGCCAAAAAAAGCGGTAAGGTCCATAGCTTCCCTAACCAGGACTTCACATGTTGGGGTTGCGGTGGTCAATTGGCTAGATCTGCTTGCTATGTTCTTTCTAGTGACGTAAGAATAATCCCTATATGAGACATCTGAGACACCCCCCACCCAGTACATCCCTTCCCTGTGGTAGATTCATGCCTCCGTTCTTGCTTGAAGCATCGTGTCTTTTTAACGCACATGCTTTTCTCACCAGATCTTCAAGTTGCATCCCCTCTCCTCCTCCCTTTTAGCAGGATTTTCAGTCAAGCTGCTTAGCCTTACCTCCAAAATTTGCCTGTCAGGAGGAACGCTGACATTATGCAGTGAGTCTGGAGATCAGGACAGGATGGGTTGAGCACAAGTGCTCCTCTACAAGCTGAGGTTGATAGGGTGTGCATGGTCCCCCATGCTCATCATCTACCTCCCAGAAACCAACACGTGTATGTTGACCTCTCTAAAGCCAGAGCAGATCGCCTAGTGCTGGTTCCTCCTGGGCCACATTGACCGTGTCTTCAAAACTGTAAGAATTAAATCCTTTTGGCTGTAATTAAATAGGAGCTGAAATTCTGATACAATCAGGGCTCCAGAATCTCAACTTGAGATATGAAACTGTGATGTCTGCAATTTACACTTAACGCTGTACTCGCTGGTGAAAAAAAAGAAAGAGTAAGAGAGAGTTGCTCTTACTGGCACATTTTTAAGGTTTTCTCAGGTAATTTATGAACTGATTTAGAAATCAATGTATCATTTTCCCCATTCTGTAAAATGTTCCCCTGCTCTCTGGATTTTGAAGCTAACATTGAGCTCTCTTGTCCCTCTGAACTGGAAAGAAATTGTTTAAGTTCTGTACTTCAAAATTCGTGAATATTCACTCAACAGTCAGAGTATTTAGAGCAAAGGAGCTCTGTTGTTCTTTGCAAAAGCTCTCAACCTCATTGCTTATGTGATCTATCATCAACTGCGAAGTCTATGGCCATATTCCCAATCCAATCAGTGAAGCCTAATGAAGGGTCTGGATTTGATTGGTTTTCTAGGTCTCTTTGGGTTGATGGCATTAGCCATCAATCAAAAAGCTGTGAAGGAGCCTGTTGAAGCTGTGCCAGCTCCTTTTGCCCCAAATTGTGGGGCAAGCTGCCAACAGCTTGCAGGGACCTGCCAGGCGTGCCAGCTCGATAAAAACACAGATATGAAGTCATGTAATTGAGAGCGCTCTGGGTATGCTTGGGCAGAGCTGGGCAATGCACGCCCTTGAAGTGCAGATTGGTATTTTCATCATGAATTTTATTTTTTTAAGACCTTATCTGTGGAGTATCAGATCTCACTAAGCCTGTAGGGTCAGTTTACAAATCCTGGAGCCAGGGGTATTTATGTCATATGAGCAAACTGGGGTTCACATATATAAAGAAAGAAAACCCAGCCTAGACATATATGTTTGCAGAGACCCAAGTAATGCAGTTTTTCAAATACACTTCAGTCCTGTCATTTTTCAGTAATGTCACCGGGGTTGGCACCCTGGAAGGCAGCCTGTCTTTATTTACAAATTTCTGTAGAGTTGAGAAGTTTGTATTAAAAGATAAAGTGGGAAAAGCTTGCAAATTCTATCTGACACCTTTCTAAAACTACTTCTAAAATAATATTCTGTAGCATGTAAGAATGTGAAAGTGAAATGTATTCTCAATTTGTATTAGACAGTGACTGAGGTTAGAATGAGCACTATATTTTGCTTTCTGTTCTAGCATGTACTTAAAGGAAATTATTGCTCTATTAAATCTTTTAACTCTTAAAGTTTATCCTTTGCTTGCTGCAGGTAGCGGAATATATTGTTGCAGTTAAAATCTTTCTCTTGGTTTTTATAATGTACTATATGCCAAGCTATATCACAAAGGAATAAACACTTTTGATCTAACTCTTATCTGTGGTGCAGTTTACATGGTAAAAAGTCTGTTGTGGTGTTAAATGCTCTCATCTTTATTCATGTCCTGGGATGATTCAGCCTTCGTAGTGTGAATTGCTGGATCTGGAGCACTTTCAAAACCTGTAGTAGCTTAAGCTGGTGTCTAGAATAAACAGGGGGGTTCTTTTAAGGTCCATATAATATGATCGTACTCGTTAACTAGGCTTGAGCTGAGCACTAGTGCAATTGGGTTGTTACTGGCTTTAATAACCATTGGTGAACGCTGTGTTGAGAAGGAACTACAAGGTTTGGGATCTCTCAGATTGATGATGTTTGATGCGAGACGCACTCAGATGCATTGCTAGCTACCGAGCTGGTACCATTCCTGTGAAGTCCCTACCTGGATTCCTTAAATCCTCTGTAAAACTAGAATTGGGTGAGATTAGCAGCTCCCTCTGAGTGTTGGTAATAGCAAGAGGGCCGGTAACTCACCTCTCTCTGAGCCGTGCTAACAGTAATTGCTGCATTAAGTTCCTTCTGTTTGTTCATTCTTACTGTAAATTAAGAAGTGAAGATTTGGGACTTGTCTAACATGTAACTTGATGAGGTTTGCAAATAGAGATGTGTCTTCAAAGAGTCATTTAGAGCAATTATTTTGGAGCAGTTCTTTGCTGATGGAGACAAAATAGGCTATTAAAAATAAAAAAGATAAGACCAGTGCAGCAGTTATTTTCCTAATGTATTCCAGTTTATGGCTCTTTAGTCTAGAATCACAGAAATTCCCGGTTTCTTGTAACTTTTTTTCTGTATTAGCAGTGACTTTGAATTGCTGTACCCGTTGCTCTGCTCCCCGGAAACCTTATAGCTAAGGGCTGGGATATGGTATCAGTCTATATTTAGATTGACTGCAATGGGCTGACTTGAGATCTTCATTTTAATATTTCAGTGTGTATTTTTATTCTTAGAAAGGTAGCCCTTTGCCTTTTTAAGGCAACTGTGTTTCCGCAAGGCAAACTTGGAGTATGGCTGCAGCCGCTATGTGTGAAAGGCAGCTGCAGTGGGACATATGGATCCTTCTGCCAGGCTTTGATCGCAGGCTGGTGTCTTACTACAGGCAGATTGGAATAGGAGAGATTCAAGAGCTAACACATAGTAAGGCCAAAGCTAATGTGATCCCCCAGAAAGAGATAATGAATCTCAGTGAATCTTTGCAAAGAGACAATAGCAATTTATTTTCATGTCAACAAAATGAGATAGAAATATAAATTCTGTTTTATTTGCTTCCCTTATTAGGGAGGTTGTCCCCTCATCTTCAATTCACTTTGGAAATATCCCCAAAGGCCAATGCCTTTCAGACTCCAGAAACAACCCTCTGCTGCTCCGTGGCTAAGATGTCACCGCTCTTTGAGGTTTGCATAAAACCACAATGTATTCCTGAGCTTCCAGGGATCCCCAAGCTGCTCTTTGCAAACAGTTTGAACATGTTCTGTGATGACTTATTGCCCCCTGAAGGAGACGTTAAATCCTCTCTGTAGAGCCATGAGTATCTGTAGCTTTCTGCGAGAGGCTGCTAGCTTTCTTTTTGTGGTTTTATGTAGTCCAGCCATGGTGAAAACCCACATTCTGGATTAGCCATGCCAGCTTTTCTCATTCACTGGCTGAGTTGGTCTCAATGTGCTTAAATTTCCCAGTCTAACCTCCACTCCTTCTTCCAGCCCATCCTTATTCCTGTTCATACCAGCTCCGCATTCATTTCCCTCCTAAAGGTTTGTACATGGCAAAAGCATAATATTAAGGCAGTTTTCCTCCTCGTGTGTCTGTTGTTCCTCTCCTGTTAGAAACTGGGTTTTAGTGTGTTTTCAGGGGCTTACAAGGAGTAGCTCTGTGTGACCACGTCTTTTCTGAGCTAAACAAGTACTGTCATCCAGAGCTATCCATGCACCATCCCAAGGTTACAAGTCTTGCAAAGTGACAGAAGAAATCTTGAAGGATGAGGTCAAGAGAGAACTAAGGATTCTGCAGCTTTGACGATCAATCCAGCGTCTGTTCTGTTGTCTTAACTCTACCTTGTGTGCTTGCTAAATACATTAGGATACCTTTGGGCCGATAAATCTCAGTTGTTCTTTCTTATCTCCGTGCAAAGGCGAAGCAGTGCCTGGAGCGCACATCAGCTGACTATTGTACTGCAGCGTTCCCACCAGGCTTCCTAGTCCTGCTGCCATCAGGCTCGTGCTGAGATGGAGAAGGAAACAAAAGCTGGTATTTTTGGATGCAGAACCAGGGAAAAATATTTGCTTTCCTAGGGAATAGTGTGAAAATCCTGGGAGAAAAGGAAATGACTGTTCCAAATGACTTTATAGGTAATGGAAGTGGACGCTTCTGGCCCACTGCCACCCAGGTGGGGTGTGTACTAGGAGTTCGCAGGAGACATCTAATATTCCCAGGCAAGTTTTTTAACCAAAATAAAAGGTACGCATTTGCGCTTTTTCACAGGTGACTGAAAAAGTGACAAAAGACTTCAGCTGCTCAACTTTTGTCTTCTTTCTGCAGTTAGAACAGGAGGGGGACTTGAGCCCTGAACTTCTCTCCTCACTGTCCTCTCTCAAAAGGCAGCCGGGAAAATCAACAAAAGCCTTTGGGTGCGCAAGAGTTTTCTTGCTTCATGCACTGTAGCTTGTATTTCTAATAAGGAACCAGTATATTGCGGATCTCATCCTTTCCTTGACTCCTTCTGTCCAACTGATTCTCATTTAATTCCTTGATGGTCAGTCCAGGGCCTTTGGTATCTGCACATCACAGGAGAGGGACGGTGGATTGAGATGTCTAGAGATGTTGGATGTCCATAGCAAATGTGAGGACTGGACAGGAGAAGATTATTTCTGCTTGTGTAGAAGTTCTAGTGTTTGGCATCCAAACACTTTCCTCAGGGCAGTCCCAAGAACATCAGTTTTGTAGGTTTTTTTCTTAATAAAACTGCCATTTTACTCCAAGATCCATATATCATTGTGGTGGGATTCTGGAAAGCTGCTTGCCCTGTACATGTGCCACCAAGCAGACGATGGCTTTTTCTTTAAACCCTGGCACAGTAACATGCCAAGAGCTCGAAAGGGGCTTTAGAGAAAAAATCGGTTTTGGCAGAAACTTTGCATGGCACTCTTCTTTCTGGGGAGAAACTTGTGACCAAAAGTTTCATTTGATGCTAAAGGACTTAACAGAGATGCCCAAAATTGGGAGGCTTTTTTCAGTGTACTGACTTCTGCTGTGGCATTCAGTACCGGCACCGCTTCTCTGTGGCTTTCAGCCTGTTGTTTTCGCAGGTAATTTGTTCTTTTCCTTTTTCCTTTCATCTGCATTGAAATTGTAACCTGCCAGTACCCTGCTGCTCCAGTTCATCATTCATGGTGATGTGTGTTAGCTTGGTCCAAACTGACAAGAGACATTGCACTGCAGAAGAACCCAGGTGACCTTCCCTCCAATCCCACTATGTTCTGCAGTGTCCCACATCAGCTTACATTACATTTTGTTGTTAATTAAAACAGAATTTTACGATTATGATCATAGCTTTTCTTCTCTGATGCCCTCTACCTTCCCCTAAGAAGTTTTGTTTGCCAGCTTGCAAGTCTGGAGGTGTATATTGATAGTGATGCCGTTGCTACCACATTGTGTAGAAACACCTCTGGATGTTTGACAGACATGGATTAAAATCTTGTTTGAAAGCATGTGTGCAAGGCCACATTAACAGTGGCGTAGGACACCAGGAGGAATTTGAATCCATGGCTACAAAATCATAGAATAGTTTAGGTTGGAAGGGACCTTTAAAGGTCATCTAGTCCAACCCCCTGCAATGAGCAGGGACATCTTCAACTAGATCAGGTTGCTCAGAGCCCCGTCCAACCTGACCTTGGATGTTTCCAGGGATGGAGCATCGACCACCTCTCTGGGCAATATGGGCCAGTGTTTGACCACCCTCATCATAAAAAATTTCTTCCTTGCATCTAGTCTGATTCTCCCCTCTTTTAGTTTAAAACCATTACCCTTTGTCCTATCACAACAGGCCCTATGAAAAAGTCTGTCCCTATCTTTCTTACAAGCCCCCTTTATATATTGAAAACCTGCAATAAGGTCTCCCCGGAGCCTTCTCTTCTCCAGGCTGAACAACCCCAACTCTCTCAACCTGTCCTCATAGGAGAGGTGCTCCAGCCCTCTAATCATCTTCATGGCCTCCTCTGGACTCGCTCCAGCAGGTCCATGGCCTTCTGATGTTGGGGGTCCCAGAGCTGGACGCAGTACTGCAGGTGGGGTCTCACCAGAGCGGAGCAGAGGGGCAGAATCCCCTCCCTCGACCTGCTGGTCACGCTGCTTTTGATGCAGCCCAGGGTACGGTTGGCTTCTGAGCTGTGAGTGCGCATTGCTGGGTCATGTCCAGCTTTTCATCCACCAGTACCCCCAAGTCCTTCTCCGCAGGGCTGCTGTCAATCCCTTCATCCCCCAGCCTGTATTGATACCAGGGGTTGCCCAGACCCATGTGCAGGACCTTGCACTTGGCCTTCTTGAACCTCATGAGGTTCACAGAGGCCCATTTCTTGAGCTTGTGAAAAAGCAAAGCCTTACTGTCATGGTTTAACCCCAGCCAGCCACTAAGCATTATGCAGCCGCTCACTCACTCCCCGCCCCCACAGTGGGATGGGGGAGAAAATTGGGAAAAGTAAAACTCGTGGGTTGAGAACGGTTTAATAGAACAGAAAAGATGAAACTAATAATGATAACACTAATAAATTGACAACAGCAATAATAAAAGGATTGGAATATACAAGTGATGCACAGTGCAATTGCTCGCCACCCGCTGACAGATGCCCACTTAGTCCCTGAGCAGCAATGCCCCCACTCCCCCCAGTTTATATACTGGGCATGACGTCACACGGTATGGAATACCCCTTTGGCCAGTGTGGGTCAGCTGTCCTGGCTGTGTCCCCTCCCAACTTCTTGTGTCCCTCCAGCCTTCTTGCTGGCTGGGTGTGAGAAGCTGAAAAATCTTTGAATTTAGGCTAAATATTACTTAGCAACAACTGAAAACATCAGTGTGTTGTCCACATTCTTCTCATACCAAACTCAAAAACATAGCCCTGTACCAGCTACTAGGAAGACACTTAACTCTATCCCCGCTGAAACCGGGACAGTTACTCAGGTAAGCTGCTGTGACAGGAGTTTAGACATCAGAGCGTGTGCTGTGACTAAGCACAAGGATTGAAAGCTGCTTTCTTGCATTAGCTGATGCGTATAGCCTTCACGAGTGCTGTAGCAGCGTGTTTTTCTATAGAAGAACAGGCCTGAACTGAACACCGCGTCGTGTTACAGGATGTTATTGGCGACTTTTAAAGATGTACGCAGTTGGAGGAGTCATCAGTCTAACGACATGATATCAGAAAAGGGGATGAGAAAAAAAATATTATCTATGTTGTTGATGAAACAATGGGAGATATGGTATACAGCAATGTATCTATTGAACAAAAGCAATCGAAAATGAACTGTATTATTTCTCACTCACTTGTTCTGTCAGTGATTGAGGCATTTCAGAGCACAACCAGGAAAATAATAGGTTGCTTTCACAATCGTAGAAGTTTAACAAATGCTCAATCATTCATCCGACATCATTGCTGCCGTCAGTGAGAGCTTTAGCGTGTGCTATTGATGCCTTGCTTCATTCTTATTGCCGCTTGCTTTTCAGATTCAATCTCCCCGCAATGGAGGACTGAACATTTCAATTTGCTACCTGTAGAGTTGTATTGAAATGCTCGGGCTAAAATGAGAGAGATGATTTTGGGGCGAGGCTGAAAGCAGAGGCTTTGTGGAAGGCATTACACACACAAATCCTCTGACAAGACCTGCATTCACTAGCACATGTCTCCTAACCATACATGACAAAGCGAGTGGATGGAGTTTGTAAGTAGAATATTCTCAGTGGGTACTGATAAGCACTTTTGCATTGTGTGGATGTCTAAATCCGCGTTAACCTGATGTTCCCTTTCAATTGTAAAGTTTGATTTCACGGCCTCTGTGCTTGGCAGAACTTTATTTTTGGACTTGGTATGCTTGGAAGAGCTTGGCGTAAGCTGTTCATTCAGTGTCTGTTATTCATGTTCACTTGGTTCATCCTAAAGCTAGAAACGCAGTGGATGTCCTCTTAATCACTTGCTAATAATTCTGAGCATTTGCATCTCGGCTGGTTAGTCTGCTGGCATTTAAAAGGGGACAGCGTATTTCTAAGGTGGCTTCCATCTAAAGATTGTGAAACAACTGGCAAGTTGTGTGTTTGGAAGGATTCAGTTCCCCTTTTTTTGTGGATGGAAAACCAGAGGTGTAGGAGAAGCAACAAATAACCTGGCACAGCGAGAAGTAAAACTCATCTCCTGGTACCCTGCTCTGATCATCACAAAGAAGCTGTGACTGCCTTCAGAAAAACTTCTTCAAAGCAGAAATCCATGTCAGAGCAAAAGCAGTGGTAATGCAATGGTCCCAGGTGTTGCAGGGGTGCCTGGCCAGATTTTAGCCCACCCCATCCTAAAATGGGCTAAAAATATCTAAAGAAGATCAGCTAACACTGGCCATATAACAGACCTCATTAGCTGCCTAATACTTTCACTTACCTTCGATTTAGATCCAGTCCAGGGTCCTAGAGATTAAAGGTTTGGTGTGTTAAAAGCCCATTCATTATCAAGCTCAGACACAGCCAGTCCTCACAGGCTTGAGTCTTAATCACTGGTAGTGTAATTTGGCCCATTAGAAACAGTAAATATCTGAGCTAGCGTGTGCGGTCCTCTTCAGGGTTCATTTCTATTTAGAAGTTTTGTCAATTAGTTAAAAAAAAATGAGTCTTGCTTGTGATTGTCTGGAAATAAGAGCATAATATTCCCTCTTTCAACAAAAGTTTCTTCTATCTTGATTGCTGTGGACCCCTGAGAGGAATATATGAAATTGTTAGAAACATTTTCTCTTTTTTTATTTTTTTCTCATTCTCATTTATTTCATATTCCTGTGGCTCACTGCGTACAAATCAATATAATAGCTCTTTGGTTCTGATTTAAAATTTTTAGCTTTGAATGCAGGCATTAAGTTATCTCAAAGAAGCTGTTTCTGTCTCGGTAATTTGGAGGCTTGTTGCTAATATTTAGCAGGTGTAATTTGTACTTTAACACTTTGCACTTAGTTGCTTTATCCTCTTTCACTGATCTGCCCGTGTATTCGTGCACCTCAATAACGTGGTGTGGAGGCTCTCTGCCAGGATTTTCACTCATGCAGTAGCCTCTGAGCGTTTGCCCCATTCTGGATGAGGCCACTGGGGGCTTTTCTGTGGTTTTCTTTTCCCGGGAGTCATTGGCAGCAGAGATTTCCTAGGAAGGTTTGTGCTCCCTTCTGCAGAAAGTAGACGTTGGGGCTTTCTTGTCTTTCTTTGCCCTGTGGCTCTGGACAGCATCCTGAGAAATGGTGTCCAGAGCTTTGCACCACGTTGCAGCCGAGGTCGGGGGCTGTGCTGTCAGGAGGACCTCTACCATTCCTCTCGAACTAATGGATTTTTATGCTTATCCTTGAATCACAGGCATTAATTCCTCTCATTCTTCCAGCTGGAGAAGGGTGATCCCTGAGAAGATCCCACCTCCTGCAAGTAAGGCAGCAAGTCACAGGTGCCTGGGTGTGATGGTGGTAGCTCAGATTTCGGGTAGATCACTGGGTGCGAACAGACTCCTCCCCTGGGGCCATCTATAGATCCTGGAGGAATAATCCTCAGAGCCATCAACGCTGGGGCCCAAGTTTGGCAAATCTGAGCTTAGGTTGCTCTTCCACAGCACGCTCAGCTAATTTGGGGAAGCAGAGGCACAGCAGTTGCGTGGAAAGGCCCTGTGCCAAAAGCAAGCTGTTACCTGAACAACAGCAACACAGAATGTGATAACCTTTTGTTTCCTATCCCATCAAATACAGCGCAGTAGAATAATGTCATCAGTTGAAGGAGAAAAATTACGGACTTTCCTCTGATACATTATCTGTAGATTGCTTGCCTCATTTGTTATAAGTCAATATTTTGCCCACTTGCTGTGGAAGCATTGCAGAACGTGGACATTCGATTCTGAAGCAGTTTCCATTGGCATTTCTTTAATAAACTCTCATAATTTATAGACTGTGTTTTACA
Source organism: Haliaeetus albicilla (assembly GCF_947461875.1). Lineage (NCBI taxonomy): Eukaryota > Metazoa > Chordata > Aves > Accipitriformes > Accipitridae > Haliaeetus > Haliaeetus albicilla. Next base: position 2,464,551 of record NC_091496.1, on the reverse strand, counting down.
TCTTCTCCTCATGCCCCCAGAGTTTGTTCTAGCCAGCTATGAAGAAATGAGATATTGAGTTGTTACTCTTCTTGATTAAGTCAATAAAATCCATTTGTCTTGTTAAGTGAGTAGCTCCATTTGGCACATTGCGCAATCCCAGATTCTACATTTTGGGGTGAAAAACAATATCCAAGACAATGATTAATTATCTGAAAATCAGAACTGACCTGCCAGTCCCTCAAATCAGCTATGCTTGCCCATAGCTGTGCCTGTACTGTATTGCTAACATAGCGCAGTGCAGTCAACACGACAGCTTTAGCTGCAATTTCAAGGTGATGATCTGTAATTATTAGATGATGATTGCTCTGAACACCGAAGAACATTTTGTTATTTTTAGATGACAGAACTTAATTTTTTTTTAAAAAATGTAGCATCATTTTGAAAGATATGAGAAGGAGAAAGAAACCTGCTAAATGAAAGGGTGGTTGTATTTTGGTTCATAAAGTGTCTTTCATAAGAAGCAGCCTGAGTTCTGCTTCTTCATATCAAATGGTCGCATTCCTGTATTACAAGGCTGCTGTCTCTTTTGTTCTAATTAGAAACATTTGAATTTTGGTGAGAGCTTGGTTTAGAAATGGTGGAGATGACTGAGCTGTACTTGAAGCACGTGGGGATCCTGCTCTGCAGCTTTACCCAACCATTCCCATGAGGACTGCAGAGAGAGAAAACTATCTGAATGATGAAATCCTATTGCGCGTTCATATCCTGTTTCCGAAGTCTTCATGTCCTTTTGTATTTGATCATATTAGATTATCGGGGGTTTTCTGCATAACTGCTTTAACTTCAATAAAAATGACACCTGCAGAAGTAGCAACTCTTCCAAGCTCAACAGCAGCAACCAGCGAGGCCTTTCAGGTGGATTTTGGGGGTATGAGCTGCTCTTTGCTACTTTCTCAATTTAGATAAGGATCTATACCTAGGGTTTTCTGAATGTCGGCTGTGCTCTTCTGGTTATGATAAAAATAAATGTTGCATTCACGGTTTAGATCCAAGGAAGTACAGAGCTGTTCTTCCAGCTTACCCTGCTGAGCAGATGAATGTTCAGGGACATGGTTTAATGGTGGGCTTGGTAGCGCTAGGTTAATGGTTGGACTCGATGCTCTTAAAGGTCTTTTCCAACCTAAACGATTCTACGTTGTGTCACACTCCAAACTGGGGAAATAAAGAGCGAGGAGTTTTCACAAAAGTTTGAGTGGTAGCTGTGCAGGTCAGTCATGTCGTGGAGAACCCTGCATTAGGATTTTTGAGTTTGCAAGCCTTCTGTCTTAAAAATTTAATGAGTTGAAAAAACAAAGGCAAAATTCAAGGTAGTATTGGAAATTGTGGATCATGGGCATTGCTGTACACCTGAAATGACTGAAAGATAGAGAATCTGATCACTATTTGGCCCATATGCACTCCTTGTCCCGTTCCACAGTATTTTACGGTGGTTTGGGTTAATTTTGAATGAGCATGAAACCCACGCTTCCTCTCTGAAAATGAGCATTTACTTTAAATATGGTGAACAGAAGAAGAGGATGAGTTTAGAGCAACTTTGGGGAAATCGGGGCACTCCTCTTATTTTTGGACCCATGGTTGAGTGAGACATCCTACCTACCTGGCACGCAGAGCTTTTTAAACTCGGACAAAAGCGTTCTGAGTTGAGTTCCCCAATGCTAGAGTGGATTTGGTAAATGAGGAATCGAAACATCCAAAACAAATAAGGAGCACCCATTCTTTTCAAGGTAAATAAACCATCAAAAGAGCAAACCAGATAGAAACTCAGAACATCTCGCTGTCACTTCTTCCCATGCTTTCTGCAGGCTTTGTCTTGCAAATGACTGTAATTAAAGGGAAAACGGAGGATGTAGAGGACAAGTAATGCATGAAACCCGTTCTCCCCATCACAGAGTTAATGGTGTAGTTCTATGATGCGGTGCGGGCAGGTTGCACGCAGCCTGGCTGTGTTCTTGCATCCTGATTAAGAGAGGCATCCTCACTTTGTGCCTTTATCATCTGCTGTATCACCTTGCAATTTGCTGCTTCCCTCAGCCTACAGGAGCTTATTATAACCCAGCTTTACAATATAACTGAGGCCAGGCCTTTTATTTTTATTTCCACCTGCTGTGATTCTCATATTACACCTTAAAGGGCTACTTGTCAAGGATGATGGTTCCAAATTTAATCTAGTTTGATAATAATAGTGTTTGTCTATTAACTTTCTTCCTGATCGTGGAAAGCTATTAGGCTCCCTCAGGAGAGGAATGAGTGGTATTAAAATCCACACCTTCCACTAGCCCAGGTTGCTCAAAGTCCCATCTAACATGGCCTTGATATTCCCTAATTCTGCTTTTGACCAGGCAGGCTGTGTCTCTCAGAGGCTCGGTGGTAGCTGTGCAAGGGGAACAGTGTTCAGGTGGAGCAGCAGAAAGGAGAATATGGAGGGATTTTTTATTAGTCTGTAACAGCAGATTCCTTTGAGTCTTGAGGAGGCACAGGGCTGTCTGCTAAGGGAACAGTGTCCCAAATTTACTAGTTTTTACCCAGTTTTGAGTGCTGCCAAAACCATCACGCAGGGTGGCCAGGAGCTGCAAGGATCTACCTCCTGTTGAGTCACTGCTAGATTTGTCTGTGCACTGCATGGTGTTACAACTCTCGCATAAAAACAGCATGGGGAGACCTGCTCTTGGTTGTATCACGGCAGTAAAAAGCGTAATTTTGTCGTTCCATGTGATTATTTGACATGAGCCAGCGCTGACGCTTCAAAATGGGAAGAGTTTTTGAAGACGAAAGTCCTCAAAAACTTCTTTTAACTTTGGAATATTTCTTTCAGTGCTTTACAGGTAAACTCCCAAATCCCTTTTGGATTATAGTTGCTTCAGAGCTGTCATGTTTTGGGTTGGCATTGTTTTGCAGTGCATTTGCAATTGCTGATTCACCGAGCAATAAACCCCCAGGACTTTGATTTTAATCTCTGAAAACAAAGTAGCATATGAGAAATGGATTTCACCTTGCAATGATTAGCTCTTAGCAAGCGCGTGCTGTCTTTCCGGAGACATTTAGAGTCAAACTGCATCCGTAGAGACAATTCATCTTTCTTTCCATTGAAACTGCAGTGCTGAAATTTCATTGTAAATCAATAAAAAAGTTAGTCTTTTTGCTTTAGTCGGAGATTTTACATCAGATTACATTTTTAGAGCTGTATCGGAATAGCCTCTAGTCCTGTCTACTTATTGCACAGTCACCGTAGTATTTAGCCAGCTTAACCAGTGGTAGGTGGCACAGCAACATCTGTTAAATTGAGATAAATCAGTGCTTTCTCTGATGAGGGAAACTACAAAAGCCAGAGGTGAAGAAAGGATATTATATTATCCAACCGGTGCAATATCGCTGTTTGTTATGTGCATTATGGTAATGAATTGGTCCTTCAACCTCTACTGGGGACCCAGCAGGGCATAGATGGATTAAAAGAGGGTATAATGTAACTAAACAGGGCGAACAAGGGACGAGAGAAGAGAAGGATAATTACTCCCATTTTACAGATGGGGAATGAAAACCCAGGAAGATTAAGGGATCGATCATGTAGAGCTCTGCCCTCCCCTGGCCTTGATCTAGCAAATAGCTTGAGCATCTGCTGATCTTTAATTACAGGAGTAGCCCTGGTGCTTTATGGACGGAAGCAGGAGCTGAACCAAAGTTTCCCAAACTCCCTGTTCTGTGCTTTAAGTACAATCTTATCTGCCGACTCAGGAAATAGTTTTTCTCCCATGTTCTCTGCCATTTTGTACAGCTTTGGTAATGCGTTTGGATGCAGCAATCAAATATCCTTTGAAAAAAAAGGATGCTTATTTCAAAAGGGAGAGAGTACTATTGTTAAAGCTGCATTTAAGTAGTTATGTGTTCTTAGTGCTAGTCTTAAGAAGGCTATTTTGGCTTTTATTGATCATAAACCCGGTGCAGTAAGCAGAGGTGGTAGCCGCTGGACTATTTAACACATTTGGGGATTCTGGAGTCAAAGAGAAAGGGGGAAATCTATGAACTGTCAAAACGTTGCTGGCTTTTTATTTCAAGATCAATGTAGGATCTCTCAGCACATCACAGTGCAAAATGGTGCATAATATCGCAGTCCTGAATTGTCCCAAAGTATTGCATTTTTAAGCCAAGTCAGCTTTGTTTAAATAATGGTTTTGCCACGGAGACTGGCTCATTGATTGGATTACATCTGTGTGTCATAGCAAGAAAAATGAATTTGTGTCAGGCTGAATTACAGGTTTACATATATTATTTAAGCATTGCTCTTTACTTCTCCCTCTGTCAATCATCATCTCCGTGTAGATTACTCTATTTTTAATATTTCTCAAAGTCGAAGGTTACTTTCTTCTCGAGCAGCAGCTTTAAACCAAATGTTATTTTAGCAATGACACTAATAGTAATTAAGAACTCAGGTGTTTATGAATGCACGTGCTACCATTCTCCTGCTCTACTCCGCTCTGGTGAGACCCCCCTGCAGTACTGCCTTCAGCTCTGGGGCCCCCAACATCAGAAGGCCATGGACCTGTTGGAGCGAGACCAGAGGAGGGACATGCAGATGATCAGAGGGCTGGAGCACCTCTCCTATGAGGACAGGCTGAGAGAGTTGGGGTTATTCAGCCTGGAGAAGAGAAGGCTCCAGGGAGACCTTACAGCAGCCTTCCAGTACCTAAAGGGGGCTTCTAGGAAAGCTGGAGAGGGACTTTTTACAAGGGCCTGTAGTGACAGGACAAGGCATAATGGTTTTAAACTGAAAGAGGGTAGGTTTAGATTGGACATAAGGAAGAACTTTTTTACAATGAGGGTGGAGAGATGCTGGCACAGGTTGCCCAGAGAAGTTGTAGATGCCCCATCCCTGGCAGTGTTCAAGGCCAGGTTGGATGGGGCTTGGAGCAACCTGGTCTAGTGGAAGGTGTCCCTGCCCATGGCATGGGGGTGGAGTAGATGATCTTTGAAGGTCCCTTCCAACTCAAACCATTCTGTGATTCTATGATTTTGCTGAGTGAAAGGTGTCCAGTGTGCACTGGGGGACCCAAGAGCTTGAGGCAACGTACTTTGGTGATTCATGGGGAACAAGTTGTTTCTTCTCTTCATGTCTACTGATCAGCTGGTTTTCTGTCACAAAACCCCTGTACTACTTCAATATGCTGCACCCCTTGCTATAGAATTACAAAAAGAAAAAGGGAAAGAGCAGCATGCAAATGCAACTGGAACTGGAAATAAAGAGTTGAAATAACAGAGCTGGAAATTGAGGCTCCTACCAGCTGTCCTGCACTGCACCTTAGACTGCTTACTGAGATCTTCTGCGGTCTCTCATTTGCATGGTATTAGGAGGTCCCCAAATAGCCCATTCTGAAGTACTCTGAAGAACTGCATTTCTTGTTCATCAGCGAAGCAGTGCTGAGTGGGAATGAGCTGGAGCAAAAGTCAACACTTAAAACTTTTTCATCAAACCTTTAAACATTACATTAAAAATGTATTGTTTGAGATTCGGTAAGGGGGGACACAGCAGAGAGGGCAAAGCTTCAGTAAATCTTTAGATAACAGTTTGCAGACCTTACTGCAAGGAGAAGCAATTCATTCCTTTTTGCACAAAAGTCATCAGCCACAGGTTTGTTCCTACGGGGATGCAGTATGTGTGCTCACATGCAAGTGGATGGAGTGTGTGGGTGTACAAGCACGAGACATGCACTCCCTTTGTCTTTGTCTGGTTTCAAAGATTTCTTCCAAATCAATTTCAAGAAACAAGGGATGTGGGAAGACCTGTGATGCTCTTATTCTGCAATTTGCCTTGTAGGTTTTGGAAAAGGGAGGACGTACAGGAGAAGCTGCATTTTTATTCTGTAGCTGTTATTTAATAGTGGTGCTTCAGGTATAGCCTGAGGAAAATAAATTCAATATGGGAGAGTAAGAATTTGCTACCACACAACTGGGCAAGCACTCCAGTGCATAGACATATTAACTACATGCGTTAAGTAGTTGCATAGCATTTTTGAGGCTTAATTTGCAGCTTGGAAATTCGGAGTGGAAACTCCAGTCAGTCAACCTCTGCCTGTGATGCTGATGACTATCTCTTTATCATAACCGTTATTTTCATTATTTTGTATTTAATAATGAAGCCCCAGAAGTGAGGCACGTGGAACATCATTTGGGTTTTTCTTCTGCCTTTCCTATGCAGTGAGCCCCTTGGTTCATCACTGGGGTTTTACCCTACAAGGGCACAATTGCATTTTCAGACTGTGCCAACTTCCAGGGTCTCGCATGGGACTCGCAAGAAAGTTGCTGCAACCTTGGGAAATAGCAAGGAAAAATTACACTTTGAGTTTGGTGTGGTTTTAAACTTGTGCTGATTATCTTCAGGTCCTTGTTTGCGTGCAAGTTTATTTCCAGGGTAATTTTCTGAAGAGGCAAATGCCAGTGATGAGACAGACTGACCACTGCAGCAGCACTGGCCTCTTGGGTGGGAACCATCTGTGAGTGTTTAGAAATGTTGTGTGTCAGCAAGAGACAATAACTGATCCAAAGTCTCATGCAGTTGTTCAGCCATGGCTATTTCTTAATTGATAATTGTGTCTAGCAGGTTCAAAACTCTGTGTAGTACTGGGGAGAAAAAACCTTGGTCAGGGGCAGTTCAAAACTCTTAATGCAAGGAGAGTCCAGGGCAATGAGCCTCTCTATGCTGAAATTAGCCATTGGGAATAATTCCCCATGGAGTTACAGATCCCACTTACAATAACATCAATTGTGTCTGTGCTGGAGGTTTGCACCATTGGATAAAGCAGAGGAAAAAAAGACTTGCAGAGTGTGACTGCCTCAAAATGGAGGATATTCATAGGATGGGCAAGAGCCTTTTGAGCTGAGCGCCATGATTGAAATATGACTGAATTTTCGTATTTTAAATGTCTTTGTTAATACAGGAACACATGTTCATACCAAGGTTCCACCTTCAGCGTAGACCTACAGTTTTTATTAATTCTTGCAAATAGGTGAGGTGTGTAATGGAGCCCAGGTGAGTCCCCGGGGAGCTACTGCAATGTGTGGCAGCCCTTCCAAATCATCCCCATGTACCAGAGCAAGGGTATATATGCAGCAGACTTGGGATCTACACTTCAGACCAGCTCAGGCTTTAGAAAGAATCATCTCCATCTTTGAAGATTATAACCACAAAGTCATAGAATCATTTAGGTTGGAAAGGACCCTTAAGATCATCGAGTCCAACCATTAACCTAACACTGCCAAGTCCACCACTAAGCCATGTCCCTGAGCACCACATCTACACGTCTATTAAATACCTTCAGGGACGGTGACTCAACCACTTCCCTCAGCAGCCTATTGCAATGCTTGACAACCTTTTTGGTGAAGAAATTTTTCCTAATACCCAATCCGTTCCATTTGCTTTAAGACCATTTATAAAAAAGTAAATCCAAATCTAACTGCTTTGGATGTAGGATTGTGGGGTTCTGCAAAACAGACCAATACAGCAAGACAAAACTACCATTAAGGTGAAGGTGGTCTTTGCATTCCCGATACCTAAACCTTCCCTCCAGTGGCAGAAGTCCAAGACCAGTGGCTGATGCCAGCTGCTTCTTATGCCGCAAGCAAGAGATCTGCTAGGAGGCGTTCAAGAGAGAATGTGTTTCTAAAAGCAGCTCTCAAGGATAACATAAATAATTCTTCAATGTTAGACCGAGCAAGGGAGTATCTTTAGCTGTCTTGACTAAAAAGCTATCCCACAACTGTATTTTTTATCAGAAAAACAGTATGGACAAGTAAAGACAGTTTTGTAGTCTGATGTGCTGCAGGAGAGCTGCTCTCTCCATCCCATGCGCAACTGGCATCTTCCTTCAAGGCTGCCAGCTGGGCAGAACTGGGTCTGCTTATCAGTTGGGATGGAAGATGTCTTAAAAAATCTATCTGTCATGATGCAAACAGGAAATCACTCCCTCTGAACCAATGTTAAATATTTGTCTCTATTTAGCATTTGGAAATAGTCAGATATTAGTGATTCTGTCTTTCCAATTAGAAATGCTGGCAAAATTCATTTTTTTTAACTAAAACGCCCGTTATACTTTGAGCAAGAGCAGTGTGTGAACACTGCCTGAGTTCCAGTATCAACATGCTCTTTACTTTAGTTGTGCCTGTAGTTTTGACAATGTGCAGTTGCGTTTTCTCAGCTAACATAAATTATAATCTTTTCTGGTGGATTTTGAAACAACCATAGTACTTCATTTTACAATGTATTTGCAGAGGGTGAAATTGTTTGTATTGAGCTTGTGTGTAAGTGTTGGGGATTTTTTTCAGGCAAAAAGTCTGAAATTGACTGTCCACTTTCCTTGTCCAGTTTCAGTTAAAAAAAAAAAAGAAGTTACTGCTTGAGTTAAATTTAATTTTAGGTTGGTTTTATAACCAGAAAGAGCAGGTCAATATTTTGTGAAACAGAAGGGAAAAAATCTTCTTGGAAGAATTTTTTTTCACCTTAAAAGTGTGTTTTATTGTGAAGCTATATTACTTAGAGCTGAATTTAGTGAAAAGTTGTAAGTGCTGACAGCCCAGCCCATCCCCTGCGTTTAATATGTCTGAATAATCCTGGATAGCCTGTTGCACCTGTTAATTAGCCCTACATACATTATTTAACTATCTCACTACACCTGCTGATTTCTCCCCCTGAAAAAACAGTTGGGATAATGCATTAAAAGCATCTTAATATTATATTGTTTGTGGTCTCTATCTCATTAACATTTGTTCATCTGGAAGAGTGGAGTAGCTCATTTGACCTGTACCATACCAGCCACGACACTGCCCTCCTGTGCGGCATCCCCATCCCTGAAGTGAGGGAAAAGGCTAATTTATTCTATAACACAAAAACACTGTATTTTCTCAAATAACTCTGTAGGAGATGTTGATAGCATGTGGAAACTTGATGTTACCACTTATGCTTTCAGTGAGAGTATTAAGTGTTGCGTGAATGGTAATTATAAATGAGGATCTTTGCCTCATTAATAGGCACTCAGAGTCTCGGGCGATAAGTGGTGGTGGTTGGGACCTACGAAGACCTAAAGTGGTTGGATTCATTGTCCTCTTCTGACCTGGTTTAGCAAGCCAACGGTGACCACATCGCTGTTTGGGCAAGGACAGATGTTGTTTGACATGACTGTAAAAAAAGAAATAGAAAAACGGTAGAATAAGTCTAGGAAAGTATTGCATTTTATACAGTGGCTTTTAATTGGTGGCCGTGATGGGAGTTCTTCACTGCTGTTTCCATACCCATTCTCTGTCATTAATGATCCATTTGACAAGTCTCGTTGCTTAAAATGAGCAGGCTTAGTTACAGTCATCCCTTAATTATTAAAAATGATGCTTTTTTTTTTCCTCCAGTGATGTAACAGCATTTTGGAGTGCTTTTCCCCCATGGCACAAAGAAGAGAAGTCTATTATTTGAAAGGTACTAAATTAGCATGGAAGTGAAGTGAATTTTCATTCTCAAGAAGAGTGACTGCAGTGCAGATGCATGTGTGTAATAGAGGAAACTGTACGTGTGAGTGTATATTTTTGCTAGTTTAGGATCACTATCTTAAAGGCAGTCAGACCCCCAAGTAGCCCCCGCTCTTGCTGTATTACAGGTTTTTTCTCCTTCCACCAAGGTGGTTTTGCGTTCATTCACTAACTATGGCCTTAAGAGGCTGGAATGAGATATCGAAATGTAGTTCCATCTGATCTTGGAAATTGCCAAAGTTAACAACTTTCAAAACCTAAACATAAGAAAGGGCTATTTTGCAAACACCATAATGGATGTCCTGTCAAGCTCGCATTTTATTTCATTTCTCTGAATTCAATATATGGATTTTTATCCAAAGCATTTACCAGGCGCTGGTGACTCTCTCCCTTTGGCTGATCAAAAATGAGTGTCTGAGGAGGGAGCGGGAAGAAGTACGGTATTTTTATGTATTCACTTTTGTATTAGGTGAACTGAACTGTGGCTCCAGGACAAGTCCCATCAGCTGCTCAGACAGTCCTTGAAACCCTTTCACAACTCTCCATCCATCCTTCCAGGTCACTTACAGGTTTCCAAAGAAAGAACGACTGAACCGACTTTCATCTTCTGTGGTTGTTGCTGTGTTAGGCGAGGAGAGCATTTGACAGATTGAGTCTTCCAGTAGTATTAAACAAGAACTGGCACCTTTTAAATGAGGTCTTTGGATGGACTTGATTATAATTTACTGGCCTTCCTGCCTACGTGTGCAATTGATATGCTCCATGCACAGTTCTGGCTTCAACGTCAGGCTTTATCCGAGGGTGCAGGTATCTTAAGTTCACTCTGACTGCAGGGGGTAGAAAGATGAGACACTAAGTTAATGAAGGCCCTCTCTCTTTTTCATTGGTCATACCCCAGAACTGATTAGCAGAATCCTGACCCAGAACGAGAGCATGAAAGTGTTCCTTGAAGCACACTGGGAACTCTGTTTAATTGGCTTGAAGTCATTCTTGAGTGGTAGGAACCTTACCTATATCTCATTTATTTAACATTGTCGAGATCATTCCTTGGTCTGCATCAGCCTTTGGGGTCTGCTTAGTACCCGGATACATCCACCAGCTGTCTGCTCGGTGGCGATGTGCAGTTTTTGTCCTGTGGAAATGAAATCGCTGAATCTCCATTGTTTTTCATCATTCCGTGACCAGAGTTGCACTGACACATGTTTTCGTTTCCCTGGTTGTTGATGTCATGCTGTCCTTAGACTGCCAGAAAAGGAGAAAGATAGAAGAGAACCTGCAAATACGAACTCAGTTTATTTGGGGATGTCAGTGAGTTGTTCATGATAGTACTGTACATGGTTGCATTAAAAATTAATTGTAGAGAACCATTGTTTTGCTTGTAACAGCACTTTATAACTTAATAGAATTCACATTAACTGAAAGTCTTAGAAAATATGAAAATATCTTCTTTTTTCTTTGACCTGCTGTCAAGAGTATTTTTGAATAATGTGTAGTCAAGGAGCCACATGGTTCAGAAGCCAAAGTAGCTCTAGTGGTGGTCTGAGTTGGAAATATAATGTTAGTTTTAAATGCTAAGAATTCATGTATGGTTTATTTTCCTTTAAAAAAATCATTACTAGCTGGAATGGAACAGTGATGAAGAGAGCGGTATCTGCTAACTCAGTAGTTCTTCTCCAGTACTTATGCTTATCATATCTTAAAAAAACCTAAGAAATCAATTCCTGCAATCCCTAGCCACGTCAAAACAACGCTTATCAGTATGAGCCTAATGGAAGTTGCCTTGTCTGTTTGAAAGCATATGAATCTCAGGGGTCAGGATATAATTTCTTTCTTCTGTTATACTTGCAGGTGCTGCTATGGAATAAAGGGGTTTTTTCCACTGAATGAGGGTGATAAAAATTACTCACTAAATTGTTCCAGTTGAAGCAGCTTTTTAGAAATTATTTGGTGGTAAAAACAGAACCCAACTAGGTAGCCATTCAACATCTGAAAATACGAACAAGTTTCATTTTGTTTTACTGGTTGATATAAGTTGAACAGGTCAAAGAACTAGGTAGACCCAGGAGAAGGAAAAAAGCAACAAAACAAACAAAAAACCCCCACAAAAATTCATTTGGCCACAACGTATTTTGGATGGATCTGGGTTAAGATGGGAATCCATAGTGCCAAGAAGGCTAGCGAAGAAATTTAGCAGAACAATGAATAGGAACATATTACAAAGCATGTGATCTATTGCACATAGAGGAGAATGGCCGAGTTCTGAGCTGTGGTTCTGCAAGATAACTGGTTGGGGATTTTGTTTGTGTTTTAAGTTGATTAGCTGGCTTTATGGATTTTGTGCAGCAAGGCATTCTGGGGATTGTGACCTTTCAAGGCAGACTATGCTGGGTGTGGAAGTAAGAGATGGCCAGTCCCCCCATCTGAAGGTCATTGAAGCTAGTAGGTCATCCAGATTTGGGCTTTGGGTCAAGCCCTGGCCATATGGAATTAAATACAGCCACGTTGACAACATAGGAAATAAAACACTTTCTCTTGACAAGGATGTTGCTCCCAAGCACAGACAGCAAATCTGTGGCAAACTGTGGAAGACACAAATGTGTGTGTTTTCTTCCAGGTTTTATTTTTCCTTCTTTTTTTCTTTCTCTTTTTGAATCCCAAATGTTTAGCAGGATATTGGGTCACCTAATTGCATTTTGTTTTTCACTGGCTGCTGTTCTTATCACAGCAGCACAAGACTCTATGAGTTCAGTCAATACTTGTGTATTCATGGGAGGCAATCAATAAAAAAAATTAAAAAGGAGTCATGGTAATTAGGCTAAAGCTGCTGCTTATGAGTTTTCAATAATTACTTTAGCTTCCTCCTTTTCTAACGTCTCAAGAAAATGGTGGCTGATTGAAGGAGGGGATCTTGCTTGACTGAGGACATGTCAAAATTCAACAAAGCCAAGCGGGAAGTCAAATTAGCGCTTTTTGTTTCAGCACATGAAGGGGGCTTCACAGGGAGACAGAGAAAGAATAGTCTTGATTTTTAGATGGTGCCAGCTAGCAGCTGTGCCATTCTCTCTTACCTGTTTGTCCTCATTTTCATGCCCCGTAACATTAGCTCCCCTGGCAGTAACCCAGGGGCTTGCATTCCTCGGAAGAGCTCTGGGGAGATGTACCATCTGGAGGAAGACAAAAAGTTTTGAGGAATGTGTTGCTCGCTTCTCCTTGGCTTTGGCACAGCCATATACTTCTGCGGCCACTTATTTCCTACAATCATATTCTGAGATCCAGAAGTGAAGGGGGAGCTCACGACTTGTCGACAACAGGGTTTCTGGTGACAGCACTGCTGTCTGGGCTGTGGATGGGAGGAAGAAAATACATAAACCGTTGTGCTGCAGTGCTGAATAATCTGCCATCTCTTCATTAAAAATGTGCCACGGCATTTTCTGTCATTAGCTGCTAACTCCCTTTGCTCAAGCAGGCTTGAATCCACCGTGATGGACAAATGCCTGAGATCTTCATCACTGCATCAACAGAGGTTTTCTGAGATGGTGGCGAGCAGGGCTCGGGTCAGCCCACAATGGGGGTGCCCTGTGCAAGATGTAAAAACCTCAAGTGCAACCTTTTGCACCCAGATCCTGCATCACTTGGAGAGAGAACACGCAACTGATAAGGAGGAGCACTCTGGGTGGCTGGAATACCATGCTATGGTCATGTTAAACTCATTATTAACGGGGAAAAAATCCCTCAAGCCCTGCTGTGGCTGTATTTAGACCTGATGATTACTTACAGTAAAAATGGCACGAACTGAATGTATGTGCCATGTGTATGCGCAAATGTGCGTGCACAAGGAAAAGCCCTTTTAAGCAAGTAAAAGATGTCTCAGAGCATCACACTGATCTCTCCTGAGGAAGATCTGTTTCATCTTCAGTGAAGCATTGGAGCGTCTTTGCATCCATACTGGCTTCACTGTGCAATAGGTAGTCAAATAATGTTTTAACGTAGTGTGAAACCTGGGATCCTCCTGTCTGCTGGGCATTTTCTCCATCCTCTGTCCACAGACCACATTATTGCTTCTCAGCTTCAGTGCGTGAAAGACACTTAGTGGTCCTTCCCTGGTGAGGCTGGTTAAGGCTTTCTACCTTAAACACACACCTCTAGTCGTGCAGAGAAGAAAAAATCTTTCATTATCGTGCACTCTTGTTGCTTCTACATAAATTGACTTGTTACTCCAGGGCTCAAAAAAGGGTCTTGTGTCCATGAATCTCATTTTCCAAACAAGCTGTGCTGTGAGAGCAACATCGTGCTGGAGAGGAGCAGACTGATACCTGAACTAATTCAAAAGGGATGCAGAGCCCTTTTCATCCTTTCTCTCCATCATTTCAAAGCCATGGAAATGGAGCCTTTGTCTCCTCTGTATTATTCCTGCATCCAGAGGGATTGGAATGGGTCCCACACAATTCTGGTTTGGCCCTGAGCAGCACGTTCTTACCTACCAGAGATCTTACCACAGTCATTAACAAAGGGAGAAAGGAACAGGATTTTTTTTTTTTTTGATAGCTGAATCTATCACACTTTCTTTTATCCCTGTTTCCAAAAGTTCTGCTTTTTATGTGGGAAGTGTTGGAATTAATTTGAAAGTGTTAGTGAGGAGTACTGGTAGACACAGCTGTAAAAGCACTAGGACCTGCAAAAGCCCCCAAAGAGCTGTCAGAGCTTGGCTCTCTGTGGCGAAATGTGAGATTTTTTTAATTTTTTTTCTTTTTCCAAATGTACAGAAGCTTTTTGTCGTTACTCAAGATTCAAGGCAGCTTTTTAAAATCTCAATTTTCCACGTTCTGGTGGTCTGTTCTCGCTGTGCTGCCATATGGTGGTGACCCAGGCTTTCCTGCTTACTGTCAGTCTTGTTAAACTGCAGATTCGTGGGAAAGGAGGTGAAATCACTGAATTGTAATGACTGTATCCAAGGAGTAGCCCCCTTTCACCCTCCTGGTACACTAGCCAAGGCATAGACCATTAACAGACTGAACGCTTCAAAGGTGGGATTCAAGATGTTAGAGTTCCTCAGTGTGACTTGTAAGATTTTCACATAATTGCATCCCTCAATTTTCTCCTTTTAATTTACACTGGAATCTGGAAGCCGTAATAGTCAGTCAAGCCTCAGTGTATGTAGATGCTTTCTAACGAAGGGAGAAAGATGGTCCCTTCTCCCTGACCTTATAGTTTAGATATACATATTTTAAGACAAAAATTGACAAATACTTGGATATTGATGTCCTAAATGAGCCGTACAAAGAAATATTGGGTCAATATTTTTTTAGTATTGTGGCCACTGATCTCAAGATCCTGAAAGTTTCCCCCAGTTGCCTTTATTTGCTGTTGACCATAAGGCATGAGTTTAAAGGTCGTTCTCCTCTGTAACAGTCACTTGTTGCCCAGTGCTGCTACCAAGACCAATTTGCATTTGTCTGTTTTAGAACTGAGGAAAAAGGCCACATCAGCTTTTGTGCTAAGAAAGAAGTTTCTCTGAGCTTCCTTGCTGAGAGACTGGATTTCAGGTAGGAGACTTGAAAGTGCAAGAGACTTGAGATGCAGAAACTACTCAGGAAACATTTTCCCTAGTGATTTACTGAATACCTGTAGATTACCAGATCTACCTGGATGAATATCTAGTTTAAATACAGAATTTAAATACTGACTGGAAAAGGGGGAACCTAAAACCCATTTTTAAAAAGGGAAAAAAGGAAGACCCGGGGAACTACAGGCCAGTTGGTCTCACCTCTGTGCCTGGTAAGATCATGGAGCAGATCCTTCTGGAAACTATGCTAGGGCACATGGAAAATAAGGAGGTAACTGGTGACAGCCAACATGGCTTCACTAAGGGCAAATCGTGCCTGACAAATTTGGTGGCCTTCTATGACGGGGTTACATCATCTACCTCGACTTGTCCAAAGCATTCGACACTGTCCCACACGACATCCTTGTCTCTAAATTGGAGAGACATGGATTTGACGGATGGACCACTCGGTGGATAAGGAATTGGCTGGATGGTCGCCCTCAAAGAGTTGCAGTCAATGGCTCGATGTCCGAGTGGAGAGCAGTGTCGAGTGGGGTTCCTCAGGGGTCGGTACTGGGACCGACGCTGTTGAACAACTTTGGAAGTCTTGCAGGTAACTACAGCCTTCGTGAACTTAACCAATTTAGGTATATTGGACATGTAATATTACACTAGTGGTGGCCAAGGGTATTACCAGAATCAAATCCCTCCTAATTTCAGGATGACTTATGTCTGTTTGAATTGGCTTCTCTTTACTTCTATTGACGTAGTCAATGCAGAGAGAGTGGAGCAGAGGAATAAAAGTTGTGCAAGGTGGCAGAGTATGATTTGACCCAGACAAAGCAGGACAGAGGCTTGTTTGGGATTTAAGCCATTTGTGAGATGGAGCCAATCTGAAGGCAATCTTTTCACCTGTATTAAACTCTGAAAAAAGGATCACAATTTTTGCTGTTAAGCCAGAGAAGTGGGTAGCTTTCACACTGACCATGAAACCTGGTGTCTTGGCTGTGCATAATCACATTACGCTGTAGTGGGTGAGCCACTGGGAAGATAAAAGCTGTCAGGTAATGGAGATTCGTTACAGCTATCTTTCAAAAAGGTAAGCTTAATTCAGCTTCTGTGAAAATACGGTGGCCTGAGTCCACAGGAGGTCAGGTTAGATGGTTGTAGTGGTAGCTAATGGCCTCAGTCTTTGAATTTATGTGAAGGGACGTGCATTTATGAAAAAAACTTCACTTTTGTCCTTGGACTGCAGCCAAGCAGGACTAACCCTGGCTTCTTCACAGTGGGGTAGCACTGCTAGTTTTAAGATGATAAAACAGGTCAACCGTCATTTCCAATGATCAGTCTAGGTCATAGTGTTTTTTTAATTATCTTGCCTTTGATAGAACTATCATACGTTAGAGACTTGTAAAATATTTCAGTAGGTGATGGTGACTATTTGCAGGTATGGAGACTTGATGAGACATCTCTCCCCCACTTGTTTTGGAAGCTAGTGTGGATCTCTCCAAGCTAACTTACTTCCAGACACCTGAATGTTTCTTTACAACCCTTAAGCTGATTAATCCTGCTCATTAGGAAAATATCTGCTTGCTCTAATTCGCAAGTTAGTTTTACACACTTGGTGTCTTTAAGGTGTTTCTTCTGTGTTGTCCTGCCTGGAGTCATTGCTTCCAGGCTCCTGTAGTACAGGAGAGCTATAGTTTTGTCTTACCTGTATGTGTTTTTGAGAACAGGCATGATAAAAAAAACTTCAGTGAAATGACACAAGTTTATCTCAGTGGTTTGGGTTTGCGTGGCAGGGTTTTGGTAGCCGGGAAGGGGCCACAGGGGTGGCTTCTGTGAGAAGCTGCTAGAAGCTTCCCCGGCTCCAAGTCAGGACCCGCCTTGATCAGTGACAGCAGTAGCGCCTCTGGGAGAACAGATTTTAGAAGGGGAACCGGTAGTGAGTAGGGGGTTGGAACAAGAGAGGAACAGCTCCGCAGACACCAAGGTCAGTGAAGAAGGAGGAGGAGCAGGGGAGGAGGGGATGCCCCTGCAGCCCGTGGGGAGACCAGACAACAGGCTGTCCCCCCCAGCCCATGGAGGGGAGCAGGGGAGCAGATGCCCACCTGCAGCCTGGGGAGAGAGGAGCCCAGGCCAGAGTAGGGGGATGCCCCCCAAGATGGCCGCTGCTCCACGGGAAAGCCCAAGATGGAGCAGGCTGTGCCTGAAGGACTGCAGCCCGGGGAAGGGACCCATGCTGGAACAGTTCGTGAAGAACTGCAGCCTGTGGGAAGGACTCGTGTTGGAGAAGTTCATGGGAGGGACCCCACACCAGAGCAGGAGTCCTGCCCCTGAGGAGGAAGGAGCGGCAGAGACAAGGTGTGATGAACTGACCCCAACCCCCATTCCCCGTCCCCCTGCATCTCTGGGGTGGGGGGTAGGTAGAGAATTTGGGAGTAAAGTTGTACCTGGGAAGAAGGGAGGGGTGGGGGGAAGGTGTTTTAAGATTTGGTTTTACTTCCCATTATCCTTGTTTTGATTTGATTGGTAGTAAAAAAAGTTACATTTATTCTGTTTTTTTCCCAAGTTAAGTCTGTTTTTTGCCTGCGACCATACTCAGTGAGCGATCCCTCCATCTCCTTGTGTCGACCCACGAGCTTTTCTTTATATTTTCTCCTCCCCATCCCACTGTGGGGGAGGAGTGAGTGAGTGGCCTCATGGTGCTTTGTTGCCGGCTGGGCTTAAGCCACAGCACTCAGTAAGATAAAAGATGAATCAGAACTTGTGTTGGAGATAGCACACTCCTTCCTCTGGGAGGCACCGTGTTTCATTTTGTTCTCCTAGTCCTAGCAGGTATATTTCCCCATGGACCAGCAGATGTGATGCAGGACCTACAGAATACCTGTGTCAGCCTAGAATGGGATTTAGAGGCCAAAGCGAAGATACCTGAGGGCATCTCAAATAGCACTAGTTGCCCAGGTATTGGCAACTGAGCAGAGCTTCTAGCTCATACGTAGACACCTAAATTAAGGTGTCTGAATCTGGAGGTAAATCATACTTCAGATAAAGGTTTGGTGTTCCTGGGCTAAATCCTCAGTTATGCAGTTACAGAAGAGGAAAATTAAATGAGATCTCACTCTTAGCTGTCGTTAAAGAACTTCAAGGCAGAACGCAGTAATTCGTTTTGCTTTTCTGACTGAGACCACATTGTCTCGGTTCCCACAAGGAATTAATTTTGATTTGGATAGATGAGTAGAGCAAAGGATTTGGTGCTAAGGCCCCTGCTGCTATACTACATGTGATTTGAGAGCTTTGTTCTGGACTGTTTAACCTGGTATCATGCATTAAACTTTCCTGCCACGTAGTTTTGCTTCATGGACGTCTGAAGGACCAAGCAGTGATTCGGTCCCTGACGCTCTCATTAGCTGCCTGAGTTAGTTTGGTACAAATCTTAGAGCTCGGTTTCTACCAAAAGGAGACTTGTTTGTGCACACCCAAATAGCTCTGAGAGCAGGACCCAGACAGGGAAGGGGGACGAAGGGGGATTCACTTCAAAATGGCGTAATGCTAATGTAGACACTTTGTCTTTATTACTGCTTTTCAACATTTATCTTCCTTTGGAGTGGCTATTTGATGCAAATCAGGTTTCAAAGCCCACCTCAAGATCCTGTCGTTTCCCTCTTAATTTAGTGGACATACTGCACTGCAGCTTTGTTGTGCTCTTTGCATTAGTGAGGACATAAATGAAGCCCTTTTAAGCTCGTCTCCAGTGATTCCCCTTTGATGTGTAAAGAGGTTTGTGCAAGTGTTGTTTCCTTGTCATGTTTACCTTTCCAGCTCAAGGAAGCAAACTGAATCGCAGCTCTAAGTTTGCATTATAACATTTTGCAAATCACACACAACAAAGGCTTTTATTGGAGTCGCACATGGCAATAACAAAACGTGGGATTTAGGAATATATTTACCGAGAGCAAACTTCTCCCCTCTGCACACATACTTTGTCACATTTACTCAGGGACACATACCTTTTCTCCGTGGAGGCGAAGGAGGAGTGATGCCGTCAGGAAAGGTAAAGGAGATCCTTAGCACTGGCTTTTCAAGGTGCTGAGAATACTGTGATTAAATGCCAACCCAATCCTTTGTATAATACGTCCTATGGTAAATGCTGCAATACATTTTATAGATTGCTTTCCCACTGAAGGTTCTGTAAGTGCTTTGGAAATAAATGTCCAAAACCAGACGATGTCTGAAAAGTTGTAGGTATGTAGGCTAGAATGTCATTTCTTCCAGGTGGCATCTTCCCCCTGTTCAGACCGTCATCCAGACTGCCCAGGGCA
This sequence comes from Haliaeetus albicilla, assembly GCF_947461875.1. Lineage (NCBI taxonomy): Eukaryota > Metazoa > Chordata > Aves > Accipitriformes > Accipitridae > Haliaeetus > Haliaeetus albicilla. The sequence continues at coordinate 2,445,144 of NC_091496.1, read as the reverse complement.
GGTGCTGGAGACTGTCATACTGCCTTGAAATAGCAAGGGAAATACTCATCACAGAAACTGCGGTTAACTCAGATTTTGTGCAGGATACGGCTTATTGCCGCTTCTCTGTAAAAGTGCCACAGCATCTGTAACACCTCAGGTTTTATTCCTGTTGGGGCCGTAGAAATCTGATGGGAAATCAGAGTAACGTAAGGTATCAGACTTACATGGGATAGGGATGGCTCTGCTCTGAGACGCTGCTGATATTTCATCGGGACTAACTGAAGGGGAATTGCAGGACAGATACTGGACCTGAACAAGAGCAGAGTCAGGCTTCAGATGACCAAAGGGCTTTGCAGTCGTGTGCAAAATCTGCTCTTGGTGCTTGCAGGAAATATTGAATTCCTTCAACTCCCTGCTTTTCAAAGGGGCTTTTCCGTGTTTGAAGCTGTTACAAATGTGCTGAACCTGAAACTGCTGTGCAGCCACAATTTATTTGTGTTCATTAGTTTGCATTTTTCCCCACACATGAACGTCTTCTTGCAATCTTGCCATGAGATACATTTTTTCTCCCCCCACCACTTGTTCAACAGACCTTTGCTTCACCTGCAAATGAAACCATCAAAATGTTTTGAAGGCCAGTTCATTTTCCTGCTTACAAAAAAATCTTTTAATTGCTCCCATGAAGTATTTTCTTTTTTTTCTCCATCCCAACAAAGTGGTGTTTATTAGCATTTGTATGGTTGTTATTTGTAATTTCATTGCTGTTCCTGATGCCTGCGTGTTATAATTAAATCATTTCAGATTGTAGTTACAGTGTGAAACAGCTGCATCAAATTACAGTTGAAAACATATGTTGGAAATACGCAACTCCAATTAGCTAAGTAGCTGAGATGCAGTGAGGGCAAAAGACCCAAGGAAACAAGAGGCCTCAAATAGGCTGCAGCTTTCCTGCCTCTGATCTCCTGCCTGGATGCCATTTGCCATCCTCATTAGTTGCACAATGAGGAAAATGTCCTGATTCTTTGCATTGTACTTTATAAAGCAGATCATAGAATACCAGGTTGGAAGGGACCTCAAGGATCATCTGGTCCAAACTTTCTTGGCAGAAGCACGGTCTAAACAAGATGGCCTAGCACCCTGTCCAGCCAAATTTTCAAAGTGTCCAGTGTTGGGGAATCTGCTGTTTCCCTCGGGAGATTATTCCAATGGCTGATTGTTCTCATTTTGAAAAATTTTCCTTTTGTGTCCAATTGGAATCTCCCCAGGACTAACCTGTACCCATTACCCCTCGTCTTTTCCGCGTGACTCCTTGTAAAAAGGGAGTCTCTGTCTTCTTTGTAGCCACTCTGTAAGTACTGGAACATGGTGATAAAGTCTCCCCTAAGCCTTCTTTTCTCAAGGCTGAACAAAGTCAGTTCTCTCAGCCTTTCCTCATAGGGCAGGCTTCCCAGTCCTTGGGTCATCTTTGTGGCCCTTCTCTGGACCCTCTCCAGCCTGTCCACAGCTTCTTTGTATAGCGGGGACCAAAACTGAACACAGTGTTCCAGGTGTGGCCTGACAAGCGCTGAGTAGAGTGGGATAATGACTTCTTTATCTCTGCTGGTGATGCCCTTGTTGACGCAACCCAGCATTCTGTTGGCTTGCTTTGCCGCAGCAGCACACTGCTCACTCATACCGAGCTGCTTGTCCGCCGGGACCCCCAGGTCCTTTTCCACAGAACTGCTCCCCAGCCGGGTAGATCCCAGCCTGTGCTGCACTCCTGGATCATGTTTTCCCAGGTGCAAGACCTTACATTTGTCTTTGTTGAGCTTCATAATGTTCTTGTTGGCCCACTCGTCCAGCCGATCCAGGTCTTTCTGCAGGGTGTCTCTCAAGTGTCCGCTTCCCCACTGAGTTTGGTATCATCAGCAAACTTCATCAGGGTACACCTGATCCCATCATCCAGGTCACTTCTGAAGATACTAAACAGCGTTGGGCCCAGTATCAATCCCTGAGGGACCCTACTTGTGACAGGTTGCCAGTTTGAAAAGGAGCTATTTACCAGCACCCTGTGGGTGCAGCCGGTCAGCCAGTTTCCCACCCACCGCACAGACCACTTGTCTAGACTGTAACCCATCGGTTTCTCTAGGAGGAGGCTGTGGGAAACCGTATCGAATGTCTCGCACAAATCCAGGTAGACAATGTCCACTGCTCGCCCCACATCAACCAATCAGGTTACTTCGTCGTAGAAGGTGATCGGGTTTGCCAAGCACGATCTGCCCTTGGTGAATCCGTGCTGGCTTTTCCCAGTCACATGCTTCATTTGACTTGTGATAGCCCCCAGGAGGATTCGTTCCATAACTTTCCCAGGGACTGAATTAAGACTGATGGGCCTCTAAGTTTCTGGATCCTCCTTTAAGGCCTTCTTGAAATGGGGGTGACATTAGCCTTCCTCCAGTCTTCTGGGATGTCCCCAATCTCCACAACTTCTCAAAGATCATGGAGAGCAACTTCGCAACGATGTCAGCCAGCTCTCTTAACAACAATGTCTATGATCTTTTCAGTCTTGGCTGTTAACTCTTCCATCACCCCATACAGAAGGGGTGGGTGCCTGGCTTGGGCAAAGTATGCCACGGACATCTGGGCTGCCTTTTTCTTGACTGCCTGTATAGTAACAGTGGGCAGGGAAATGCTTTTTGGCTAATAACGCTGGAAATAGTCATGTCTAGGTCTGCAGGGTAGGGATGAGTCCAGTACAAAGGTTGGATGCAATGGCCGGTGTTGGCTACATCATTCTGGCATGATTTTCCATACGCACCTTGGGATAACCATGGTTGTTACTTGATTGTAAAGCCCAACTTCTTCCCTCTCCCTTCCTAACATTGATAGGCAGAATGGAGTTGAAATGCTATTTATCAACTTCAAACTATGGAATAGACAGAGTACTGGAAGAGCAGGGTTTACGCAGCACTCGCACTTCCAAGACACCATGCGGTTTTGGGGATGGCCCCTTCCCTTCAGCTTGCCTCTTCTTTCTTAGCAAGGCACTCAGCTTGGGACCTTGTCTTCTAAAAATACATCTACATTTCAGGGCCGTGTGTTGAAAATGGGTCACCCAAAGCCCGCAGGGTGGTTTGCTGCTTTCTAAAGAGGACATAAAAAGGAACTGCCTTCTGGCGCTATATAAGACACTTGCTGTTCTTCAGCATGCTTTACGATCGTGGTTAATGGCTCTGTGGTCCAGTACCGCACTCCATCAAACCTTGCAAAGGCACTGGGTGATAATTTCCTCGAAATGAAGAGGAGATGCAGGAGAGATTGCAGATGGACTCTGTCCCACCTAGGTAAGGACTTGGGTCACTGAAAATAGGTACTAGCGTAATTGCATGCATTAGCATAGATTTTTAGATGTCAGCATGCTTGTTAAGCAAAATTTCCTGCAAATTTCCATTGTCCTTGTGAAATCCTAACCAGGTCTTGGTTAGCGACACTGTTAATAGTGAAATACTACAAAAGTTAAGGTATTTATATTTTATCCATCCTGCTACTATTGCATTTACTTGATAATGTTTCTCTCCATGCTTCCATGAAAAACGGTTGTGCAAGCTGAACAGTAAACTGCATTGCTGTGTGCTTATAATGCATTAAGGTTTTTACTAATCTGTTATACAAAACCTTTCACACTGGTGTAGCGGGATTTCCTCTGATCACGTCTGTTGCATCACTCCAGAAAGCGTGCTTTACCCACAGAAAAAAACATTTATCCCATTCCGTGATCATATATTTACTTACAGTGTGTAAAACAAAAGGCTCTAAATGTGTTCCCAGAAATCTTTTGTGCATTTTCTTGAACACACCTGTGTTGAATTGCCTGTCAGAGATTTCTCCCAGCGTGAGCGAGAGGGTAAGCAAGCGTTAATATCCTGGTGTAGCACGGCTGAGGCTGGTCTTTCTTCTTATATATTGTGCTTTTGCGGGAAAGGCAGTGGATCCTGGCTTCAGAATTAGATTGTTTCCAAGAAAAGATTTGATTCTGCTTTAAGTTATTGAACGTATTAACATTTTATTGCTCTGCTTAAGCAGCTCAAAATTTCTGGTGGTAGCTTTGAAGGAAGGAAAAACGAGAAGAAAAGGTTGTTACAAAAGATGTTGGCTGAGGGCTCGCCAGGTCAAAACCACGGAGGAGGAGAACGTTATGGTGTGTATTAGACAAGGTGACACTGAGCTGCCAGGGTGGTACAGCTGTGAAAAAGGCAAATGCGATCCAGGAAACATTTTCATTAGGAAATTAATGACGCATTAATGAGAAGTGTTAATACTGTTACACTGGATGCATTTGAAACTTTCTTTTTGTGTGATAACTGTGACTGATTCCGATTACCCATCTTCAAAAAAGGTGCAAAGGAGAAGCTATTAACAGGAGCAGAAGCCTCTTCTGCAGGAGCAGAGTGAAAAAAGGTTGACCGGCTTCAGTTAGCGAAACGAAGGCTGGCCCAGAGGGGATGGGTCTGTGCAAGCTGCAGTCTCCAGCCAGAAACTGGAGAGGTCAAATCCAGGCCAAGAACTGGATAGAGACACCCTTCTCTGCAGACCAGTTGCCATCAATTTGTGCAGTGCCCAGTATGAGCAAATCGCTCTCCAGGGTTGGGGGTACGTGTCACAATTCTTCAACACGGTCAACAAATTTAAAATTAGGGTCCTTCTGGACCTGTGCCCGAGCCAAACTCCTTTATTTTGAACATTGAATCAGTATGTATTTCTGAATAATAATAATATGTATAGTGATTTTAAGTTCTGCTTAGACTTTTAAGCTCTACAGGATAGGATTAAGGTGGGGGAAAGAGCATCTTCCAAAGGTTATATTTCCATCAGATTGGATAGAGGTTGAATCTTGGTCTAATGTTAATGCTAAATAGCCTACTTGGACTTTCTAATATTATACCTGGTGAAGCTGAAGAAGGATAAAGGAGTTTTATATTATATTTCTGCTCCTGTTTTAGTTTAATTGGAGAATTTTCCCTATAAGGCAGCATTGATTAAATAGCTGTGCCTGCTTTTATATTGTCAAAGCTATTTCTGCTATTGAGAAGATCTGCATACCTTGTATGAAATCAAACCTTTCTCTTATTTTTTAATATCTCATTTCTTTAGGGAGTTTATTTGCAAGACTTCCTTTTGTCCCCCAGACCAAGTTCCTTTAAGCTTTCCTTCATCAGAAACTCCCTGTCACAGCTCACCTTTTTTTTTTTCTTTTTCTTTTGAAATATGCATCACTATCAAATTCTGAGAATACTTTGCCATGAAACGAATGGAGGACTAAAAGAGGATGACTTAAACATATGCATTATCAGATATCCGTATGCAGTGACTGGGTCTAGTTGTAAAGATACAAGAGTATGGCATGGAAAGGATGGTCTTGTTATGAGATGGAACTTTGTAGGTCTAGATTGGGGGGGGTTGTTTATTTGTTTGGGTTTTTTTCTATTGTAAGTTTCTTCTACTGACTTTAATCGAGCAAAACACATGGACCTGTTGGAGCGACTCCAGAGGAGGGCCACAACTATGATCAGAGGGATGAACACCTCTCCTGTGAGGACAGGCTGAGAGAGTTGGGGTTGTTCAGCCTGGAGAAGAGAAGGCTCCAGGGACACCTTATTACAGCCATCCAGTACCTAAAGGGGGCTTATAAGTAAGATGGGGACAGACTTTTTAGTAGGGGCTGTTGCGATAGAACAAGGGGTAATTGTTTTAAACTAAAAGAGGGTAGATTCAGACTAGATATATAGAAGAAATTTTTTACGATGAGGGTGGTGAAACACTGGCCCATGTTGTCCAGAGAGGCTGTAAATGCCCCATCCCTGGAAACATTCAGGGTCAGGTTGGACGGGGCTCTGAGCAACCTGATCTAGTGGAAGGTGTCCCTGCTCATTGCAGAGGGTTGGACTAGATGACCTTTAAAGGTCCCTTCCAATCCAAACCATTCTATGATTCTATGAAATACTACTATTTCTCTTTTCCCCTAGTTGCATAAGCGTGGGCTACTTAGCATAAGGGGACGTGAACTTGGAGCATATCAGCTCATCTGCTTCTGCCCATTGACAAGTGCATGGCAGCTGACCTCATTGCCGTGGAGAAATAAGTTTGCATGGCTCTAGATATACATTTCCAATGACCAAGTAGTAGTTGATCCTGTGAATTCATACCTCAGTTTGCTTCTCAGTAACATTTCTGGATTTGAGCACCTTAAGACCAGATTCTTTAGGACCAGTACTGTTTCCTGGTGATGAAGTGTGTTAAGACCCAGCCTTATTGGGATTCTGTAGATGTAGCACACAACACAACTAAAACAGCAATTTCCAGAGTCTTTGGCTTTCAGATAAGTGTGTCTATCTCTTGCTTCAGTTCTCTGGTGTGTTGTAACTCAGCATGCTTATAGTCATGTACAGTAGCCCTTAATGTCAGCAGCTTTTTACATTTCGTTAAATTGCCTACAGATTCTCTGATTCTTTTAATCACAAAAGTAGATGCTGACATGATACATGTGGCAATCAAAACATGAAAAACAAGTTAAAAAGTAAGTAGCATCAGCTTTCTTGCTGCAGATGTCAATATATTTGACAAGCAAGTGCTTGCTTTGTGACACAAGATAATAGAAAACATCCTGTTGTGGTAAAACACCACTAGCACCTTGAGAAAAGCCTGGTGCCTGCGATACCAAATTACAAGCAAAGTTTCTAGGGTCCTTGTTCAATGAATTTTATGCCAACAGGAAGCCTGATCTTTTAGTTTATCATCAAGGAAGGAAAAAAAAAAAAAAAGGAAAGAAAAAACAACCACTAAATCAGTGCACTTCAAAGCCTCCAGGCGCTATGGTAATACAAATAATAAATTAAGAAATAATAAAGTGCAGAATAGTGGTGTTCAGCTTTAGGCTGAGAATGGGATTGATAAGCAGAGAGTTTAACATTAAGAAAAAATCCTTTGGGGCTTCAACCTTCACTGATTGTAGAGTGTCAGGAAAGAAATTAGCATTTTTGTTGTTGTTGTTGTTTACCTCAGAAATTTAGGAAGAGATAGAGAATGAACAAAAGATGCTCCAAGGAGCCCTTCTGGAAAAAGTCCAACCATTGCAAAGTTACACAGATGAATTGATTTAATTAGGCTGTATAATAACACTTCTGCTGCGGCTTTTGAAACAGACTCATAAAAGATATTAACTGATGCAGTCTGGGTATTGCATATTTGTTTCAAAGATGCCCATGACTCTTCCCTACTTCCTAGGTCATAAAAAACTCTGCAAAAATATAGTGCCCTCATATTCTTACTCCCCTCAATTTTCTGTTTTTACTGATTAAAAATGTCTCTACTGTGGCTGGAAATCCTTAAGTGGAGACAGAAGCAAAAATCCTCTTTCCTATGATATAGCTTGTAGAAATTATTTATGAGAAAAATACAACCCTGTAGCTGTGTACCATGCAGTAAAAAGTTGAGAATGAAACTGGTGTGGAGAAAATGGGATTTTACTACCCAAGGATTTTTTTCTCCTTTGTGGAGGAGCTGTGCCTGTCTTGATGGCCAAGATGTCCATCCAAATATTAATGAATGTTTGGAGTGGAAGGCATCTTCCTTCAGGCTCTTCGTGACCTACCACTTATGCTAAATTCACTGAAGTTCATTCTGCAGGCACAAGAACTTTGTTTCAAAGTATGCTGATCAATTTTGAACCATCATCTTGCTTTTCACAGTGATGCAGTGATGGTTACGCTGAAAACCATGGTCTTGGTGAAAGTGGAGAGGAAGCTGGGTAGCAGGGCAGTTGTAGGCACTTGCAAACCTTGGTATAAAGGATACTGAGACATTGACAAACCTGTTCTTGACTCCAGGGATCTGTGGATAAATCATCTAGCAAAATTAGAGGTACATTTTGAAAAAGATTCCAGTATTTCTTGTGGAATAAACCACTTTCAGTTGATCATTATGGTCTGTCTCTGTCAGGGAACTGTGGAAGGATTTTGGGGTGGTTAGAAAGACCTTTCAATAAAGCACTGACAATACCTTGAGAAGAGCACCATGTCAGCCACACTGTGTTGAAAGAAGGATTGTGGAATCCTTTTTCATGCAAACTTTTCAGGCTTACTTGACTGTCAGAGGGAAAATGCTGGGAAAATCCAAGTTGCTCCGAGCATGGTACTATAGACTTTGTATCTGCAAGCCTGAAAGTATCCGTGATTGAAGTATAGGACATTCCACTTCAATGTAAAGAAACACTTTTTTAGTGTGAGGGTGTCAAACACTGGAGCAGGTTGCCCAGAGAGGTTGTGGAGCCTCCATTGTTGAAGATATCCAAAACCCAACTGGACACGGTCTTGGGCAACCTGCTCTGGCTGTCCCTGCTTGGGCAGGGGTTGAACTGGATAATCCTCCAACCTCAGTTCTTCTCTAACTCTGTGTCTTGATATCACTTTATATTTTCCAGGCTGTCAGAACAAGATAAAAGGTCAGCTATGACAATTTTGGCTTTTGTATTTTGTTAATTTAGGGAAACAGGAATTCTCCTTTGTAATCCTGGAAGGCAGCACTGTTACCAGTTTTCACTCACGTATGTCTCCTCCAGGTCATAGAAAATAGGCGCGGTGATGGAGCGATGCAAGGAATTCAGCAGATGGTGCAATCATTTCTGACATGCTTTGGCTTTATGGGGGTCTGTGCATTTCAGTGGGGCTGCGTAGGGCCTGGTTTGCCACTCTTGTGTACCCAGTCGTTCACAATTGCTTTATAATCACCGTGTAAAAACTTCAAAGTAGTAAAGACTACATTGGCAAGATGTAGTACAATTACTTTGTTATGCATCTTGTTACGTTGGCATATTTGTTTAATTAAATTCCTTGCTAATTAGAGCTGTATGTACTTGCGTTAATTATTATTTGCTTAACACAATCAACAGTGTAATTCTTTTCAGAAAAGCCACACACTTTCTAGTTAAATTCAATTACTGATTTTGTGTGCTTTCTGAAAGAATAGTTGCTCCATTTTTGTCAAATGATAGGTTGCATTCTTTAAGGTGAATGAAATTCAATTTAGACTAACTAAAACTTAACATAATATATTATATTTTTAATTAGTGATTAGGCAAAGAAAGGAAAAACTCATTTGATTTGTACCTCAGCACAAAGATGTATATTTTTTCTTACTGTATTACAAAATTGGATGAGTCTGCTATTTATCACCCACCAAGACCTTTTTCCATCTGACAAAGAAAAAGTACATTTGTCTTCTATGTCATGAGGCTTTGGAAGGAAACTACTTTCTCATGCTAGAAAAATTTAACCCAGTGGAACTTCTGACCTTTTACCAAGCGCTTAATTACTTTTTAAAATGTAGAGATGTAGAGTACTATAAACATATTATACAACCGTGACCTATTTGTTTTTTAATGCTATGCCCATTAGCTCTGATTTTGATCTGTGAATTTATATTTAGTCCCTAAAATTGAAAGGAAAGTGAAAACATAAATATCTTTAATCATGTTCAATAAGGAAGCTAATAACCAAGCATCTAATTGTTTCTGCGACTAGATGCTACACAACACGGGTAGAGTTTGTGTATGTTCATACACCCACACCCATATGTATCGTCTATATATCTGGCAAATTTACTGCTCTATCCTCACTGACTTCAGTAGGTTGTTTCTCATTTGAACAGTGAGCTGCTGATCAATACTGCAAAATGTGTTTAGTATTAGGGGATCACTGAACCACAGTATATTAATGTATTTAAGTTGCAAGCCTCAGGAAGGTGGTAAGAAAGAAGCAACTCAATGGACTAATGCGGTAGGAGCAGATGGAAGAAATAATTCTTTTAAAGCAAAATATAAACATGGCCAGGATTATGCAGCAAGATAGAGAGGATTTGTTCTCATCCCAAGAAGGGTTAGGAATGTTTCTTTGCATTTTTTAAGACAAAATGTGCCATTGCATGAGAACTTTTATCAGTGGAGGAGCAGAATATTAATGAGTGTGGTGAGCCTATAAGGCTCTTCGATGTCTTTGTAATCACTGAAATGAAACTGGGCAGATAATACAAACACTCCTGAGGTCTTCCTCCAGATTACACAGAAGCCGTATCTGTTCTTCAATATTCACTAATTGTAGTTAGTCATTTTTAACTATGCCACAAAATCAACATAAAGATTTTTTTTAAAACACAAGTGCAGAACTTGGCTCGCGGTTATGTCCATCCAATTGTAGCATTTTTAGTCTTTCATTTGAATGCTGGCCTGTGACTGAGATACCTTGGGAATAGAGTAGTAAAACCTGTAAGAATTGCAAAGTGTTTCCAGGCCATGTGCTTAAATGCTTTGCTGAACAGCAGTACATTTTTTCCAAACTTGTTAAAGTTGCATCTTTTCTATTAATAATCACCATTGTTAATCTACTGGGAAATAAGCATTTTAAGGAAATGAGTGATTTACTCCTCCATACAGAATAAAGGGCACAAGTCTACCGTTAGATATCGTAATTGAAGAATCCCAGGGAAAAAAATGTGGAAGTTGAAGAATCACGGGAGGACAAATAGAGAAGTGGAAGAATCAATAGTAACATTAATGAGAACTGCTTGAAATGACTGTTAATGGCTCTGGGCATCACTGTTTCGGGAATCACTTCCAGTCGTAAAGCAGTACCACTGCCTTCCCACACAAGGAGCATCTCAGAGATGTGAACCCGGTTCCCCAAGACCAGCTTGATTCATTAGAGGATTCTGCTTTACAGCAATACGTTTTCTCACACAGGTTGTGTGAAAAACATCGCTCACTCAGTCTCTTTGCACTTCTCTTGTCCACTTGGAAAAGGAGGTGAGGATTTTTCACTATTTCAGCATGAAGGAAAAGTTAAATAAAGATGATAAAGACTTCTTAGGTGGAGACTTGCTAACGTTACCCTCACAAGGCAGTGACTGCAAACAAGTCCCAGAGCAGGTAGTAACCGGGTCAAAACTTCTCACACCCATCGCAAGCCTGTACGCCAGTTGACTGAATTGCTAAAACAGACATCCCACCTACCCATGGCGCTTCACAAAGCTCTCAAGAGGGTTGAAATTTTCTCTTTTCCAAGTTATGATAAAAATCACAGCTACTTGTGGCACTACACATGAGTAAAATTGGGGTGAAGAACCAGATTTTATAGTTTTAAGTCCTCCTTCCACTGAAGTGCATTGCAAAAACCCAGTCAGCTTTGGTGGGTGCATGGCTTTTGTGTGGAGTCTTTGATTTGCACAGAGGAGAGTTCAGCTCTGGTGGCTTGTACTTAGCAGAGGAGTAGAAATGTTTTCGACTCAGAGATTTTTGCTAATTTGGTAACAGCAGACAAGACAGAATAAAGTTAAGTATGTCAGTGAAAATAAATAAATATGAGGATCAAATATAAAATGAAATATATGAGTGAGGCAACACCAGTCAGACTTTGTGAAGTGGAAGCACAGAGGTACGTTTCCTTTCAGGGGACAGAAACTAAAAAGACAGATAAAACCCCATATTATCTGCTAGTTTCCAGAAATTAAAAATTCCTAAGGAGACTGTAAATTCTTTGCCTGTCCTGGGACTAAACCTCCTAGTTATATTTTCAAAGCCTAAAACTTTCTTCCAGAATAGCATTTTTGTCAATGTCTTTTTACATTTCCATGCTTTGTCTAAGTATTACTTTCCTTCCTTTTGTTGACATAGCATAAACAAAGAGTTTTTCATGGCAAGAACTCAGCTTTTAAAGAGAGGCTAATTAACATGAAGGCTTTAGGCACACTACCCTATGTAAAGCACTTCTAGCTCCTTCGTTTGTTGTATTCTTGGCCCTATTTTACATATAGACCTCTAAATTAATATCTTGCCTACCAGTGTCTGCATAGATGAGATACTTGAATCCAGGTCACCGACATCTTGGGTTGGTCCCGTAACGACGAGACCGTCCTTTATGTGGCATCTTCAGGAAGCTGAAGGAAATGGATGCACGTTTAAATCACAGCTCTAGCAGCTGTAAAATATCTCTGGGCTTCTGCCTTGAGAACAGGGAGTTTGCAAGGCTCTTTTGCAAGGCCAGATGCAAAAGGATAGTTTCTGTGGTAATACTGGTTGGAGCAAGTGCTAAACTTGAGAGATTGCAGGTAGGTTGGATCTAGGAAATCAGGCTCTTCAGTATCAGCCCTTGGGGTGCTGTAGCTGCTTTTTATATCGAGCTTTAACTATAGCAAGGTACTATATTTACAAACACCAAACAGAGATGTGGAGCAAGGGAACTTCATGCTTTAATGATTAATGGACTCTCTGATATTCCCTGAGTTGGTATTTTTCATAGATTGGATCTTCCTTTCTGCCTGGAGGCTGTGTCTGAATTTCATTCTCTTTCTGAAATCAGGCTGCAAACACCTGAAATGCACAGCTCTGCTAAGGTGCATTACACCATCCTGTGGATCGGGGAAAGTATTGAACATTTCTGTAAAGGAAGCACGTTTGGATGGATTCTGTGCATTTCCATAAGGCAAAAGCTCAGTTTTGACTCGAGGGAAAGGCGCAATGATAAAACAGCTAGTTTGTTGGGTTCATTATCCTGTTTTGTCCCAGGTAATGCATGTTATAGCCACTTAAGCAGAGTTAGAGAAAATCTGGTTATTTGAGGGAGTAATCACGTGGACCCTTTAGATTATGACAATAAGACTTTAATACGAGGAGCTATTTTCTGCACACTTTATGTTGCATTATCATAATGTCCTCTAATGAGACTGTTCTCATTCATCAATTTTTACCTCTGGGAAAGAGAAAGAAGGCTAAATTGAGAAATATTCATGGATTATGGGTTTTGGAGCATCTCATTCCAAAATTGGACTGCCCTCACAATGAAGGTCATTTCCTAGCCTTTCAGGTATCGTTGCTGGGAATAATCAGCTCTTCGTTTTCTTCTAGTGGCTGTAATCTATGACTGGAAAAGGAAGGTCTACACTGTACAGCCTTCAGGGAAGATGAGTGGTTTCTCTAAAAAATTAAGTGGATAGAATACAATTTCAGAATATGTAATTTGTCTGGGATTCTGGGAGTAACACCCCATACACTCTAGAAATGCCTGTGTTTCTCTAAGCAGGTTGTGCTGCTAACACTAAGGTGGACTCCAACATCAAAATACACTTCCCAGCTGAATCAAGAAATGCCACTTGTAAATAGGTTTATCCAAAAAAAGCTTCCAAATTAAGTCTGACTGCTCTTAAAGCATGACATCTCATTAGGTCACGTACTGCAGTGTTACATCACTAGGGTTATTGCATTCTTGGCGTTTTCTGCAAAATTGGGTAGGGGTAGCAGGTTGCTCGCATGTCAATCCACAGTAAACTGCTTGTATCAAGTTGTGCTAAAGGACGGATTAAAATCCCCTTAGCTGGCCTGTGTCCCTTCCCTTTTATCCCACTAAATTCATGCCTGCCTCCATACTGACAGTTGTCTTATATTGCGTGACTTTGTGCAGCAAAGGGGTAGATGTCACTAGGAATTTAATGAAGAGGTTTCCATCTCGCTCCTCCACTGTGCTTCCCCATGCACGTAATGCTTGCAGAAACAGAGATGGATTAATTTATTCTTGCTCTAATTAATAAAAGAAAAAAAAAAGAGAACTAAGGTCTGACTGTGCAGCATGCTACAGAAAAAATAAGCTCCACGAGTAATTGTCGTGGTTGTTTCGATACAATTGTTTCATTAGTCATCTAATAGTTCTGCAGACAGCTTCCCCTTTCATGTCATATTTGTGTTCTAATCCTTCTCTTTAACGCTGACTACAGTAAGGAGGAAGAAAAGAAACAGTTTTAATCCATCATTTATTCCAAATACTGAGTACCAAAGAGGAAGGAGGGTTTAGGAATGGGGGGGTAGAGAATGTTTAATAAGACAACAAAATTCATTCACCAGCTTGTTTCAAGGGGATTTTTAATATTCTGGAGGTAAATTAGACAGCGGATCCAGCATAGGCCCCGGGCTTTGACATGTGTTTTATAATGACAGTTAATTAGATGCTGTCTGCAGCAATCATAGGCTGTCATTCCTAATACTTGTCTAGTTACTTGAAGGACAGAAGAACTCCCTCCCCCTCCTTGCCCTAATTGAAATCGGTTGCCAGAATTAACTATGAATATATGAGTTGGTAGTTTGACAGTTAACGTAGCCTTTCCCCACATGCCATGAAGCAGGACTATAACTCCTTCTGTGCTCTACGTGTTTTGTATGTGTGTGGGTACCGTAGCAAAGTGAAAGGGATATGATCTCCTGGTAGCATGGAGGAACCTTTCCCAGTTCCTCCCATCTCCAGCCTTTCTCAAAGATTACTTGTCAGGGAGCCGTATAACATTCAAGAGATGTCTAATCCTGCAGGTCTCCTTCAGTGGTGCTCTTCTCCTCCTCCACCATTGGGCAGTCATTATCTTAGAAGACTTGGGTCAAGCTCTTAGGAGGAGGTAATTCTGTTGTCACTCATGCAAGTTTATGTAATGCAGAAAATCCTGATTCCCAGCAAGTGCTGGTGCTCACTGTGATGCTTCAGGAAAATTGGCTTCGGAGTAGTTGTAATATAGAACCAAGTTCTCGTCTTCCCACATCTTTCTCTCTCTGTGTTCTTCTCTCCACTCTTTCTGCTCGTGCACGTGTTCTTTGATTCCTGGTGTGTAAAGTGAGGGTGGTAATTTCCATAGATAGCAAGGTGGTTTGAGGATAAATATTATGGTATTTACATATTGTTACTTTACACATGTAAAGAGCAGAAACCTGGAAGCATTCATGGAGGTAGCTAAGTGTTGTTCTTTTACTGATGGAGAACCAGGTGCAAATCAGTTGAGTTATAGCAACACTGGAAGGGAAGTGTTTGCATCTGAGTTAGAGCTCTAGATTGCTGGGATTGTACACGGGCGGTTGGACTGTATTATGGTCTCAAAGCTGACATTCTTATGTAGCACAGCATTTTGGACAAACCTCATTTGTTCTGGCCAGGGTGCAAAAACAGTAGGTGTCAGTGTTCTGGAGCTACGAGCCATCCATATTGGCATTCAGGAGCTTAGAAAGCATCTCAATAAAACATCAAGTGTCCATCCCCTTTGCCCATCATGTATGCCTTTGCCAGTAGAGCAGGAGGTACCATGGGCCACCATGAGATTTTGGAAGCCATGTTGCTGAGGCTCTATTCTGCCCATCAGCTGGGCAGGCGAGACCAAAGACCTGTGTACCGGAATAGCTCATTAACTGCGAAACCGAGCAAAAGCATCCCAGAGGCTGAAGATCATCATCATCGTGGTTTCTAGATTGGTGACCTAATTAGTGATGTATTGGCCCATTGCTCAGGAACCCACTGCATTTGGAAGTCCTGGCTTTAAAATGAATTCTGGTGAAAGGCCATCATTTGCAGCTTTGCCTTGGGTTTAGGTTATGAATATTTGTTTCCTCCCTGTCTTACTTGAGCTGAGGGCTACAAGTTCTTTGTCTGGTTCGTATGCTAACATTGGTAATAAAGGTTTGGTGGGAAAAAAGTTATCTTCAGTTGGTCTTTGGAAGGCACCAGCATGGCCTTCAGAGAGTTCTTTCAGTGAAGCTCAAAGTGACTCTTCACCCTCAGTTGCTTTGCACAGCGTAAGTGGAGGGAACCTGGGGGGGGGGGGGGGGGGGAGGTTGTTGGTTGGTTTGGGGTTTTTTTGCAATCATTACTGAATAAAACCTTTTTTCAGTAGAGCCAGTTACACAATTTGTTTTTTCCAGGTGAGAGCAGTCCTCTCTGCTGTCCTGTCTGACTTTCCCCTTGCCAAGGTCACAGCAGACACTTGACTCTATCTATTACGGTAGTACCTGGACAGCTACAAAGTATTTTATCCTCCTGGTTGTTTTGGCAATGCTTCTCTCCCATATTGACCACTTTCTGTTGTGATTCAGCAGTGACATGGAAATCATATCTGGATCTGTAAGATGCTGAACTGGAAAGTCTCTGCTAGGAATTTTAGGGCTTAGGGCAGGGTAATTCACCTGGTTGGATTTCTAAACTTGAGACACTCTCCTGAAAAACGCAACTGTTGGCAGGTGTCATTCTACTCCAGAAAATTTGGAATTGTGGCTTCAAAGCAGTGATGTCGACAAAGCTTGTGTCTTTTTGCATCGTCAAAAAAAAACCCCTTTTGCTGTAATTGCTTCATCTAATCCCTTATTAGCCTGTAATATGGTTCCTGTCGTGTCAGACTTTTTTTAATTTAATTTAAGTAAAATGCTAACAATATTTTGCTTCTAATTTATCCCCATCCTGGCTGCTTCAGAGACTTATAAGTAGATTGTTATGGCATTAATTATGATTTCATGGTCAGGCCCTGTTCCTCAATAGGAGTGATACAATTTTGCCCCCACTGTGTCTTCAAACAAGAAATCTACAAACAGCCCTATGATGTCTCCCACTGCTTTAGAAGATTTCATATAATGGAGGGATGATAAAGCAATCAAACAAATCCTATTTACGCATCCCTGAGAGTATAATTCATGCATCAATGAGCACTGTCAATGGAAAATTACCTTTGGAGTTTAAATTTCCATTCCAAAGTTGCATTATAATTTTGTTTTTGTAGGTTACAAGCTTCTGCGTGAAATTTATATCCAGTTGCCATTTTTACTGTACAAGCAAAAAGCTTAAATACAAAATATTTAATGTCACTGTCTATAAATTGATATTTTTAATAGTTTACACAATGCTGCTGACTTTTATGTTTGGTCTCTGGTTTCTCAATAGCTCAAACTTACAATCCTGTATGTGTGGGGGCTTTTTCTTAAATCTGAATAATGAAAACAGCAGCTGGAAATTGATTTTCTGGGGACCGTTCAACATCATCTGATCCTTGTGTACTCTTTCATTGCCATCCACTTGGGGCTTTATTTGGGGGGGGGGGTGTGAAATAATGCAAGAAATTTTAGCCCTATATTTTTGCTGTCAAGAAAATGAGTGCTGTTGTGTGCACATGAGGGGTTGGCTGTCATCTGGCCTTGTGTGAAAGTGTGCCTAGATTTCATTTCCAAAATCAAAGAGAGTTTCTAGCCTAGTGACCTAGGGGTCTGCATAGTAAGGAGGACATTCTTGTCCATTTTGTAACTCTGGCTTGAGTTTGCCGTCAATTGTATTGTCCTTGGAGGAATTTGCTAGTTATCTGGCTTTGAAGCTGCAATTTCTTGCACAGGCATGCAACGTGCTTGAGGTAGGTGGGTTCAATCACAAGTGTAGGCTCCAGAAGATAAAGGTTTGGGAGAAGAATGAGGGTTCATGCATTTCTAAGGAACCAAGACTTTCAGTGGTGGTACCCTGCTAGCGAGGTGCCTGTTACTGAACAAGTGTGATGTGACAAGGGGCAGGTGCTGGGTCTTCTGTGCTTCTTTTTTTTTTTTTGCTTTTTTTATTTTATTTTGAGCAGTGCTTAGCATCTTTGCTCTCTGGGATCATTCTCTGGGTTTCATCCATTCATTAGTTTTTCTAATAGTCATTAATTCATAGGACGTTTTGGAAAGCAGGTAACTACTACCTGCGTTTTACAAATAGGGAAACCCACTCAACAATTTGTGCAAGTCATGTAGTACCGCACTGAAGGTCAGGAATAGGTTCAAAGATCTTAATTTTTCCTTCTGCGTTGTTGAATGTGTGATGGTTTGGCCTTCATAAAAGTCTTTATCTGCTGAAGAAACCCTCTTTGGGAAATAGATATATTCTCTGCATCTCTGTAGAAGTTCAGCAGGACTTTGCTCAGTCAAACATAACAAGGGTGTATCTATAATTATGTTCTGAAGTTCTTGTTGGATCTGTCCCTGTAAACCGTGTACTATCTAAGCATCTTTCGTGACTCCAGGATTCAAAGTTTAGGCTGATTTCCTTAACTGGGTCTTAAACTTTTGCAGTTATTTTTTTATCAGAACGCTAAGCTGTGTAGTTGGTTGATCTCATTGATCATAATGAAGCAGCTTAAACACTGTTACTGGAGTTTGTTTGAAATGGTCTTCTTTGTTGACCTGGTGGTTAAAACTAGACCACTTCATACAATTGCTAAGTTTGGTGGGGTGGTGGAACGAGGGGAGGGAATACTGCTGGGAATAGTATAGGGATTTTTTTTCAATCTTTGTAAGACATGGTGTTCCTTAAATTTCAAACAGTAACAGGATATGCATGTGCACTTAGACATCTTAAATAGTTGTAGATCAGCTGCTTTCAGAAGTGGGCTAATACAGAACATCGCAGGTGGGTGGACCCATCTTGGAGTTGGTAGAGAGAAGGTAATACTGCTAGAATGTCTTTCCAAGCAATAAACAGTTCTTCCCTTTATTGAAATAACATTTATTGGTATTTACGTAGGTTTTGTTATTTCCCTGTGGTTTATATCTTGATGAGAGGTTGAAAATAGAAGGCAACATAGTAATTAGTTAGAGAAGAGTATAGTTAAACTTAGGATGTAACCAGCTTTACATGGGTACTTTCAAATTTAGCTAGATCCACTAATCATAACAGCAAACCACAGTCGCAGCTGGATTTAAATACATGTTTGTTGAGTTTCCCCTTAATTTCTATTCCCAAGGCTTGTTTCTCCCTGTGCAAACTGAAACAGTGCTGGCATCTCCTGGAAACACATCTCATAATGTCCCGGTCCTGCTTGCCTAGGCTGTGATGCAAGAGCAGTTTTGGTGAAAAGGAGCAGTCTAAGGGATCACGACAAACTAACAAAGTTGTTTTCTAGTGATTGTTGTCTTCAATCTTCAGGTAGACTTGTCATGGATTGATTTCCAGAGCCTGAGCCTGAAGGGGTGACCTTGGTGCTACTGCTCTTGCTGCACCGTGCATGGGAACCCTGGGGTGGGAGTGGCGTTTGGGTCTCCCAAAAGTAGGCATGTGCTGCAATCCTTTTCTTTCCCTCTTTATCAAATAGCCTTTCAAATCAGATTTGAAATGTGGCCAAGTGCTGAGAAGACATATTCAGTTTTTTTCCAATGTGTGTCAGCTCTCATCAGCAAGGAAGAACTAATTGTATGACCACTTTTTTTTCAGAGGATGGTATAATGGAAGGAAGCAGCTTTTTTTTCTGAGCATGCCTTTTCTTGCATGACTTCAATCATCCTTTTTTCTCATTAACTTAATTTTTGAGTCCTCAGTTCTTTAAGGTCATAGAAGAAGAAGGAGGTGAAAGAAGAGAGCAGCAAGAGGGATAAAATACAAGGCACTTTATTATTTTTTAATTAACTTTTCTTGACTTCATTCAGACACTACTCTACTGTCAACACAAGGCTTTGTAAATCCAAAGAGTGATGAGGATTTTTTTTGGATTGAGATCAAGTGTCAGTGCCTCTTTAATGTTGAATGCATCTTCTGTTGAGCTATAAATCCATTACCTTTCAATATACCATACTGTGATCCTAAGGTAGGGATGAATTAAATGGGTGAAGAACCACAGAAGGTTTTCTTTTCTCTTGCTTTAATCCAAACCTCAAACCAAATCCAGATTTTTTTCCTAGGAAACTGAGAAGTCTGCCACAGCTCCAGGATTCAAAGTTTAGGCTGATTTCCTTAACTGGGTCTTAAACTTTTGCAGTTATTTTTTTATCAGAGCATCCTTGAGCTAGGCATGTCTTCAATTTTCAGCTAGTTTTGCTAAATACTGTTAAGCACTTTTGGAGGGGATAGGAGAAGTTGAGACTTTGCTTCTCACAGCACTGTTCTTCTATTGGTTTGATATATTGTGTATTTTGTATCCTATCTCCTCAGTCTCCTTCTCATAGGTCCAACATCATGTCCTTTTAATATCTCCATTGGTTTAATACCCACTGTGCTGGAGGACTGTATTTTGTGCTCACTGCTGGATGGAGGCCTTCGATGATTAATAGGTTGTTTCTTTCTCCCATTCGTATTATTTTACAGTGCTGCCTAGGGAGAAATTCAGGGATACGTCTCACAGGTGATGGATCTATTGGGAAAGACAAAGACACTGAATACCTACATCTCTTCACCAAGCCCTTTCTTCCTCCTCTCTCATTTATTTTTTTTTCCATAGTCACTGACCAGCAAGTTAACATTATATTGTCATTCTGTTACTTCTCCTTTTTCATCACTTTGTGTCCTGTTTCTTTCCACTTTTGCTTCTACTTAATACTATTACTGAAAACTGCATGTCTCCCGAATCATGCACTTGGCTTTTAAAGATAAGCTGATCTGTAGCTACTTAGGTAGAGCCTATCTCAAATAATGTGGCTTTCTGATACAAAAAAAGATACATAAAGTGGTGAATACATAGAATTGGCAGAATCTTGTGTTTATTTAAAATTTTACATAGGCCTGTTCTCTGCTACATGTATACTTCTGTGTTGTTATCTGTACAATTATGATTCTATTGATAAGTGTGTGTGTGTGTAAATATATATAGGGAGGTAGAGAGGAACTGAGAAGAGACTAATCTTAAGCTATTATTTCATCAGGGGCTGAATGCTGCAGGCTAATGTTAAAGGGAAAAAAACCAAGGGGAAGTGAGCTATTGGATTCCTGTTTCCAGTCCCCCCTTTCCCCTCGTCGGAGTTTCTGTCTGAGCAATATGGCATAGTTTGTGACTCCATCTGGAGAGCTGACAGCACCAGGCTGGTTATAATAAAGCTTTCAGCCTTCTTCCCTAAGTCTGTAATTAAGTGACATCACAGAGTCTTAAATGCATCAGCTGTAAAAGTCAGAAGGCTAAAACATCCCATTAAAGGGAAGAGAGCGTTTCTGAGTGTTAGAGAAACTCAACTGTGCAATGGCTCCAGGAAAGCCGTTTTAAACCTGCTTGAACGTGGTTCATTCTAGGAAGAGTTGTAGACTAGTAGGTCTGTTACAGGTTCAAGTTCTTAAGACCCAAAATGTAGTTTTAAAAAAAGCCTGTTGTGCTCAGGGAGATGTAGCTCTGTGTCTATATGTGTATGTACATGTGTGCGTGTCTGTAATCTCCATATGCTTATTTTAAGCAGTATGGATGGCGGGTTTTAAGTATTCTGTATGTAGTATTTGCGCAGTGGTCCAAAGAGAATAATTGTTTATGCATGAGTGCTAAAGGGTGAAACTGCAGAGAAATAAAAGTTGAAATTCATAGAATGGTTTGGGTTGGAAGGGACCTTTTAAGGTCATCTAGTCCAACTCCCCTGCAATGAGCAGGGACATATTCCACTAGGTCAGGTTGCTCAGAGCCCCGTCCAACCTGACCTTGGATGTTTCCAGGGATGGGGCATCGACCACCTCTCTGGGCAACCTGGGCCAGTGTTTCACCACCCTCATTGTAAAAAATTTCTTCCATATATCTAGTCTGAATCTACCCTCTTTAGTTTAAAACCATTACCCCTTGTCCTATCGCAAGAGCCCCTACTAAAAACTCTGTCCTCATCTTTCTTTTAAGCCCCTTCTATATATCGAAAACCTGCAATAAGGTCTCCCCGGAGCCTTCTCTTCTCCAGGCTGAACAACCCCAACTCTCTCAACCTGTCCTCATAGGAGAGGTGCTCCAGCCCCTGATCATCTTTGTGGCCTCCTCTGGACCCACTCAAGCAGGCCCGTGTCTGTCTTATGTTGGGGGTCCCAGAGCTGGACGCAGTACTGCAGGTGGGGTCTCACCAGAGCGGAGCAGAGGGGCAGAATCCCCTCCCTCGACCTGCTGGCCACGCTGCTTTTGATGCAGCCCAGGGTAGATGTATTTTCTATACAATGCCTGAGAAGCAGAAATAAGCACTATTAAGTGGTGACAAGTCATTAGGTATTTTCTCTCTTTCTCTCTCTTCTCTTGAGTAGTTTTTCTTGACGTCAGAAGCATAACTAAGGAAACGTAGTTTAAAAGTAGACTGCTTTCAATCTGACACTGCCTCCTAGACAGATAAATGAAAAAATGATATGCAACCCCCCCTCCCCTGCCAACATGGACTATCAAATTCAGTCATCCCATTGGAAGGATTCCCTATCAAAGTGCCCCAATTTTCGTGTCAAAAGTTGTTTTTTTAAAAAAATTCTGGTGCTTCAAAAGTACCTGAGACACCTGGGAATTAAGTTTTTATTCTTTTTTTCTCTCTCTCTAACTTTTTAACCATTAGGAATATTGATTCTACAATTGTAACTTCTAAGCTAGTCTAAGTGGACGATACCTACCACATTTTCTAGCCATCTTGGACCTGGGTAGATTGAGATTGTCGTGGTTTAACCCCAGCCAGCAACTAAGCACCACGCAGCCGCTCACTCACTCCCCCCCCCATCCAGTGGGATGGGGGAGAAAATCGGGAAAAGAAGTAAAACTCCTGGGTTGAGATAAGAACGGTTTAATAGAACAGAAAAGAAGAAACTAATAATGATAATGATAACACTAATAAAATGACAACAGTAGTAATAAAAGGATTGGAATGTACAAATGATGCGCAGGGCAATTGCTCACCACCCGCCGACCGACACCCAGCCAGTCCCCCAGCGGCGAATCCCTGCCCCCCACTTCCCAGTTCCTAAACTAGATGGGACGTCCCATGGTGTGGAATACACTGTTGGCCAGTTTGGGTCAGGTGCCCTGGCTGGGCATGAGAAGCTGAAAAATCCTTGACTCTAGTCTAAACACTACTGAGCAACAACTGAAAACATCAGTGTTATCAACATTCTTCACATACTGAACTCAAAACACAGCACTGTACCAGCTACTAGGAAGACAGTTAACTACATCCCAGCTGAAACCAGGACACAGATGAAAGTTTCTTTTCAGAGATTGAGTAGGTTTATGGACTTGTAAGATAAAGATGAGTAGGAGGGGGCTGCTTTGTCAAGCAGAAGGATTTCTGGCTGTAACTGCCCTTCAAGTTTGAAGCACTCAAGGCTTTACCTTAACCTGAGCTGGCATTTTCATCCCCATTTTCTTCAATGTCCATTTTACTTGGGGTCCAAGAGACACACCTCTAAAGTAAATAGATGATAAGGACATCAAAAGTATGTTCAACAGCCAGGTACACAGCTATACTATTCCGAAGTATTTAATCATACACTCTTTTTCTCCAGTTACTCTCTTCCCAAGCTGCTTCTCTTACTAAACTGTTATTCTTCTTCTCCTTGAGTCATTGGAGGCTGCCACGGTCCAAGATTTTGTGAGATCACCCTTCCCCTCCACGTGCGCGTTGTGATGATGGGATGTACCACGCTGTCCGGCTGCAGGAAGAGTGACTTTAGGGAAGATGACTGCAGTTTATGTGCAGATAAGCAATGGTGACCTGCAGTTGTGGGAAAGGAGATTGCAAATCAGAAGATACCTTAATCTGCTTTGTACAGTGTTAAGTAAAGATTTAAGTTAAGCTTCAGTATGTACTGCATCTATTTTATACCCCAAAATAGATGAGATGCTCTGTGTGGTTTCGCTGGGGAAATTATCCCTTATGACTAATTTTAAAAGAGGAAAAAAGGAAAAGAAGCAGAATCCAAAAGTTAAGAAACCCCAGGAGCTGGTTGTCCTTATTTTCAGCAGAAAGGAGTAGTCAGTTTATTAAGGGTGGGTATGAGCTCTCTCGTATTCCGGCTGTCCAGGCATCGTGCACACTTGTGGCGAAGACACACTCATCTAAAAATATATGGTCTGCGAAAACTTTGGGGTAATTCAGCAGGCTGACTGTCATTCAGAGCTTAGGTTCTTTGAATCAGGCAGGGCCAACCCAGAAAGGACTGTGTGTATGTTGAAGCACAGGCTTTGAATAAGAAAAATCTTGCCAAATTGGAAATAATGATGAAAAAAAAACAGGATGTAATTCAGAAGCAGCAAATGAAAGGTACAAAGCAGCAGTTGTGCACACTGAGAGTTGGTCTGCTGTGGGTCAGCAATACCATGCCCTTCCAGAAGAGGTGGAACCTGCTGGGGTGTGCTTGTGTTGGCATGGACCTGCAAGGCGTAAGGCAGTTCTTCGCCTTCTTCAGCAATATGAGCCAGGAAATGTCTTCTGCTCACGGGCGTTGTGGTACGGATTTGCATTAACACCACCAACTCGATCCTCTAGGAATTTGGGAGGCAGAGGGATGGTTTGTGTCTTCTTCATTTATTCCTAGTCTTTATGCCTATGGAAGTCAGCTTGAAACCATAACTGAGATGAACCCTAATGGCTCATAAATAGGAAAGCAAATGAAAAAGAAAGAAGCCTATTTTTTAATTCTTACGAATTTTAGATTGATTTTGTTTGAGTCTGACTCATTCTTTCATGTTTATGAGAGGCCATATTGTATGTCTGTAGAGTTGTCAAGTGTAGCTATGGTGCTGTGTACATAAACCTAATAGCAACATTTATTTTAGGATAAATATTAAAGGAACAAATCATGATACTACAGACTTTTTTTTTTTCCTTATTAGCCATGCATGATCTAAAAAAAATCTCTTCCTTTAATAGCTGGAGGGAATGTATTTTTGGTGTGACTTCTGCTCCAGTCATCAGTTTTGAATATCCAAGGAAGAGCCTGTAAAGGATGCGGCAGACTGCAGAAATGTATTCTCCCACTTTTTTTTTGTTTGTTTTGCCTATGAAAATAGTAGGTTTGGTAACAGTAGACCATGTTGTAGATGATGCTGCCATTGTAGTGGTTCTCTACTGGTGGACTTCAGTTTGGGCCAAGACCTACCTGTCTTTTTTGGGTCTGTGCTGCTTTGCACAGACAAAACATCATCCAGTTGCTTAGTTTGGTCATTCTGGTTTTTAAAAGGAAAAAAATTAATTTAGTGCATGGACACATCCCCTTCCCAGAACTGAAGTGGTTCCACTAAGCTGAAAAGAAATGGTGAGAAAAAGCATCCCAAGAATTGACCCCTCCACACACCTTGGCCTGGATTAATTCATGTCAGTGGGGTGAAAAAAGGCATCTTTGAGCTTTCCTCTGCATAAAGTTCTCTCTATTCATAAGGAACAGAGTCCTGAAAAATGGAAAGCCTCTCTGCAATCAGCATTTTACATCAGTGCCATTCGAGGTCCAAGATGACTCCGAAGCAAGTTGTAGTGAGCTGAGCTGTGCTCTGAAGCTACGACTTTAGCAAGGGGGTGGGAGGACAGGAGGCAGCGACGGGGCTGTGGTCCCCGGTCACGTGCCGGGAGAAGAGCTTGATGCCACCTTGACCTTCTGAGAGATCTGGAGCATCACTAGCACGGGGACAGCACTCGCCTGATGTCCTTGCCCACACCAGTGGGGTTGGAAGTAGATGATCTTTAAAGGTCCCTTCCAACCCAAACCATTCTATGATCTCCTTTTCTGTGTTTACGTGAATGTTTTAAGTGTTTTTAATGTTTCAGTGTAGCATACAGCTGCTAACACAAGATCCTGTCCTCTCCTCCGTTCCTTCCTTCTTTACTGTCTCTCCACTTGCTGAAGAACTAGCATCACCAGATTTTGCACGTTGCCAGGCATCTTGGCCAGCTGGCTAAATAACGAGTGTTTTGCTAACACAGCTCTTTAAATCTCATACCGCTCTGCGGCAGTGAGAGCAATCCCACCTTGGCTGCTGTATTGTGCTAAATCAAGCAACTTCAGCCAGGTGTGCTTGGTTATTACTGCAGGAGTGGAAAGCAAGACTTCCAGGTGGAAGAAATATGTCTTCCAGCGTGGACATAGGGAATGTAATCAAAGCAGCATTGGAGAAGCATGAAGGAAAGGCTGGGGCTGGGGCACCTTTGAGATTACAGCTGCCCCCAGCTGAGAGTTGTAGCAGGCAGGTCCATGAACAAAATATTCCTGGAGACTGAAATACATGTTCACCCAAAAGGTGTCCTTTTCAGGTCACAGGTGATGTGTGCTGGCACGGGAAAGTAGGGCAAGTTTCTCATCTTTCCAGCTGTACTGGCATGAAGAGGAGCCTCATTATCAATGCTGATAATCTGGCTCTTTGGGGTACAAGAATAAATTCCTAGGTATTTTTGCAGTATGGTAACACTTGCAGCTGCAGAGGATGAAGTGCAAATGCCGTATTTTCAAATACAGCTTTCCATGTCAGGATTTCACCATCACAGTGCTTTAACATATATATTTTCAGATGCAAATGATGATTTGGGGCATTTTAGTTGATGATGTTTTGCTCAGAAAGCTTCATTCTCTTTCTAGAGGTAGGGCTCCTTTAAGTTGTCTTGTACGTGACACCTAAAATTGATGTATTCTGAAAATGTATTTCTTTACAAGAATAAATTTGGCATAATAATAAATTTGGCATAATAATAAATTATTCACAGCATTCAAGCACTAATCACACTATTAGAGGAAAAAGATGAAATGCAGAGGACTAAAATGATTCACGCAGGCTGGCTGAGTTAGGACAAGTATTAGGATCCTGATTCCTGGTGCAGTTTTTACAGTGCAGAAAAATAAAATTCATGGAAAATATCCAAAATAAAACTGCTGTAACATCCATCCTATCCATGAAGTTGCAGAATCTGCATTGCTACATTTCCCACAGTTGTTCATGTATTTTTTTCCTATTTTTTGTAACTGAAAAAAAATGAGAGTTGTAAGAAGAGAATGTGAAGAAACTGAGCACAATTTACAAAGCAGGTAGCCACAAAGGTAGGATTTTATATCAGAAAAACATAGTCATATTTTGTAAGATTGCTGCTGAATGATATCTTCATGGTTCTCAGTATTTATTTCCACCTATTTCATCTTCCCAAGCTCATAGGACTTGCTCTGAGGTTTGTCATGCCTTGGAGGAATATAAACACAAACATGAGGCTTTATTTACAGGGCGACTTTTGAATTCAGACGGGGAGAACACCTGCCCTTGTTGCTGTAAGAAACATCCTCATAGCCCAATAAATGTGTGGATTTTGCCATCCCTAGCAGAAGGCTTCAAGCTTTGTGCTGACCCTGTGTTATTGTTATGGTAACTGGACTAATAAGAACTAATAAGAAATACTTGCTGTATTTTGATAGATAGTTAAGAGTTAATTAGGCTAACAGCTTCCTGGCTCTGTGCATGTGGTGTGTCCTTTTGCAAATAATAAAATTTTGAGTGTAACGCCACAGCCCATCACAGTACACTTTTCTAGCTGGGGAGATGAGATACTAGAAAGCTGCCATCCCATTTCAACTGGAGTGGTGCTGGCTGGCAGGGCAGGGTGGGATCACCGTGGATGAAAGCCTGTTATATCAGCCCATCTGTTACATATCCTTAATTAGTGTAATTCCCATGCAGTCATAAATAGGAGTTTCCCCATCCTTGCTGCAGTTTTATGCATGTTCCTCTTTCAATGCGTAACGTCGCAGGAGACCTAGATGCAGGGAGGCACGGTTCACACCACCTTAGGCCATTGAAAATGATTTAACCTGTGCGTTTGCAAGCACTAATTTACAGTAGCGGGAGGACAAAGTCATCGGCAGAGTCGCCATTAGCACTACTGAGCAGTTCGTGTCCCACGTTGTGAGATGGAAGGGCTCTGCAACTTCAGTAACATCCGACTGGCCTCTTCCAGCCTGATTTGTGAGCTTGGTAAGGAGTGTTTCTAGTCGATATGCTGCATTCAGTTCTCCTGTTCTGCGTCTGTGTCCAACGATAATTTTGCCTTATTCTAAAACGTGGGTCCTTCGGTCTGATAGTCTGTAATCAAGAGTCATAGCGTGCCTTAGACTGTTCTTACAGTCCCATTTTATACAATTATAAGTTTACAGAACCGAATGCTGCTCCTAATGTACTACATATCATCTGTGTAAAGTAATTATAGGATAATAAAACTGATGCACACATGAACATAAAATGACATGTACCAGGGTCAGAAAATAGTTTTCCCAGTGGCAGTACAGCCCTTATATGTTTATGCTGTGTTTTACAGCAACTTCACTCACTTTATTAGGCTAATGAGTTATGTGTGTTTTATAAGGATCACTCTGTGGACAGAAACCAACTGTCTGGGCAGAAGACATCATCTGTCAGTAATTCCTCATTGCAACTTTTAAGATCAGGAGTTGAAAAAAATGCCATGCACAAATGGAGCTACACAGGGAATTAGTTTAACTAGTTAAATTAGTTTAATTTGGAAGAATGTAACTCCTAGTGTCGGAAATTGTTTAGGACATTGAAGCAAATACCACCACTCTTTTGAGAAGAGGAATGGGATTCTGAATGGAGGTACAAATTTGCCCAAATTTGCTGTCTCCAGTAGCACAGCATTGTTGCTCAGGTCTGTTATGATGCAAATCCATTTTCCTCATTAGCTTGGACCAGACCTTGGATGCCAAATGAGGTAGATGATCAGAGGCAGTTCAGATACCTGCTTTTCATCTGTATTTACTCTGGAAGCTCTTTTTTCCCCAAACACATTCCGCAAGCATCTCTCCTTGTAAAATGAGCCCACTGAGCCTCGTCTCAAACTTTCAGAGAAATAGTGGTGGCTACTGAAATTATGGTATAATTTCCCTGCCATAAATACCTTCAAGGCCATATGGTAAACTTTCCATCATTTCTTTTTCTCCAGCCCTGTCTCTGTAGACAAGGTGTGCACTTACTAATGACTAGAGCCTGAAGCAAAGCCATTCTTTGATCACTTTTTCTTGCCTTCCTAAATAGCAATATTAGTGTGCCCCAATTGAGTTACGTTTTTCTGCCAACTTACTAATGAATGTGATTAGATTGAAACTGCGTGTAGCTTAACGTCACCTGGCTTGATTTGTAATCTCGATCTCAAAAGTGCAGTATTTTTTCACTGGCAGCTATTTATATACAGGATCTTTGTATCCCTGTGCAAATAGCTGTAACTCAGCAGCAGACACAATTACATTGGGTGCCAGATCCATGGCATGAAAGCCACCAAGCTTTCCACTGTGGTGTTGCATGCCCAAGGTTAGTGAGAAAGTAAAGTAATTGTGCTCAGATTGCACTCTTTAATATGCGTGTGCTTGCTTACCTGTGTGTCTTAGAGTGATTTGTATTGTGCATACTCCTGTCTCATAATTTCCATGTGATTGAGTATGGTTAAAACCCAGCCCAGCTCAGTAGCATCTTAGGGTCAACTCTGTGCTCTACATGAAAATCAGCAGGGATCCCATTCTGTTTCCGGTAGGTTACTTGCACACATGGAGAAAAAATATCGTTGATTTGCATTATTTGATCCCTTAACTGACAAATGTCAGGAGCTGAATTAGCTATAGTAACTGAAATCTCCTCGGAGGTCCCTCTGGGTCAGATGGAGGAGTAGCAGAGGTGCTAGCGCATCTTTTTATTGGAGGTCAATGTATTAATTCTCTCCCTGGGGGTCTCAAACTAACATCTTTTCCTCACTTCTCATTTCCTTTTGCAGAACAACAGGTATTCATTACAGCAGGCTGATAAGGAACAAGAATCTCCAAAGGAGGCTTCGTATTTATTTACTCGTTGCTCCTAATTTTGATGTTGCCCTAGGCTTATTGTGTTTGTCCTTAGAAGAGGGAAAAAATAGGCGGAGATGGGCTTACTTCAGAATATAGTTACTCCCTAATCAGTAAGGAACAGAACAATTTAGAAAAGGTGATGATGTACTTAATGACCATGGGTTTTTTTCCTCAAACCAAGACCACAGAATTGTTATCCTCATTCAGGAGCTCTAAAGTTGCCTGCTTAAAGTGGCTCAGCACATGAATGCTTCCCTCCTTCTAGTGCAGTCCCCCCCCGTTCGCTCCAACCATGCGTTTATGGGTCCCGGTACCCGCTAGGCATTGCTGTTCCTACCAGGATGGCAGGGACTCTCAAGAACCTACCAAATTAAGTCGTTATCCTCGGTGATGAGGAAGGCAGAAGAGGAACGCAAGTCATTGTAGCATGGGTATAGCCGATTCCCTCATTAATAGATCTGACCGTTGGGCAGTCTGCGTGTTTCTGGGGTCTGCTCGTGACTTGGCTACAGAGACGCTGTGACCTGAGGAAGGATTTTGTGTTCCCACTTCTAGGCCTGTTGCACACATACATGCCGTTCCTGGGTGTTCAGCAATGGCTACTCTTTGCCTCAGTTTCCTTACTTATAAAACTTGCCTCTTTTACTTACACTAATATTCCGTGGTGTGTGAGTAGACTTTCACCACTGGTGAATTTGGCTCTTAGTGAAACACAGAGCAGCTTCCTTGATTAACCAAATATTGTCCCACCCAGATTCTCCAGTCAGGCAATGAGGTATACGGAAAGGATCTAGGATCTATGTTCTTCTACTCCAACTGATACGTTTCAGGGCCATATCTTTGACAACTTCAGGTACAGGATTAAAATGTGGAAAGGAAGGTTAAGGGATGAACTTGACATTGGCTGGGATAGAGGGACTTAATGCTCTGCCACAGATTTCTGGGGTGATGGTGTCTTATTTGCTATTGTAAAATGGAAGTGGTCTGGGCACATGGAGAGAGCAGGGCTGTCCATGGAACTGAGTTTCCCAAATACTTGGAAGGACACAGGGCTGGAGGACGTTACCATCCTACAACTGGTGGTTGAACTGGACCTCCTGGCTGTTTCTCCACATTGGCTAAAAGGAAAGCCAACTGCTGCAGAGAGGACAGCCAGAATCACTCATCAGCTCTTTGCTGTAGATGCCACAGTGTTGTGATGCCTATGTTAGGTGTCTATAGCAGGACATCTGAACTTGGCCATACATGCGCCTGGAGACAGTAGCTCCATCAAGCCCTGATTCTCTAGGATGTCCCCAGGTGGGCCCTGGAGTCCCAATCTCTTGGTCTGGGCTTTTCATTTGCCCCAATGTGTTTTTTGGAGTAACCCCTGATTTAAGTGATGGACCATACCCCTGTCCGCACACCGGAGAGTAATCAGTCAGTTGGATGATAATGAAAGATCGCGCCATCTGTCTGCTTATTTAATGGAGTGTCAGCACACAGCAAATAGGAAGTAATTGGATTGACAGACACAGAGCCAGTTATTAGGCTGTTTGCTATCTGATTGGGAAAAGCAGAGGAGCAGAGAGGTGTAGCAAAGCTAATCTGATAGTGTCTGTTGTTGTAAGCACACACAATCTGCCACACCAAATTCACAGGCTTTAAAACCGCTGGCTGGTTGGAGTTGTTCCTCGCTGCTGTCCGCTCCAAAGCTATCCTTGCATTTGTATTACAAATCATTATAATGCAATCTAATAAAAAACAGTTTGCATAAAGATGATGCCCATTTATAAAGCTGTCACCACAGCTACTCTATTAATAGATCCATTTTAAAGATTTATAGTCAGCATATGTTACTTTTTACAGGGGCCAGATTGAGATCTGTGGGGTTTGAGCACAAAGAATGTGCCACCAGATCAGAATTAAAAATAATATGAATAATAAGTTAATTGTTACAAAGCTGTTATGCTCAAGAGAGAATGTGAAGTTGGGAGGGGTTATCATTACATTTTAGTGGTGGTCAACAAACTAAATGTAATATGTCACTAAAGGAAATAGGGTTTAATAATACAAAAAGCTAAAGTTAGTGAACTTCATATTTCAGATCACTTTGTGTAATAAGATGACATCGTATGATGGTTCTGTTAACATCTTTATCGATGCATGATGCTAAAGTGTTTATACGCATTTAATGAAGCCCCACAATATTTCTATGTTGATAGGCAGGAATTCATTTAGAATTGACTGTCAAGATTGTTTAAAATTACAATGCTTTTTAAGCAAGGCTGTATGTATTTTCTACCTTGCACAGTACCGAACACATCAGTAGTAGTAAAATTGTGTTACCTGTTGTAGTGTCGTGGGAAGTAAAGCATTGCCATTACCTTTATAGTAAGTTAGAAACAGAAGAAGCGGTGGGATCCTACCGGTTTGACTTCGTCTCATGGGCAGAAAGTGCCTCTAAGCATAGATGTGCCCTGGGTTCACGTAAAATAAATACATCACACAACTTCTATAGAGAGAGAGATTGATTGACCATGGTTAGTACATTTATCTTCTGGCTTCTGCAGGATTGGATTTAAATTACAAATGGATCGACAGTGGGTAATTTAGTTCAGTGGTCATTTTGGATTATCATCTCCATCATGAAGCAATCTTGTAACTTTGAGGGAACTGGCAGGCTTTGCTCAACGTCGGTCTAATTTTGGGCAGGAAGCTTACAGTTTCAGGTACTGGAGCAGAGAGATTTGGTGGTGCAGCTTCAGAAGAGCAAAGGGGTGGCTGGTTATAGGAGCTGTGTTTGCTCAGTTCTGTATAAATTTAAAACACAGAAAATTTATTTGGGTTTTTTTACAGTGACGAATGGTAAAGTAGTCGCTCATCAAAGCTGTGTTTCAGGCTGAAAGTGAAGCGTGTTGCTGTGGCTGCTGTGCTGCACATCACAGCTCTGCTATCCCCGTTCGCTGGAGGTGCAGCATTTTACATCTTCCTCTTACCTGGATGTGCACAGTTGGGGTTTGTTGGTATCTTAACGATACAGTACCCTTCTGCAGTTTTGAGGATCTCTTGCTTTGCAAACATTTATTGCTTGTTGCAGTAATGGGGAAACTGGGGCTCTTTATACCCAAACAACCCCAAAAAGTTCCTCAATAAATTAGGAAGAGACAAAAACATTCAACCACAGGTTCCCTGCTTCCAGGTTCACATTGTAAAGAACCTGTACCTGCTCAAAAGGATTAAAAGGAGGTTCATGGCATATAGGGAATAAAGCTACTTTATATTTGTTCTCAAAATGAACTCAGAGGCCTCATAGCGTAGTTACGAGTCTGTAGGGGATGAGCAGAATAAAAGTAGAAGTCGGCTCTCAAAAGCACCCGTGTAGGTTGGGGTGATACGGGACTGCATTTCACGCTGGTGTGTGCAGCTGCACACACACAGACACGCATGCAGCTCTGCCGAAATGCCACCTCGTGGAGGGGAGCAAACATAACCCGCTGCTCACCAGTGACATCTGAAGAGGTTTTTGTCTTGGTGCTGCGAGGTGGAAACCCGTCTTTTAACAAGTATGCTGTGGAGGGTCTTCAGGATCTGAACAAAGCTCTGGTTTTTCAGGTTTGATCTAAAAGACCTCTGCAAAGATGTGGAGCAAACTGAATTCGTCTGCCGTAGGGGGATGAAAGGTCCAACGCCAAGGGATGGCTCTTGCAAGGAGCCACAGACAGTACATTGCTTTAACATCCCATACTGGGCTATAGGTACTGAAGCCACCGTTCTCCACTTTACACCGAGGTGCTATCAGGGAGAAGGTGTGTGTTTATAGAGTTCTCTGATGAGATGTACACCTTGTAGGATAAATAAATCACTCCAAAGGCCCAGATGCCTCCAGTATATTTATGGGCTGGGAGTTCAGAAGAAAATGAAGAGGCCGAACGGCAGCTGCATTTTGGTTGTAGAAGACAGGCAAGTCTTCTCTTCACTCAGTGTTCATTAGTAAGCATTGCCTTCTCGTGCTTGTTAAATGCTTCTAATGCTTAAAATACACTTTTGGGGATGTGTTTTAGGTTGGTGCTGAGGGTCACATCAGAGTTCAGCTGTGTCCCAGCCATGTTTTCACCCATAGTTAGGATTCTTGCTTGCTGTTTGTTGTGAATAATCAAAAAGTCAAGCAGTCATTCTGCCTCAGTAATAAAAAATGATGCAATGCGAAGCAAACTAGAGCAACGCTACTGATCACTTTTTAAGCCTCATCACAGAGAGGCAGCATGGGTGGAAAAACAGTGTGGAAGGCAGATCAAGGATTGTCAGCATCAGGACAGGGTGAGGCGAGGAGAGGACTGACAGCGAATCCCATATCTTGGTGTACGTTTGCAACAACCAAGCGACGATGACTTAGTGCCTACCGACCGCATGTTCCTGGCCCTTTCTGGATGCCAAGTAAGCCATGGGTCACACTTTACTTCCAGGTCACAACTAGGATAAGGATACGTCTGATCACTTATCACAGCTCGGCTGATAACCATAACTCAACCTCGGAGACCATCTCTCCATACCACATAGAGATGCCACCTTGGTCTAAAGCCAACCAGTTGCATCATGTGCAGAGCTCCTTGGGAGGGGGGTAAATCCCCAAAACCTCCACCAGTGACTGCTGCCGCAGCTCTAGCTTATGTTACTCTCCCTGTAGCACTTACGATTCATATTTTGGGTGCGTCCTCAATAACAGAACGAGCTGATGTGATTCATGCTTGAGTTATTCTTCTTTTGCCTGCCTCCAAAGAGAAGCAGCTGTACCCCATCTGCTCGCAGAGGGAGCTGCTTGTGGGTCTTCCAGACGTATAAATGCTATATGCAGATTTTTGGTGCTGGTAATTGCTCTGTTTCATCTGCAGAAAGGGAAATAACATTTTAGCAAGAACAGTGTCTAGAGATAGAAGAGGAATAAAGTTAGATTTTCGCTGCTGTAAATTCATAGGTCAGTGGATTGGTTTTTAACTCTGCAGATTAATGCCTTTACAGACTTACAACTAGGCTCAAAATCTACCCAGTTTCTATTTCTTAAGTAACATAGCCCTGTTCCAGTGGTCTGTACAGTATATTTTCCCATGTTTTGCCCAGGACTGTGATGTTGATACACCTTTCATAGCCATCATTTCACAGTAACAACTCAGAGTTACGCTGTTTTCTTCCTTTTGAAACTCAATTTCTCCGAGAGGGTCACAAAACTCCAGGTTGTTCCTCACTCACATGTACCACTTTTGGAAAAATCATGCCTGGCTATTAGCTGAGGTTTGGCAGTGGCTGGAAATGGAGCTGATTCTCAAAGCTCGCTCATGCCCTCGCAAGAGATGAGGGGATAGAGACCATGAGCTGTGAGCATCAGTCCGACACCACACCAGAAACCTTCCGTCGGGTGGGGTCTTGCTAATATTTGCAAAGCATGAATTACCTTGTGCTGTCTTCATCGAGGAAATCATTACTCCTATAGATGAGATTTACCTCTGACAAGATGAAAATGAAAAGCAAGGAAGCGTCTTTGCAGCAGTGCACCCACATCACCTCTACTCAGCTGGATCGGAGCAGAAGGATGTTTTCATTCATGCCCTTGCTGGTGGGTGTTAATGAAGATGTTCAGCTACAACAGCAGCCCCAAAAGCAAATGAAAGCACTTTTGAGGCCATGAGGAGGGGAATGGAAATGTGGGCTGCTGTTTGAATTATGTAGTTGAAAAGGTTGTAATTAGCACATTAAAATTTGCCTCCAAGGTTCAACCTCCCCAACAAAAATCCACTGTGGTTCTGCTGCTGCTGCTTGTGGTTCTGGCTCGGTGAGAGACATCTGAGCTGTAGGATACAAAATATGCATTTCTATACATTATGAAGCTCTAGATCTAATTAGTTCTGACTCTATGTCTTGTGGTCCAAATACTGTCCAATATTCCCCTCTGGAGACATCAGAAGAAATTGCACTTGGTCTGTCCTGAGATAGTTGCACTAAGTCAGAAAGTTGTGTTCTTCAGGTGACAGGTGAGCATTAAATAAGCAATATTTTTAGCACAAGATGATAGCTAAATTATAATTTAATTTTTTTCTGAGCGTGTGTGGTGTTTGTAGTACCTCAAGGGCAACAAAATACTTATTTTTATATTACACCTGCACGGGAAGGAGGTATTTCTTACCTCAATCTCATGGATGAGCAACTACAACACAGAAATCAATTCTTTAAAGCTCATATTTTTTAGCTACTGTTAAAAAAAGTAGTTCT
This sequence comes from Haliaeetus albicilla, assembly GCF_947461875.1. Classification (NCBI taxonomy): domain Eukaryota; kingdom Metazoa; phylum Chordata; class Aves; order Accipitriformes; family Accipitridae; genus Haliaeetus; species Haliaeetus albicilla. Next base: position 2,409,568 of record NC_091496.1, on the reverse strand, counting down.
GGACTCTTTCATCTTTCAGCGCTAAAGCTGTCAGCTCTATGGGGACATACTCAGAAGCCTTTACACTAACCAGAAGAGCTATAGCACATAGTTGAGATTTTTTTGACTGAGGATTTCTGTTTGTATGGGGGAGGGACTGAAGGGATGGGGACTGACAGTAGAATCTGGCCATTTGCCCAAAACAGCCCATCAAACTCCGCTTGGTGTTGCAGACATCAGTCTGGCTGGTACTGCCAGTTACTTGTGTTAAGCTGAAACCTTAATATTTTAGTGAAAAATGCCCAAATTTGGTGTTTTCTGTTAACAGTAGTCATTTTCCATAGTTGTTACCTTGCTGGACGTTTTCTAGGCTATATAATATTTCAAAATAGCAGCAAATTAATGCTTTTTTTCTGATATTTGCTGGGGTTTTGTCTGGTTTTGCTAAGATTTTGAATGCATGTAGCATAGCTAAATCTCCATTGAGTGTCCCAGAGCTGTTTACACTTTTTTATGATAATTATAACTTTAATCACATTTGGGGTCACCTAGAGAAGAGCTTAAACCTTTATTCCTCCTGTTGTCCCCTGCATACAGCTCCCTTTGGACTGACTTCATACAGAAGCATCTCTGTTATCTTGCATATAGCCACAGTATTTATCAGCAGCATGCTCCTCAATGAAATATCAGTCCTAGGATAACTGATAATGTAACCAAAATAATTCTCTGTAGTCAAGTTTTTATGCAAAATAATGTGCTTTCTGTTACCTTAGTACCTATTTGATTGGTCTTCAGTAACAAACAATCTCTGGTCTATGTTCTTCAGTGACTTTTTAAAATTTAATTGCATTTATTGTATTCCACACATGTGTAACAGTCAGTACTTTTTGGTACGGGACCATCGCTAGGTCTTACTTTGGCAGAGAATAGCAGAGTCAGAGGATGGACCAGACTGCAGGATGGATGAGAAGTAGGTTTTATTCCAACTAGATCATTATGTGAACTGAATATACTGAAATACATACCAGTTTGGTTGCACATAGATGTTGAAATAGCCTGTTTGCCTGGCCATGTTATCACAAGGGTGATAAATTAGGAATCAGAGCTGTACCTTGTTGGTTATCAAAGAGCTTGGCAGGAAAACATTGTCTTTGGCTGTCCCTTCTGTTGACCCTCTCCCAAAACACCCACCATTGAGGTGGGAAGGCTTTCTGAATGGGCAGTGGACAATCTGGGATCTTCCAGGTGTCTCTCTTGGTTTGAATGTGTCTTCAAACCTTCACGAACCTATAGTCTTGGATATTTTAACTCTTAATTTCCTTGAATCTGAACAACCAGTTTGGGACTTGCCATTCTGTTGGTAACCAGTATCCAGTTCAAAGGATTTCTGACGTTTCCTTAATATTTCCTTGCTTTGTGTAAGCTCACCAAAAGGTTCATTCCAGGTATTTGGAGGTTTTATGACTAAGATAGAGGGAAAAGAACAGTTTAAGATCATACAAAATGAAACAAGCTGAAATGTAAATTTGGGCTGAATGTCTGTAAAAATTTTCTTAATGAGGTTTTGGAATATTTTATTTTTTCTGCTGTCATTCATTTGTTTGAGGAGGGAATTTCAGATAATATTATCATCATCATTAAGAAAAAGAGTAGTTGACGTTGCGCACTTTCAATGACATGTCTTCAGTTTCTTTTAAATGATATTTTAGAAGACATCTGATAACAAGAAGACAGAAGAAAGTCTTGGGAAGGTGAGAGTTGTGAGTTTCTAAATCAATCCATATAGCTTTTTTAGGTTTTATGGGTTTTATTACACACTTTCAGCCTAGGTAAGACAGTCCTCATAGCCAATTAAGTTGTGAGTTAGAATGAATTAAATTTTCTGAAATGGTTTGCCTTTTTTTCTTTTTTAATCCAAATGACTGTCATTTACAAAAAGATACTTCATTTTACTGAAAGTGCTTTTCTGTCCAAGGGGAATGCTTAATTGCAGCCGCAAATCACCTCAGATGCTTTCATACAAGGATAAAGCAAGTTAAAAATTGTGCATCATTTTGAAAATGCAGGTTCTGAATTCAGGATAAGATGCAGATTTCTGTTTTTTATCCCGGCTGCTCTCGTCAAGAACTCCATCCTGGCCAGACGTCTCATAAAAGTGTCCTTCAGAGCAGTGACGTCCCTACGAGCCTTTTTAGGATTTCAGGCAATTCCCAGAGCTATCTACAGTGACCATTATCCAAAATCCGGTGACACACCTCGCTCTGCATTTTTATTCAGAGAAAGCATTTTTGCATTTTGCAGGTCTGACATACATGGTGGTTATGTTAAATAGCTGTAATTGCTCAGCGATAGGGGAATTTTCAATCCTGAATGTGCCACGTGGCTCATTCTCTCACATTTAGAGAATACACCCCACGGCATGTTAACCTTTATAGGTTTTTCTTCCATTTTTGTGTGCTGGTGAGAGATGATTTTAAATGTGGTTGTTGATACTGTTTCAGAAACCCTACTAAATTACAACTGAATGGTTCTTTTTCGAGTAGAATAATCAAAGCAAATGGAAAGTGAATCAAAGCTGTTCCTCCAAGGCCTTCTTTATGGCTCCTTTTTACAGTGAGCTATATCTCAAATTTCCCTCTTTGGAGAGTAAAAAGAAAATAGTAGGGTATAAAAAGGGCTCAGTGACACAGCCTTTCACCACCGCAATGTTTTTTGATTGAGGTTTCTTTAGTCATTTGGGTTTACGCACATGCAGGTATGTCCAAAACCAATTTGAGGAATCATGTCGAGACCTAAGTTCCCTGGTGCTCCGCTTTATTCAAATGCCAAGAAGTTTTCTCCAGTTTGATTTTTATGCATTTTATATAAGCATGTCATTGACCAAAATGTGATTTCTTACTGTGTACGCTGGTTCACATGCAGACATAAACGTTGATCTCTGGGATAGCCATGGGTCAAATTGCTTTTCTGACATCTTAACAGTTACATGGATAGCTTGGATGAGTAACACAGGAACATTTTTTGAAAGTACTCTTAGAATTGTTTTTTTTAGATGCTCTTAAACATTTTTTCCTTTATAAAGACTGAATTATGTTTGAATAAGTTAACCAGCAGCATTTGAAATTTAAATAAATAAATAGCACAGTGTGTGACTGTGAATATATGTGTATGTGTCTGCCAAGCAGAAAATAGAGAATATCTGTTAGGTCTTTAATGCCACCCGATACTTCCCATTTCAAAAAATTCGTTTTCAGTTTCTTGTAATTTGGCTAGTCTTTAATTGCCAACTGGGGCTAGATATTTTTTTAGAAAAATGTGTCTAAAATACTTGTTCTTTCTGAGAATGAGAAGCACATCGTACATGTTGGCAAATTCTGGTGACCTTTTCTTTGGCTGGGAATTTGCATCTTCACATTTCTCAGTAAGAACTGTTGTGTAAAGGTTGCGCCTTTTTGCCATTCCTCTGAAAATACACCAAGATTTGGCTTAGTTACACACCTTTGAAGAACTGCAGTGCTCACACACTCCTAAGAGGCTTCCAGTTCGTAGCACCTGAAGTTCCTGTTGGGCACGATTCTGCCCATGGCTAACCAGGACCAAGCCAAGGGCAAGGACCTTGCAAAGGTGCTGGTTCCTGAGCCGAGGACTGCCTCCTCTCGCGGTGTTTTTTGGGCTCCCATAACTGTTGGGCTCCAGCTGCCTGGAGAAGGATGCTTCCTGATGTAAGTGCCAAGAAGGGAGGAGAAACATAGGATGAACGAGTGGTATTGGGAACCAAAGGAAATAAGAGAACTGGTGGCCAAATTCCCACAAACGGGAGTCATATGAAGAAACGAGAAGGCAGGAGGAAGGAAGCTTGGAAGAGGTGCAGACAGCCCTGTGGGACTTTGTGGCAGATGTGTCTCACTTGGTGTCACCGTGATTGACACAGGTGACAGTTGGCTGCCGGTGTGTTTTACTCCAGTCACGCAGCAGAGTTGCAAAGCCCCAATGCTGTGACATTCGTCGTCCGAACACCGACCATCCTTTTCCAAGGACAAAACAAGGATCTGCTGATAAGAGCAATACTGTGCCATTGTGTAATTAAAAATTATACCATGATGTCATGCACAGCAGGCCGAACTAAGGTGACACAAGCGACTTCAATCCTTGCTTTTCCAAACTTGTCAGTGTTTGACGTTGCATCCTTCATTCTCTTAAGAAATACACAAAATGAATGTTTGCCATTAGATTAATCTGTTCTTAATGGCATTCTGAATAATCCTCCCAATACTTAACACGTAGCGTGCGTCACTGTTGCAACATAACGTGCTAGAAGGATTCTTGGTGCAAATCTGCCGTACGTCAATATCTGGAGCCTCGCGATGCTCGCTTGGGTGCACCGGTCGTGTGCTCAGTGAGTGGGGTTTTCCTCTTGGTGGGATGAAGGTTGGAGCTGCACAGTGGCTGCCTCGAGTGCTCCATTTGCAGAGCAGATGTGGGACTCATCCTGGCTGGTGAAAACATTGCGAGGTCATCTTTAACCATAGCAAATTACAGCAAATTGGATTCCAGTTGTCCTTCTTTTAGGCTGTACTAAGCAGTAATGTACTTGTACCATTGGAGTATCAGATTCATGAACTCTTAGGGCTGTTCCCTACTGTAAGACATGCTCTGACATCCATACTACGTTTTTCTTTACCTTTTCTCTACTTCCATTTCCTTTGGTAGAGATCTTTTGATTAAATGAAGACTTCAGAAATTGTCTATTTTTCATTACCATTATCATTTAATCAAGCTATCCTTGAACATTCAAACTTAAGGTCTCTCATCTATATCCTCTAGCCCTCCATGCAGTTTCAGTCTTAATAACTTTTTCCTGATATCAAGTTTAAATCTGCTTTCCTAAGCTCTTGACCATTTGTTCTTTATCACAAGTGTTGCTGAGCACTCATAAAATCCCCTCTCACAGAGACATTGCTATCTAGCAGCTTTCTCGTAATCTGTGATTACTTTATGGTTCATATCAAGTAAAATAGGGATATATTTTTGATTCTTACCAGTAGTAAGTGAACCACTGTTGTGTTGTCTATGCCAAGAAATTAAACCCTATTAGAACATGTCAACCACCAGGACTCGGTTCTCTAATCAAGGTAAAGTTTGCTGGAGATTAAAGCACAGGTCTTTAGGAGAGATCTGAAATGGTGATTAATGCTAGGTACTGGAAAACAAAAATTCTTGCTTACACCTTTTGCTAGCACTGACCTTTCCTGCAGCCTCACGCAAGCAATTTAGTCTCTGGTATAGGAAACACTTAGAAACACCATCAGGCTATTGTGGGATGAGGAGTTGCTGTAGGTCAGCACATCTGAGCTCTAATAATTTGCTGCTAGTTTGTACATGGCCATTCTCCCTCTAAAAGTTTTCTTCCATTTATGTTGGTTTAGCCATTTTTAAGTGTGTGCTGGATTTTAAAGTGTTTAAAAGTTGTTCTCTTCACTGAAAGTTGCTTGTTTCAAATTCAGGCTGTTCTACCTCTCCTTTCCCATCTGAAAGAGGTATAATGATATTTGGCTGCATGGTGCAGGTATTGTAAGAGTTAATTCACATTTTTTGTGAGTTCTATGCATCAGAAGTGCTGTGTAAATAAGCTTATAAAGAAAGAGTGGCATATTTATTGGCAGACATGAAAAGATACGGTAAGTTAGTTTAATATGGTCCCATCAACCTTGACAACATTCCCTTAAGGATATCAGCAGTTGTCACTCGAAGCTGGTGACATTAGGTCTGTTATTTCAGAGATAAGCTCGGTGGTGGTCTCTCTGCTCTCTTCCCAGATGACTCCGCTGTTTCCCTGTTTGATAAAGCCGATTCACATTATCGATCTGTGAAAGCCAGGGAATAAAACTGCCATCCTTTGCACATCTCTCCATGTAGCATCTCTCTTTGGAGAGGCAATCTCCAAACTAAACTGCGAATGGGTCCCCCTACGGAAGCAATAGCTGCATCGGCCCAAATGTGTCACTCCAGACCGATGGAGTCAACACCGCAGAGGCTTTAGGGAGCAAATTGTTCAGATTTGAAAGAAATCATGCTACTAAAATTGACAGGAACTCCTCAGTCAGTCCTCTGAAGGGAAGCTGCCTCTTCTGGAGTGCTGAACGTGGAGGTAGAAAATTACAGACAATTAAGCAGACCTCATTGAAGTGTTCAGGAAAATGGTTAGTGGTAAGGCATCTCTAATAAATGCCAACAGCGATGGAACTGTTAGAGATGTCTCATGCAAAAAAAGTATTTCCTAGTGAAGAAGAGATGGCTTTTAGGGTGCGGAGGGTGTTGCTATGTATATTGGGAGATCCAAGGTCAAACACTTGCTTCTGCTGCTGCAGCTGTGTAAAACAAACATAAAAACAATCCCAGCCTGTCCAGGAGTGGGATTAAAATATAAATGATTGCGAGGCACTTGCGTGCATCGATGAAGAGGGCTGTGTAAACACCATACACGTTTCTCCCTTTTGGACAGCATGTCTCAGTCCATTATGACTCCAGATACTCAATTCCTAATTATTTTGTTACATACAATTTTGAAAGGAAGACTAATTTCATTGCCTTGGATGTAACTTAAAGAAATGATGAGGTAATTTCTAGAAGAAACTCCTATGTGTTAAACAGATGGCATCACTGAGATAAAGATATTTTGCAGGAGGAGATGGCAAACATTTTGTGTTAAAATATTCCCGGAATCGGCATGCCGTTCTGCATACGCAGGAATGGGATCCTAGGATGAAACAATAACACATAATAAAAATATAGCATAATACAGACATACATAATGCAGTATGACATCAGCATAATACATATGCATTGCTTTTTTCAGTGATATCTCTAGACTTTGAGCTGGAATGTACTGCTGTTCAGTTTAGAGGTGGGAAACCTGGGAATCAAGTGACCAACCCCAGAAAGAACTTTGCCTTTTCAAAGGGATTTCTGACATACTAAATTTTTTATGGGGTTTTAATTCTAAAAAGACATCTTTCCAGTATGTCTCCAATAGAGCAGTCAGTGATTTTTGGACAGATAAACACAAGTCGTGCCTGCATTGTGATTTTCACCAATTCCGTATTTCATCTGTTCTTCTCCAGCTGCTGAGTCTTTGTCTCACCAGCTGTTGGCATTTAATGTATTTTTTTTGAAGGCTACTTTGTAGACCTTTTCTACTCTTCATGCCCCATGTCATTGCAGCCTGTGGTCATTCCCCCACTGCTGGTGCTTGGCTCTGAGATGTAAGAATGGCAAAGGCAATGCTAACACATTTAGAGTAACTACGTGGTTGAACTACATTGCATTCTTCCCCTTCTGTTTTCCAGATTTATCCAGGAGATAGAGCACGCCATGGAGCTTGGCCCAACCAAGCAGTGTCCGCTCCGTGAATTCCTCACCATGTACATCAAGAACATCTTCCTCAATCAGGTCCTGGCTGAAATCAACAAAGAGATCGAAGGCGTCACAAAGGCATCCGATCCCCTGAAAATATTGGCTAATGCAGATACCATGAAGATCCTAGGTGTGCAGCGGCCCCTTCTGCAGGTAGGAGCTGAGTGAACTGCCAATACATCCCTTACTGTCCATGTCTAACCATGACCTGGTTATATATCTGATGAGGAAAGACATGGACCTGCTCGAGTGGGTCCAGAGGAGGGCTGTGAAGATGATCAGAGGGCTGGAGCACCTCTCCTATGAGGACAGGCTGAGAGAGTTGGGGTTGTTCAGCCTGGAGAAGAGAAGGCTCCGGGGAGACCTTCTAGCAGCCTTCCAGTACCTAAAGGGGACCTACAGGAAAGCTGGAGAGAGACTTTTTACAAGAGCATGCAGTGATAGGACAAGGGATAATGGCTTTAAACTGAAAGAGGGCAGATTTAGATTAGATATTAGGAAGTTCTTTACTGTGAGGGTGGTGAGACACTGGAGCAGGTTGTCCAGAGAAGTTGTGGCTGCCCCATCCTGGCAGTGTTCAAGGCCAGGCTGGATGGGGCTTGGAGCAACCTGGTCTAGTGGAAGGTGTCCCTGCCCATGGCAGGGGGGTTGGAACTCGATGATATATCTTTCAGGTCCCTTCCAACCCAAACCATTCTGTGTTTCTAGGGTGCTATGACCCACAAAAGTTGTCTCAACATTGAGTCTGTAACTACGATCTATTCCAGTGTCACTGTTAGTATAGTTTTTCCTCCTCTGATCTCTGTATGCAGGTATGTAGGTATACATGGGCTCTTACGTTTTGCTAGTGCCAGAAGGTATGCCTCTCTTGCTACATACGTCAAGCTAACGGCATCTTTGCATCTTGCCTGGTACATGCCATTTTTAAAGCACCTTGTAGCCATCATGACAAATTGTTACCGACTGTCTTAAACCACTATCACAGAAATTTATTTTCAAGATTTTCAATAATGTGTGCCTCTCTTAGAAGTTCTGGGGACACTTGCAAATCATAGAGCCATGCGATCGGACTAAATACACATGCCGAACTACCAGGAGGAGCAAAGATGAGGTCTGCTGCCTCCCAAATGCAGCGTGTTTGTGATTGATGTGATGCTGTTGCAGCGAGGCAGCTGTATTGCTTCCTCAGCCAGATAAGAGAGATTTGAGAGATTTGGCTTTGAAGTTAGAGTATTTATATGAGAAGTCTCTTCTGAAACAGCTTTTTTGAACGCTGATGCAGAGTGGCGATAATAGCAACAAGCACAGTTCTCATCCCAACTACATGGGTAACAGGACAGTATGGAAGCCCACCCAAAAATTCTGAATTATACGTGTTGCATGGGACTGAAAGTTATGAACTGACACTCAGCTCTGACTCTTGCTGTGATTTGGGTCAAGCTCTTTAAATCCTTTTAAATTATTCCCTCTTACCTATAAAATCATCCCTTCAGGGATGATTTTATATTTGCAAAGTTCTTAGGAGGTAGCACGCATCTCCCAAGGTTTATGTAGCCGCTTTCCATCTTAGTTTATAACTGTAAAACATCTGTATATTATAATTATATATAATAATAGTCATAACTACTATTATTGTTATTATTTGGGGGAAATTGCTAGGATTTTTGCATGTATTTATGGTCACTAACGCTATGCCTGTCTGGGTGCCATGGGTATGGGACGGTTCTTTCAGAGGCAAAGCAAAATCAGATTCCAGCGGAGAGTTTTCAGAAGTCTTTAGAGGGAAACAGCTTCCTTAGAAGGGGGCCAGAAGTTTCTTTACATGGTTTAGAAAATCTCCAGGAGTTAAAATGATGTTTTGGAGCAGCATATCATCCCTGAACTATTTCCTTCCCAAGCTTTACAAGCCTTCTCAGAAACTCAGTTATCAAAACCAAAAAGTGGAAGAATACAACCCATTGTAAATAATTACTAACATAAACATTGTTTCAGCCTCAACGTTCACTGAGCACACACCAGGTAAGATGAGAACAGGGCATTGCCTCAAGAGCACGTTGTGTCTGAATATCTCACATTGAGCTCTCTCGTGAGCCGAAGGTGGATTTGATGCTATTTGTCTTTTTTTTTCCCTTGGTGCTGCAAAAGTAGTGCCGATCAGATGTAATGTGTAACAGTAAAAATGGAGCAGGAACGGTCATGAAACAAGAGCAGAGTATTGAAAGCAACTTTAATGAGAGCAGAAGGGGTTTTGTAGATCAAGAACTCGGAATGCATTGGCTGAGCGGGAAAGGCAGGAGCACAGCAGTGAGGGGCTGTGCCGGTAATTCCTCACCATTGCGAGTGCCTAGGAAAAAAGAAATATGCCAAATCCATGACACACATAGAAGTCTTCCAAGACTTGATTTTCAGAACAGCGTTGAAAAGAACAAATTTTAGGGCAGTTTTGGCTTCCACAACAGGGAAAGTATCTGAAGATTGAAACAATGAGTTACAATAGAAAGCCAAATTCTACTTATTCATGGTCTGAGGAGTCAGTTGAAAATGTTACTTGAAGTTTGTTTTGAGAGATCTGCAAATAAGTAGGTATATTCTGTGTTGTGTTTTGTATTGTTTGCCTTTCTTTTGTTTTCTCTTATGAGAATTAAACTGAGTGAGAACCCAAACCCAGCCTGCGCAGGCGTCTGACCTTACTGAGAGCTGAAAATACTTTATGGTAATATTATCACGCAAGCTTTGGAGCAGGACTATGGAGGTTGTTAACCTTACAAATTTGTTTTGGATTCTTAATGCGATAATGTATTTTTGTGGATTGTGGCTTCATTTGTAGCTATGAAAATGCGTTCTATAATATCAATATATTTTCTTAAAGTTCATTTGGGGTTGAAGAGTCAGAATGGCTTGGAATTTTCTCATCCAGTTCCTATAATTTGTTTGTCATGATGGATGGAAATCATTTTGAACTGGAATTATTCTTGGTCAAAATGTACGTGGTCAGAAGGTCTGCCTATTCCCGACATTATAGAAGGGTAATTTTGTGAAAGCGAAGAAAAATTGCTGCCTCTTTGAACCAAGTCATCCAAATAGCTCCCTAAAATAATTTTATTGATTTTACATTAAAAGAAAAAAAAGGCTATTTCTGCATTGACAGTGCTGGAGCCTGAAATCTTTGCCCTCATCACCTCATGGGTACGATGAAAATACAGTGTGTGGCGTGAATGAGCCTTGTGCCTCTCTCCTGGCACTGTGTTACTTTTTCCTGCCTTATGTCATTCAGGGAGAGGTTCATGGTTCACCCATCCCACTCCTTGCTATCCTGAAGATCTTTCTGAAGCTTCTGCAGCAGGAGCCAGCGCTGTGATTTAACACGACTCAAGAATTTATCAGTTCCCACTGCATAGGCTGATAATAGCTGCTTTTTGATAACTATCAGCACATGTTTGAACTGAATTAGCTTATAGATAAGAGGTTTTCTAGCATCCTATGCCATCATGTCCTCACAGATGAATCATCCATTTCTGTAAAGATTATGCTTTAAAAAAAAAAAATTGTAGCTGCCCTTTGTAAATATTACATTTGACTGGGAGGATGGTCTTGTTTTCTATTCTTCCATCCTTAAATGTAAAATATTGTAAATCCTTTTCCTTTCAAGAGTGACTGAATAACCATGAAACTAATTTGTCTCAAAATTATTCTGCATTAAACTTCAGGCTGTAATTGTTTTAAATCAATACTAAATTAGGCTACAAGCAGCTCGACAGCTTCTTACAGCCTGTTCTTGTATGATTCATGTCAAGGTGATAAATCTTTCTGGCTAGGTGGTCACTACTTATACTGGCCTTAAAAATGTGTTGCCCTGGCTCCATCCAACAAAAAAGTGCATGTTGCTTCAACCTTCCCACTCTATAGCAGCAGAGCAGGATTTTTCCTTTAAAGCATCAGTGCGACCGTTGTTTCTTACAGAAGTATTGTGCAGATGATGGGCATGATGGTTTTCTGGCTGAAAATCCAGCGAAAAACTCCTTAAAAAGTCAGAGTGTGCAGCTGTTTGCAGGATAATGACTTGCTGGAGCTAATTATCCCATTGCCCGCACTGCTTATCCCACACACTATGTCACTCGCTTGTGACTTTCCAAGGAGACGTCATTGCTGGCTTTGGCATGTTTTCTTCCTGTCAAATTACTGGTTATTAAGAAGAAGAATGGTCACAGTGAGTGGCGTTTAAATGGTTCACCAGTAGTGATGGGTACATACTTTGATAGCGAGTGGATGTTATTAATTATTAGTGTAAACAAATTAGTTGTCTTTTCAGGCTGGCTTCCAACAATGAAAGTTCATTAAGGAGCGAGCATGGCTGATCAATTGAGTTTTTCCCATTCAAGGACAAGTGTGACTTTTGAGGCAGCACCTGTGGTTCTGGTCCTTTTTGTTGGTTTTTTTTGCAATGACATGATGTCTAAAACAGTATGAAGTGCTTTGCAGATGTTTTCATCTGTTGTGTGGTGTATCTGTTCCCATTGTACAACCAATATGTCAAGAGGTTAAGACCCACTGACTGAGTCTGTGTCAGAATTTCTAGCTGACTCTTCTTTTTCAGTTTGAACTGAGAGGCAAAATTATCTCTTCGTGGGAGTCTGAATCTCCCTATTGCTTTCAATATTTCTTTAGATAATTTTTCCTCTGGGGGGAACATTTACTGTGGTTACTGCCTTTTGTGGAAGCTTTTACAAGGCTCCCGTGTAAGTCATCTGCAGATCTGTAAGTTCTCCACTGAGGCTGATTGTGGAGCTCTAAGTTACATAAAAGCAATTGCTACCTTTAGGCAAACTGTTATGGCAGCGCTTCAATTTATTTTAAAAATCAAGTTTAACTTGCACATTCAGTAAAACCTAGGTAGGAGACAGTTTTATGTTGCATATGGACATACTGAAGCAGCATGCCTTGCAGGCAAAATTATTTTCTTCCTCTCCGGATCTGGAAAAGCAAAATGAGGTTGCACAAACCATCCCACTGATGTGACTCACGTTTGACTTGAAGGAAACAGTTGTATGTTTGAGGTCTCTGTAGCCTATTAACTCCTGCAGTTGCTGGGTATCTCTTCCATAGGTGGGTGCAATCCTGCGTTAGAGTCAGCCAGAATCTGTATAACCCTCGTTTGTTCAGCCCTGAATCCAGGTTAATATTCCCCGTCTCTCATGACCTGAGGCTCAACACGAAGCTGGGCTTAGCCATGTATGTGGTTTTCTATCTAGAACATGTGAGAACCGCTCTCCTATTTAAGCAAACTTTTTGCAAGCTGGTAAAATCGCAGCTTCTCTACCGGGAACATGCTCTATTAGAAATTAGCACCACAGAGGAAAGTAAAAGCCTAAGTCTTGATTGAAGGAGGTGAGAGTTGGGTGCAAAATGTCTTTGATCATGGTCCTACCTGAGACCACCAGCTTGTTTTGTTCACCTCAACAAGCATCTGTCGTATGACCAGAATTTTTGGCTGGTACCAATGCAGGTTGGATTTGAACTTCGTAAGTGATGGGTTACTGTTATTTTCAGGTCTTTAATAAGCATTTTTTGAATATTTACATACCCAGTATCATAGTATCGTAATTACATTAGTTGAAAGGGACCTCTGGAAGTTGGTCTCATCTGCCTGAAGCTCTGGCCCAGAACCGAAGTCTGGCAAACACCAGATCAGGTCAGTCATGGCTTTGTCTCGGTGGGTTCTGAAAACCTCCGGAGATGGAGATCCTCTGGGCAATGGTTCTGCACTGCTCTCCTGCTGGAGAGCTTTTTCATAGCCACAATTTTTGGCTGCTGCTCCTTATTATGTCACATGTATGAGATATGGAACAGACCAGGAGTCTTCATTTAAATCATGTATTATTTTTACTTCTGGAAATGTGAAGCCTACACAGTGCAGCTCTTGCATCTGTGTAAGGCACCTTAGGTGTGAAGCAGAATAACTAATCCATGGCCTTCACACTTCTACCTGTGGTTGCATCTTGTTAAGGCTGATCTCTGTTTTAAGTTAGTCTGGTGTTATTAAAATATACCTCCCTAGGGTCAGTCTAGCCATAATGGTCTTGACAGTACTAGAGATGCAAGTGTGTATGGAGGGTTTGTATCAATGAGTCTAATCAAAAGATGTTATGGGCAAAACCGACCAGTTAATAAAAAGAGATCACCCGGTCTTGTATCTCTTAGCAATTACATTGTGCTTTTGGTTAGTAAATCTTAAATTTTTTTTTTCAAGAATTTAATTTAATTGGTAAAACTTGCTATTGAAAGACTGCCTTTCTAGCACAGCTCTATCTCTCAATCTGTGTCTTTGTAGTGCATCAGCCCGTGTCATTCCTACGGTCCAAGAGCTAATACTTCAGGGTGAATTCACATCATTAACTTTGCTTGCTCAGGGTTGTGTCTGCTGGCTTATTTGAGATGACCTGAGCCAGGAAAGCTCTGTTTCCAACCTTAAATTCCAGGTTTGAGCAAAAATGATGACCATTGCTCTGAACGTCCTTGGGAACCAGCAGCTTCAGGTTGGAAAAGCACAACCTCCGGAGCTGCTGGTGCTGGGAAACCTGGCTGGAATGGGGTCAAACATTGTGTTTTCAGGGTGGGTTGGAGGGCGCAGACGGACTGCTGTCTCTTTTGATCTTTCTGCAGCAGGATTTTTTGGTAGACAAGCAGGAGAGAAGTAATGGTTTCTGACATATCTGCTGACAGGGACTGCACTGCATTAGCACTCTGTCAATCCCATCTTCTAAGAGGTGCCTTTTTTGAGACCTGTTTGACTTTACTGGCTATCAAAGGCATCCTCAGTTTTTGGCCTCCATGGAAAGAGCAGCAGGCAGTCAAGGAAGAGGCAGACAGCTGCGTGGCCAACACAAATCCGTGGGGATCGCCTGCTCTAAGGGAGCAGAAGGGGTGTTAAACCCCCGAGGTCACCCTGGGAGCTGGAACGGGTGCGAGGAGAGGTTGACTTTGCCTCTGTGAATTTTTTTGTCTCTCTCTGTTTTTTCTGGTCATTAGTCTGAAAAGTAGGACTCAAGCCAAAGTGGAAAGAGAAACATACTCCAATTCTTGCATGCTGGAGCTGGCATGGGAAAAAAAAAAAAAATTTAGAAAAAAGAGAGAAATAAAAAGTAGCTGTCACTGTCTTCTTGGCCTTGAAGATTGACATCTCACTAGCAGGTCCTGTCTGTGTCATTGCAATTCCCTGTACAGCTCCTGGATTAATCCTCTCTCCATGGACGCAGTATCTATTGAGCTGGTAGGGCTTTTATCCCCTTTCTTCTGCTCCTGAATTAATATGGGGTTTTACGGTGGTGGGAGAAACTACATGCATAGTCTGCTTCATTCTTTCCCTTTCTTTTTGATAGGATTTTATTTTAAAATCCTGCAATCGTCATGCATGCAATGATTTCTGGCTTGGCTAGAAGTCAACAGGAGTGTGCAACAATTCACGGAGGGAGGCTGTGGGAGATGCACCAGCATGGTGCTGGGAATGCCTCCGGGACACTGAGCACATCAGCTCCTGCTGACATTGGTGAGATGCAGAGGAGCATCCATATCGTGCAGGATTAACCCTTTTAAGGGACCTTTGCTGTCACGGCATTTACAGTGTTCATCCTCACCCTGGACTTTGCAGCTGGTTTTCAGTGGCAGTTTGAGTAATTGCTAGACTGGTAAAACCACTAAAACTTCCTTGTAAGTTATTTTATTTTTATTTTTTTCTTCTTGCGGTCAAGTTTTTTTCAGAAGTTGGGAGTAAACCACATGTATCTGCCCCAGCCTCAGTCACAGGCCTTGATTGATCATTTTAATTACCAAAACAGCCCAGACAGGCTCTTTCAGCACTAGTATTGCGCTCATAAATCCTCATTTTGCCTCACATGGCTGAGCCCACATGGCTGGTGTCAGAAACAGCCCCTCTTATCTTTCTGTCCAGAGGAGAAGCCATTTAGCTTGGCCACCCTTCTGTTTGTTTAAAGCTTGAGCTGCACATTTCTCATTTGCAACCTCATTAAGCGTACAGCATCCGTGCAGGAGAGCACGCCTCTGGGATGCGGAGGCAGAGCTGGCCTTCTCGTTAACCCAAGGGTGCTTCCAAAAAGTAAGCGTGAAGCCTCAGATACAGCTACCAGAGAAGCGACGCTTCACCCAGCTTTCCTCTTTCCCTCCAGCTGCCTTTTTTCCGCGGTGTTTTTCAATTTTAAACCAGTGTTTTGACTTCGCTGAGGTTGTTCCTGTGATGGATGACCATAGCTGCAGTGTCCAGGAGGCTCTTAGCATCCACTTGTGAGTACCGACAAAGGCAAAGTCTGATGAACTTCATTTAAAGGAGATTCGTATCACTCCATCACCAACAGCCCTCCAGGAGTTTCTTTCATAACCGTCTTTTCACTAGGAAAGTTTAATTACTTGCTTTTTCGAAACACAGCAGTGGTAGAGTTTGGAGTCTTGGTTTGGCTTTTTTTGACTCTCTACACCCATTAGCTGAAGGTTGTATCTTTCTATCACAACAGCGCAGATATTTTTTTCCGTTTCCTCTGCTTGGTTTGCTTCATGAATCCCGAATCCAGCCGGTAACACAATCTCATGCAACACACTTTATAGATGGCTTCAAGAGAAGAAACTTCCCTGTGTTCTTGCCAGGCTCATTGAAAGTCACATTCTTTTTTTTTTTTCCCTTGCATTTGAAGCCTGGGCCCATTTCATTTAGGAAGAATAACTCTAATTTCTAGTTTTTTAAATGTTTTCCTAATCAGAAGTGCTATATGAGAAGAGCCATCGCATTTTAAATAATTGATGGCTACTTTATTGAGTTGTCAGCACTAATTCATCCTTCTTTTGAAGTGCTCGGATGTTCAAAGGAGTAATCTTTTTACAACGTGCTCATTTTTTGAAGAAAAGTTCATTTTTATAATTACTTTTTTTTTTTCCACTGCGGAATGTAATTGTAGCTGTGCGGTGAGGGGGAGGGATGAAGTACCTTCCAGCTCACACAGACTCTAAAATGCCTTTATTACTACTTTTGCTGCTAATTTCACTGCCTCCCTCCTTTTGCAGAGGTTTAATTATACCTGTTTTAAAAGCGCATTTTGAAATATGACACCTAGTTCTCATAGAGAACAAAAGAGAGATTAATCTATTGTTAAAAGGAAAGGTAAAGAAGCTCTTATTTTTTTTTTTTTTGTCAGGGCTGTCCCTCCCTGACAAGCAGCATTCAGTGGGAGGATTGCAGAGAAGTAGCTGTGATTTTGAAGGAGGGGACTTGTCAACAGATTTAAAAAATGAAAAACAGATGCAGAGATGCTACAATCAGAGTATTCCTTCTTGCATGGTGGGTTTTCCCTCCTACCCTCTGCTGGCAGAGAAAAAGGTTCTTGCTAGAGTGTATAAACTTTGCTAGCAGTTTAAAGGTTAATAGCACTCTAATTTACATCTGAAAGAATTGAGAGAAGGCAGTAAATTAAGAGTTTCCCCTTTTGGTACTAATCTGTAAATAGACCCTTTCCATTTCAATAAAATAAAATAAAATAATAGTTCCACTCACGCACACAAAGCTGTCAGAATGGTAATTTTTTTGCATATGATCTGCGTTTGTGCTGTGATTTTTACTTATGTGAACTTCACCATACAGAGGGTAAAAGCTTTTCCCTTGCATCACCCATGCGACAGCACCGTAAGCTTGGCAGGGTACCAGGTTCTGCAGCCCCAGTTCTGGTCATTATGGGCCTGATCCAGGACGCGCTGGGGGATTTAAGCCGTTGGGATGGACTCTTTAATTAAAGTATTCAAGGACCTCGTGTGTCTCTGTAAAGTAAACTGATACATAGAGTGAAAATAGAGTAAAATGATACAACTTTACAGGAGAGCCCTGCCCCAGCCTGTGTTCTATTTTAATTAATTAGGTGCTGATTATAGCTGCTGGAAAAGGTAAAGACAAGAGAGAATTGAAAAGCATTGAATTTGTGAAGATGGTATCCTAGATTCCGATCTCGGCTGACCTTGAAGTCTATGGAGTTACACCGGATTTCTTCCAGTGTGAGTGAGATGAGATCTATCCCATTAGCTCTAAATAATGCCTGTAGTCAGTCATTTTAAACATTAAAGGACAGAAAAAGAGCTGGTCATTCAGCTGCAGCTGACTCCTGCTTGCATAAATAGCATCAGCCTCAGTAACCTCTTGAGTCGCATACAATTAAAAGAAAAACAAGCTTGGAAATGAAGCAAACCAAACATTCAAGCCTCCAAGGGAGCTCCAAGGCACTTCTAGCAGAAGGCACTGAGATTTCTCTGCTTAACTATATTTTTTCTCATTTAAGGGTGGTGTCAGAAACTGTATTAAAGGCAGGCTGGTGACAGGTTGAACACCCCTCTTTGGTATTAACGTGGCATTTTGGTTTTAGTTCCTGCTCTGTTGTTTTTCCATGGCACCTTACTGGCCACAAAATGAAAAATTTAATTAATCGCTCTTCTTCTAGTTAGAGACTTCAAAATAGCAAAGATGACCCATTTACCTAGAAGTATTAACTGCAAAAATGTACACGAGCTGGTGCCTTAGAGCTCTCATCCAGGTGCTAGTCTAATCAGTGATCCAAAAATAAAACTGTATGTGTTTTGGCTGTTCCGAGAGTTACTTGAAGAACTGTTTCCCATCTTCTAAGTAGAAACACTTTGGCTTTGCCGTTTGCGTTGCTGCTGATACAATAGAGCGTGGTCTGCAAACTGTCAGGGTCCCAGTGAGTGATGTAGGAAAATGGTGCTGTGGTATAATGGCTGCACTTCCAGACTTGTAGGGAGGGAGGTTTGGAAGAAACGTTTGGAGAAGTCCGTTCCCAGATTGGCACAGGTGATCTCATTGTAGAGACCCTCTCAAAATAAAGCTGCATCCAAAAGGTGGCTCTTCTCCCCTTGCTTTCTTCTCCATTTAAAGCCTTTTTTCTCATTCCCAGGTTAAAGGTAGTAGCCAACGTTGACCATTTATGTTGCTCCTTGGACTCCTGCTGGGTTAAAAGCAAAGTTTTGACTTTCAGATTCATTCCTTTTAATATTGCTTGGTTTGGGGGGATTTAGGTTTGATTCCTAGTTCTTCCTGATGAATTTGTGTACAAGATGTGCTTGTTTTCTGGTTTGTAAAGCCAATCACAACCTGCAGCAGCCTGCATAGGAGCAGCCAGAACATGCTCCAGGTTTCACCTCTAGCGCTCAGTCTGAACTCTAGGAAGAGCGACAAAGCAAATAGTAGTAGTAGTCGTAGTCGTAGTCGTAGTAATAATAACAACAACAACAATAATATTATAATAAGTATTGTTGTTACTTCTTACATTGGTAGGGCTTTGGGAGTAGCCACATGCTTTAGAAAGGCAAATTTTCTTGATTTTGCAATAGAAGAGGTTATACCACAACAGAGGTGTGGGTGTTGTGTGGGCTCCTCAAAGAGTTAACAAAAGGGCTATCAAAGAGTGACCAACAGCCCATGGCTTCCTAATTATCATCGCTTCTTCAAATCAGTGGACCACGCTACGTTTAAGAAATGTCCCTGCTCAGAGTAACATCAAATGCTTCTGGCCATGATGACGCTTTTTAGGCCTTCCTATGAACCATCTGCCAATGACCGCTGGGAGGGACAAGGAGTGGGACTTAGAGCAGTTGCCGTGCCACAAAGCAGAGACTGTAGTCTGAACTATCCAAAAAAAACCCAAAAAAAAAGAGAGAAGAAGAGCAAAGAGGTTAAGATTAAGCAGTTGATGCTCTGAAAGTAAGAACCTGCTGTTACATCGGGAATATCCATGACAAATGGACTCGGGCAAGCAGGATCTACCCACTGTTGAGTGTAAACCAACAAATAGCTGGAGGGTGTCAGGGCTTGCTGGGTCTTTTAGA
This sequence comes from Haliaeetus albicilla, assembly GCF_947461875.1. Lineage (NCBI taxonomy): Eukaryota > Metazoa > Chordata > Aves > Accipitriformes > Accipitridae > Haliaeetus > Haliaeetus albicilla. The sequence continues at coordinate 2,390,290 of NC_091496.1, read as the reverse complement.
TTCTTAAAAATAATTTGGCAACACGTGCATGGTTTGTCAAGCGAACAAAATGTCGTTTAATTGAAATGAATTGCCTGTGTGTATATAAATGCATATTGAAGTTTCTGTATCGCGGCCTCAAACCAGTAATACGGGCTGAGCATCTCTTAATTGCATTCGGCGTTGCATTTCACAGCTGGGCTGAAGAGCAGCCAGAAAAGCTGCTTTCCATCAAGTCAGGTTTCAAGTGAGGGGGGAACAAGTCCTCCTGCTAATTTTTACATTTATAATTCACCTGGACCATAGCACTGGAGATACAAAGAGCTGGTTGAAGTTTTGAATAGGAGAGAAAGACTTGTCAAATCAAAATGTTGATTTGACAGTGAGCTAATGCAAAGTGTTCAACCCAGGTGTTCTGTGCTCAGGCAGGTATGTTTGGGTGTCTGGAAAGATGTGAGCTTTACAAATAAACTCCATTTTTTATATAATGTGAATAAGAGCTCTTGAACATTAAACAAACCAAGCCTTGAATAGAAGAAGGCATTTAACAGCACCTTCACTTTTGTTTTGCTGAACATTGATTGGTCTTAGACTGACATGTTTTTATAACCTTTAAAAAAAAAGAAAGAAATTACCCTAATGGAGCCAAGAAAGCAGAATCCCTTGATAATCTGCAGCTAAGCTACTGCTCCATCTACTTTATACATGAATCAGAAAGGAAAAGTTTTGGGAAGGCCTCAGACAATGACACCAGTTCTGTGCCAGCATGAAGCCTTCCGAAAATGGTCTGAAATACAGATATCTATATATTTTATCTATTTATTTATTTATTTATGCTAGCTTGAGCCCCAAGGCACTGAGCTGTGAACGGTGAAGGAAGGAAGAGGGGAAATGTGTGCTGACGGTATCGGCAGGTTGTCGTTGGACTAGACGTGATGGTTTGAACCACCTAGAGATCTTCTTGTCCAAATATTCGGTAGTGGGCTGGTTTGAGCCGCTCTCGCTTCAGTGCAGTGTGCCTTTCCCCAAGCCTGGTCCCTCAGACTCCTCTTTTGGTATTTTTACATGTGTATCAGCCTGGCTTTTTTCTTTTAAAGTGCATTTCCACCCTGTATCATTTGGCACTGATCGATATTTAGGTAATGAGAGAGGTTGTTTTCCCTCTGATGAGGAAAACTATTTTAAATATTTTTCTTCTAATAGGTTAGCAAGTGTTGAAATTGATCTAATGAAATAATGACAGGAGAGCATCTCCCTGTGAGTTGACTGCGGCGGTGAAAAACATGCTTCTTGACAGGCTTCAGGTTTTTCTTCTAGGTTTATTCCCTTACACTTGCTCTTTTGCTCTGCTCTTAAGAATCAAACAGCTCTTGAAGGTGTAGAGTGGCCTCAAGGAAATACTCTTCAAGTCCAGTCTATCTCCACTAGCCAGTACCATCTACGCCAACCTCAGCTACCAGTACCAGATCTGTACTTGACCGCTTGCTTTTGCAGGACATGGTACACATCATTACCTCCTCCCTTCCCCTTTTCCTTCCCTAAACCCCCAGTGACTGGTTATAACTTGTAGCCATGACGTCATTTAAGGTGATTTATAGATTATTCCTTACTTGCCTTCTCTAGTTGCATCATTTCTTGTAGGTATGGTGGTAGCACGAGGCTTCAAGAAAGATTTGAATGAAGGTGGGGATGACCTGACTGGCCAGTGGAGGGTTTTCCACATAAAAGAAATCATAAAAATCCTGAAATAATTGTACTGGAGATAGATAAATGACACATTCAAGATTAGTGTTGACACCAGAGCAGGACACAACACAAAAGCAGGCAGCAGCGTGGTCGCTGGGAGGGCGCAGAGCGTGTCTGGCTGACAAAGCTGTCCAGTTCCCATCCCTACCGTTGATTTATTTTGTGCATTCAGTTTTCTGAGAGGCTACTGAAACTCAGCTCCGGGTCCAGGTTGTGAGATAACCCTTTCTCTTTTTGTGCTGGACCCTGGAGGAATAGAAGGGAACTTGGGAAACAGCCGGTTGGAAAGTTCATGGCAGCACAGGCAAGGAGCAGGTATTTACAGAGCAGCTTGACAGCTGAGTTTGTTGTACAAGCTCAGGTCAAAATCAGCTTGTCTGGGGTTGGTTTTTTTACGTCGGATTGAATGTGCTGACTTTGGGTTGCATATGTTGCTAGCAAAAAGGGGCTGATGTTATTTTGGTTGATATTCTGACTGGTTTCATGGAGCAGGTCAGTGTAGACAAGGTCTAATGCAGAAAAAGGAAAAGTTGTGGCAGAATTTTGTGGATCTGTCCTTCAGACTTCACTTTTGGAGAGTGACATGCAGAGGCAATGGGGAGGAATAGAGGAAAATTTCCAGAGGCAGGAGCGGAGGAGGGCAGTATTTGGGAGCTGACAGCCTTCTGCGGGTGGACAGTCAGTGAGAACCAGAACCAGAATCCTCTCCAGAAGGATGCCATTAGCTGTCCAAGGCCCCTTCCCTGCCTCATCTCCCACTTCGCTGAACGTGTCAGACAATGGTAACTCCACAACTGCTTGCTGGACCCATATTCTTGCAATAATTAAACTTAAAGGTCATTTATTATGAGAGTTAGTTCATGACCCCAAATTATTTTTTCATTTAATTGCATAATAAAGCAGGAGCGGTCCATTTTCAAGCACCTTTATCATGGTAAAAATAGCAGTCAAGTCGCAATTTAAAGTATTTTTCACTTTTGTGGTCTGTTCTTTTCAATCAGATAACTGTCTATATCTGCTCTCTCTTAGCCTTCCCATTGGTTTAGGATCACATGAAGTCTCCAGCATCCTTCCTGGTTTATTTTTGTGTATCATGGTCTTAGGAAAGGAAAATGAAAATAGAAGGAACAGAGAAAACTTGAATACTGTAATTGCTTTTTCAGTCAATTTTAGACTCCTGCTGTAGGAACAAAATGCAATAGCATTTAAAAATATGTTTATGTTTCCAATTTATTGCAGGAAAATGCTTGAATCTCTTTTCTGTTGTCTTCTAACGTAGATATCCTTGGTGCAGCAAATTGTTAAATGGATGGTGGGAATATTTAGGTAAGGCTGGTGGAAACTGGTCAATAAAAGCATGCTTTCTGCTGACTGCTTTGGGACCTTTTGTGTATTTTGCTGTAAATGGATTAGCACCATTTTTCTTGGGTGACTTTTATAAATTGGTTCTGGGCGAGAGATGCAGGGTCACAATACAGGGTGAAACCCTCACTTTCTTTATTCAGAGTTTACTCCACAATCGCTCACTGTATTTTCCTTAGCTAAGGAGGTCTACGAAGGCAAACATCAGGATTTGTCCAGTTTCCAGCATTCAAAAGCAGCTTTGTGTCTCACCAGCATCGGGAAATGGGAAGGGACGCGTGTATCGGTGGTGGCCACAGGGCTACGCAGTTCCTGGAACGGAGAGGAGAGGCTTAAAGATCATGGTACCAGGTTAGGGGAGAGAGGAGAAGGGACCGTATATTTGTATAAGCACCTGATTGCAGCCCAGTTCATGATGTTGCCATTTGAGTCTTCCCTATGATAAGGAAATTTCAGGCATGGCTCAAAAAACCTTCATGTTGAAGGTTTCCCAAAAAAAAGAGTTTTTAAGCAAAAATAAATCTTCTAGTGTCATAAGTGTCATCTGCTTTTAGGGGGCTATTAAGTTACAGTTCTAAAAACCCATCAGGAGAGTGTGCTGGGGGCACTTGGGGCTGGGGGCTGGTACCCTCCTAGGGAAGATGCAGTGCTTCAACTCCAAATTGATGTATATTGGGACAGCTTAAGGCTCAAATGATTGAAGGTCTGTAGCTCAGGACTAAGGCATGTTGGCAGAGAAAGGCGAATGAGTCTGGTAGTGCATGCCAAGCAAAGGTTTGTGCAAAGCACATCTATAAGTAATATTTTCATGAACACTTGCATCCACATTCATTTAACGCAGGGATAATGAGATTTCTATGTCTTCTATACATCCTTCACATTTACGTCAAACATGTCAGCAAAAGAAGATTGAATACATTGTAGTTAATCTACATTTTGGGTAACCACAGAATTGCAAAGGTGGGTTTTCAAAAATGTGTCATTCAGAGTGATTATTATTTAATATGTTTAGTAACATGTTGATGAAATTTAGGTGCAGCTGTTAGAAAACACTTACTTTATGAAACTGTTGATATTGGGTTTGTGTGAGATGAGGTAATGTTTTGTTTCAGTTCTTCTGATTTTATTAGAAACAAACTACTTTTAAAAAGCATCTGATATGGGTTCTGTTTGCATTTCCCAAGAGTGTTTGTTGCTCTGCTGTGTGGTTTAAATAATGTAACAGAAGGAGCCGTCAGGAATTCTCACTGGGGGTAGGATAACCGCTCATCCCCCAGGGAGACCCAATATCGCCCAAGGAGTCTCCAGAGCTGAATTAAGTGTTTTCAGGAGGACTTTGGGGGACACAAAAACATGTTCTGGCTTCTTGGAGCAGCTAAGGCATCACTGAGAAGCTGGCTGAGAGCCTGGCCAGTGCAGGACTGTGCCCTGGTAATGAAATCACCGACCCACCTGCCTGGCACCATGACGTGGGGTAATGAGAAAGATTAAAAAAATCTGGCAAGCTGTAATTCTATCATATTGATGCTTATGAGCTTTTTTCTCCTTTTTTTCTTCATCTTTTAGAAAGCCTACTTGACCAGGGGTGTTTCCCGCAGCCGTGATGTCTACCCAATATAATCTCAATGCAGCAGAGCTTCCTTGTGGTCTTTTTCACATTTTCTGTCATACTGTTGTACGTTATTCAGGAAAAAAAATGTGCTTTATAACCTCTTATATTACTTGCTCTGAATTTTAAAATTCAGTATGACTTATGATAGTGCAGATTGGGCCAGTATCTTCTGAAAGCTCTAATAAACATGTGGCAGCAAATTAAAATGACATGGCTGAACGAGTTGCTGCCCCCAGCCATCTGCCCTGTCCCTTCGATGGTTGTTGCTGGAAAGGTGAGGATGTCTGATCCACTTGTGAATCAGTTGCTGAAAACCTCTAGTTGTCATTGTATTTTCATGCAGACATACCCTGATCTTGTTTTACCTTAAAATATGATGCAGACTGCTGTGAAGGTTTGGGAGCAGGTTCACTCACAGGTAGGTGAGGTATCCTTATATCGTGATACTGAGTGGAGTGGAGGAGATGGCTTGGCCATCTGATTTTAATCCATCATCTCATCTCTCGGAGTCCCTGAAGATTTTGAGATGTGCACTCCTACGTGCCATCGGTGGGAGCAGCACACTTGGCTCCTCGGAAAAGCAGAGCTGTCACATATCCCATGTTGAAGGGTGTCAGATTCGTGTCCTCCTGCTCGCTCCTCTTCAGCCCCTGAACTTTGAAGAGATGATTTTTTAATCTGGCCCCATGGCTTAGACAACAGGCATATTTGTGTGGCAAATGTGGTGCTGTAAAGATGCTCTCTATGCTTTGACTCTTCTCTAGAAGTAGAAATTTGGGGAACAGAAGAGCTAGGGCAAGAAGATTTGCCCAATCTTCCTTTCCATTTTAGGAATGGTCAGCAAGAAGTGCTGTCGGAGCCTGCTGTAAAAAATAAATAAATAAAATAGACTGCAAGAAATCTTCCCTTTTCATTAGGCTTCATCATGGTCTCTTATAGTTCAGCTCGATTCCTAAATGCTGTGTGCAATATCCTTTCCAAATCACATTAAGTCTGACAGCTCTGGATTGCCTTGATAGATGTGTAAACGGTCGGCCCCATTGTGAATGCCAACGAGACCTGTGCCTCCCTGATACCTCCCGTCGCCGAATCTAATCACGCCCTCCCGTGTAAGTGAATTCTAAGCTCTCATTATGTGTCAAATAAAAACTATTTGCTTGTTTTGGTTTTGAATTGCCAGTAATTAATTTAGAGTCCAGCAAGGTGTGAAAATAGGTCTGGTATTTTCCCTCTAGGCTGGATTTAGAAGCACAGTGCTGGGGGATCTCTTGGGTCATGAAGTCCCAGTCCCTGCCATCAGATGCACAGTATCACATAATCTGTTTTTCATAAACATATTAAGTCTGTCTTCAAAGCAGCCAGGCTTTCATTCCCCATAGCTCCTGTTGAAAGGTATGTAGTTATATTGCTTTAGTGCTTTACTATTCCTCTATTTCCAAGCAATAATAATACTCAAGGCTGTTTATCAGTGCCTGCTCGTGCAGGCTGCTGAGTTTGGTCCACCTGAACTTCGCCATCTCTCCCTTGGGGCTGCAGGGGTGTAGGTAACTTGGAGTCACCTGCAAATGCGTCTGCTCAGAGCTACTCAGCCTTTCTGCAGCTCAGTAATGAATAAATTAAAAAAACACAAGGTTTGATACAGAGGTTTAAGACAATCCTTCTTCAATTGCAAATGGGATGTTTTCAGTGGCAGTACTTTTGGCTTTCTCTTGGCCAGTTTTTGATCCAAAACTTTGCATCTTGCTTTGGGACTTAACTTTACTATTTTTTTCTTAAGGAGTGGATCAGCAAAACCTTTTCAGAGGCCTATATTTATTTAGCAGAAAGTTGAGCTGTTTTTCAAATCATTCAGGCTTATTATAAGCCATTTCCAACTTCTTGGTCACAAAGTGTGGTCTTAGCAACCGTGGTTTGGAAGGACTTCCAGATTCAGTAGTAAGGAATGCTTTATTTTTGTGATAACTGAACTACTCAGGATCACCTTGAGCACTTGACCTCAACTACTTTTGTTCCCTGAGGTCTAACAGAAAACACTCTCTGCTTTTGAATTCCTCAAGCTGAAGGTGTTTCGGTGAGTGAGATGACTCATGGGTGAATGGGACACAGGAGTGAGGAAGAGATTTATTTGACTTGGGGTGATGGATGTGCTGTGCATGTTCTCCTTCTGCCTTTGCTGCCAGGTGTGGTTGTGCAGCACTTCATAGACTTTGCTGTCTGCACTGAACCAGCTCTCTGCTCGCCCTGTTCACAGCTTGGAGACAAATAAGAGAGAGTGAGAAAGGACATTTAGATTAGACATGACACCTCCTAATCGTCGACAATAAGAATGTGTGGGCAGACAGAAGTCTTTGCTGTATCACTTGCGCTACTTGCTTCAATTCATGGTTGTCCATCAAGACGCTGAATTAACACAGGGCATAGGTGTTCTCAGGCTGTCTGAAAAGTGGCCATGGAATAATTTTTTACCTATATGTTACTGTGTGGTCCACTGAGTACCCTTTGCTGCAGAAAGCCAATCATGAGCATGTCTTTACAGCCCGTGAGGGCCGTACTGGTGGTTTTTAGGAGCCGAAGTCTTGCACTAGAAAAAGGTTTCATCCCTGGTGCCATCCGGATCTAATCTTCCAGGTTTTGGCTTCTCTTGACACAGAAGTTGCAAAATTTGCCAACGGGGTTTTTTTCTTGAAAAACAGAGCTTGGCCTGACTGCTTTTACGGTTGGACATTTCAGGAAAATTTCCTCCATTTTTCAGACAGGGTGCTCTGTAGTAACAGGCGGTGATTCTGCTGAGAGAAGAAAGCTTGTCAATACAGTTTGGCCAAAAAACAAAATTTCTCAAGGGTATTTAGTTGGCTCTTCAGTTGGGGAGAGTTAAGGAAATTCCTTTTGAAGAGATTATATAGCCACATTCATGAGCCGGCTTCATGCTGCTTGAGTGGAAGATGCATAAATACGGGTTGACCCCATGTTGCAGTAATGCATCTCCCCTTTTAAGCATTTAATATTTAAAACGACTTTTTGCTCTCTGAAAATTCCCGTATTTGTTGCCCGGTGGCGGTCCCAAAATGTCTAATGCTTCCTGCCCTGTACAAACTCCAAGTGGGATGACTGTCCCATTTCTTCAACTCTTTCACTGCCTCGGCACGTCCGATGCATGTTCCCCATCACACCTGGCCACAGTTTTTTCTGGATAAGAAGAAAAATGTTTTTCCTGTGTAGGAATGAAACAAAAAAACAAGCAAGCAGTAACTGAGTAGTAGCCTGGTAGTAACTGAGCTACTTTAGTTTGCTCCTTCTACATGGAACTGAATCAACTCTGCTGCCATTAATTGCAACAACGTCTTGATGTTGGAGACAAATTTCTTCTCCGCTCTCTTTGCATTCAAAGCGCTACTCCCAGAGGCAGGAAGATG